>NC_090271.1:156292708-156923708 GCF_040414725.1 Anabrus simplex
CAGTTATGTGAGACAAATGGATGAGGAGAGGTTACAAAGGTAATGTATTCATTCATGTAGGTTAAAAGGAGGAGAGGGAGACCAACACAATGAATTTGCCAAGAAAATAAGAAATCAATAGGTAACTTCTAGGAAAGTGATGGGCACTGTTCTCTTGGAGGCAGAAGGGCGCATTCTGATTGAATTTCTTGAATCTTGGTAAACTAAAAATGCTTACCATTAATTCTGAACACTTGACAAACTCTGTAGTGTGTTGCATGGTAAACAACCTCAAAAGACTATACTTCAGCACAATAATGAATGACCTCACTCTGCTCAGTTTACCGAGTAGGAAATTGGAAAAATTAGGGGGCAAGTTCCACCACACTCTGCCAATAGTACTGACATGTTTCCCTCTGACTGTCTGACTACTGTCTTTTCAGTTTTATGAAGGAACAGATGAGAGGTCTGTGCTAAGAGACATCATAGCACATACAGACAGTTTCTGGAGGCTTCTGCAATAGAGTTTTGCCAGAAGGATATTACTTAAGCTTGGAGGCTGATGGAGATGATATGCAAAGGAGTGGAGATTATGACAAAAGAAAAATCTTTAGATTCAGATGGTGTGTGTAGTTCTTCAATAGCAAGAATCTAGTTCATGAAAAATTGATTGCTCATTAATTTCAGTATGACACTCTTATTTTTTACTAGGGATGGGCTATTATTCTTTCTGTTATGAACTTCACTATTTTAGTTTTCTGTGTTGGTAACAATACAAGTACTCTCACATTTTGGCTTTCATTCATAGTTATATTTCTTAGGATACAGAGCCTTCTGTCTTTTATTTTCCTTACAAAAGGAATGCAAGTGATACAGAAGACATTGTGTAAGGTGACCTTCAGAACTGTATTGCATAATTTGCTTCCTACATTACCTACTAGCATTGTTATCCATTGGTTTCTTAGGTTTATGTTTGAATACACCTACTATAAAAGAAATATATGTATATTGAAAAATAAAATATATCTATTAAATGTTATTAAATAATTAGCATATAATTAACTAATGATTCATATTATACTGGTCCATTCCTAGATTATAGCTGTCATGCAAATTTTCTATAAGAAATGAATGTGCTGAGTTTGGTGCTTAACTTAAATATCTATTTAATGTTTCCAATGTTAACTGTGTATTGCTGTGTTTCTTATTACTACCATTACAGTGATCCACTTGCATTTATAATGCAACAGTTAGTCAGTGTTATTGTCTTTTCAGCTTTAATTTCTGAATTTAAGATGAATAAGTAACCTTGTATTCAAATATCATCTAAAACAATTAATTATTTGGAGATATCTCTTGATATTTATGTAATTAATGGCTACCTATTTTATTGTTGTATTATGTGAGTGGGGGGCATGCCAACTGAAACAGAAACAGAACTATTATGAGAGAGAGGGTGGGTTTCATGCTCCTCCAAGATATCTTTATATATAAAAATTCAGCCTACATATGTTTGTGATCACAAAACTCTAAACGTAGTCGGTCGATTGACTTGAAATTTTGACACAACATTGCATTCGAATACGAGCGTGTTTAGGAAGTGGATTGAACAAAATTGGATAGGTAGTTTTTATAATGAGTAATTTTATGGAATGAATTTAATTATAAAGCTGCACCAAGATCAGATCGACCTTGATAGACAGATTGTCGCTAGGCGACAACGACTTACGCTATATCATTATAGTCCGGTAAGAATTGCTGTATATAGGAGGATGGGAACATGCCACCATGTTTTATGAAGGACTGTTCTTGCTAGGAGGTTCATGCAATTAGACAACTCATTGCCTGTTATTTGGAAATAGGAATCCAGCATGCCATGATTGAGATGTACTTTCATGTCGCTAAGCAACTCATTGACTGTTAATGTGAATGTGAATAAACATGAATAAATGTGTCCTGTGCTCACAAAACTCTAAAAGTAGTTGATCATCATCTGTGTTTTCACCAGCCATAGTACGAGTTTTTTGAGTTCAGCCAAGAAGAAGAAGAGCAGCACAATAGTCTCAAAATGCCAAAAACAATTAGATCAACAGCTGAGACATATACAGTTGCAATATCTGAATGATCGAGCTTCATATCCTTAAGTAATAATAAAAGATTATTAGTCATAGTACCACATTCATTAATCATCTGTAATACCTCTCCCACATTTGTACATGGGCGGCTGTTCTCGACACGCAATCGCAGAACATCAATGGATATCAAACCGCACTGATCAAGAATGTTTAGATGACAATGAACGTGTTAGAGCCAGAACTTCTCAAAGGGGAGCAGAAGAATCAGCAGACCAGCAGGAAGAAAGGCTTGAAGTCTTACGAGTTGAATCGAGACGATGAAGAGCAGCACAATCGTCGCACCAATGCCAAGAACAATTAGATCAACAGCAAAGACATATGCAGTTGCAATATCTGAACGATTGAGCTTCATATCACAGAACTGCTTTATCAAACGAACTGGATATTCAATACAGTACCTCATGTAAATTCATTCAAGTCGGAAAAGTTTGTCCGCACTGCGCAGCAATGAAATTTAAAGGAGAAACCCTGAGAATGTGTTGCGCGAGAGGAAAAGTGAAGCTACCTGAACTTGCCCAGCCAAAAGAACCACTGAAAAGTTTGTTAAATGGAATTACTGATGATTCAAAACACTTCCTCAAAAACATAAGAAATTACAATTCCTGTTTTCAGATGACTTCACTTGAGGCTTGTGTTATAGCAGAGCATTTTATGCAGACATTTAAAATGCAGGAACAAATTTACCACAGATCATTCTTTGCTTCCTTCTCAAAGCAATAATCATAAATTTTCCCAAATCTATTTTATCGGAGATGAAAATGACCAACTGAATGCACGCTGCCAAATCTCTACAGGAATCAGAAGGCATATTATTCAGTTGTTGGAAAACATGTTACATGACAAAAATAATTTAATTTGGATGTTCAAAAATGCAATTGATCTCATGTTTGCTAGAATACATTTATTTACATACCCATTCATTTCATATTAGACTGAGCCACAGTGAAGCCTGACCGCGTTTAGCTAGTTATTTATGAGGAGGGTTATGAGCATATTCACCTGGGGGCTGGTAGAGGTTGGAGGGGGCAAGGGAAACACGTCTCTATGGGTCTCAATAATATAATAGATTGGTTTATTATTGGAAGCCCAGTAAAATAATGTGTACCAGTTTAGTGTTTGCCTTAAAGTTCAAGATTTGTGCCAAACTTTTGACATAGTTCTTGATATGACAAGAGAAATAGTTCTACTTGCTATCTTGAATGTATAATTAAAGTCAAGCTTCAATCTGTATTTCTGGAACTGTGTATTGCTTTAAGATTATTTTGCACCTTGCCTATTAGTGTAGCTTCTGGTGAGAGAAGGTTTAGTAAACTGTCTGTCATGAAGAACCATTTAAACTTCACTTAAAGGGGAAGAGAGGCTAAACTATTTATCTATATTGTGGACAGAATATAAAATAGCCTTAGACTTTATAGATTATTTTGTGTCAAAGTGAGAAAATTCAGGATGCCATCAACATTGAATATTTAATACCACATCAGTATGCCATTAGATTTTAATCCTCTCTTAAACATCTGCAGTGGTGCAGTGGAAAGTATTTGACATTAATATTAAGTACCGGTAATAATTTGAATATTTTATTTGTTTTGAATGATGAATTAAATTGTATTTCTGAAAGAAAAAACAAAAACAAAAACAGATTCCTTACTTCTGTACACATTATTGTACAAATTTTATTTGGTACTTTGTGATGAAGTTAATGAAGTGGGAGACCTACCATCTTAATTTGACAGGAAGTGTAGAATTTATGTGGGTGGCCCTGGTTGTTACGGCCATAGATTTCTGGAAATGAAGCAAATTAAGAATGATGAACTGCTCAAGAGTTTTATACCAGTCGACTGAAAATATGTGTTTCACTAAGTACTGAAAAATGGTTATTAAGTTATTATCTTTGATTGAATAGCTGTTCTCAGAAGTATTCTAAATTTCAATTCACTTAAAGGTAACTACACTCAGAAAGAAATATTTTTAAAAACATGCATAAATGCCACTTTTTCTACTATTTCTATACATCGAAAAGGCTTATGATAGCATACCAAGGGAGCATATCTGGAAATGCCAAAAGAGCTGGGAGTTTGTGACAGTGTTATTGCAAAATTGAAGACACTGTATGATAAAACCAGAAGTTGTGTGCAAGTGGGTTGCAGGCTGTCCAAATGGTTTGAAATGAAGAGAGGAGTATAGCAAGACAGTATTTTGTCACCCATCTTATTTTTTACTGTGATGGATGCCATAATAAAGGCTCTAAAATAATGAGTAATAAATTTACAAACTACCCAAAAAAGAAAAACATGTGGTAACAGTTTTACACAGATAGCCTACTTGAAATAACTTGTCATTCTATTTTAAGTTTTGTTCTTGAAAGAACATCAGATTCTATCAAATCACACTCAAATATTTAGAAATGTATAAACATTTATGTTTAGTTCTGTTTAAATACTTACGATCTTGAAATCTAGAACTTATCTTAATGAAGTCCTCTTTTGTCTCCATCCAAGCATAGAATACGATGTGTTTGTAAACCATTGCTCTGTCATTGGCGCAAGTCCAACTGGGTATCCAGTCTGTTGTCCTTTTGCTAAGTTATGACCCCTGACCTGGCTAGGTCAATAACATGCTGTATGGTATTTTATTTTTGGGCATATTATTATTGTTGTTGTTGTTGCTGTTATTATTATTATTATTATTATTATTATTATTATTATTATTATTATTATTATTATTATTATTATTATTATTATCATCATCCTCATATTACTCCTTTTTTTAAACTGTGCAAGGGTTCTTAATGAGCATCTAATGGGCTGTCTACTGTATTACACCGGTAATTTTCTGTTATGTCATTTTTTACTTACTTCAGCTCTTTTAGAACAGTACTCACAGTTTATCATCATCATCATCATCATCTATGTACTGGCAGAAAAAATATCCAAACACCCTGAAATAGAGAACGTAGACTACGGAGATTTTGGCAATATATTTGTCGAGGTAACGTATTTAATTGATTAAAGGTATAAGACTACAGGCTAATATCCACACGGCAAAAGCCATCACAAATGTGCCATGCTGGTTCATTAATAACTGGTATCACCTGCAAACATGCATGCATTGTGTCGTACAGTTGCCGGATGTCAGCTTGTGGGATGAAGTCCCATGCCTGTTGCACTTGATCGGCCAATACAGGGACGGTTAATGCCGGTTGTGGATGACACTGGAGTTGTCGTCCAATGATGTCCCTTGTGTGCTCGATTGGGGACAGATCAGGGGACTGAGCAGGCCAAGGCAACATGTCAACACTCTGTAGAGCATGTTGGGTTACAACAGTGGCAGGGGGGCGTGCATCAACCTCTTGGAAAATACCCCCTGGAATGCTGTTCATGAATGACAGCACAACAGGTTGAAGCATGAGATGGACATACACATCTGCAGTCAGGGTGTGTGTGCTTCTGCTGTCATAGGAAATTGCTCCCCAGACCAGAACTCCCGGTGTAGGTCCAGTGTGTCGATGCCGCAGACAGGTGGAACGCAGGTGCTCACCTGGCCTCAGAAGACACAGCGGACCTACATTCCATCCTCCAATGACTTCTCACTTGACACCACTGAAGTCGCAGACGGCGGTGGTTTGGGGTAAGTGGAATGCATGCTGCAGGGCGTCTGGCTCGGAGCTGTCCTTCAAGTAATCGATTTCGAACAGTTGTTGCATCACTGTGGTGCCAACTGCCACTCGAATTGCTGCTGCAGACCCAGTCCGCTGCGCCAAGGGTACCACGGGGATGTCCAGCAGCTGGTCTTCTTGCGAGTGTACCTTCTTGCGACCACTGCTGCCAGCATGCATGCATGGTGGAGACATTCCTGCCAAGTCATTCTGCAATAGCACAGAAGGAAAATCCGCCTTCACGTAGCATTCTTGAACTACTCACAATCACTCCATCCAGTCTCACAGGTAACTAACGTTCTCGCACAGTACAGCCAGTATTTAAAAGAAACCTGATGTGCAATATCATGGAGCCGCTACTAGCACCACACTAATGTGATTTGCAGGAAATTTGAATCAATGCCATCTTTCAGATGTATCAACATGCCTACCAATGTTTGTTAATCTAGCACAACCCCTTCATGGTGTGTGGATATTTATTTCTGCTAGTGTATCTAGGCAGATTTTTGTAACATCGATTTTCAGAGAATGGCTGAACTGACTGACATCATAAAGCATTCTGATGATTGTCCTTGGTCTGTAGATTTGCAGAGTGCCTTTAAAAGCATAATTTTGTGCCGTATATTTTACAATTATTAAAGAAAAATGTGGCATTCTCATTGGTCAATACGCTCACCAATACTTCAAGACCACCTGAAACGTGAGAGCGCTGAGCAGGTGGCACGATAGGGGAGGTGGAAGGGGGTAAGCACGCATGCACAGTCTTACTGGTCAGCTGTACTTTATCGATACTTTCCAGCAGTTGAACTGTGCATATTACATTCAAAATTCCTCTAAATTTAAATGAGAGTTCAGTGTCTGGATTAAAATTAAATTTCAAAACAGCTGACGATATTGGATTAGCATGGCTCAGTATGGGATAAAGCCCCAGTGGCAAATAGTCATTCATTAAAGAATGTGAATCATTTTCTAAAATATAGGTAATGACATTCCTTCTGGTGGGAAAATTATTGTTCTTGGAGCAGATTTCATAATGATTTTGCCTGTTTTGCTACATGCTTATCGCCAAACAATTATTTACTTATAATTGGATTAAATAGTCTCTTCCTTGACCCTTCTTCAAAACACTCAACTTACATAAAAATATATGTACAAAACCACATAAAAATATAATTTGCTGATTTTTTGGAAGAAATCGGTAACGATGACTGCCCCTCTATATATGGTGACGGATCAAATGTTATTGAACTATAAGCCAGAATTTTAGCACAGGATGATTTGTGATTGCAATTTATAGCAAAACGTTCAGTTCTGTGAGAGATGACATCATTTTCTTGAATGTTGCCATTCTTAATTAATTTGAAAGTCATTGGGCTTATACCCAGCAGTTCAAAATCATACATTAGTGTCGATCAATACTGAAGATGAAAGCTAGCTACTTCATTTTCCTGCATTATTCTTGAATTCCTTTGAATTAATGGTTTGTCTCCACATATTCTTATTCTAAAAATTGGAGCAATAGGTATGCACCTTAGAAATTGGAATGTTTCCAAACAGCTCCTAAAGGGAACCAGATTAGGGCCTAATTCTAAGAAGTATGTACAAAAATTGTTTAGATTTGGAAATAATAAGTGGAGATAAAGCTGGACAGAGAGCTCTAATCCCTCGAATTGATTAACAACTTCGATAAAATATTTCCATTTTATTTCAAGAGGCATCAGTTTCCAATTTGCTTGGCAGTTTTTATCACAATCAATAAATCTCAAGGGATCTGTAGGTCTCTGTTTACCTCAGCCAGTTTTCAACCATGGCCAGTTAAATGTTGCAATGTCAAGAGAGCAATATTTTAAAGTTGCAATCGTGCCAAAAGGTAATTGTGCAAGGAATGCATCGAGCAAGTGGCTGCGTGGTTTGAGTCATGTAGCTATCAGGTTGCATTCGGAAGATAGTGGGTTCAAACACCACTGTTGGCAGCTCTGAATTTGGTTTTCTGTGGTTTCCCATTTTCACAACAGGCAAATGCTGTAGCTGTACCTTAATTATGGCCATGGTTGCTTCTTTCCCACTTCTAGCCATTTTCTACTGTAAGACCTATATGTGTCAGTGCGACGTGAAGGAAATTGTAAAAAAAAAAATAAAAAAAAAATAATAAAGTACAAGAAGTGTCGTTATATGAAGAAATCCTTCAACAAATATTTACCCCATTGACAGTCATGTCTTGATGGGTTTCAGCTTCTTCTTCTTATTATTGAAAATTATATTAAAATGGCAGTATTTATTATATACGTAAATCAAGATGGATACAGTGAAAACAATAGACATGGAGATTACAATCGTGACATGTCAGAATGGACAAAGAAAACATAGTGTGTAGGTGGCGCTACTTGATGGTGGCTCGGCCAGAGTCACATGAATATATATATTTTCAACACCCCCTCTCGAAGGCTGAACCAGCTTCAACGTTTCAGTCTTCTGACACCCAGACACTCCAAACACTTCCAGTGCTTATCCTTCGGTAGTCTGTTGGTTAATACTGTATATCTGCAGGCATCTTCTCAGTTGACAAGTATTCGAGGTGAATATCCCCAGATGAAAGAACCTCTCATAAAAAATGATGTCGCACATCAATATGCTTAGTCCGAGAGTAGAAAACAGGATTTCCAGCAAGCTTCTGAGCTCCATTGTTGTCGTTATATAGCTGTACAGTTGACACATTGTTAATGCCTATCTCCCTTGCTAGTCGTAGTAAGTACACTGCCTCTTTTGAAGCCTCACTCAAGGCCATATATTCAGCTTCTGTTGAGGACAATGCCACTGTCCATTGTTTCCTGGATTCCCAAGATATGACTCCGCCATACATTGTAAAGGCAAAGCCAGTGTTTGATCTGTGATCGTTGATGCATGCAGCCCAATCAGCATCTACATAGCCAGTTAGATTACTGGTATCGCTTCCAAAGGTGATTCCCACATCAGAAGAACCCTTCAGGTACCTCAGTACCCTCTTTGCCGCTTGCCAGTGTTCTTTGCCAAAAGAATCATTGTATTGGCTTAAGACACTGCATGAGATATGTCTGGATGCGTTGCAGTTGATAGGTACATAAGAGCACCTATGAGCTCTCTGTAGGGGGGCTTCTCACCATCATCCTTGGACCAAGTATTTGATCTTGACGGTTTAATTCCAGCTTCAATTGGTGTGGCCACAGGCTTGCAATCAGACATTTAAAAGCAATCTAAAATGTCCATGACATAACCTTTCTGTTTTAAGATGATACCGGATTCATCTCGAGAAAACTCAATCCCAAGACGGTACTTAATGTCTCCTAGATCTTTGACCTCAAACCTCTTTTGTAGAAATTTGTGGACCTCGTCAATTTCTCTCGAGTTCCGTGACAAAACTAAAATGTCATCAACATAAACTATGATTAGGAGAGCATCAGCATCAGAACCCTTCACATAGACGCTCGAATCGCCGGACGTTGGTTTGACACCAAGCTTTAGTAGTTGCTCGTTCAAGCATTGCTGCCAACAGTGGCCAGCCTGCTTCAAGCTATACAGAGCCTTTTTAATACGGCACACACAATCCTTGTTCAATATCTTCAGCATCCTCTTGGCTTCAGCTATGATCTTGGATGTTGCATTGCTTTCCTGTGCGATGAATTTGAGTATTTCTCTGGTGTAGTTTGGTAATTCCATAAAGATTTCCTCTTCAACAATTCCATTTAAGTATGCAGTTGCTACATCGAATTGTCGGACATATATTCCATGATGAGCAGCGAGTGCAATAGCCATTCATATTGAGCTGAGTCGCGCTACTGGTGCGAATGTTTCAGTATAATCAATACCTGGTCTAGGGGAAAAACCCCTGGCCATGACTCTAGCCTTCCTTCTTGTGATCTCACCATTTGCTCTGTACTTATTCCTAAGGACTGCACGACTTCCAATTGTCGTCCTATTTTCTGGGTGGTCTACAAGATCCCAGGTCTTGTTTCTTAGAATTGAAACAAATTCATCTGCCATCGCCAGCATCCACTCATTTTTCTCTGGACCTGAAAATGCCATCTGAATTGGGACCTCAGCCAAACATACCAAATCAATTTGTCCTTCATCGTGTTCCTGGTAAATCTTTTGAGGTCTGCCTCGTGTTCCCAAACGGGATCATTTTTGGTCTTCCTGGAGCATGTCGAGATTGTCGTATTTCTGGTTCTGGTTCTAGTTCATTTTCAAAACCAAGAAATTCTTCTTCAGAACTATCCGGATCTTTGGTGCTTTCTGTACGTTCTATGTCTCTAGGAGTTATGTTTACATTGATGAAAGGATTGACCTGCTCTGGCTCTATTCTGGGATGATCTTCACCAAAGTGCTCTACATTTGGGTGCTGACTTGGAAAAATATCAAGATTGTATTTTTGCTCTTTTCTGTCTCCTTTCAAAAACTTGACATCACGTGAGATTTCCACTTTTTATTCCTGTGGTATCCAAATTCTGAAACCTTTGGACTGCTCTGCATATCCAAGGAATATGCCCTTTTTTCCCCGAGGGTCAAATTTTCCTATGTTCGGTGATCGATTTAGGCAGTAGGTTTCACATCCAAATTTTTCGAATTTACAAACATTTGGAACCTTTCCAGTCCAGCCTTCGTAAGGAGTTTACTTGTAGGACATCTGTTCCTAATGTAATTCGCTGTTGAAACAACCTCTGCCCAGAAAGAAGGAGGAAGTCTGGTCTGCATTAATAAACATCCGGCCATCTTGACGAGTGTACGGTTTTTCCTTTCCGCTACTCCATTTTGTTTCGGGTTACGCGGAATTGTCAGGCGTGGTAGGATCCCACAGCCTTTCAACAATGCGGCGAGTTAGGAATTCACATACTCCGTACCATTATCAGACTGAAAAATCCTTATCTTCGTGTTTTTCTGTGTTTCCAGACATTTTTTGAAGTCCTGAAACTCATTAACGACTTCATTCTTCTGATAAAGAAACTTCACTTCGCACCATCTAGTCACATCGTCGATGAATGTGATGAAGTAACACGTGTTTCCATTCGAGGAAACCCTCATTGGGCCACAAATATCAGAGTGAATCAATTCCCCTGGTTCCATTCCCCTATTGGACTTCTTCGGAAAAGGGGTACATGTCATCTTTCCTTGAAGACAGATCTCACATTCAAAATTCTCTTCAGTGTCAATGACTTTGATTCCCTCTGTCCTTTTATTCTTCACTGCCTTACGTAGATCCGTTATGTTTAGATGCCCCAATCGAATGTGCCAGTCCATAATAGACCCTTTGCGCTTATCTCCAGCTCGGGCAATTTTTCCCCGTTCTTCGGTGTACGACCCATTAACGTAATAAAGTCCATCTTTTCTATGTGCAATGAATAAGGTACTATCGTTAGCATCTGTAACTCGAATGGATGTTTTGTCACACACTACACGGTGACCCCTGTCTACGATCTTCCCGACTGAGAGTAGATTAGTACGCAGATCAGGTACGTATAATGTATTGCATAGGTTGAAACTTTTATCACAACCATCAACATTCATTGACATTGTCACACCTTTTGCACTTATTTTCATTGTATAACTGTTCGCTAACTTTAAATTGTCAGATACATCGGATTCTACTTGTGAAAAATAGTCCAGATTTTTACACATGTGCGATGTACAGCCGCTGTCGAGGCACCACACTGTATCTGCGTCACGTTCCGTCACGAACTTGGACGAGTTCAGTTCTGATGTAATATATAGCGAGGTACTTCCTTCGGCCTTGTGAGCACTGTCATGATCATTTTTACTCGATTTGCACTCCTTCGCCTTATGACCTATCTTTTTACAGCGATAACAAGGAAGAGCTGTGGATCCTCCTTATTTGCCTTTATCGACTTTGCTTGTGGGCTTTCTATAATTCTTGTTCTTGCATTTTCATTCAACAGTCATACAGTTTTGCATCATGTTGTTCCGGTCATTGCTTCTTGCGTCACTTTCTTCGACAATTTTTATGCGTAATACCTCGGGCTTTGGAAGTTTGTCGTGAGATTCTATTGCGCACTGAAAGTATTCAAAACTGACTGGCAAGCTATACAGAAGTAATATGGATAACAAATCACCGTTGATTGCCACATCCATATCACTGAGCTTGTCCACGGCATCGAAAAATCTCTGCAAATGATTGCGTACATCCCCATCTTCACTCATTCTTTGAAGCACGATCTGCTTTAATAATATTGCTTTCCACGTTGGCCTCTTCGATTGGTAAATCAACTAGTTTTAGCCACAGTTCACGCAAAGTGACACATTCTTTTACCTGTTTCAATTCCGAGGGTTGAATCGCCAAGATGCTATCTGTTATTGCTTCACTGTCATATTCTTCCCATTCTGTAATAGCGGTGGCGTTCTTGCTGACCGGTTCAGGTTTAACCATTAGCCCAGCTACATACGCCCACGTACGATTTTTTACTAACACAGCCTTCATGTGAATTTTCATCGTGTCAGAGTTGTCCTTCGATAACATCTCGATGCGCACCATACTTGAAGTGTTCATCTTCACCCACTATTTCTTCGCAGAAGTTACTTGGCTAAATGTTTAACACAACCTCGGCAACCGTGCGCGACATGATATTTTCACGCGTCTATTTTTCAGTGTATTTTATCACTAAACATTTAATCACTTTCCAAACGTGCATGCTGGGCCCATAACCTGTTGAAAAGGCACGATGTTTCAGAAAGTAATAAGGTCAGCACAGTTTATATTAAAATGGCACTATTTATTACATACGTAAATCACAGACGGACACAGCGAAAACAATAGACATGGAGATTACAATCGTTACGTGTCAGAATGCACAAAGAAAATGCAGTGTGTAGGTGGCGCTACTTGATGGTGGCTCAGTCATATGAATATATTATAATAATAATAATAATAATAATAATAATAATAATAATAATAATAATAATAATAATAATAATAATAATAATAATAATAATAATAATAATAATAATAATAATAATAATAATAATAATAATATAATATAATATATATAATATATATTATATGATTCGCTGGGGCCATCAAGGACCACGTTAAGTCTTGTTGCATTTGACACTGAATTTGGCCTTCTTTAGAGCCCAAATTTCCCTCATTCTTTGTGAGTGGGCCTGCTTACGCTCCTCTGTCCAAGGGGCACCGTGTCTTCTCTTCGGTTGCTCGTCTCGGTTTAGCCCGTTCGTCAATATTTTCTTGCGGAAGAGATCTCTGTTAAGGGCGTCTTCAGCTGAGATATGTAGCATTTGCAGCTCTTCTTTGGTATTTCTAAACCAGGGAATTGTGATTTTGGGGTTTGAATAAAAAAAGTGAAAGATTTCTTTAGTTAACTTTCTTCCGTCCATTCTTTTCAGATGACCATAAAATCGTGCCCGTCTTTTTTCTGATTGTGTCGGTAATTTTCTCTATTTTGCTGTAGACTTCCTTGTTGGATCTCTTTTGATGGATTCTATTTCTGTACTTTGATCCCAAGATTCCTCTCACAATTTTGCGTTCTCTTTTCTCCAGTTCTTCAAGGAGTCCTTTGTTGGCATTTAGAGACAGGGTTTCAGCTGCATATAGAACTACTGGCTTCAGAACTGTTTCATAGTGATGTATCTTATTATTATTATTATTATTATTATTATTATTATTATTATTATTATTATTATTATTATTATTATTATTTCTTCATTTCGGCCTGCTGTGGACCACGTTATTTCAACCGTTTGCATCCTTGAGCTTTAATTCTTCCCCAGTACTCACGCATTCTCATTCTGTGAGCCTCCTTTCTTTCAACAGTCCACTTCTTGCCTGTTTTGAACTTTGGCTTTTCTTGGAACCTCTTGTATCCTTGGAGCTTTTTCTGGACAGGAGCACGTTTCTGGATGTCTTCGAGTGTGATTCCTATTTCTTGAAGGTCTTTTTCAACTTCGATAAACCTGGGTCCCTTGGTTTTCTTGTTAAGAAAGTAGGAAAAGATCCTATTGTTCTGTCTCTGTGTGCTCATGCATGCTATATGGCCATAAAAATTAATCCTCCTTTTCCGAATCATGTCCGTTATCCTCTCCATATGCTGGTACAGATCGCTGTTGTGTCGTCTCCTGTACTCACCATTTTCTTTGATTGGTCCAAGAATCTTTCTCAGGATTTTTCTTTCTTTAGCTTCTGGCTTCTCCATTAGACCTTTTCTGTTCATTGCAAGGCATTCTGCTGCGTACAGTGCTTCTGGGCGTACAACCAAACAATAATGCCTAAGCTTGGCGTTGATGGACACTGATCTTTTGTTGTAGACATTCCTAGTCAGCTGATATGCCACCTCCATCTTGTTGATTCTGCACATGATTGCTTCTTTCTCAGAGTTGTTAGGTACTATCCACTCGCCTAAGTACTTAAACTTTTCCACCTGTTTGATTTTTCCCTGTTCCACAATGAGCTCTCTGGGAGATGGCTTGATGTTGGTTATAAACTCTGTTTTTTGGAAAGAGATTTGGAGACCAGCTTTTGCTGCTTGGATTCTCAGTTGGTTAATTTGTTTTTCAGCAGTATCTAGGGAATCAGAAAAGATCGCTAGGTCATCTGCAAAAGCTAGGCAGTCTATGATAAGATCATCTTTCTTATATCCTATTCTAAGGCCATTCTCAACCTCTTCCTTGCACATCTCCTTGCGCCATTCCCGAATGATTTTCTCCAGAACGTAGTTGAAGAGAAGCGGTGATATTCCATCCCCTTGCCTAACACCAGTCTTAATTTCGAAGACGTTCGAAATTTCTCCCCTGAATTTCACCCTGGACGTAGTGCTGGTTAAGGTCTGTTGAATGATAGCTCTTGTTTTGTTGTCTAAGCCCATTTCCTTCAGAATGCGAAGGAGTGTGTGTCAATCTATGGAGTCGTAGGCCTTTTGGAAGTCAACAAAAGTAACTACAAAATTCTTATTCCTGGATTTTAGGTACGACAGGACAGACTTAAGGTTCATGATCTGCTCTGCACAAGATCGTCCTTTTCTAAAGCCTCCTTGGTATTCACCCAACTGTGAATCAAGTTGCTGTTCTGCCCGAGTTTGAAGGGCTTTGGAGAGAATTTTGTATGTTACTGAGAGAAGGGAGATGCCGCGATAGTTGTTTACATCTGTTTTGTCACCTTTCTTATGTAGGGGATGAATCAGGTCTGCTGTCCAATCATTTGGGATCTTCTCTGTTTCCCAGATCTCGCGAATGATCTCAGTTAGTTTATCGATCGCCTTTTCACCTGCAGACTTCTAGAGTTCAGCAATTATCGCATTTTCTCCAGGTGCTTTGTTGTTCTTTAATGATGTAATTATCTGTTTGATTTCCTCTTTTGTGGGGGGAGAAGAGTCTGGGTTGGGATGTCTGGATTCTTCAAAGGTGAATTCTGATTCTGGTTCTTCGCAGTTAAGAAGAGATTCAAAATATTTAGCCAAGATTTGGCAGTTATCCTTTTCGTTGTAGGCAACTTTTCCATTGTGATCTCGGAAATGTAGACTTGGTGGGGCGTACTTGGTGAAGTTGCGTTTGAAGGTTCTATAGAAATCCCTAGTATTATTCTTATTGAAGTCCTGCTTGATCTGTGTCAGTTGGTTTTTGTCAAATGCGCGCTTTACTTGGCGGATCACTTTCGCTGCATGTTTCCTAGCCTCCAGAAATTCTTCATATCTTTCTGGATTCTTCAGGGAATTGTTATTGTTGTTGTTATTATTATTATTATTATTATTATTATTATTATTATTATTATTATTATTATTATTATTATTATTATTATTATTATTATTATTATTATTATTAAGTAGGTATAATACTGTTACCATATGGTTTTCTTTTCCAGGTAGTCTGTAATAAACTCAAAATTACTTTTGGCAGACTGAAAACCTAACAGTTAATAATTATGATGATGCATATTGATGCATCATATCATAAAAGCTTAACATTAGTGCAAATTCTACTTAGGTATTTCATTCCTACCAAAGGTGTTCAGTGTGAAATTATCTTTTGTCAGAACATTGGTGGAGAAACAGCAGAATTATTAGCTAGTTATGTTGTGGACATCTTAAAAATCGCGTAATTGACAGAACATCACGTTTTGTGCAGATAACTGCAACACTAACTTTGGTGGGTACAAGAGGGCTGGAACAAAGGATGTTAATTCTATACTAAAAATTTTACTCAAAGTGAACATTCAAGGCATTGGTTATAGAGCCCATATGGTGCACAGTGGAATACAAACAATGCAGACATTCTTCCTATGGACATGGAAACAGTAGTGAATAAAATATTTCAATGTTTTCACATTTATACTGTGCGTGCGTGCGTGTGTGTGCGTGTGTGCGTGCGTGTGCGTGTGCGTGTGTGTGGGGGGGGGGGGGTACTGAAATTGTTTTGTGATTTATTTGCTACTGAATATAAGCAGGTTCTAAGTAGTGTTAAAACTAGATGGTTGTCATTGTTGCCAGGAGTTACAAGAATTATTGTAAGGTATGGACCTCTATAAAGTCTTATTTCGTATCTCAGGATAAGTGTCCTACATTGCTGAAACTGTTACTTGAAAAGCCACAGTCACATCTTTAGCTTCATTTCATACAAAGTCAACTGAAAATGTTTTCAAATTCAATCCAAATGTTGTAAAGAACTAAGATTTCAGCCACTGAAGTAGCTAAAGAATTAGAACTGCTTAAAGAAAAAATCAATAACAGAAAATTGAATTAAATTAGAAAATGAAGGTCTTTTCAACCAATTAAATGTATGAAACTATTGCCAATATATTTTTTGAAAATTTTTGTTTGTGTATCAAAACTTTCCTCAGGAAGAAGCAATCGTGAGAAGGTTGTAGGGAAAGAAAGAGCCAAGTCACATTTTAAAAATTTTGAGTAAATGGCATTTAAACAGTTTAACTCTGTTTACCAGTTATATTTTCTAATGTGAATATCAGTCATAGTTATTCTCTGATAGCTATATAATGTTTAAACAATTTTAACTTATATCTGGCGTTAAAACAACATTCTGTGTTCGGAAAAATAAACTTTGCTCTCCTAACTACACTACAGAAGGGGAAAGAACAGGGTTGTTCATACAGAGGATATGTGGTGAAAATAGTGCCCAATCCATTATTTGACAATTTTTCAGTTTTATTTAAAGTAATTTATATACTGTATCATAATTATAATAATTATGGAAATATTAATTAATGTGAATGGACAATCACATTGGCAAATAAACCAACACATTTTCCATTTTAATTATTATTCTAAAGAGGAACTAAAATTAATTTATGTTTTACTTTACCAACATTTATACAGTAGACTAAGGCACATTAGTAGAAATTAAGAATATTGATTCGTAGTGAATCGTAGATGTCACTGTTTAACTTCACTCCACTCCTACTGTCTTAGGAGTGCTTTAAAGAATGTTTGGGCCTTTAGTCCACAGAATTTTGCCAGGTGTTGCAAGTCGTCATACTTTGCCTTAGATATTGGGATGGAACCTGAAATGAAAAGTAATTTGACCATAACTCACTTTGCTCCTCATATGTCACATTATTTTCCATTGGTGGATACAGGGTTACATAGTAATGTAAATTTAACTTACCAGTAGAGTAGATACATCCTGGCAAGAAGAAATGTCCCTTTGGAAGCCGAAATCATTTCCTGATCAGTCCATTCCCCTTTGTGTGTGCAGCAGAACTTTATTCTTCTGTCATTATTGTCCAGAACCGTCTCGTGAATATTTCGAGTGGGGAATTTCTTCTTGTAGAACTGAGAGAGGTGCACTGTCCACTTCGCAAAAATGAAATCACTGGCAGACAACATGGCAAACAGTTCTTCCGATGAATGAAGGAGCTGAACTTTGAAAGGTGAGGGGTTTTCTCTGGCTGTGCTGAAGACGTATGCCCACTCTTCTGGGGTTTCAATACATGCTTTTTGGTTAACTAGCCCCATGTTGCGATCACACTCCATGTAATGGTGACTTCGAATAGGGAATGTTACTTTGATTGAATCAAATCTCTTCTCAAAATGAACAAGATAGTAAAGAGATCAAAAGACAGTGTGATTCTTATTTTGTCCTGAAAATTGAAGTGGCTTATGGCTTTTAGTGCCAGGAGTGTCCGAAGACATGTTCAGCTCGCCAGGTGCAGGTCTTTTGATTTGACGGCCGTAGGCGACCTGCGCGTCGTGATGAGGATGAAATGATGATGAAGACGACACATACACCCAGCCTCCGTGCCAGCAAAATTAACCAATCATGGTTAAAATTTCCGACCCTGCCGGGAATCAAACCCGGGACCCCTGTGACCAAAGGCCAGCACATTAACCATTTAGCCATGGAGCTGGACTTTATTTTGTCCTGAGCAAGAGTCACGGAATATTTGAATGTCTCTAATTTTAATGGGCAGATGATTATAAAAATAATCATGCAATAATGAACAACACGTCATCACTGCCTTTCTTTCCTTCAACTTCTGTATAGAGATAAAACTGACATTCACCACAGGATAGTCTATGAATATTGAATACATAAAGAGACAGCTGTCTCTTGTAATAAGCATCATTAGTTGGTATGTTGGGGTTAGGCAGATTTCTACCATAATCAATACAAATTGCTTCTTTTACTCCTGAACGTTTACGACATATCCGCGCTTTCCATTTTCTGACATAGAATGTGTCAGCCCTTGTAAGAGGACCCTATTTCCAACTGAAAGTCTTATTTCATCAGAAATTTATGCAGCTCTAGCAAAGTCCCCACAGTTTGTTTGTTCTTTCTCTAAAGTGATGACCTTTGCTTTGTATTCATTGCAGGTAGAACAAGTGTCCGTTCGTGGGTATCCAAAACTGATATTAAATTCATTGTTCAATACTGAACGGTAAATTTCATACGAAAGCTGGATCGTAGGGTACTTAGTTTTAAACATACAATAAATTCTCTTAATATTGAGATCTTCAGCTAAGTATGCTTTTTTGGTGTCTTGTATACCATAGTGTTTCTTGAGGGAAATGATTTTATATGTTCACGAACAGCATCTAAACTTTCTTCCAGAATCTTCCATGGCCGATTGGAATGCTTTCCTCTCATGTTCTTTGGACTTATACTGGTGATTTTAAGACCTCTTACCAGTCGTCACTCGATCCTCATTTTACCAATGCCATGAATTGCAAGGAAAGCTTTATGGCATATGTCATAACCATTCATTAAACCGGCACATCCCCTCACTCTGTACTTGTATGTGGCTTGTTTGGCAGTATTTGTTTGACCCTCCAAGTTTCTAGGCCGTCGATGAGCAACTGGTAAAACAGAAATGAGACCACATAGGTATGAATCTTGGATGTCCCTGCTTAGCATGAGATTAAAATTCCTTAAAATGGTTTTCCTGTTTTCCTCACCAACCACATCAAAACATTTCATCTTACAATTGCAGTTCTGCCCCCTTACATAACTACTTATGTTAAGTTTGGTCCTGATCTCTGACATTCTTCCGTGACGTCTCCTTTTCTTAGTTACCTGGTGCTGATCAACCTTATTATTTGAAGAATATGATAGTTCACTTAAGTCACACATATTGAAGCATTTGGACTAAGTGTTGTCGTTTATGTCACTGGACGGACATGTTTACCAAATTTATGAAATTATTCTACTGCTTAACTTAACTTTGTGCTGAACTTCCAGTTCCTGGATGATTATCTTAGTAAAATTACGAGTATTTCAATGCAGATGAACTTTGCTGCCCTCCCTCTCTTTGCCCCTTTGGATCCTTTTTCACTGTTTAAGATCCTGTTTATTACCTGACGTACTGGACATGACCCTTTCTTTTCCAGTGTGGACCTAGCCCCTTCTTTCCAAAACATCTTGCTTATCTTTGTATGTCGTGTTTTTGACTTGCACTTTGTTGAGTTTATGTTCCCAAAATACATTATATTCACTTTGGAGTATCTTCTTCTTGGCATTAGGAATTTTTCTGATCCTTATTTTATGGAATTGTCCCCCCTTCCACTCTCTCTTTCTTACTTGATAATTGATGAAGGTGTGTGGTATATAATATATAATATACTTTTTTTTTTGTACCATCTCACTCTGGATCTCTCTCACCTTGGTACCTTTTTTGCATTTCCACTTCTTTTCTAGCCTTGGATCATATCTGTTATGTGGGCCTTTATATACTTGACATTAGGTAGCAGTGAACTGTTTGCTATCAAGAATATATGATAATAGTATTTGATGTTCATGGTGTTGGGCATCACTTTAGTGAAATTATTGCATTTCAAGCGTGGTTTCAAGAACATTGCTAACTTAATAGCAAGCTATTTAGGAAATCTGTATGTATTCTATTACTGCGTTTAGTGCCGTAACAGCTGATAATACCAGCAGAACAAACTGTACTATTTCTTTTTAGGCATTACCCCTTTAAACAAACCTTATGGTGTGAGGTGCATACAACGAAGATCTGTAACAACCATATTGCAGAAAACATTTTTTTTTTATGTGGGAGATCGTGGGTTCAAACCCCACTGTCGGCAGCCCTGAAGATGGTTTTCCGTGATTTCCCATTTTTACACCAGGCAAATGCTGGGGCTGTACCTTAATTAAGGCCACGGCCGCTTCCTTCCCACTCCCAGCCCTTTCCTGTCCCATCGTCACCATAAGACATATCTGTGTCGGGCGACATAAACCCAATAGCAAAAAAAAAAAAAAAAAAAAAAAAAAAGTGGGAGTGTGGGAAATCTTTCATGAGACATGAGGGTCCGCACTGCACAAGCGTGTGAGATTCCTACTTACTAAAACCCACACAACCCTTTTCCAATGACGTATATCTCCGCTCCAGAACCGCTCTTGCTTTACTTCAGGGTGGTGTCATGCTTATAATTTCTCAGGTTTCTTCTTCCTTTACTTCTCCTTTATTGCCATTTGTGAGCATTCAAATTCCTCTTCTTTTTTTTTTGTCACAGATTTTCTTCGACATATACTGCTACCTTATCCCAAGATTCTTGGTCTTGTAGCATCACCTGCACAATAGTTTCTGATGTCAATTCTCCTTGCTCAGTTTCTAAACATCTTCTCTGTGTTGACCAATGATAACATAAAAAAAATGTGTGGAGTACACCGTTAACATCATTGCAATAAATGAATGCCGAATCAATCACTCTACCCACTCTGTGTAGAAATTTCTGGAAGTATATGTGACCTGTCAAGAGCTGCGTAAGATAAAAGTTAACCTCACCATGAGCTCATGCAACCCGGTCAGTTAAACATGGTATCAGCCGCTTAGTCAATTTTCATCAAAGATCTTCCTCCCATCTTAGCTGCCATCATTCCATTTGTTGCTTATAAGCCAGCTCCTAAACACACTTCTTTCCGAGCTCCCCTTGAGTTTGCCA
Organism: Anabrus simplex; assembly: GCF_040414725.1. Lineage (NCBI taxonomy): Eukaryota > Metazoa > Arthropoda > Insecta > Orthoptera > Tettigoniidae > Anabrus > Anabrus simplex. The sequence goes on from NC_090271.1 coordinate 156,313,870, forward strand.
GACTTCCTGTCTCTTTAAGGCAAGTAAATCAATTGGTGCTTCCACTGCTACCTTAAGAACCACAGGTTTGGATGCTGTGCGATATGCGCTTGTAATATGAAAAGCTGATCTCCGCTGTACCGCAGTAATCCTTTGCTGGTATTTTTCGAACTGCAGAGATTCAGCCCAGACTTCAGGTCCATATACAAGTGTTGAGTGAACTATCGACATCAGAAGTCATCGTGTGCTAGACTTTGGACCTTTAACGTTGCTCATTAATCTACTCAGCACAATCGTTGTTTTCACCGCCTTATCCATCACCCATTTGATATGAGTAAGTTTGGTATCAAGTGTCACTCCGAGGTACTTTAATACCTCTAGATGTTTGATTTCTGTTTGTTCAATATACAGTGGAATAATGGTCGTGATCCTTTCTCTTGTCCAGAGAACTTCTCTATTTTATGATCTGCCAGTTGTAATCTGTGATTTGCCATCCAGTCTTTCACCCATTGCATCACTTGATTTAGTTTAAACTGAGCCAATGCCAAATTTCGAGCTACTATCTAAACAGCTATATTATCAGCCTAGCCCACTAGCATTGTGTCTTCCAGCATCTCTAACATCAACAATCCATCATACACAATGTTCCATAGATTTAGGCCAAGGATGGACCCTTGTGCTACATCAGCTGTGAGCCGTTTCATTCTCTGCCCATCTTCTGTATGATATACTAGAGTACGATCTTTCAAATAATTTCTCATTATGCGCATGAGATTCTCTGCTAGTTTCAAAGTATTTTGAAGCGCTTCCAATATGTCATTCCACCTTATCAATTTGAAAGCATTCTTGACATCCAGAGTCACAAGAAATGTGACTTTTCGAGAATCATGATTACCCTTTTGTGCACTTTTTGCCGTATTCAACACTTCCCACACTGCATCCGATTGTTGAGTGTCCTCCTTGAAAACCATGTTGACGATCAGAGAAGTCCCCAGCTAGTTGAACTGCTGAAAGTATTCTTAGCTGCAGAAGTTTCTCTAATCCTTTCCCAGCAGTATCTAGCATACATGAAGGCCTAAAGCCCCCAGATTTCCCTTTGCCTATTAAAACTAGCTGAGCTGTTTTCCAGCAAACACTAAACACTCCCGATAGCAGGCAGTTATTGTACATTTTCAGCAGCAGGTGTGAGCAGAAATCTGCTGTCACCTTTAGTATCTCTGCTGGAATACCATCTCATCCTGGGGCCTTTTTATTTCTAAGGGAGCTAATTGCTCATGTCAGTTCTTCTGGTGTAAAAAGTGGTACATCACCTATGAAGTCATCATCATCATCATCATCATCATCATCATCATCATCAGACCTCTCAGGATGATCTGGGAATAATGTATCTACAATATCCTTCATTGCATTTGAGTCCATGATTAGATTCAAGAAACTTCCAAGTTTCTTCATAACGATCTTGTATCCTAAACCCCATGGGCCGTCATCCACTTCCTTAGCCATTTTCCACCATTTGTCGAATTTACTGTTTTTAATAGCATTTCTCAGTTCTTTCTTTGCTGACTTATACTCATCTGTGAGGAGGATAATAATAATAATAATAATAATAATAATAATAATAATAATAATAATAATAATAATAATAATAATAATAATAATAAAATTTGAAAAGATAAAAGGAAATTATATTTAAAAGAATGACTTTGGTGCAGGACCATAGAAGTTAAATGGCAGCACCACCAACTCTACCGCCGCTGCCTCAGATATCATGACCGAGTTTTGATTAATTTTGTTGGGCAAATCCCAAATGTGTCACTTAAGATCCTTCATATGCTGACATCATACAGCATAGAGTGTTAAATGAATTTTCTTTCCACCCCTTAAAAATTTAACTACCTGTGCTGGGTTTGAAGCTGTGATCTTGATGTTCAGAGGCTGGTACTACCACTGTTCCACTGATGTATTCTGTATTTACTCCCTGTGGGTAGAGGTAGAAGAATACATCCATGTTATCTCCTGCCTGCCTTAAGAGGTGATTCAAAGGGCAACCTCAGGGACCCTCAACTAGGGAGTGTGGGTTGGCAACTTTGGGGCCCTTAGCTGAATCCTGGCATTGTTTCCACTTGTTTGTGTCAGGCTCTTTACTTTCATCCTTCCTATCTGACCCTATTGGTCAACTCTTGTTCTTTTATGATCCTAGCAGTATTACATTTGCAAGGTCCAGTGTGTCATCCATTTTCACACTGTCTGTGACCCTTCCCTTTCTTTTGCTGATACCTTAATCCTTCAAAGGATTTTCATTTTCTCTTAGTGTTAATAGAGGATGGTTGTCAATAAAACAATAATCACGACCACAACTATCCTGCATCTACTCTAATCTGTTTTTTGTATTCATGTTAGTAGAACTCTCCATTACTACCCTTACCCATTATACTTATCCTCAGAATACTGAACTAGTCCTACATGTCTCAGGATATGTGCTTTCAGTTTATCTTTTCTTCTGGTCTAATTTTGGATGGATGGACAGACGGCGGGAAGTAGGGAGGGGGGGAGGGATGGACGGATTTAATTTAAGTTTAAGTCTGAAAAGCAAGAAAGAATAGAGCTTACCCTGAGGCTGGCATCCCATCAGGGACGGATCCAGGAGCGTGGCAGCTCACAAGGCAGGCATTGATGATCCAGAAGAGTCTTTAGTGTAACAGGAAGTGACTGGAAATATACTTAAAAATGGCGCAGGTACGTTCACCCTGATTCATAATTTAGATACCTGTTTTCTAAAACTCAAAACTACATAATACCAAACAAATTTCACAAATTAAAAATAATAATTCTATACAACCACTTCTTTTTTCAAAATAATGTTTCTCCTTTAAAGTTCATAATTTCTTTTCTTCACAGGTCCAAAAACAATATTTTATACAACTGCTGTCCCAACTCCATACAACCACTTATTTTTTCAAAATAATGTTTCTCCTTTAAAGTTCATAATTTCTTTTCTTCACAGGTCCAAAAACAATATTTTATACAACTGCTGTCCCAACTCCAACCACATCCTCCACCTCACAAACTCAACCTATGCTCGAAACTGACACATTTTATTTTTAAATTAACTGGAGGTTTAGCCACACATCACATCCTCCCCCTACTTAAAATTCAGCCAGGGGTCAATTGAGAAAACTTTACATTTTTGGGAGGAAGGAGAACACTACATAACACTACCATCTTGATGCCGTTCTCAACATTATGCATTGAAGTATTCCATCTTGACCTCTGGTTTCGCTGACTTATGTAGCTGCTGACACCGGCCAGCTGCCAACAAACCCCCATACACTTTCAGTCCAACCATGGCAATCTGGTAAGCTTCAGCTCAGCTATCCCATCTAGTTAACTGACTGGAAACAGACAGTAATGTATCGTGCAGTATGGCGTAACTGCCATAAGCTGGAACATTCCAACAACTCGGTCCCAGAATTGGGTGGTAGCGACCAAGTGGTTTAGTGCGGCATCCAAACAGGCACAGAATTTGCCCACTGGATGGACCAAAGTATTTGCAGCAACTGCAACACAAACACATACACAGCAGGAAAGGGGAATAGATGAGGCAAGGCCGGCATCCAACCATTCTGAAGTGTTTTAGAGCAGAAGAATTCAGGGGTGTTTTTTATTTTGTTTTATTTTACTCTAGTAATTAAATTAGTGTCACCCAACTGGTGGCTCAATATAAGCACCATCCGGTGACTCCCTCCCACACTTGGGATTTTGGATACCAGAAACTCAGGGCAAGCACTATTCATAAATTTTAAGAAAAAGGGCAAAGATAAAAATGAAAACCTATAGGAGTTTACCCTAGACCCACAAGATTACAGTATGAATCCAAGATCTTACATAACCCAAAATTTAAAAAAGAAATTCATTTACCAGAAAAAAAACATATGTTAATGAAGATACAGTACAAACCCATTACAGTTCACAAAATACCTTTACACACAATTTACTTCCAAACAATTTGAGCGCATCAGGTACGACAGGTCAGTACAAAAGAGAAAACATCCTCCAGATAAATGAAATCGTGCAAACTAGACCTTCCTTACCAACTGAAGTACTACACACATACAATTTTCAGGGCAAATTAATACACCATACCATATCCTCATTGAAATTTTACTTGAAGTCACCAACCTGAGATGCACTCTTAATTTTCAGAAATGTAAAACAAATAGGAGGTTAAATTTTAAATGTTGTAAGTGAATCCAAACCAGAGTGACAGTCATAATTTATTACTTTTGCTTGCAATGTTGCACACATGATCCTTTCAAGTCAAAAAATGGAGGTTAGTAAGTCATTATCCACTTCATCATGCCATCATGCATTACTTTAAAAATTGAGTAGTGATAAAAGTCACACTACATAGCACGTGTTATCACAGCAAACAAGAAAATGCAATTTAAGCCTAAATACTGAATAGAAGATCACATTAACAGTCAAGAGGCGTATCCAAATGAAAATAAAAATAGTACAAGAGTGCACATATCAAAATCTGACTAACTGATATAGAAAATAAAAAGGCACAAATAACACCTTCATACCAGAAAATATCAGATTACAGCGTGACACACCGAGATCAGCATGCCTATCTGTCCTCCAACAAACAACAATTGAAGTACACAATACACACAAACACACCAGTGCAATGACCCCAAATCAAGAAGTACCAACAGAAGAAAAAGGCAAAACATAACCTTCAATACCGGTACTACTTGATTTCATCACACAACATGAGACTACCCTAGGACCAATATCGGACTCCGAGGAGGGAGATAAACCCTCAGCACCGTAAGTCCTAAGTCTCAATACATTTAACTTCCCAAGGCACCCTAGGAAAATACACATGATATCACCATATTTACAAAATATGGATGGACAGATATGACAAGCTTGATACAAATTTAGAAATCTTACTCAGTCCACAGAACCCAATAATCGAGCAAACTGAGTAAATTAATTTAGAAGACAGCGATTCCAAAACTGATGAAAATAAACACTGTGAAAATTAAAATAAAGACGAAGTAGTTAAGGATTATTAATTAAAGATCTTATGAACCTTAAAATTTTACGACAAATTTAGGATAACTGAAGAACAAATCTTAACCCTCCGTTGCTCGCGCCTCATTTCTTAACGCCACTGGTCGCGGGTGAGCGGAGTGCTCACCAGTAATGTAATATGATTTTTGAGGCCTTTATTGTTATTATTTTTGGTGTTATTGTTTTAATTTTGATACTTGTTTATTCTTTAATTACTTTTTTGTTAATAGGGTAAGTTAAGTACAATATTCATTGAAACAGAATACACATAACTATTGCAAACACCATGGTGATGAACTCTCCTACGGAATAGCAAACTTTATAGTGCTTTACAAAGCCCTCAAATATTTCTCGTATCGCTGCCAATTTATCAACGGATTTCCTTTCATTTCGTCTGAGCATTATCAAATTGGAGACATCTCAAAAGTAAGTAAAATCTCCAGTATGACATCACTAGACGAAATATTTCTGGAGCTGTGCCATTCGTCGCCCACAAATCTTCAACATTTTGATGAGAGGACTTCATCACCCCGGATAAGTAAAGTAATCCTATAAGAGCCCCGATTTCATCAATATTGGTATCAACAGCATTCCTCTCCCGAGAATAATTAGCTCTCGTAATGCGTAAGCAAACATTCGTATGAAACACAATTTTCTCCAACACACTGTCTGGGAAGTAGAGAGCCCACAATTCATGTACTGTCTTCACATTCTGTTCAACACGTGTGACACCTGGTTGATGAATCACGATGTTTCTTTTCTTCCTACGTTTGTGGCGGCGAGGGGGATGAATATTCCACAGAGTAATGTTGTCGCGACCAACATATTGAGGAGCAGGCTCGACTGGCTGACCAGGAATGGCTTTGTCCCCAGAAACATCAGATGCGCTGTCGTGATTGCTGTTGGCGGTTTGCTATGTAACTGAGTACTCAGAATCTTCATTATTGCCTTCAGCTAAGAGAACTGCTTCATCATTCGACTCCTCTAATAACCAATTACAAATCATGGAATCTTGATCATGACTTGTAGGCTAATATGATAAGAATAATGTGGAAGTTGGAAAAATGTAACGCCAATGGTCGCGGGTGAGTAACTCGCTCACTTATAATGCACTGTGGTCATTAAGAAGCCTGGCTGCTAATGAAGTTGCGCCGCACCCTGCAACATTGTTGGACTTACTCAGAACATTCCAAAAGTCAGCTACTCGGTAGTTAAGAAGTATAGTGCTACTTAGCTTTGCACGGCACATCTTTAAAAAGAAAAGTGAGCGCCGCGCTCACCCTGCGACCAGCGGAGGGTTAATGATCTGTGATGCAACAAAACAGACTTAATTGAAACAAACAGCTCAGGATAATGGTAAGGAAACCAAATGTTTGAAGAAAATCCTCCTAGCACATAGTTCACAATAATTAATGGACAATATCCTACATCTAACCATCTAATACCAACAAATGATTACAAAATAATCTCATATTAGATGAAGCCGGACTTCAAATATGTTGTGAGCACAGGTGCATATTCATAACCCATCAAATTTGCCATAATGGCCTCAGCATTATCTGGTCTAAAGGTATGGTGAGCATAGTGTCATCCTATGAGACTATCCAAGTCTTCATAGAACCCTCCCTAGCATACATATAGGAATACACGGGAAAACAAAAAATACACAATGAGGAAGTAGAAAATTTCATGATAGGAAAGCTCAACAGATGATCTAGGAAAATTTCAAACAGATTAAGAGAACCCATAATCTCTTATCTGGTTTAACAATTCAGGAACTGACTAGGCACGTCCTAAGTAATCCCATGCTTAATTAGAATCGAACTAAGGTACAGTAAAAGACCGAAATGCAATAAAACATATAATGTTACAAAGTTGAATGACTAGAAATTTAGACCTGAGCCAAAACGAGACATTATAGAAAATGTTAAATTACCAAAACACCATATTTACAAAACCAAAAAACTTCCAAAAAACTCATCGAAAGAGTTTGAAAATTAACCTATAATTTGTACTCAAAATTTATCAAAATAGATTAAGAAAATCCAGTGAAACTTCATGCTGAACACTTATTAACATGTACATGATAACTAGTATGACAATCAATTATAAAATTATGAAATCTGGAAGAAGAATATGACACGAGAACATTTTTAAGATGGAGTAGCTTATGCAAACTCGAAGTAGGTCAAGCAGTCAGCTGTCTTCAACAGATATGTACATCAGCTGTTAGAAAGATAAGCATGAAGTCACAGGAGGAAGTACAGTACTTAATGACATAGCCTAAAGCAAGAGGTGATCACAGAGATGTTACAATTGAAACACACGGATCAAGAAAACTTTAAATTTATGAACACATATTGAAATTTATTACAGAAGACTTAAGCCAGAACATGGCACACTCAGTATTATAATATAGCTTTAAAACATTCGCTCGGTTAACAGAAGGCTTACCACTGACAAAACATTTAAACATAAATTGACAACAGACTGAAATATAATATCATGGACAGTGACTTATCATTTCCTCCAACGTTCAGATAATTACAGGTTGAAAACAGCAAAACACGGATTCCACATCACGGACAGAATGCCAAACACGTTCAGATGCCTTATATGGAGATAATAGTCGACTCCCCGGGTTGTGAAAATTGTGTGTATGCAATTATTATGAAAAGCACAAATAAACAGAGATTAGGAATGCACACACAGTAATTACATTGTTTAAAAGGAAAATGACATTGATTAAATTACATCATTAAAGGTTGTAAGAAAAAGTTTACAAGATTAAAATTTAAATTGAATTTTTTAAGCTTAGCTCTGGGGCGAATTACCATGTACCAATCCTTCATTCACAACCACGCTCTGCTACCAAAATGTCACCTTGTTACAGGTTACACCAAAATAATTAAAAAATAATAATAAACTTTAAAAATTTTTAATTTTAAATTCATAGTAAAACATTAGAACACATGCAAGTATGACAGACTCGAAGCACATAAAATATAAACAGATTGGCAAATTTGACAACCATGAAAGGACATGGGAAGCAGCATGGTACCCTATAAGGTAGATGGTATGTATGCGTTGTGGGAAAGAAACGTAGATGGTGATCACCCTCAAACTGTTTGATAATAAACTAACAAAACCAAGATTAAAAGGGATGAACAAAATAAAAACAAAACAAGAATAACGGAAATAAACAAACTCATTTACAAATGAATTTAAATTTGGACTGCATCCGTAGATATGTGTTACATATGATGATGATTTCAAATTATACTTTAAAAAAAAGAAAAATAGACGGAACTTTATATGGTTTATAAAAAGGGCTGATCCCTAGTTAATAACTTAAGAGAAAAGAAAGAAATTGAAACTTAACACAGAGGCCAATTAATTTGCTTCTATTCTAAAAACACTTCTAAAAAGGAGCATGGCTTTAACTGGATTGATTTAAGTGAAACAGCACTATGGGAGGCAAGCCCAACGGAAATCTAAATTACATGTTAGTTGCAATATTCTTAAACGAAGAAAAGGGAACTGCCTCCAAAAATTTAATTATAAATGCTTAGCTGAAAAGCTAAGTCATTTCGATGATTAAATGGCGAATGTGAATATCGAGGGTGAATTTCTACGCAAAAGGGAAAATTTACATTTAAATTTTAAAGTCCAAAAAACAAGAAAGAATAGATCTTACCCTGAGGCCGGCATCACATCACGGGACAGATTCAGGAGTGTGACCACTCACAAGGCAGGTTCGAAGCGAAAGACACAGATGCAAGCTTCTCTCCCACGAAGGAGCGAAAACTGGAAATGGTGCAACTACTGAGGTGACCAATCAGGCAATAGAATTTTACTCCCGACTTTCACATTCACCAGTGATAACATCTGTTATTCTGACCAATAAGGTCTCTTTATTCTTGATGATCTAGAAAAGTCTTTTGCATAACAGGAAGCGACTGGAAATATGCTTCTAAAACATCACATGTATGTACACTCTGATTCATTATTTAGACGCCTAGTTTTTAAAACTCACATCTACATAATACCAAAAAATATTCACAAATTAATAATTTTGTACAACCACCCTTTTTTTTTCAAAATAGTTATTCTTTAAAGTTCATAATTTCTTTTCTTCACAGGTCTGAAAACAATATTTTATTCAACTGTTGTCTCTACTCTGGCCACATCCTCCACCTCACAAACTCGAGCTATGCTCGAAACTGACACATTTTATTTTTAAATTAACTGGAGGTTTGGCCACACATCACAATGTAAGTTCTGGGAAAGCATTCTACTGTATGTGATTGTATGAGACATGTCTGCAAAATTACTCACTGGTTTGATAGAAGACAGTTCTTGTTTAGGAAATGTTATTCCAGTATGGCTCAACTTGTAGGATTCCAGCAAGATATAGCAGATATTTTAGATTCAGGAGGTCAAATGGACTGTGTCGCTATTGACCTATTCAAGGCTTTTGATAAAGTACATCATGGAAGATTACTGATGAATATGAGGGCTATTGGACTAGACAAAAGAGTGGTTGAATGGGTGGCTACATTTCTAGAAAATAGAATTTAGAAAATTAGATTAGGTGAAGTGTTACCTGATTTTGTAATGATTAAATGTGGATTCCCACAGTGCAGTATTATTGGGCCTTTATGTTTTTTTTTTCTTATATGTATAAATGATCTGAGTAAAGAACTGGAATCACAGATAAGGCTATTTGTGGATTATGTTATACTCTACAGAGTATTAAATACTTTACAGGATTGTGAGTGCGTGAAATAGCAGTGGGAAACTACCTCACTACTCATTTCCCTAGTACGCCTCTTAAGTGGAACCTAGACCATTTGTGACAGCTGTTGATGGAGGTGTTGAGAATCAAATCAGTCTCCAGGCTGAGTACTCAGCATATAATAATAGTACTAACTAGTAATTCTTTTAAAATGTTCATTTTGCTCTGTAGAACAAAATTGCTGATACAAGGTCTCCATTCTCAAGTGATGATATACTACGGAAGTACTGTGATTTTTCTCATTGAAATATAGTATTTTTGAATCTTTCTTGTATCTAAATATGGTAAAAATAATGCCTCATTATTTACCTGGAAAAAGTTATTTTGTTATATTGTATGTAATTCCAAGCATGACTTCTTTCAGTTGTAGTCATTCCTAAGGTCTATAAATATCTGGAGGGATCTAGGTATAGTTTATGGGTAAATCTATAAACTAGTTATTTGGCAAGAACTGTTTCTAAAATAGCGCAAAACAGCTACCCCTTTCCCGGGCTCTTCTTCTTCTTCACCAACTCGCCAAAGAAGTTTCATCCAGAAACTTATGCCAATGAGGTCAACAAAAGAGATACGGCACAGAATAGAAGACATTGTGACTGTTTACAAACAACTGGCCTTCGAGAGGGACCGCATGTAAGTTACATTACTTTATTTTATGATTTAATTTTAATCTGTTTATTATTCATTTATTTATTTATTTGAAGTATTTCTAACAGAAAAAAACTGATTTTATAGTGAGTGCTTGACAAAAAAAAACAATAACAAGAAACAGGTTATAAGTAAAACTGGATAAGGAAAATATAGGAAGATTAATTTCCCTAAGTAAGGAGGTAAGCATGTAAAAACAACTCAAAAATTGGATTATCAGAATGCTTGGACACCATTCATTGATGGGTTGTTGTGAACTTAGATTCTGCTAGAGTGTGGAGGTTGAAAAGGGATCTGTAAATAGTAATTATCTAACATTAAAGTTCATTGTTTCCTTAGTACTGATCACCAGCTGTTGTTGAACCTCAAGAACCCATAGCAAAATTGGATAAAAGGATGGGGATAAATGTTTCAGGTCTTTGATTGCAAAACAACTATAAAATGTAGTTTGGTGAACTGGATGTGAATTGAATATGATTTGAAGATAAATGCTGAGAAGTTTTGCAGGAACTGTGATCAGGCCACAGAGATAGTAGGCAAGTTGATATAAGTTAAATGTTAGCAATGGAAAGAAATGAAAAAGTGGCAGATGAAGTCATGTAAATGAGTAGAAAAGTAGGAGCACATAATAGGGTATACATAATGATGGGTTAGTCTAGTCCTTGGCAGAATTGTCAGTATACTGACATTCAGTTCAGAGGGCCCTCGGTTTGATTTCCATCTGGGCTAGCGATTTTAACTGTTTATGGATAATTTATTTGGCCCAGGGGTTAGATTTTGTGCTTATCTTAACACACTTATCTTCAATAACAAACAACACATGACACTACGAACCATCACGAAAACAAGCAATACTGAATACATCCCTCAATGTAGGGTTGGTATCAGGGCAGGCATCTGATTGGAAAACATTAAGTGCCTACCCCAGTAAATTGGAATAAAAGACAATAATAATAATAATAACAATAATAATAATATAATTATTAAAATTATAATTTTATTGGAGCATCTGAAAAAGTACTGGGAGGACCGCAAAGCCCGAACAATCCCTTCAAGGGACCTGAACAATGGACTGACTAAAGTGATCCTATGTGGTCATAAAATAATAATAATAATAATAATAATAATAATAATAATAATAATTAATTGTTGTTGTTGTTGCTGTACCGGGAGGTACACCTCAACGCCGTGCATTCAATATCAGCGCCTTAATAAACTCCTCTGTCGATCAAATAGTGAAACTGATAACATAACAAGTTGGAACTTTAATCAGAAGATGTCAGTACTAAAATACTAAGTAATTTTGTTATTGTGAAGTTTCCCATACTGAGGGAATTTCTCCTTGTTTTGTTCTGCTATACATCAAGAAGTTTGGATATTTTTCCACAGATGACACTGTTAAAAACTATGATCATACACCCTGGTGAAAGAACTTATAACTTAAAGAAGTTTCATATTCCTAGGTTTTCCATAACTGATCTATGTTCATTTATTTTTGGGTTGGCAATACTTCCTTTTCTTTTCACCTGTTTTGAATCTAGCTAATCACGAATTTTTGTAATTAATTTTCAACCAATACCGCATTTCTTGTTCACTTTGAATCTGCCAAAAAAATTTAAGCGTGTGTGTCCTGATTAATCTTGAATGAGCTCGAACCTTCCCTGAGGATATATAAACTGCAGCTTTTCATGTTTCCTGGCCAATCGATCACCGTCTTGAGAAGTGTGTGTGTGTGTGTGTTAAGGCAGGAGGCGGGGTCGCCTTTTTCTTCGGTCAGCAGAACATCTATAAGGTAATGGCCACATAACTTAATTCTTTCTTGCTACCTCTGCAGCATTATTCGAGGGGAAGGTCTGAATCTTTAATTATGTAGCAGTACTTTTCTAAAATATAACTTTTATTTTGGCTAATGTAAAAACTTCATAAAATCTTTAATTGTAAATCAGGGATAGAGAGTGAGTTACCCTCTCAAGCTCCCCTTCATCTTGCATTGAGGTGACCACGTTTTGCTTTCTGTAATATGTTAATGATATTTCCATGCGAGCCACCTCAGTAGTTTGGGAATAGACCCTGTTTCATCGGCCGAGAGCCCTATAGGTTTTAATATTTCATTATCTGGTGTGCAGTGTATGCCTCCATTCAGTTTGTGTTCAGGCCGATTATTTAACCTGTTCTTTTTCGCAAAGGTCCTGTAGGTTGGGTACTAGGTACCACTGTATAAAATTATTTTCAATTTGTAAATTGTGCCTTGAGAGACCAGCGATTGTAAGTTGATGTTCCCTTCTGTAGGCTGGAAGAAACTGAGAGCCTGTGAGCTCTTTTCGAAGTTTTGTAACAGTAAAGTGTGCCTCTGGGAGGCTAGATATTGTAATTGAGGGAGCAAGTGCTCTTGATTTAGGGGATTTCTGCCCTTAACTTACTGGTTCCTTATTTTCAATTAAAGTTTTGTAAACTGGATCCAGTATCTCTAGAATTGGAAAACTACAGGCTTGAAGCCCAGAATCTGTAAAGTTCACTGATCTTGGATTTTCCTAGACTTGTTTCAAGATTGCCTTTTTACCTGATATGTTGTTATATTCACTAAGGGAAAAATTGTTAAGTTATTGTTTTCTGAAAAAGTATAACCTTCACTTCAAGTTTTAAATTAATTTTGATATTTCACAAGCATGTGAGAGTCCTACTCACTAAAACCCACACACCCTTTTCCAACAACGTATATCTCTGCCCTGGAACCGCTCTCGCATTACTTCAGGGCAGTGTCAATCTTGTAATTTTTCAGGTTCCTTCCTTTATTTCTCCTTTACTGCCATTCGTGAGCATTCAAATCCCTCCTCTTCTGATGCAGGATGACTTCTACATATACTGCTACCTGATTCCAAGATTCTTGGTTTTGTAGCATCACCTGCACAATAGTTTCTGGCGTCAGTTCTCCTTGCTCAGTTTCTAAACATCTTCTCTGTGTTGACCAATGATAACATGCAGAAAATGTGTGAAGTACATCGTCAACATCATTGCAATAAATACATGCCGAATCACTTGCTCTATCTGCTCTGTGTAGAAATTTCCAGAAGTATCCGTGACCTGTCAAAAGCTGTGTAAGATAAAAGTTAACCTCACCATGAGCTCATGCAACCGAATCAGCTAAACATGGTGGAATGAATGTTGGTCACATTCGTAGGATTTACCTTCATATTGCCCTGCACGTGTTCCCCGGGTGGTGCTAAGTGAGCAACAACACATTGGCGGCCAAACTAGCAACAGTTGTTCATCTCCTGACCAAATGGACTCAGAGAGAACATCTGCAAATGGTCCTTCTCAGAACCAACCTGCAAAGGTACTAGGACCTTCTTTATGAATATGCCAAATAAAAATCAAAGACATATCCAGATCGAAGAGTGAACATTTTTCTAGAATCCTTCTTGAAAACAACATTTATTTAGTGACCATTCAAGAAACTCATAATGCGACTGAGGAACAGCTAAGATCGAGAGGAAAGATCCCTGGTTATATTGCTATTGGGGCAATGTACTACCAGATGTATGGGGCAGCAACCTATGCTCGTTCGAATCTACAAGATGTTTGGATCATTTAAGCAACAGTGACTGACAATGTTCACGAGGTAACTGTTGACATATTGGGCACCAAAGTGGTAAATGTGTATAAACCACCATCTGTGGCTTGGCCAATGAAGTGCTCCTCACCCAGAATCATCCAGCAATATATGTCAGAGATTTCAATAGTCATCATCGAAATTTGAAATATGATGATACAGATGAATGTGGCTCTCAACTAGTCACCTGGGCTGAAGTTAATAATCTACACTTGGTTTTTGATGTGAAAAATAGAGGAACCCTTTAAGTCAGCACGTTGGAAGAGAGAAGTTTGGAATTGTGTAGTTCTTGTGTATTACTTTCGATATTCAGTAATTAACAGCAGTTTTTATCCTGTTAGGGGTTGTAGGATTTAAAAAATAGAGCACGACTAAGTAGTATTGTAGTGTAGTCGTATATTAATTACCTTATTGTTGTGTACTATCCCAGACAATATATCCCTCCGTTCATTTATTTTTTGCAAATAAGTTATTTTATTTTTAATTTCATTTTCCCCCCGTAAAGAATGGCTAAGGAGCGCGAGTGTACTTACTGTGGGTGTGGCGAGGCATTGAGGGGTATGAGGGAGGAGTTGGAAAGTTTGAGGGAGATAATTAGGATTCGCACAGAAGACAGGAAGGAAGATAGGACTCCCTCAAACAATGTACAGGTTACAGTAGGTGTACAAGAGGGAGGGGAAGGAAAGGGAGGAGTTGTAGAAGACAGGTGGTCTAATGTTCTAAAGGGAAGGAGATTGCAGGCTAAGGGCTCTATTCAGGATCAGAATTCAGGACAGGTGTCTGTGTGAAATCGGTACTAGTCACTCCAGGTAGAACATCAGAGGGAAGGTGAGGGACAGGGAACTGTTGCTGAGATGTGTGGAAGTAGGAGGAAGGGAAAAGGTAGGAAAGGGAAATGTAGAGTAGAGGATAGGAAAAGACAGGTGGAACAGGGTCATGGGAAGGAGAAAAGGGAGGAGGAAGTAGCTTCTGCAGCAGTGAGAGAAGATAGGGCTGACCAGGAAAGGAGGGGATCAGATGAGGTGGGGAGAATTGAGGCTCAGGTCAGGGGGGATTCCATCGTTAGACATGTGGGGAAAGTGTGTGGAGGAAAGGGAACCAGGGTAGAATGTGATCCAGGAATTAGGTTGAGGCAGTTGTTGATGAAAGTAGAAGAGAGGGAGGAGGGGAAGGAGAAGGTGGTAGTGTTTCACGTTGGTACCAACAACGTAAGGCAAGCTGAGTAAGTACCAACATAGTTGGAGATGTGTGGGATCTGGTAAATGCAGCACGGGTGAAGTTTAAGAAAGCAGAGATTGTTATTAGTGGAATACTGTGTAGGAGGGATACTGACTGGAGGGTGATTGGGGATTTAAATGAGACTATGGAGTGGGTATGTGGGAAACTGGGAGTGAAATTTCTAGATCCTAATGGGTGGGTGGGAGATAGGGATCTGCACTCGGATGGCGTTCATTTAAACCGCAGTGGTACGTATAAGTTAGGAAATTTGTTTGGAAGGGTAATAGGGAGGTACATTCAGGGAAACGGGATGGCCTAGGGAGCGGTGATAAGGGAACAGGGAACTGGAAATCAAGTAGGGATGACATAAAATTGTTAGTGTTGAACTGTAGAAGTATTGTAAAGAAAGGAATAGAATTAAGTAATTTAATAGATATATATTTACCAGATATTGTAATAGGAGTTGAATCATGGCTGAGAAATGATATAATGAATGCAGAAATTTTCTCACGGCACTGGAGTGTGTGATATACTAACAATTTGTTGGTGGTTTTTGATCCACCTTTTCAATACAAATTACATTTTGTGTTGCTAAGTTGTAATGTTACAACACTAATTTACCGGGACATGTTTCGCTTAACTAAAATTCTCAATATTGAAATGTTACTGTATTCTAGGAACCAACGCACTTCAGAAACTATGGCTTCTATATACTAACATCCAATATTTATATTTATGACTCAAATTTTAATGCCAAATTATAGTTGAATCAATTTTATTTTAACATTGCAAACAATTTTTAGCCAAATTTTCAAATTGTAAAAACTGTGTTTTGGACGTCAATGTGTTTTAGAATTAAGAGTTACTCCATTTTAACATTGCAAATCATATTGTCATAATTTTTAATGTGTATATTATTCTTATGTTTTAAATATTGTTATCACTGAAATTAGATTTACATTCAATGTAATGAAATTTGTAACAACAATCCAAATATGACCAACCTTGAGGCAATTGTATAGGCTGATGATGCTTGTGAATAAAAGCGAAACATGTCCCGGTAAATTAGTATTGTAACATTACAACTTAGCAACACAAACTGTAATTTGTATTGAAAAGGTGGATCAAAAACAACAAACAAATTGTTAGTATATCATAGCATAGTTCAATACGGGCCTAATAATGAGATTAGTTAAATGTAACTGGAGTGTGTATCGTAGAGATAGGATAGGAATGGTGGGAGGGGGAGTATTCATTCGGAATTATTTGATAGGATAGTCGGCTATGTGAGAAACGACATGGAAAGAAATGTGATTGTAGCAGGAGATCTGAATTTGCCAGATGTCAATTGGGAAGGAAATGCGAATGACAGGAAGCATGACCAACAAATGGCAAATAAGTTAATATGGGAAGGACAGCTGATTCAGAAAGTGATGGAACCAACCAGAGGGAAAAATATCCTGGATGTGGTGCTGATAAATCCATATGAGCTCTACAGGGAAACTGAAGTAATAGATGGTATTAGTGATCATGAAGCTGTTTTTGTGGTAGTTAAAAATAAATGTGATAGAAAGGAAGGTCTTAAAAGTAGGACTATTAGGCAGTAACATATGGCTGATAAAGCAGGCATGAGGCAGTTTCTAAAAAGTAACTATGATCGGTGGAAAACGGTAAATAAAAATGTAAACAGACTCTGGGATGGGTTTAAAGAAATTGTTGAGGAATGCGAAAACAGGTTTGTACCTTTAAGGGTGGTAAGGACTGGTAAGGACCCACCGTATTATAATAGCGAAATGAAGAGACTAAGAAGGAGGTGCAGACTGGAAAGAAATAGAGTTAGAAATGGCTGTGGAAGTAAGGAGAAATTGAAGGAACTTACTAGAAAATTGAATCTAGCAAAGAAGGCAGCTAAGGATAACATGATGGCAAACATAATTGGCAGTCATATAAATTTTAGTGAAAAATGGAAGGGTATGTATAGGTATTTTAAGGCAGAAACAGGTTCCAAGAAGGACATTCCAGGAATAATTAATGAACAAGGGGAGTGTGTATGTGAGGATCTTCAAAAGGCAGAAGTATTCAGTCAGCAGTATGTAAAGATTGTAGGTTACAAGGATAATGTCCAGATAGAGGAGGAGACTTAGGCCAAAGAAGTATTAAAATTTACATATGATAACAATGACATTTACAATAAGATACAAAAGTAGAAAACTAGAAAAGCGGCTGGAATTGATCAGATTTCTGGGGATATACTAAAGACAATGGGTTGTGATATAGTACCATATCTGAAGTACTTATTTGATTATTGTTTGGTCGGAGGAGCTATACCAGATGAATGGAGAGTTGCTATAGTAGCCCCTGTGTATAAAGGAAAGGGTGATAGACATAAAGCTGAAAATTGCAGACCAGTAAGTTTAACACGCATTGTATGTAAGCTTTGGGAAGGCATTCTTTCTGATTATATTAGACATGATTGTGAAATTAATAACTGGTTCGATAGAAGGCAGTTCGGTTTTAGGAAAGGTTATTCCACTGGAGCTCAACTTGTAGGATTCCAGCAAGGTATAGCAGATTTCTTGGATTCTGGAGGTCAAATGGTCTGTACCTCTCTAAAGCACTTGATAGGGTGGATCATGGTAGACTTCTAGCAAAAATGAGTGCAATTGGACTAGACAAAAGAGTGACTGAATGGGTTGCTATATTTCTAGAAAATAAATCTCAGAGAATTTGAGTAGGTGAAGCTTTATCTGAGCCTGTAATAATTAAGAGGGGAATTCCTCAAGGCAGTATTATCGGACCTTTATATTTTCTTATATGAGTAAAGGAGTGGAATCGGAGGTAAGGCATTTTGTGGATGATGTTATTCTCTATAGAGTGATAAATAAGTTACAAGATTGTGAGCAACTGCAATGTGACCTCGAAAATGTTGTGAGATGAACAGCAGGCAATGGTATGTTGATAAATGGAGTTAAAAGTCAGGTTGTGAGTTTCACAAATAGGAAAAGTCCTCTCAGTTTTAGTTACTGGGTTGATGGGGTGAAAGTTCCTTTTGGGGATCATTGTAAGTATCTAGGTGTTAAAGATCTTCATTGGGGTAATCACATAAATGGGATTGTAAATAAAGTGTACAGATCTCTGCACATGGTTATGAGGGTGTTTAGGGGTTGTAGTAAGGATGTAAAGGAAAGGGCATATAAGTCTCTGGAAAGACCCCAACTAGAGTATGGTTCCAGTGTATGGGACCCTCACCAGGATTACCTGATTCATGAACTGGAAATATACAAAGAAAAGCAGCTCGATTTGTTCTGGGTGATTTCCGACAAAAGAGTAGCGTTACAAAAATGTTGCAAAGTTTGGGTTGGGAAGAATTGAGAGAAAGAAGAAGAGCTGCTCAACTAAGTGGTATGTTCGAGCTGTCAGCAGAGAGATGGCGTGGAATGACATTAGTAGACGAATTAGTTTGAGTGGCGTTTATAAAAGTAGGAAAGATCACAATATGAAGATAAAGTTGGAATTGAAGAGGACAAACTGGGGCAAATATTCGTTTATAGGAAGGGGAGTTAGGGATTGGAATAACTTACCACGGGAGGCGTTCAATAAATTTCCAATTTCTTTGAAATCATTTATTAAAAGGCTAGGAAAACAACAGACAGGGATTCTGCCACGTGGGCAACTGCCCTAAATGCAGATCAGTATTGATTGATTGATTGATTGATTCATTGATTGATTGATTGATTGATTGATTGATTGATTGACTTTGACAAATTCAATTTACAAGCCATTAGGAAAGAATGAATAACAACAGGCTTATTTATCAAATACACACATTTTTGCAAATGAAACATATGAGATTAAAATGGTATAAGCAAGTAGAGAAAGACCTTACTGAATTAGGCTCACCAAATCTGCAGGATAGAAATGTATTCAGGAAAGTTGTTTACACAAAGGGATTTCAGTAAGATGAGAAAAAAATAACATGACGTACTTGGTCTGAGAAACAGAAATTACAACAATCTATGAAAATTGAAATTACAGAGAGCAATAAATTTTTGCATTAGGTTTATATTTTCAATTAAATTTTCAACTTATATCTCCCCCTATTATAAAATACTCTCCTGGTTAAAAATCGATAAACTCCGATATCTTCTCATTGCAACTCTCGTATTTTCTTTGTTGAATGAATCTAAACCCCAGTATTTATCCTCAAAGTTTGTTTTACTCTTCTCCTCTCATGAACAAAACACACGAGCAACTACTGTACTCTCAATTCCTGTGCATCGTCCATCATCATATAACCGCTCCTTTCAAGTGTATGGTGCAAGGCTATAGAATTCCCTTCCTGCAGTGAAGTACCTAAGGGAGTGGATTTCAGCAACTGAGAATGAGACATTAGCAATAGACAGCAGATGCACCAAGTTGGAAAGGATCTACCATACCTGTATCTATAAGTTCCTCTCTAAGAAACTTAAACTCCAACATTACAATTCAGTAGTAAGACCGTCCATACTGTACGCTTCTGAGTGTCTTCTGATGAACAGAAAAGGTCCACTGAGGAAGGTAGAGCTCAAGGAATGAAAAATACTATTAGGACTGTTCCGGGGTATCTGTGGAACACAGAAGGTGAAAGAGGGTGCGGGCTTGAATGGGTCTAACTACAATATCAAGAATTGAATTAAAATTTGAACAAAGGTTATATTTCTTTCTGTATTAAAAAAACAAACTTAACAAATTCTCACGAGGTGAAATCACAATGAAAAATCAGGTATAATGTCAATCCAAGATTCAGAACTTTAACAATTTTGGGCTTTGAGCCCCTAGATTTACAATTTCTGAGCTACCAGCTCAAGTTTACAATTCAAAATGAGGAATAATTTAGTCAAGGGCAGAAATCCCCGAATTCAAGAGCACTTGCTCCCTAAATTACAATATCTAGCCTTCCAGAGGCACCCTTCTCTATTACAAAACTTTCAAAAGAGCTAACAGGCTCTCAGTATTTTCCAGCCTACTCAAGGCAACATCAGAATCTTATAATCTCTGGCCTCTCAAGGCATGACTTACAAATTGAAATAGTTTTACACGGGGGTATCTAGTACCCAACCTACAGGGCCCGAAAAAAAGAACAGGTTAAATAAACGGCCCAAACACAAACTGAATGGAGGCATACACTGCGCTCCCAGATAATGAAAAATTAAAAATCTACAGGGCTGTCGGCCGATAAAACTGGGGCTGGGCCCAAACTACTGAGGTGGCTCGCATGGAAATAACTTTAATATATTACAGGAACAAAAGCTTGCGAATACGTAGTCACCTCAAACCAAGATGAAGGGGAGCTTGAGAGGGAAACTCGCTCTCTATCCCCAATTTACAGTTAAAGACTTTATGAAATATTACATCAAAAGGAAGAAGATTACATTAAAATGGTTACATAATTAAAAATTCGGATCCTCCCCGGAACACACACACTCAGAAAGACGACGATCAATAGGCAAGGAAACTCGAAAGGTCGCAACTTATATACCCTCAGGGAAGGTTCAAGAGAATTCAGGACTAATCTGCACACGCCCTCTGAATTTTTATTGGTTAATTTAAAGTGAACAAGAAATGTGGGATTCCTTGGAAATAAATTACAAAAATTCATGATTGGCCAGATTCAAAACTGGCAGAAAGAAAAAGAAGTGTTGCCAACCCAAAAATAAATGAACATAGATTCAGTTATGAAAACCTAGAAATACGAAACTTCTTTAAGTCATAGTTCTTTCCCCTTGCACCAGAGTGCATGATCAAAGTTTTTGGTAGTGTCATCTGTGGAAAAATGTCCAAACTTCTTGATGTATAGTGAAACAAAACAAGGAGAAATTCAATCAGTTTAGGAAACTTCACAATAACACAATTACTTAACATTTCAGTAGTGACATCTTCCGATTAAAGTTCCAACTTCATGTAGTATCAGTTTAACCTTTTGGTCGATAGAGGAGTTCATTAATGCGCTTAGTTTGAATGAGCGAAGTTGAGGTGTACCTCCCGGTACAAGGACCAATAAGAGAAGGGGATGGTACTTACAGGATAAGGCACAACAATGAGATCTATGACCATCAAGAAGACATAGTTACATCCATGAGGAAGAGGCGATTGACTTTCTATTGGCATTTGACTCGTATGAGTACTTACAGACTTACCAGCAAGATCTTTACCACTACAGGCAGAGGGAAAGCGTCCAAAAACAAATGGATCACCACAGTGAAGTCCGACTTAGAACAGCTGGGGATTTCAGAACAAACCATACAGGATCATGTATTATTACGGCAGTTGCCCTTTCAAGGTGTCTTTCCTGAGTCTCTCACCAGCAGACAGAGTACAGACACCACCCGACCGAAGTGGACCGAGGAAAGGAAACAAGCACACGGCCAGAAGATGAAAGCTTTCTGGGTGAAGAAAAAACAGAATTTCCAGACAAGGGGTCGAAACGAGCTCCGTGATACTCAGCAGGTCCAAACGACAAGAAGTAGAAGAAGAAGAATAATCTTTCACTTTTTGACTTCAAACCCAAAACCACAATGCCCTGGTTTATGAACAATAAAGAAGAACTCCAAGTGAAGTGCTGCATATAAAACCTGAAGACGCCTTCAACAGAGATCTCTTCTGAAAAAAGATACTAACGAATGGGCTAAACCAAGGCAAGCAACTGAAAAGAAGATGAGGTACTACCTGGACGAAGGAACGTAAGCTGGCCCACTCACAGAGAATGAGAGAATTCTGGGCTCAAAAGAAAGTGAAGCAAACTGCCAAATGCAACAAGACTTAACGTGGTCCTAGATGGCCCCAACGAATATTATATATAATAATAATAATAATAATAATAATAATAATAATAATAATAATAATAATAATAATAATAATAATAAAAAAATTGAAATGGCATGTTGGACAATTTCACAGATATCCTTCTTTAAATACCTTGGATAAATAATTCTGCCTTTGGGATTAGACAGTTTGGCCAATACAGAAAGGGACTCTAAACTTTAGAGGCATTTTTACTAGCATGGTATCACTACAATAAATGAGTAATGTTATGTAATGTTAAATTGAAACATTACAAAACAGTTGTCCTACCGACGGTTCTATATATGCAAACAGAAGTCTTAACTTTAGGAGGTCATTCTAAAATTGCATATAATGAAAAAGAAAACTGTAAAATTCTTAGGATGTACCGGCCTGGTACCGTCAATGAGCCAGCACAAGTTAAAGTAGACTAGGAGGCTGAAAAACACCCCTAAAAGACACAACTTTAAATGGAAAACAGACATGAAACTTACCTTAAGCAGGTCAGGGTGTCACAAATTACCCATGAATCTATGAATATCCTGGTGCGGTATCATGTTGACAAGAGTTAAATAAAGGAAAGATACTATTCTTTCTAGAAAGTTAAATAATTTTATTTCTGAAAACAAGTTTACATGAAGATCACAAATAGGAATGTCCTCATTTAACAAATAAATCTTTTAAAGTTAGCATTCAATTAACAGGTTAAGAAAATTAAATTAATCTTAATCATGGTTGGCCAACCAAAGTAAAGTAAAGAAAAGAAAAGAAAAGGTAAAATCATTACAATTACAGTAAGCTAGGAATACAGTTTTAGAGCCTCTGCAAATTCAAATTTTCTAGTTCAATTTGAATAACCCATTTAAATTATTAAATTTCTTGTTCGTTACACTTCATTGGTATTGGGTTCCTTATAGTGAGCTTCTCACTTACAAAACAGAAGTAACATCATTTGCAATAACCACTCCAAAGAGAGAGAGAAAAAAAAAACTTAAATGAGGCCAGAAAATTCACAAAATAACTTAACGTGGAAATACTCCACCTAGATCCAAACCCTGATGTAAGCACAATAACATGCACAAAATTCTGTCAACTTGTATACACGGATTTATTTACAATTATAAATTAAATGCACATTGTGCGTTAAAGAATGGATGATAAATCATAAGTTAGAACTTGCAAATCATAAAACGGAAATTGTACTCCTGACGAGGAAAAGGATTAGTACTGTTGTGCCGATGCAGATCGGGCAGATAGCCATCGAAACAACTAGGAGCACAAAATATCTTGGTGTAACGCTTGATATTAAGCTTACATATTGGGACCACATCCAACGGGTAACAGGTAAGGCAGTGAAAACCATGACTGCACCGAGTAGACTCATGGGAAATATCAAGGATTATATAAAAAATTAGATGTATGGCTTTTCAGGCGTTTGCTCTATTAACCAGCATTTCGTCTTAGGTCTGGCACTAGACTCTTCAGAGTGGGATGTGTTAGACCCTACCCACTGATGCTGGGGTGTATGCAGGTGAACTTATCAGAAGCCTTTTATGAGGCACAGTCTGATAACTGCATACGGGAGATAAAGCTCCACAATGGAATTAATGCCCGCCTAGCAATTCCAAATAGAAATTCTAAGTTCCCATGGAGGGAATTAGATATTTTTCCACCAATAGAGCATATCAACAATTATATAAAAAATTAGATGTATGGCTTTTCAGGCGTTTGCTCTATTAACCAGCATTTCGTCTTAGGTCTGGCACTAGACTCTTCAGAGTGGGATGTGTTAGACCCTACCCACTGATGCTGGGGTGTATGCAGGTGAACTTATCAGAAGCCTTTTATGAGGCACAGTCTGATAACTGCATACGGGAGATAAAGCTCCACAATGGAATTAATGCCCGCCTAGCAATTCCAAATAGAAATTCTAAGTTCCCATGGAGGGAATTAGATATTTTTCCACCAATAGAGCATATCAACAATTATATAAAAAATTAGATGTATGGCTTTTCAGGCGTTTGCTCTATTTTTTATATAATTGTTGATATGCTCTATTGGTGGAAAAATATCTAATTCCCTCCATGGGAACTTAGAATTTCTATTTGGAATTGCTAGGCGGGCATTAATTCCATTGTGGAGCTTTATCTCCCGTATGCAGTTATCAGACTGTGCCTCATAAAAGGCTTCTGATAAGTTCACCTGCATACACCCCAGCATCAGTGGGTAGGGTCTAACACATCCCACTCTGAAGAGTCTAGTGCCAGACCTAAGACGAAATGCTGGTTAATAGAGCAAACGCCTGAAAAGCCATACATCTAATTTTTTATATAATTGTTGATATGCTCTATTGGTGGAAAAATATCTAATTCCCTCCATGGGAACTTAGAATTTCTATTTGGAATTGCTAGGCGGGCATTAATTCCATTGTGGAGCTTTATCTCCCGTATGCAGTTATCAGACTGTGCCTCATAAAAGGCTTCTGATAAGTTCACCTGCATACACCCCAGCATCAGTGGGTAGGGTCTAACACATCCCACTCTGAAGAGTCTAGTGCCAGACCTAAGACGAAATGCTGGTTAATAGAGCAAACGCCTGAAAAGCCATACATCTAATTTTTTATATAATTGTTGATATGCTCTATTGGTGGAAAAATATCTAATTCCCTCCATGGGAACTTAGAATTTCTATTTAATATCAAGGACCCGAAATCTAGTAAAAGGCGGCTTCTCATGTCGGCTGTTAAATCGATACTTCTATATGGTTCAGAAATTTGGGCTGAATCATTAAAAATTGTGAAATATCGGACAAGAATTGCGGCTGTACAACAGAGAGCAGCTTTACGAATTGCCTGCGCGTATCGTACAGTATAACCTGCAATTCTAGTAGTAGCAGCAGTAGCTCCTATTGACTTGTTGGCTTTTGAAAGACAAGAAATTTAGCTCACACAAGAAGAGCTAGGAAGGAAAAGGGCAAAGGCTTTGGCTCTTAGTCTCAGAATTTGTTCACAGAAAACATTGAAACAAGAAGACAAAGAAAAGGAACAAAGAGACAGGGTGTACATAGCTGCAAAGATCAATATGTATAAAGAAGGAGAGCTTGAAATTGCTACATGGAGGACACAGAAGACTAATACTAGAACTTCATGTGCAAGTTCTAAAAATCAAGAGAACCAATGACCCATCACGCTACAGGAATGCTGCCGGAAGACTGAATCATGTAATTATTTCTTTGCCATTAAATATCGTATGCAGAGAAGCATTCCACAGAAAATACATGTTGGTAAGAAATAAACTAAGCAAACGTAAAGGAAGTATATTGTATATTGAAAACCAGGAAGTCAATAAGGCAACTCTGTTTAACAGTAGATTTCTTCAGGCTTGAAAAAATATATGAAGGGCTTATTTCCAAAGTGATGCAACTCCACTTTTTTATTTTTTATTTCAAGCTGAACATACAAAAATGTATTTCCACGATAGTACTTTATCATATGGAAACATATTTATTTCCAAAGTGGAGTATATTGTGGTTAAAATGTCATTCAAAAGTTGTATTTGTCTCCAAAGGCGGCGCAACTCCTCGCTGTTTTTATTTCCAAAGTGCCACAACTCCACACAACCAATAGTTCGGTGCACACCAATCACGTGACCGCTTACCAGTTGTGGTGGGACTCTGCTCATTCACATGTGGTTTTGCTGTGTGCTAATACACCCTGCTGAAAAGAGGTAGGAAATGGTCATTTATTTAGGTGGAACAAGGACCATTGGACAATTTAGTGAAAGAAGACAAAGTCAAGGATGTTAAGAGCCTCCTCAATAAATTGGGTGGACATGAAGGACAACCTGACATGCTTTCTTCTACTTCAACTACTGAATATTGAAACCCACAAAAAAAAAAAAAAAAAAAAGTCATTATATCCTTCAACTCGAATGTAGTAATGTAATGTAATAATGTTTTTTTTAATTTTTCAAAATATTATTTTGTGTGTTCAGATGTGAAGTATATGGACTAATAGGTACTTTCAGACATTTCCCCCAAAAAATGTGTGTGTTCAAAAATATGAGATATAACTGAAGACAAAATCATCTTTTTGTTTGTTTCCAGTCATATGTTAGGTTGTGCTAAATTAAATTTATGTTTTTTGCTTTGCAGGCATTTTTATTTTCTATTCATATTATATGCATTTTGAAATCCTTAAATTGTGAATAAATACAGTATTTGTAAAGTATTTGTTTAAATATAACATTAAGCATTATATTTGAAAGTTTGAGCCCCTACAAAGTAAATGAGCCTACACCGTTCCACGTAGGATTTTAGCTATCATGACAAACAGATGTTATTTGAAGTGATGTGGTTATACAGAAAAAATGAAGTCTCTAGCTTATTAGGAAATCATTTATTAAAAAGTGGCATTTCCTGAAAAATTGTGTTCTTTGGAGATGCATCACTTTGTAAATACACCCTCCATGTATCGAGCACCTTGTTACACTCTTGTATTTTCTACAGCTTGCTGCACATGTCCAACAATTCAAACAAATTTGTTTGCTAGCAGTTTACCATACTGCCATATGCTTTAGAATATATACTTACTTCCTAGACCGACAAGTGTTTATAGGTGAGCAAATTGGAAAAACTTCTGGAATACCTTCTTATACAACAAAGTCTCTACAAGGATTTCTTTTACATATTTCTTCAGTATGATTACTGAAGTGTAAGGTTCTTGTGATTAATACTCCTAATTTCCACAGTATTTATAGGAATTTTTGGATTTATTTCATAATTGATGAGAACTTTATATTTACTTTTAGAAAAGTGGATTAACTTCCATTTTTTCTAATTGAGATTTAAACCATTATTGGAATAAACTTCATGTTGATTGAAGTCTTCTTGTAATCGAAGACAATCTCTAGGTACATGAATTCTTGTAAATAATTTTACATCATCTGCAAACATTAGGAATTTAGAAGTTGCAAAGAAATCCATTTTTTTTTAACATAGGTAGCATAAACATCAATTAAACAAGGTGAACTCCTTATGCAACATCACTTGTGACTTTATCAGGACTAGTGTATCTTAACTGTAGACCATTGTGTACAGGTACCATCAAGAGAGACTTCGAGCTGATCTCTTGGAGGCAGAATTAGCTGACATGAAAGTCAAGGTAAGAGATATTATAATGTTGCAGAACAATTTAAACCATCATTGCAACAAAAAAAAAAAAAAAAAAAATTGTATTTACCTTTTTAACTTCCCGATTTCTTAAAGGGTTCTCCAGCACAGCCCATGGAAGGAAAGGAAAACAAAGTCTGTTCATCATCTTCTACAACCAGGTAATTATTAATAACATAGCTATAGTAGACAATTGATTATTCATGAGCAAATTATGTGCTTTGCAGATTAACAGCTATATGTCCAAGAAAAAAAGTAAAATGAAAGTAAAAACAAAAACAGGCAATTTCCAAGCAGTAAAACTTATTCCACTTGACTCTTCATCACAACAGTGACTCACACAACTGGCGCCTATCTTTGACTTTTAGCGTGGATGAAACAATGATCCTCTTTAAACAACAGTCACCACCACCACCACCACCAACACTCAGATATCCGCAAAATCAGAAATTAAATAATAAGTTATGCAAGCACCTCGTACTCATCCAGGGTTTGTCAAAGCAGAAAATAGTGAAAATGTCTACCTATGCACAACTGGAAAAAGCCATGTTGGAATGGTATAAACATAAATGAGCAGAAGGCATTCAAGTATCTGGCATAATATGAGCTAAACAGGCCCAATTTTGTTTGCAAGCCTTGAGGATTGAAGGTGAATTTAAGGTACCATCAGCTAATGAGATATAAACAACCATTAGATACTATATATTGAAGTGATTTAGCTTCAGTTAACTAAGCCCGCCTGGTGACCATGGTCAAAGACATGAAGTCTATATGATTTGACACCATGGTTAGCTGGTTCGAGTCCTTGGTTGAAAAAATGTTCACCATCAGAGTTGCCCAGCAGGAAAGGCTATGTGGTGATTTACAAATTTATAATCACTAGATTGTGTGCCAGAAACCTGGATTAAATTCCGAAACCTCTCCATAGTATTCATATGGAATGAGGGCTTATGATGCTGTTGATGGTGATTCATCCATCGGATGGGGACGTAAAGCCTCGAGCAGACCCCTTGGTGCTATTCGACAGGAGTAGGCTATGTGCCGGCACCGGGTTACTCCTCTCCTTTCCAATCATATATCATGTCATTCATTTTATATAATAAGGTTGACATCAGGAAGGGCATCTGATCGTAAAAACTCACTACAAAGATTCATCTCGCTTCATACCCCACCCCACAGAGAAACGGAACAAGGGGTGGACTTACATTTAGCTCCAGTTAACTCTCTAAATGTAGCAAATTGCTCCATCAATATATATTCCACTTCCTTTGTAGATTACCTGTGATTTTCATTTATCTGCATTTTCTCTATCCTAATTGCTCTGTATAATTAAGAGTGAACTGTGTGATAAATAAGAATGAGAAAGTTAAAATGGATGTAAGTACTGGCCTATCCATAATCAGGCATTAACCATACTCTTTCACAGCATACTGGTAGTGCTGTTGATCATGACTGTTGCTGTTTATTTCTGTCTGATGCATCACCCTCTATCAAGCCCATCCTTCTCATATCTTTCTGACCTGAACCCACCAACTTGTTTCAGGTTTTCCTGTTGACCTCCTTCACTCTATACTCCACACTTCTGTGATCATGGAATTATCTTCCCTTTTCATGCCTTGCCTGCACAACTTAATCTCCTGCTCTTAATCTGTGCCACAGTATCAGGGTTTTCAAACAGTTCTGATTTCTCAGTTATGCTTGACTCTCTGTTTTTTCCTCCTTGTAATTATGTTGGATCAAAAATCCTCTGCAATACTGTGTTTCCAAAGGTTATTTATAGATTTCCTCTCTTCCTTTTAATTCATAATCCAGTGCACTGCTCCATATGTTAGTACCAGACATATTGTCGTTTTATATTTTTGGAGTTTGTTGTTGTAATATAACAGTTTGAATACCATTAGCTGCTTAAAAGTTGAATTTAATCTGCTTAGTATCTTGGTTTCTTCTGTATTTTTCCTAGATATCACATCAAGCATAGGTCAGATCAGGTGCATCCTACTACCATATGTGACAGTAGATGGTACTACCTGCGACTATCTGGCCGAGGGTTGGGCGGCCGTTACCAAACCTGACAAACTAAGGGAGAACCAATGGCTATGGGCAGAGGAGTTCACCCTTTGTGTGGTAAATGACACATAAATTCAACAGGAAGCTGCTGCCTTGCAGATGTGGCAGGGGACTGGTAAAGGCTAAGGGAGATAATCCTGACAGAAAATCTTCTCTTAACATTAGGCCTAGCAAGTCAGTTGGAGAGTAATTGCAATCGCTTTCAAGACAAACACGAGCCTTGGATCAAAGAACTCAAGACAAATACAACAGCTAGGTGCATATGACAGCTTACAGTCTGAAGCTTCACCAGCTACAAAACCCAAATCAAGACCCAGTTGCTGGATTGGATCCTTGAATATTGTAACACTGACAAATAAAAGTGAAAAAATAGCTGATATATATATCTCATATGGTTTTACACGTACACAAAAGTTTACAAATAATCAAATGGAAATATGCAAATTTGACAACCATTCCAGAGCACATGGTGTCAGTTGGTGTAGAGTCAAATGCACGAATTGGGCACTCCTGAACAATGTGTTGTATGGTTTGGTCCTCCACTCCACAGTCACAGACAGCAGATGTACAGAAACCCCACTTCTTTAAGGTGTGACCACACCTCCCTTGACCTGTTCTAATGCGGTTCAGCTTCGACCAGGTTTGGCGTGGTAGCTGGAATCCCTCTACCTTCTTTGTAAGATCTTCAACCAGCTGAGCATTGTTGGATGGATGTTCGTTCCAACGTTGTTGCCACTTGGAGGTCATGTCGAAAGAATTGATACCTTCTAAACCAACCCAGGGTGGCTTGCGTGATTTCAAATATGTTGTTGGTGGATCTTGCAGGGCATCATACAATGGAGAGTTCTTATGAGAGGTGATCTTCTTGAGCAAGCTTACCTTAGCTGCTTTCCTCCTTAGATCTTGCGGAGCGATATTAGCTAGGACTGGTAGTCACTGTGTGGTAGTAGATCTAACAGTACCATTAATAACCCTCATGGTCTCATTGAGTTGCACATCAATCTTAGTGGTATGAGCGCTATTTTCCCATACAGGGGGACAATATTCACCAGCAGAATACACAAGAGCAAGCGCAGCAGAACGTAGAGTATTAGCGTCTGCACCCCAGCTGCTTCCGGCAATCTTGCGGAGTAGATTCACTCTTGAGCAAAGTTTTTTCGATAACTTGATGCACTGTTGTTTGAATGCCAAGGACTGATCCAGAGTCGTCTTCTTCTTCTTCTTTAGCGTTTGTCCCGCCTGGTGGCAGGGTCCGCTGTATGGATTTGTTGTCTCCATATTTTTCGGTCACGGGCCACGTCAGGATGTAGTCTTACAGCTTTCAGGTCGTTGTGCACTGTATCGATCCATCGCTGTCTTGGTCGTCCCTTGGGCCTCTTTCCAGTGACTTCCAATGTATATGCTGACTTTGCCAGTGTATTGTCTTCTGCACGCAATACATGTCCAAACCAGCGCAGACGATTTTCCTGCATTTTCTTCTGGATTGGTGCAACGCCAAAGCGTTTCCTAATATTGTTGTTTGAAATATGATCCAGTCTAGTGATGCCAGCTGTCCACCTAAGCATCTTTGTCTCCATGACGCTTAGTCGACTTTCTACCTCCTTCATAGCAGGCCAACACTCGGTGCCGTAGAGAGCGACGGGAGGGATAACAGTCCAGTAGATCTTAGATTTCAGATGGTCCTTCATCCAATGGTCGCAGGTGACGCCCGTTGTCATTCGCCACTTCAGCCAGGCTGCGTGTATCCTTGTGTTGACCTCATCAGTAAGTCTGCCATCGGCAGAGAGTGTGGAGCCAAGATATTTAAATTTCTCTACTCGTGGTAGATCTTCACCATCAACGTGGATGGTTCCAACTTCTCGAGGATCTAATGTCATGTACTCTGTCTTCTTTTTGTTGAGGCGCAGGCCGTATTGCGCTAGTCGGTTGTTCCACTCTTCTGTTTGGCGCTGGAGATCAGACTTATTCTCAGCAGCCAACATGACATCATCAGCATAGAGAAGTGTCCATGGTATTGGCTTGTGCAGATCGGATGTAACAGTGTCCATCACAAGAATGAACAGCAGTGGTGATAAGGCAGAGCCTTAATGTACTCCTACAGTGATGCGGAAATCATCGGAC
Organism: Anabrus simplex; assembly: GCF_040414725.1. Lineage (NCBI taxonomy): Eukaryota > Metazoa > Arthropoda > Insecta > Orthoptera > Tettigoniidae > Anabrus > Anabrus simplex. Next base: position 156,345,378 of record NC_090271.1, read on the forward strand.
GCTCCTGCGGCAGCTTGAACGTAACTCCTTGGTTCTATGTAGAGCATCTGTACCCACTTAACAAGGTGCTCTGGAATGCTATGTTCTCGTAGCGCTAACCAGATTAGGTCATGTGGCACCCGATCAAAGGCCTTCTCAAGATCCAGAAAAGCGAGATGAAGAGGCTTATGTTTTTCATGGTGATTCTCAACTAACAGCCGTGCAGCGTGGATTGCATCCGTTGTGCCACAGTTTTTCAGGAATCCAGCTTGGTTCTTTGTAAGTTTAGCTATCTGGTGAATCCTTTTGTCGAGAACACGTTCGAAGATCTTCATCGCGTGGCTCAGAAGTCTGATTGGGCGATAATTAGAACAGTCGGCAGGACTTCCCTTCTTCTTGAAGATTGGTACGGTAGTGCTCCATCGCCAATCTGATGGTATTTGACCTTCTTTGATGATCTGATTGAAAAGCTGTGTTAGCCATATTGCTGCATCCCACCATTCAGAGCACCAGAACTCTGCCGGAAGGTCATCGGGGCCGGTGGCTTTTCCTGGTTTCATCTCCTTCAGAACAGCCTGAACTTCCGTGACGTCAATTTCCTTCACTGGGCCTTCAATAGCGGAGGTGGTTGGGATTGGTGGGTGGGGAAATTCTTCGGTTGAAAGTTTCTCAAAATAGCTCCGCCAGCGTTCTCGCGCTTTCTTCCAGTCAACCAGCAGGTCACCTTTTTCGTCATTGATGCCGTAGAAACATTGGATGTCTTCCGTTTTGCGGTGCCTCGATTTGAGTAGCCAGTAAATGTGCCGCTCGCATTCGCGTGCGTCAAGTTTTGCATATAGGTCTGCATATCGGTTTGCTTTTGTTACAGCAATGACCTTCTTCGCCTCACTACGGGCTGTTTTGTAGGCATCCCAACAAGATGGTGTTTTATCTGAAAGAAACTCATGGTACAGCTGTTTCTTCTTCCGCACTGCATCTTTAACATCATCATTCCAAAGCCATGTGTCTTTGTCAATCCTACGTCGTCCTGGTTTAGTTGTTCCAAGAATAGAGCGTGCGGCTTCATGAATGGCGTCTTTCAGTTTAGTCCAGCTCTCTTCAACCGTGGTGATTGGTGGTACTGTAATCTTTGTAACAATGTCGGCTTCCTTCTCCTTGTAGCGCCACCATTTGATTCTTTTAGGTCCATTTCTGGGTAAGAATTCAGCTCTTGGTGGCTTCATCCGTAGCTTACAGATGACAGGTCGGTACTGCATCGCGACGGTTTCGTAAGGAATAACTTTTGTATCTAGAACATCTTTGAAATTCCGTCGTCTCACAAGGATGTAGTCAATCTGAGTTGCATTGGAGCCACTGTAGTACGTGATTAGATGTGTATCACGCTTTTTGAACCAAGTGTTCGTGATGATCAGATCATGAGTTTCTGCATAATCAAGAATTCGTTGGCCGTCGCCATTCTTCTCTCCATATCCATGTCCACCATGGGCAGTGTGGTCTTCTTTCCTCTGTCCAACGCGTCCATTTAGATCACCGGCAACGATAAGGTAGTCTTCTGGTGGCACTTCAGCGGTCTTCTCGTCAAGCAGTTCCCAGAAAGCATCTTTTGTTTCCGCGTCTAGGCCGGTTTGTGGAGCATAAGCACTGAAAAAATGGACCTTCCTTCTATCCGCAACATATACGATTTTCATCAATCGATCATTGTAGCGTTGCACCTCAGAGACAGAACCATCAAATTTTGCTGATATAACAATGCCAACACCGTTAGTTGTTCTTCGGGTTCCGTTGTATATGAGTTTGTATCCACACCCAATGTCACATGTCTTTTCTCCACTCCATCTTGTCTCCTGTACCGCGCAGATGTCTATATGCCTTCTTTCAAGTGCTGTGGCCAGTTCACTGCTTCGACCAGACATAGTCCCGATGTTCAGTGATGCTATACAGAATGTGGGGGCTCGCTTGTTTAGCCATCGCCGCCCGTGCGACGGTAACCCTTGCATACTTTTCGTGCTGGCTGGGCCCTGCCAACACGCGTCGCTTTTAGCGGGGGACGCCCTAGCCGTGGTTCCGATTCCGTGAGACAAAAGGACTGATCCAGAGTGATTCCAAGATATATTGGATTGTAGTTATGGGGTCAAAAGTTACGTGTAGCTTCCTTTGGGCTTCTTTATTATTTAGATGGAATGCAGTAACCTCAGTCTTGTTTGGGTTGGGTTGAAGTCCCCATTTGTGGAAGTAATCACTCAGTTTCACCAGTTCACTAGTTAGAACATTCTCACAGTTCATGAAATTTTTACTCTGGATAATTAATGCTAGGTCATCTGCATACCGGATTTTCATGGAATCTGTGTGAAGCATGTCATGGATATACAGGTTAAACAAAATGGGGGCCAAAACTGATTCCTGAGGTAGGCCATTGTTTAGAATCCTCCACCTACTAGCTTGCCTATTCAGGAACACCTTAAAGCACCTGTCAAGAAGCATGTTGTTCATTAAAAGTGCCAACTTTTGACATGGGATGATTTCAATAAATTTGGACATCAAGCCCTCCCTCCATACAGTGTCATAAGCTCTGTAAGATCCACGAAAATTGCAGCTGATTTGAGACCTCATTGAAATCCAGCTTCTACTACAGATGTCAATGTTAAAACTTGGTTGCAGCAACTCCAATGTTTCCTAAAGCCACCTTGTTTGATTGGGATGATTTGATCAATGGCCTCTTGAATGTGATGTAGAATAAGCCTTTCTAGTAGCTTATAGGTCATGCTAAGGGAGATAATCCTGACAGAAAATCTTCTCTAACGTTAGGCCTAGCAAGTTAGTTGGAGAGTAATTGCAATTGCTTTCAAGACAAACATGAGCCTCAGATCGAAGAACTCAAGACAAATACAACAGCTAGGTGCATGTGACGCCTTACAGCCTGAAGCTTCACCAGCTATGATATCATGAAAAGGAGGAAAATTCTTATCATGGGGATGAGTGAAACCAAATGGAAGGCAAGAGGAATAAGACACCTCCGTCTAGACTATAAACTATACTGGTCTGGAAATAACTTGGAGTCAAGAAATGGAGTGGGCTTTATACTTCATAATGATATTGAAGTTTGTAGCCAGATTGAATTTGTCAGTGATAGAATAATAATTATTAAAGTGTCTGTAAATTGGAATGGAGACAAATATCATGTAATCCAGGTCTATGCTCCACAGGCTGGATGTTCAAATGAAGTAAAAGAAGCCTTCCTGTTTAACTTGGAAGAACATATGGATTGTGAAAATTTGGTAGTAATGGGATCAGACAGACTGGGCTATGAAACTTCCCTGTGTCCTCATGGAATGGAGAATATGACGACAGAGGGTGAACATCTTCTAGATCTTTGTATGAGGAACAATATGTTTGTAAGTAACACTTGGTTCAAGAAAAGCGACACACATAAGATCACAAGATATAGGTAGGATGATCAATATGGAACTATGATTGATTATATACTTGCCGACCAAGAAGTTTAGAAGATTGTAAATGATGTCAAAGTAATTCCTACAGAAATTTGGATGGAGACCACAGGTGGTTGGTTGCAGGTATCACAAAGAGAAGACCACCTAAAGTCTACAACAAAAGAAAACCAAAAATAAAAACTTGGAGACTCTCTGAACCAAGGGTGAAAGAAATGTTTCCAGAAAATGTTTGGAAGATGTTACCAAATGAAGATCTGAGGTCTGCAAATGAGGAATGCGATAACCTGAGGAGAGTATTGGTGAAGACAGCTGAGAGAGTATGTGGAAGACAGAGCCAAATAAGAAAATCCAAAGAAACAGCATGGTGGAAAGAGGATGTAAAAGCTGCTTTCAAAGCTAGAAATGGCGCAAGAAGAGCTTTGTACCATACTAGAGTGTGAGGAAATCCAAGTGAAATCAAGGATAAGCTATCATTTTACAGAGAAAAAGGATTACAGGTCAAAAGAATAGTTGACATTAAGAAATTAAAATGCAAAGAAGATCTTGGCAATAGAATAGGGCAAGACAAACACAAGAAGCTCCTGCATAGCATTGTTAAAAACAAAAGAAATGATAATAGTACTATCAACACAGTAGAGCTTCCAAACAGAGAGGTAACTAGAAATGAAAATGAAATATTACAGGAGTTCAGCAGATATTTCAATCACTTACTGAACTGTAATACAACTGACGACACACAAGATGACCCTCTGGACCCTATAAATTATAATGTAGAAAGTTTGACCAGGCTGGAAGTGGAGACAGCAATATATAAAATGAAAAACAACAAGTCTTCAGGATTGGATGAGGTCAGTGTGGACATGGTCAAAGCACTTGGAGAATTTGGAATGCAATGGTTGTACAGAGTACGGTACTAAATAAAATTTGGGAAGAAAATGAAATCCCCAGTGACTGGAGGCTATTTAAGAAGGGTGTCCAAAAGAAGTGTAACAACTATAGACTTAAAAATATATGGGACCATCCTGGAGAGAAAAATCAGAAAATTTGTTGAGGAAGAACAACATGGATTTAGAGCGAACATATCAACGCTAGACCTCTTTTCGACAAGAATCCTCTTTGAAAAATACTGGGATAAGAATAGAATGTTTATAGTTGTATTCTTGGATACTGAGAAGGCATATGATCATGTACCACATAAGCACATATGGAAATGTCCGAGATGTAAAGAAGTGCCAGATGAGATTATAGCTCGAGTAAAACAACTATGCCAAAGAGACAAAGAGCTGTGTGCAAATTCAAGGGGCAGGTCAGACTGTTTTGAAACCAAGAGCAGAGTTCAACAAGGACGTTGTCTATCACCAGTTCTCTTCATTACTATAATGGATGAGGTTATAAAAGCAGTGAAAATGAAGGATCAGGCAACAAATGCACTTGTATTTGCTGATGATGTTATGCTATGGGGTGAGATAGAAGCAGAAGTGCAAGCTAAACTAGACCTTTGGCAAGAAGAATTTGTAAAAATGGGAATGGTCATCAGCCGAACTAAAACCGTCGGTGTAGTGATGAGTCAAAATCCTGAAGCAGCCCTTCTGTGAGTGCAAAATGAAGTAGTAGACATTATCAATAACTTCAAATACTTGAGGAGCTTCATTTCTTCTGACAATAGCATAAACCAAGAAATAGGCAAGAGAATACAAGCTGCATCAAAATTCTACCACTCCCTTCATCAGTTACTTTGGAATGATTCATTTCCCCAAGCTTGCAAGCTCATGCTGTACAAAACATATCTTGTTCCAATTCTAACATACTGACTGAAAGTAGCAACATTGACTAGATCTGCACAAAGCCTCCTCTAGGGACACCATGACCTTGACGTCGGTGTGGGGACTTGTGTGCTTTTTGATCCTGAGGGCTGTGCCAGCTCAGGGTTACCCATGCTGGATTGGCCTCGGTGTAGGGCCAGACTAACAAGGTATCCCCCGAGTTGCTTGAGAGGTGTCTGTGCTCTTTATTCTTCATCACTATTTCTACCCTTCTATTCTCACCACCTTAAATTTCATTCCTCTTCCTGTCTGGCCACCCTCTCTGCCTCGGGTAGATTAGGTTATACGGAGGTTTTATCCTCCCCCAATCACAAGTTTCGGGTTGTGGCGAGGTGATGCATGGCTACAGGGAGAGTACTTCCTAGCAACCCCCTCCAGATACCGGGCGCCCTCTGGAGTATATAGCCTTGCCTTCGGTACATCTCCTTGGCTCTGCCGAAGGTCGACCTCATATTTCCGGAGTACTCATGGGACCAAAGACGGAACCTCTTTCTCTTCCTTCTTTTTCAAAGGGTGGTACCCTTCAAAAAACAGCATCTAAAATTGGTAAAAAAACGTAAGTGGTATACTCCAGTTCCTGTAGACTACATAAGTGACGAACGTCTTCCTCGATTCCTGGTTGCTTCCAGGGTCGATGGTAAAAGTTTCCTTGATGAATGTCCTTTTATGATAAGCAATTCAATTGAAGAAATTGTTGCTGGTGAAGTCGACAAGATGCACAAGCTCCGAAATGGATCCGTACTTATCAAGACATCTACGGCTGAACAGTCCAGACGGCTACTTAAAGCCAAGTTATTCGGAAAGGTAGAGGTGAAAATCGAAAAGCACCAAACTCTTAACTCCTGCAAGGGAGTTATATTCCACAGGGATTTGGTTAAGTCTTCCGATGATACAATGATCCGGTACCTAGCACGTTGGGGTGTAACCAACGTGAAGAGGTTGAAGAGGCGTGTGGGTGATAAGATACACGATACGGGTGCTTTCATCCTTACCTTCGACGCTGAGACCATACCTGAATGAATAAAGGTAGCAATGTATCGTCTGACTGTTCGTCCATACATTCCAGCACAAATGAGGTGTTATAACTGTCAAAAGTTTGGCCACACAGGTACGACGAACTGCAAAATGTGTGGGAAGTGCGAGCATGCTGGGGTTGACTGCACACCACCACCTGTGTGCGTCAACTGCCCGGGTGCGCATGCTCCAATCTCCAAGGAGTGTCTCACATTCAAGCAGGAGAAGAAGATCCAGGAGATAAAAACGCTGGATAAGCTATCGTATCCAGACGTCCGGAGGAAGTTTAAGTCCATGGCTGCTCCGGAGTTCTCCATCTCCTTCGCTGAAAAGGTCGCAAATGTGCAGATCACTCCACAGAGTTTTGTACAGAATACCAGTACAGAAAATGCATCGATAAGTCCAAGCCAGCAACAAAAGAAAGTAGCCAAAGAAACTGGAGCTTTAACAGCACGAGTATCAAAAATTGTGTTATTGCCGATGTTGCCTGGGAAGGGTCCTTCCAAGGAACATTTGGCTGGGAAGTCCTCCCCAACAGGGCGGGGGGAAAGACTTCCCCAAATAGGGCTGGAAAGTCCAGCCCTCCTTTCAATGACCAGACCACAAAGGAGGAGAAGGTGAAGGCATAGAGCTCCCTTCAGCAATTGGAGAAGAAGCCTTCTCCAACTCAATTGGGGGTCACAGGATCCCCGAAGAAATCCGGCAAACAATCTGCCGGCTCTCCTCCAAAGAAAAGAGAAATGGTGGGCAAGAACAAGAGGCCCCGACGCTCTCTTGTTCGATCACTTTCTGGAGAACCTAGTTCTCCCAGGAAGAAGGCCCACTGTTCCCGATCAATGAGATCACCGTCCGCAGAGGGTCCAGTCACTGCGCCTCCTTCTTCTGAGGAGACAATGGAGACTGAGCCACTCATTGTCGTGGATGGTGATTGTGACAATCACGATACTGACAAAGACGGTGGAGGAACCTGGCAGGTAATGGACCGAACGAAGGGCAAGAAATTGCTCTGAATTCAAAGCTTTACCTATCCACACAGTGGCACTATTGCAGTGGAACTGCAGTAGTTACCACTGTCGCGTAGCTGAGTTACATCAACTGATATCCGTCTATGCGGCCTCCATAGTCTGTCTACAGGAATCTCGTTTGAGACCTGGACACGACACGACTATGAGAGGATATCGTTTTTATTCCAAAGACAGATTAGCTGTGGATGGCGCGGCGACTGGGGGCGTTTGTACCCTAGTTCGCTCCGACATCTTCAGCGAAGAAGTACCGCTCCATACTCAGCTAGATGCAGTTGCAGTTTGCACTCTGTTGCCAGTAATGACAATGGTTTGCAACGTGTACTTTCCACCGGATTATAACCTTGAAATTCGTGCACTACAAGATTTGATCAGTCAGCTGCCTCCTCCTTTCCTCATGCTGGGCGATGTGAATGCCAGTAACATACTATGGGGTTCTCCATCTTCCTGTTCGAGGGGGAGGATGCTCGAGCGAATGATCAGCCTGTTTGGTCTTTGCGTGCTTAATACAGGGGAACTGACACATTTCAGCAGCGCACATGGCACATTCTCACACCTGGATGTTACTTTGTGCAGCCGTGCGCTAGTTCCCCTGCTACGGTGGCAAGTACACGACGACCTCTGTGATAGTGACAACTTCCCGATAATTCTATCTCTCTTGAATCAAAGACAGTCTGAAGTACCCAAGCGCTGGTTACTTCAGAGGGCAAATTGGTCAGAATTTACAAAACGTGCAGTGATGGCTGATGATATGCTGGAGTCTGTTGATGACCACGTTTCTTCCATTACTACTGGAATTTTGGCTGCTGCGGAGGAAACAATTCCTTCCTCATCCGGTATTTGTTGCTGGAAACAGGTCCCATGGTGGATGGATGAAATTGCAGCAGCCGTACGTGATCACGGCCTTTTAAGCATTATCGTCAGAATCCTACGATGACCAATCATATCACTTTTAAGCGTCTGCGCGAAGGCCCGTTTTTTTGTTTTGAGAAAGTACAAAGCTATGTGGGAAAAGTATGTGTCATCCATCACGGCACATACTCCGTCATCACAAGTGTGGACAAAACTCCGCCATATGTGCCCTCAGTACCCGGAATCTCCATTAATGGAGATATAGTTACGATTCCTTCAGTCGTTGCCGACCACATCGCGTCACATTTCACAGATACGTCCAACTCTAGGAGATACGACTCTGCATTTCTTCCAATTAAGCGCGAAGCAGAGGTACACCATCTCTCTTTTGCCTCTAGTGCTTCGCATCCCTACAACGTGCCCTTCACGGAGTGGGAGTTGCAGAGTGAACTTGCGCTATGCAGAGATACGGCTTCTGGACCGGACAAAATCCATAATCAAATGCTTAAGCATTTGAGTGACAGATGTCTCAAGGATATCCTCACTCTATTCAACAGAATATGGAGTGAGGGAGTGTTTCCATCTCAATGGCACGAAGGAATTGTGATACCAATTCCCAAGCCAGGTAAAGATCCAAAATTTCTGTGTATACTGCTGAGCTTTATGCCATCTTAGAGGCTCTGCAGTTTGCACTGCATGACAAAAGAAACCACTTTCTTATGTGTACCGATTTGTTAAGCTCTCTGCAGCCTATTGAAACCTGTTTTTCACAACACCCACTGGTGCAGCAGGTACATGACCTTCTAGCCAGGTTAAGGGATGCTGGCACAAGAATCACTTTCGCGTGGCTTCTAAGCCATGTTGGGATTGCGGGAAATGTACTTGTGGATGAAGCTGCAAAGGAAGCTGTATTTTTACCGCCAAGACCAGTCAATGTACCTGCTAAGGATATTTTTTCTCAGCTACATCGAACCATCTTGGCGTCCTGGGAATCCAAGTGGCTAACTATCCGAACTCCGAACAAGCTGAGAGCAATTAAGAAGTCAACTACCATGTGGCGGTCCTCTTTCCAAACTTCACGGAGAGAGGCCATAGTATTGTGCAGGCTGAGGATAGGTCATTTATGATCCACACACTCTTATCTCCTAAAGAGGGAAGACCCCCCAATGTGTTCTTGTGGTGCCGACTTCACTGTGGCCCACATCCTCACAGAGTGTGCCGATCTCTCTGGCCTAAGACGGAGCCTTGACCTGCAGGAAACACTCGAACACATACTAGCCGATGTCGTGACTACTGCTGATCTTGTCATCTGCTTTATGTGCGACAGTGGACTTATCAAGGGTATATAAATTACAAGTGAACTGTTACTCAGGGAACGTACGTTAGTTTTTCTTTTTTGTGGTCTAATTCTATAATGGTTTTTGTTTTATTTTGTACTGCGTTTCCAAATTCCTTTGTTGAATAATTAATTTTGTTTTATATTCATTCAGACAGGATGATTATGTCGTTGTACTTCCTCTTAAAACAAAAATCACCACCACCATCTCTGCACAAAGTCGCCTACAGGCCACTGAAATGAAGTTCCTTCAGTCATGTCTCCAAAAGACAAGGAAAGACAAAATAAGGAATGAAAGTATTTGGCCTGTTCAAAACCTTAGAATAAAGCAGATTACGATTGTATGGACATATGAGAAGGATGGCTCCGATTAGGACCCCAAGAGCATACTATGAAGGGAATGTTGTTGGTCTCGTGATAGTTGGGAAAAGCAAATTTTCAAAGACCTTGTCAATTGTGATATAAATTGGCAGCAAAATGTAGAACATCAGCTGTGGATGGACAGGACGAGCTGGAAGATGCTCATAAACACCCGCACCTGGCTTGCTGGAGTGGAAAATGAATGGTGATGATGATAATTATTACATCAAGGAAGATAGATTCATAAAAACAATAACAGAGGAGCTCTATAGAGAAACTGAAGTGATAGATGGTATAAGTGATCACGAAGCTCCTGCTGTGATAGTTAAAAGTAAATGTGATAGAGTGGAAGGTTGTAAAAGTAGGACAATTACGCAATATCATATGATTGATAAGACAAACATGAGGGATTTATTATGCCTGGAGAAGATTGGTAAATAAAAATGCAAACAGCTTATGAGATGGGATTAAAGCAATAGTAAAGGAATGTAAAAACAGATATCATCCTTTAGAATGGTAAAGAAGGTTAAATATCCACTATATTATCTATATATATAAAATAAGAGTTTTGTCTGTACATTGTTCAGAATTTGAAAATAATAGTATTTCTGTATCAGTCATGTCCATAGTAACAAGAAAATGCACTTTTTACTTTTCCGTAATTTCTGTCTGTCTGTCTGTCTGTCTGTCTGTCTGTCTGTCTGTCTGTCTGTCTGTCTGTCTGTCTGTCTGTCTGTCTGTCTGTCTGTCTGTCTGTCTGTCTGTCTGTCTGTACATGCATCACGAGAAAACAGTTGAAGAGAATTTAATGAAAATCGGTATGTGAAGTTGGTGAATGAGCCTCTACAATCTAGGCTATAAATCATTTTACTCACGCTGAGTGAAATGGTAGTTTAGGGGAAGGCCTAAAATTGAATTCTCAACTATTTATGTTATTAGTGGTCTAATGAAAATTGGTATGTGAAGTCGGGGGATGAGCTGATACAATCTAGGCTATAAATCATTTTACTCACGCTGAGTGAAATGGTAGTTTAAGGGAAGGCCTAAAATTTAATTCTCGACTATTTATGTTATTAGTAGTCCTATCTTGATGAAAATCGGTATGCAAAGTCAAGAAATAAGTCGCTCTAGTCTAGGCTGTAAATTATTTTATTCATGCTGAGTGAAATGGTAGTTTAGGGGAAGGCCTAAAATGTAATTCTCAAATATTTCTTATTAGAAGTGTAGTCGATGAATGCTAGATAACTAAGGTTATATAGTATTAAATTTCCTATTATTCATGTCTTATACATTGTTACCGTACTGGCTATGATCACCAAGATATTCATGAATTTGAATTTTTGTTACTAAGTCCATATCAGCACCGAGTAACGAGAAAATGGGTAAACAGTATTTAATGAAAATCGGTATGTAAAGTCGGAGAATAAGAAACTACAGTTTACGGTATAAAATATTTTACAAATCACAGAGTCGAAAGAAAACTAAATGTGTAGGCCTACAATATAGAAAGCTCATAACACTGATCAACAATAACATTACATTGACCATTGTTTGTCGTGATGTGCTTTGTGTCTTCTGTTGCCCCTCATCTCCGGTAGATAGGATTACTGCTGCGTACAGAGTATTTTTTATTTGATTTCCATCGCACTGACATAGATAGGTTTTATGGCGACAATGGGATAGGAAAGGGCTAGGAGTGACCTAGGCCTTAATTAAGGTACAGGCCCAACATTTGACTGGTGTGAAAGTGGGAAACCACAGAATACCATCTTCAGCGCTGCCGACAATGGGGTTCAAATCCACTATCTCTCGGATGCAAGCTCACAGCTGTGCACCGCTAACCACACGGTCAACTCGCCCAGTCGGACAGAGTGTAACAGCCTGCCTGAATATTGATGGGAAGTAGCTGGTGAGTTAGATAACTTTCTTCTTTAGCATGCCATTCCCCTGGTTTATAAATTTTCTGATACTACTGGTACGTAACACACTGGATCATCATAGCATTCGGGCTAATCAATCCCTACTCTGAGGTACTGATTGGAATGAACAGTGTGCATATTTAGCGGAATAATGACAGATGAGTGTTCATGGCAATCTGTGGCCTGGTCATCCCAGCTCTGGAACTTTGGACTATTAGATTGGCACCATAATCTAACTGCAGCACTGTTCGTTAAAAGTGATAAAACGTACTGCTTTCCATTTGATCGAGTATTTTATATGATAGCATTGCTTTTAATTGCTACATTCATACTTACGTTTTTGTAATGACCTACGTTGATTTCAGTTAGGAAAACCACAAAGTCAGTCTTTCTGAGAATCCCGTAGCGAAGCACGGGTACATCAGCTAGTAACAGATAAATAAAGAGATTAAGACGATGGTTTAGGTTAGAAAGAAAGAAATGGTTGTGAAAGATATTTTTTATGATTGGCAGATCCCTATCATTTGTTTACCTACTCTTTTCTGAAATTTATTGAACAACTTCCTTGGTAAAGTATTTCAGTCCCTAATTCCTCTTCCTATAAAATGAATGAAATGAAGATGAAATTCAGAGGATGATAAGTATGAACCCCACGTTACCTATGGCTACAGCGTTGCCCAAAATTCATAAAATACGGATATCCATTAGACCCATTATTAACTGCAAAACAGCCCTACGTATAAAATCTCCAAATTAATACACAGATTTCTTTCTAACAACTATAAGTTCCACAATAAATCAATAATAAGAAATTCAGTTGATTTTTGTAAAAGTTTGGAAAGTTTCAAACTTCTGCCACATCATTACTTATGTTCATATGACATAACTAATATGTATGCAAATATCTCGGTCAGTAAAACAATAGATATTATTAGAACAAATTTAACTAATCAAGGTCAACTGGGGAAGTTAGAGATTGAACAATTCATGAAAATTTTAGAGTTTGTCACTAAAAACAACTATTTTACATTCAACAACGCTATTTATAGTCAAGGGGGATTACCAACGGGAGCTCCAGCCTTGGGTATTCTGGCCAATATTTAGAACACCACAAAATAATTGGACATATTCAAGGTAATAATAGATAAACATTATAACAATACTAACAATATCTTTCAATTTTTAAATTCATTAGATGAAAGAAAATTTACACTTGAAAATGAGGACAGTGCTTTAAATTTCTTGGATGTGACCGCTAAGAGGGAACCCAGTAAGTTCTCTTATAAAGTATATAGAAAGGATACGTTTACTCCGGTGACCATAAAAAATTATGCTTTACATCCTGGGAGTCATAAGCAGGGGTGGCCGTACCTTATGTGCTGAAGTGCTGCAGCACATTGTCTATTTGAAGAACAAACTAATAATATTATCTACAATCAAATACAGTGCATTGAAAAAGACGTGAGCCAAAGAATAGGAAATCATTCAACTCCCCTCACAACCAGGTACTCTAACTAGACAATCAAGAACTCTGCCTTTTGCGCATGCGTGCCCAACTTCTCTGATGTGCTGTGGACAGAATAGCCAAGACATCACATCACAGCGATTCGTTGCACCTCAGAGAGGCAGCACTGATCACACTTGCATTTCCAACCTAAATGAGAATGTGGCAGGAGGCACCTTTTTGACCCAGCAGCAGTATTTAAGCGGCGATTGCTCAAAACAAACGGGAAAACAAACTACTGTAGAGGAAGCTATCAGCTGTTCCCGCCAGGTCCTTTAATACTCCAAACTTGCCTATTCCATAGCCACATTAGTAAATCGATTAACTACGAATTGTAATTTTTACGTTGTCAAAATAAGGACATGATACTGTGATTTCCTTTAATTACAACATGTCTAGTTTATAAATTTCACTTTAACAATATAACATGTAATTTTGCATTATGACATTGCTGGTTTTATTTCAGTGATTTTGGTAACATTCAGAAGTTCTATTTTTCCGTGCTCACAGCAACTGTTTCTGAGTTCGTGAATGTTTTGTCATTGCAGGTGTTATTGTGTGTTGAATTAGTTTTGTACGAGGAATGCGAATATGTGTTGGGGTTGTTTGCGTATTTGTTAATATGGAAAACTCAGTAGAGAGCCTATTGAAAACCGCATATGTTTCCAAATATTTGTACTTTTTGGAGGGGGGACGGGTTACAGCCCACAAATTATTTTCTGCACCAGCCACCACTGGTCATAGGAGGGCTGCTTATTTCAGTATGGTTTATCAAGCCTTCAATTTACCTTTATCTCCTACGGAAAGAGAGAAAGAATTACAGTACATACCGAAGATAGCCAATGTAAAATGAGCTATTTCTGGTAGAAGGAATCTAATCCCTATGCGATTGCCTGTCGTATGGCAAAGATCTGCACTGCATGACCACCATATTGATAGCTTAATTGAATTGATTATTTCAGAAACCAGTCAAGTGCCAAGTCTGTCATTTTTGGGAAAATGAAAAAAACTGTCTAGCATTAGACAAAATGTTATGGTAGGGGTTTTAATATTTTAGCTTGAAAGTATTATATCTTATTATTTGGTGCTTCTTAACTTTGCTGTAAAAAAATCCAAAAAAATTTCAACTTAACTGGTTTCTGAAATAAACGAGTGTTGCACACATATTTTTATGGAATAATTCTTGAATTTTGAAAGGATTTTGTTATAAAACCCATATTTGTAAAAATAGAAAATATTTTAATAGGTTTAGACTGCATTGCTGATACAAAAGGATGAAATCAGCAATGCCTGCTTATCATGACAGGAGGTAATCAATCCTCATAAACAAACTCCACACCACATTCTGTCTCTAGTAGGCCATTGTAAAATGCTGTCCTAAAACTGTTCATATCCCATCAGGTAAGGTTTTAACGCATTTAGGTCACGTACCTTCTTAATATTGATAGGCACATAAAACAAACAATAACAAAGAATAATGTAGGGCTCAGATCAGATACTTTCTTGTCTGAGTAAGAAATATAACCTTCTCTTTCTATCCTTGCATTCCGAATAATATTACGCGTGTGAGTTTGTGTGTCTACCACTCTTCGTTTCCTTTTAGATACAGGCAAATGCTGGGGCTGTACCTCAATTAAGGACACAGCCGCTTCCTTCCCAGTCCTAGCCCTTTCCTATCCCATCATCACCATCAGACATATCTGTGTCGGTGCGATGTAAAGCAACTAGCAAAAAAAGAATCTCCCATGAAGAGGCAATCCACAAGAAGAGTTGCCACTATTAAAAGCCCTAATCAGATCACAAATGTCAGTGATCAGCCCGTATGCTTAGCAGGTGAATATAGTCCTGATGCTGCAAATGCTGGAAAAACAATTGTTTTGTTAAAAAGGAGATTGAAGAATCAGAAATGTAATTTCAATTGAACACAGAACAAACTAAATGTCTCTAAAGAATATTTCAGATATAAATTCAAAGAGCAGTTTCACTCAATCAAAACAATTTGCATTTCTCAGCAAAAAGCAGAAAATTACACTTGATACGATGTTAAAGAAATGTCAAGTGAAAAATAAGAAAAGAATTTGCAAGCAGTCATCTGCATTTTCCTTATTGGTGTTTTATACTGTTAAAAAAGTAAAAACACAATGGTTTCACCTGATTGATGCTGTTTATTTGCTTAAGGCAAATTAAAAACTGTAGAACATGCTTCATCTACAGTATTTGTAGACATCTTCAGCTATATATGTTTAGGCTTATTGCATAATTAACAAGGACATATTCCTGTTATCTTGATGATAAAAACACACATCAAAAGCAGTTTAAAAATGTTAAACTTAATTATACTAAAAGTATGTGTCATGGAGAAGAGAGGGAGAGGGGATGGGACATTGATGGATGGAAAGGAAATATAGTACATTAGCTATTCTCAAACAAAAATACCTTAAAGTTAAAAAGTTTGCTGTTGTCACTGTTCATATGTCATGTAAAAACTTCATGTAAAATCTTTGTGGCAAATATAGTTACAATACACTACGTGAACGATTAGTTTGGTGTCCTTCTTTAGAACGTTATCCTTGTTGTTGCATATGAAAGAGAGCCATTGTCTTGTTGAGAATCTTGTACTGTCTTGTATATAACTGCTGGCAAATTAGATGATGGCTTGCAACCAGTTCTTCTGATCTCCCAAAGTTACTTATATGATATATTTTTTTCGAGGAGCATTTTCCCAGTCCGTGCTTTAGCTCTCTGGAAAGTGTTCTACATCATAGAATGTGCATTTTGTGCTGGTCTCCTGGAATTTCTCTCCTTGACCACATACATTTCCATTGATAAATTTCCAAGTTCTTTGAAATAATTGAAGAAAAGTCTAGGTAAACAATTGTTAGGGAATCTGCTACTTAGGTGACAGTATTAAATGCAGATCAGTAATGATTGATTGTATGGAGACACAATTTGGCAGGAGATGGAATTTATTCCCATTCAGGCAGTGGCGGCTCGTGGATATCAGCAGTGGGGGCCGCACCTTAGTTTCATAATTCCACAAATATCTCAAGTTCTTCAAAACATGTTATCAAGATACACAATTCGAACACTATACGGTGCAATGCATACGCAATTGTTTGATTATTATTATTATTATTATTATTATTATTATTATTATTATTATTATTATTATTATTATTATTATTATTATTATTATTATTATTATTATTATACACAGGAGTCTAACTGCCAATGATCTATTGACGCAGATAATCTATGAGATAGGAGCAGACATCTTGATTCTCAGCGAACAATATCAAGACAGAGAACAACCAGGCTGGTTTTCAGACAATCTAGGGACAGCTGCGATATGGGTACCAGACCTTGGAAAATACTCAGTTACAAATCAAGGATGCGGAGATGGGTTCGTCTGGGTCCAAGTTGAGAAGGTAATTTTTGTCAGCTGTTATTTTACCCCGAACGAGGCTATTTCTGACTTCCAGACAAAACTAGACGGGCTTGAAGATACTCTGCAAGGGATGAACACTAACCTAGTTGTTGCTGGTGATTTTAATGCCCAAGCAGTTGAATGGAACATGCCTCAAACAGATTCTAGAGGGCGGCGTACAATGGAGATGGTCGCGAGATTGGGATTAATGGTTATCAACGTTGGTAATGTGACAACCTTTCGGCGACCAGGGTGTCAGGGAACCATACCAGATGTAACCTTTGCTTCTGAAGACATTGCGTCTAGGATAACTGAATGGCGAGTAATTGAAGAATATACTGGAAGCGATCATCAGTATATCACTTTTCGTGTACTTCAAGAGACTCCGAATCTAAGGATTACCACGCCCAAGTCAGAAAGATGGAACATAGCCACTATGGACAGAGAAAAATTTCATGAAGTAATACAGAATGGAATGGATTGTATGACGGATACATGTCACGGAGGCAAAAGAAGCATTATTGCTAATAAATGCGTGGAACACACCATGAGACTCCTTCAGCAAGCATGCGACGCATCAATGACCAGAATCAAACAACGGAGAGGCAAGCGTCCAGCATATTGGTGGAATGAAGAAATTGCTGAGTTGAGGAAACAATGCCTGCGACTCAGACGAAGGACACAAAGAGCACGACATAACGACGCAGCTCTCTCAGTAGAGTATAAGACTATGAAGAAAAGACTGCGAAATACAATTAAAAAGAGTAAAGCCGACAAGTGGTGGGAAATGTCCAAGGAAGTGGATGAAAATCCATGGGGATTAGGGTATAAAATTGTCATGAAGAAATTCGGGATGATACCAAGCCCTATCATGGATCCACGCACCATGGAAGAAATAGTGCACACATTATTCCCTGATCATGCAGAGAGGATTGATGATGAGGCCGAGAAAGAACTAGACAATGTACCACCTTTTACAATTGAAGAATTGATAACAGCAATTAATTCCCTTAGAAATAAGAAAGCCCGTGGTCCAGATGGTATTCCAGCAGAAGTACTAAAGGTGGCAGCCGAATTATGTCCTCAACTGCTGTTGAGAATGTATAATCATTGTTTGAAAGCGGGAATTTTTAGCTTTCGTTGGAAGATAGCTAGATTGGTTCTGATCAGTAAAGGGAAAACTGGGGGTTACAGACCTCTATGTATGCTGGACACTGCCGGGAAAGGTTTAGAGAAGCTTCTACAACCGAGAATACTAGCAGCAGTCCGATTAGCTGGCGACCTATCCGACCAACAACATGGATTTCGCAGAGGTCACTCAACGCTAGATGCTGTGAAGGAAGTGGTGAAGACAGCAGAACGAGCTCAAACGGGTAATCATTATTCTAGGAAACTGACGCTTCTTGTGACTCTAGATGTTAAAAATGCCTTCAACTCGGCAAGATGGAGTGATATTTTGGAAGCTCTAGAAGAAACTTTCAAGGTACCAGAATATCTCATGTATATACTGCAAGACTATTTGAAAGACCGTACATTGTTATACGACACGGAAGACGGTCAGAGAAGAAAACGGCTCACAGCTGGTGCAGCGCAAGGCTCAATTCTCGGACCACACCTTTGGAACATCATGTATGATGATTTATTACGGCTGGAGATGCCAGAAGATGTAAAACTTGTGGGTTATGCTGATGATGTGGCTGCTGTTATAGTAACCCGTAACCTAGAGCTGGCTCAATTTAAATTGAATCAGGTGATGCGACGTGTCAAAGAATGGATGATAAATCACAAGTTAGAACTCGCAGATCACAAAACGGAAATTGTCCTCCTGACGAGGAAAAGGATTAATACTGTTGTACCGATGCAGATCGGACAGATAGCCATCGAAACAACTAGGAGCACAAAATATCTTGGTGTAACGCTTGATACTAAGCTTACATATTGGGACCACATCCAACAGGTAACAGATAAGGCAGCGAAAACCATGACTGCACTGAGCAGACTCATGGGAAATATCAAGGGACCGATATCTAGTAAAAGGCGGCTTCTCATGTCAATTGTTCAATCGATACTGCTATACGGTTCGGAAATTTGGGCTGAATCGTTAAAAATTGTGAAATATCGGAGAAGAATTGCGGCTGTACAACGGAGAGCAGCTTTACGAATTGCTTGCGCATATCGCACAGTATCAGAACCCGCGATTCTAGTAGTAGCAGCAGTAGCTCCCATTGACTTGTTGGCCTTCGAAAGACAAGAAATTTGGCTCACACAAGAAGAGCTAGGAAGGAAAAGGGCAAAGGCTTTGGCTCATAGTCGCAGAATGCAACGATGGCAAACAAGATGGGAAGATGATTCCAGAGGGAAATGGACGAAAAGACTGATACCTTCTCTGGGCGTATGGGTTGCCCAAAATCATGGTGAAGTGAACTACTATCTCACACAGTTCCTGACAGGTCATGGATACTTCCGAAAATTTCTTCATAGGCTAGGGCTAGCAACTAGTCCGGTGTGCATATACTGCGGCGATATCGATGACGTATCACATACTTTCTTTGTGTGTGTTCATTGGCTGCCACAAAGAAGATGCTTAGAAGTTATGCACGGAGAATTGACGCCAGAAGGGGTCGTGTCAGTAATGCTACGAAGTCGAGAATCTTGGGACCAGGTGGCAGTCTACGTAGAAAATATTCTGCGTCAGAAGAAGAAGGACCTGGACGATTACGACAGATAGTAAAGCAGAAGAAGGAAGATGAAGCACAAGATGCATTAAGCACGACATCCGCCCTGAAGTAATGCGAGAGCGGTTCCGGGGCGGAGATAAACGTCGTGGGAAAAGGGAGTGTGGTTTTTAGTGGGTAAGAATCTCCACACACTTGTTGAGTGCGGACCCTCACAAGCATCTTATGAAAGATTTTCCACACTCCCTTGCAAAAAAAAAAAAAAAAATTATTATTATTATTATTATTATTATTATTATTATTATTATTATTATTATTATTATTATTATTATTATTATTATTATTATAATATGCCTTTACTGGCAGGAACTAGTGTTTACAGTGCACTATGTCTTCTGGTATGGGCTAGAGCAATTTTGTTACTTTCATTGATCTGTCTCTGTCTTATCCTTGGCTTTGACAATATGAAAGTGACTGAGGTATGAGCGATGCTAGTAATTCCATTCCTTCTGCAGCCAGTCCCTGCTATGAATGGTGTGAAAATGTTGCTCATAGGGTCGGTTGGTGCGTGCATTTCAGTGGGCTTCGCAGACTGATATGTAACAGCAACTTCTGGCTCAGTGAGGAAAGCAACGGGAAACTACCTCACTCGTCATTTCCCTAGTATGCCTCTTCAGTGATGCCTAGGCCATCTATGACAGCTGATGGCAGTGCTGTTGAGGATCCAACCAGCCTTAGGGCTGAAGACTGAACATAATAATAATAATAATAATAATAATAATAATAATAATAATAATTGCCTGTTCTTGTCCACCATCGAGTTATGTTTACGAATAGTTTCATTGTAGTGATCACTTACACAAGACACGACATTGACTTCACCAAGCATTTCAAAGTCCATGGTACTATTGATATCACCCCTGTGGTGATCCATTTATCTCCTTTCCTAGAACGGGAGAATAGCGGGCAAGGAAAGCAGTAAAAGGTTTCTGAGATATCACTTCCACATATCCGCGAGTTCTTGTTATATACGTCAGGAGAACTAATTTGTCTTTGGAAAGCCCTATTTTCATTTTTCTTTGTCTCCGTTTTTTTCAACAAGAAGTCTGGTGTCGGCCTAAAACACTCCTTCAGTTCGACTTTCTTCTCGGTAGAAAGAGAAGAAAATGTTAGTTCTTTAATATGTTCGATGGTAATCATACTGTACGAAGTGCATACATAACACTACGCCTACATATAAATCACAACCTTTCTCCTAATTTCACCTTGTCACAGTCACATCACGGTCATTCACCAACACAAAGTTAAACATCGCGCTCTCCAGTGAGTATGGCCAACATGAGTCAAGTGCGAGGAGCCAGTAGTTACAGTCGTTACTCGTTTCGTTAGTTAATAATCCTAAAAATTACAAGACTATTTTAAATGTATACCGGCACATTTAACTCAGGTAAGTGCCTCAGTAAAATAGTTCCTAGTTTTAGGAGAGAAATGGCATAAACTGACCCCTGTTAAATAGAAATCAGATCACCAATGTTTCGGGTAGGTTGGCTGCAACGATGGGCCGCGGCAGAAACGCGCCGCAATCTCCGTAGAACAGCACATCTCTACTGCGCCTCTGATTGGCTCCCTCAAGGCCAGTCAAGCGAGACTCGGGAGTATTTGGTCCGCTGTGAGAGAGCGCCCTCCTGCGTAGGGCCAGCAGCGCATCGCGCCGCAGCACAGTACAACTCGTGCCCTTGATAATAATCTTATAGTAAAATATTTATTTCCCTTGTTAACATTTAAGATTAAAATTCCCGAATTTAATGGAACCCCGTGGGGGGCGCGCGCCTTAGCGCCTCCCAAACAAGCCGCCACTGCATTCAGGATAAATTGCCTATGGTGGTCGGACCATTAGCTGAGAGCTGAAACAGGAATCATTGCTTATGGTGCTTACAATATCACCATTGAGGACAAATGCTCCTAAGGTCTGCGCATAGATGAAAATATTCATCATGTGTCTTCAATTGTCATTGTAAAAGTGTACATAAAACTTCTATTTATATTTGTAGCAGTTTTTGACTTTGTTATACTACTAGAATTTCAAATATGAAACTTTGGCTAGAAAACAGCTTTGTTGGCTGTAATTTAATGTATTTCTACAGTCAAGGAAAGATAGTAATATGGAAATGATTGTCATCATCATCATCATCATCATCATCATCATCATCATCATCATCATCATCAAACTGCTTACAAAATCTCAGATTCTTAATATTTCTAATTTTTAGCACTGCTCTTCTGCAGTCAATCCAGTTGCAAACTCAGTCTCTGGAAGCTATGTGCAGCAGCATGCAAGCATTTAAAATCTTTCTACTGGAAAGTGAATCCAACATCAAGGAGACCATTATTAAATACATCTCAGATAAGCAGTTTGAGAAACACCTCTGTAAGTATACTGAATGCTTCAAATACATACAGCTCAGTAAATTGGGTGCTTCTGAAAAACAGATTTTGAGTCCAAATTCCTGGTGTGTCAGCAACCTCTCTCTTTTACCTGTGCAGCATGATAGTTTACTCTTACTACAGGAAAAGCTGCAGCAAAAGAAGCAAAAGTGTCTTTCTGTGACTCTAGATGGGGGTTAAAATATTGTGCATAAGTGGAGGGCTATTTGTTGGTATTATGACTTTGCTCTCAGCAGAGCATTAGCAAACTTTCTGTTTGCATGTTGTTTGTTACTGAATGGAGCAGGGGCATTGCAGTAATGATGAGTTGGTGTATATGCTGTTAGTGTATTAGGAAAATTTTGAAAAACAGATTTTGGAACTATGCGCATGACATGTGTAATATTAATGGTAGCAGGGATGATCTCATAGGAAGAATTAAAGCAGTAAGTGAAACTGTCACACCATTTATGCTGTCGAGGGTGCAAGAAAGCATTAAAAGGCATACCGGTACATTACCTTGTGCAGAACAAGAGGGTGGGTATTTTGAGTACATTTTGTAAATAGAATGGTAGTGCATAGTATCATAATTACACTTTCCTTAATTCCATTACTCAAAGCTTTCTTCTTTGGGGTACAGTATATTTTTTCACTGCACAGATAAATCAGAGAGGTTGCTGAGACAGTGTAGTTTTAATTTAACAACCTGTGAGAAAACAGGGCTGATAAGGTTGTGCCTTTAATACAATTGATTTACACAATTAGTATATGGTGATTACTAATTTAATTCATTTCATCATCATCATCATCGTACATGTTTCGAGAAAATGATAATTTCTCCTCTTCAGCGATAACAGAAAAAATAGTCAAAATCTCCAAGCAGGTGCTTAAAATTACAATACTTAAGACCTCACCATAAATTATCCCAAATAAAAAACACACATTAAAATCTACAACTGTTCAGTTTCATGTCACTGTCAAAAACCTATCTTATATTCTCTCTTGAGGGAAAATATTAAAATCTTGTCACATTGTGAAAATAGAGTGCAGTCTGTTGAGTATAGTAAGTTTGACAAGCATTGTATGTAAGCTTTGGGAAGGCATTCTTTCTGATTATGTTAGACATGTTTGTGAAATTAATAACTGGTTTGATAGAAGGCAGTTCGGTTTTAGGAAAGGTTATTCCACTGAAGCTCAACTTGTAGGATTCCAGCAAGATATAGCAGATATCTTGCATTCTGGACGTCAAATGGACTGTATCGCGATTGACCTGTCTAAAGCATTTGATAGGGTCGATCATGGGAGACTACTGGCAGAAATGAGTGCAATTGGACTAGACAAAAGAGTGACTGAACGGGTTGCTATATTTCTAGAAACTAGATCTCAGAGAATTAGAGTAGGTGAAGCTTTATCTGACCCTGTAATAATTAAGAAGAGAATTCCTCAAGGCAGTATTATCGGACCTTTATGTTTTCTTATATATATGAATGATATGAGTAAAGGAATGGAATCGGATGATGTTATTCTCTATAGAGTGATAAATAAGTTACAAGATTGTGAGCAACTGCAGCCTGACCTCGAAAATGTTGTGAGATGGACAGCAGGCAATGGTATGTTGATAAACGGGGTTAAAAGTCAGGAAAAGTCCTCTCAGTTTTAATTACTGCGTTGATGGGGTGAAAGTTCCTTATGGGGATCATTGAAAGTATCTAGGTGTTAATATAAGGAAAGATCTTCATTGGGGTAATCACATAAATAGGATTGTAAATAAGGGGTACAGATCTCTGCACATGGTTATGAGGGTGTTTAGGGGTTGTAGTAAGGATGTAAAGGAGAGGGCATATAATTCTCTGGAAAGACCCCAACTAGAGTATGGTTCCAGTGTATGTGACCCTCACCAGGATTACCTGTTTCAAGAACTGGAAAAAATCCAAAGAAAAGCAGCTCGATTTGTTCTGGGTGATTTCTGACAAAAGAGCAGCGTTACAAAAATGTTGCAAAGTTTAGGTTGGGAAGAATTGAGAGAAAGAAGAAGAGCTGCTTGACTAAGTGGTATGTTCCGAGCTGTCAGCGGAGAGATGGCGTGGAATGACATTAGTAGACGAATAAGTTTGAGTGGCGTTTATAAAAGTAGGATAGATCACAATATGAAGATAAAGTTGGAATTCAAGAGGACAGACTGGGGCAAAAATTCATTTATAGGAAGGGGAGTTAGGGATTGGAATAACTTACCAAGGGAGACGTTCAATAAATTTCCAATTTTTTTGAAATAATTTAGAAAATGCTAGGAAAACAACAGATAGGGAATCTGCCACCTGAGTGACTGCCCTAAATGCAGATCAGTATTGAATGATTGAACATATTCAATACAGTCAATGTTTGTATATTCAGTGTACCAATTTGTAAGCCTGGTACTTGCCAGGGTCGTCGTCTGTTACATCTGTCTGGCTTAATATCCCTTTTCTTAAAAGCAACTTTCAATCCATCACCGGCTCACTGGGGTGTTGTGACTTCACCCTGTTATGATACAGTAAGGAAATATAGAGTGTACATACTACGACTTACAGATGAAACTTGGAATTGAATGCTGATATGCTGACAAAGATTCATTGGGTAACTGGTGAAAGAGAGGAGACCATTTGATGGTTAAATTAGAACTTGTGATTTGGTCATATTGGTCTAAGAGCGAATGACACCAAGATATTATTAAAATAGGCCTATATATTTTAGTGTATATAGGGAAGGAACCTTGAGCTAGCACTAGGGGGATGTAACACTTTCAGAACAATAAACACTTATGGCAGATTCTTTGTCTTAGGGCAAACAGAATAACAACATAACCACATTGGAGATTATACATGCCTTAAGATGTAGAATACCATCGAAGAAAGGATTTGCATGTTAAACTAAATAATATTTTTAAAACCCTTCAAAAAGTCCAGGAATAGCATCAAAAAGGTTAGTTCAATACGGAACAGTGATGAAGTTTTCAACTTTAAATAGGTGATATATTATCGGCACACTTTTTCTGGATAGATTTGTTTACGGGGTGAGGAGTAAGGAGGGAGCTCTCCCAGTTCTGGTAATGCTGCCAACTGAATGGAAATTAAATCTGAATTGAATCGACAATATGATTGATCGATATGAAGTTCCTAAACCGTTATTATCTTAAGCCAATAACTGTGTCACACGCATATTATATAACATTACATAACATTTCTCAATGTGAATCTTGTTCCTAGCATGTGTTCTATAGTTTGGCTTTGCTGTGTAAACAACAACAGTACTAGTACATAAAGTGTACGCCAGATGTCGCACAGCGAAGCATAAGCGATTCATAGTTTGTGTTTCAAAGGTTGCCAGTATGAATCTCGAAGATTGCCGAGGTCTACCGATTCAGCACTAGGGTGTAAATCTATCCAAAAAAAAGTGTGTCGATAATACACAAAACAAATTGAGTACCTATTAAATTATTTTAGAAAAATATATTACTGGGATGTAAAAGATTGTTATAAATTGGGATGTTGTATGCAAAAATTTGGAATGTTTAACACAAAAGTGATAATTAATTAACATATTTATCAGAGCCCAAAATCTGTGAAGCAATATGGCAGCACAACAAATGTTAAGAAGGAAATATTTGTGAAAGCTACACTGAGGGTGGCAAAATTCTAAGATCACACACCTTTGCTTCCTCTTCCTCCTTAGTCAATGCTCACCTGATGGAGAACGTGGCTTAATGCAGTGGAATACTACAATCAATCACTATCAATCACATTGATCTGCATTTAGGGTAGTTGCCCAGCTGGCAGATTCCCTACCTGTTGTTTTTCTAGCCTTTTCTTAAATAATTGCAAAGAAATTGGAAATTTATTGAACATCTCCTTGATAAGTTATTCCAATCCCTAACTTCCCTTGCTATAAATGAATATTTGCCCCAATTGGTCATCTTGAATTCAAACTTTATCTTCATATTGTGATCTTTCCTACTTTTAAAAATACCACTCAACCACTCAAACTTATTCATCTACTAATGTTATTCCATGCCATCCCTCCGCTGACAGCTCGGAACATACCACTTAATAATACCAATATAGTTGGTCCATAAATTCACTCATTTGGGGCAAAATACTTCAGGTTCCCCATGGGAATCAACATCTATATCACATACCACTTAGTCGAGAAGCTCGACTTCTTTCTCCCAAGTCTTCCCAGCTCAAACTTTGCAACATTTTTGTAATGTTCTGACAGAAACCGACGCAAGGCTCTTGATGGATTCAAGAGAAAAGTTCTGAGGAGGATAATTGATCCTGTGTATGATAAAGAACGATGGCAAACAAGGTACAATGCAGAATTGTATGCTATATGCACGAATGTTCCAGTAACAAAAATCATATGATCAGGAAGGATAACATGGGCAGCTCATGTGGCAAGAATGGAGGAGTCTGAGGTGACAAAGAAGATTAACTTCGAAAACCCAGGAGGACAAAGAGGATGAGGTAGACCTCGAAAAAGATGATTGGATGGAGTGGAGGATGCAGAAATTGGAGGAGGGCAGCATGTGACCGTGATGGATGGATGAAGCTCGTTGGAAAGTCCAAGGTTCACCCTGGACTGTAGCGCCACAGAAGAAGAAGAAGAAGAAGAAGAAGAAGAAGAAGAAGAAGAAGAAGAAGAAGGAGAAGGAGAAGAAGAAGAAGTCATCAATAAGAATTGCACAGGAACTGTTTTCCAATGATTTGTTGGGGAGGGGGGGATTAGTTCTAAATGTAGAGATCTGTCGAAAACTGTCACTCGCCTTGGAACTTCTAGTTTAATTATGTGAAAGTTTGGGAATAGTAAAGGGTATGGTATCCAAAGAACAAGCAAGAGGTACAGTGTCAGTTACGGTGAGGAACAAACTCAGTAAGATACCTAGTGCAGATGAGAGATATGCAGCAAGGTGCAGATTTAGTGCCATTTTAGAGGGTAGTGGCGAAGATGACCCATAGCTAAGCAGCAGTAAACTGATTATGTTTAAAAATTCACTCCTGTGACATCTTGTAACATAGAAATGAGCTTTTCCCAGTACAAAAGATAATAAGTGATCTTCGAAGGAGATTTCTTTTCGACAGCCTGAGAATGCACATGGTCATGATGTGCAATGCTGGCAGAGAAGAAGATTAAGGGGTACCTGAACTAAATAAACTTCCTGTTAGGCAGTGTCTTCTAACTTACACCGACAGATACCATAAAGCATGCTAATACTTCATGTTTTTTATATTTTTTAAAGGAAAACTGAGTGAGAACTGCACCTCAAGGGTATGATAATGAATGTTGAATGATTAAACGTGCCTGGTTTATTGTCACTGATCACGTTTTGGTCCTTAAGACATTTAATGTTAGTAATACTCTAATAGTTCCTACCTACCCCTAAAATTTATGTCTTATTTTATTGTTTTTAGGCAATTTTTAGGGCATATTTGCTTCCATATTTTATATTTCTTTAGGTCATGAACATCTGAACCCTAGTGATAAAGCTGTTGCGCCTGCTTCATACTGGAGAAGTTTCAAAATGTGAGGATACTTGGATATGATTTTGATGATGATGGTGATGATTATCATCATCTTCATCTAACATGTTCATTTGTACCCTAACTCCTTTTGAAGATCAGTGGGAGAGTGCCAGCCTCCAGAAGCCAGGATAGTGGGTTGAAACCCAGCAAAGGCAGTCAGATTTTTGAAGGGTGGAAAAATGTTCATTCTACAAACCGTATTGTATGATGTAGGCACATAAAAGATTTATGGTGACATACTTGGTGTTTACTCAACAAAGTTATTTAAAAACTCAGCCATAGATCACCCAAGAGAGATCCAGCTTACTCTGCCATTTGGTAGAGTAAAATGGAATGTCAAAACTGACGCACAGGCAGCCTAGATAGTGATTGATCATAATGCCCTCACATGGTAGCTCAGGCCATATGATTATTATTAATATTGTAATCAATATTATTTTTATCCTCTATGTCTCATGCCTGTCTGGTTGGCATCTTCACCTTCAGTCCTTGGGATTGTGAATTCAAATTCCAATTGAGCCATGGCATTTTATCATAAAGAGTTAATTCTCTTGGCTTGATGACTGGGTGTTTGTGCTCTGCCCAACATTCCTACAACTTAAACACCACACACAACAGCACCCTCCACCACACTAATACGCATTTTTCTGTACAGGTCAAATGCTGCCCACCATTGTCATTCGGTCTGTCTTACAAGGGCTGCACCAGGTTAATAACGGCCACACTTATTATCCCTACCATAGTTGACATTGCAAATGTTCTCCTGTCCCTGCTCTCTATTGTTTATATCAACAAGCATACTGGTTT
The DNA here is from genome assembly GCF_040414725.1 of Anabrus simplex. Taxonomy (NCBI): domain Eukaryota; kingdom Metazoa; phylum Arthropoda; class Insecta; order Orthoptera; family Tettigoniidae; genus Anabrus; species Anabrus simplex. Next base: position 156,373,524 of record NC_090271.1, read on the forward strand.
CTTATATGTCTATTATCTCCAGTTTATAGCTTTTAAATTGTTGTTCGTAATGACCGTGAAGGTGTAAAGACCTCAAGGTGTCAAAGTACCTGTCTGATAAAGTAAAGATGCTATGCCAGAATTGCTACAGCTGTGTGCAGATAGGCAGTGGATGACCTAAATGGTTTGAGACAAAAGAGTTGTCAACACAGAACTGCCCTATACTTCTTCTTGTTCATTACACTAATGAACAAGTTCATAAAGTTTATCAAAAAAATGAACAGCAGATCAAATACCCTGATATTTGCTGATGACGTTATGTTATGGGGAGAAACAGAAGCTGAAGTACAGAAAGTACAGAGGTACTGAATGGAACAATATGTTCAATAACTTTAGCTGAAGATGAGTAAAACAATGTGTGTAGAAATTACCATCAATAGGAAAGGAATAAACTCAAAACTCTTTCTGAGAGGAACTAAATTAGGACAGTTTCTCACTTCAAGTACCTCCAAAGCACAATCTTGAAAGACAACACTGTCCAGCAAGAAATACTCAGCAGAATTGTTTTGCAGACAAGTCAGAAACCTGCTCTGGGACTACAGGATATTACAAAAAGTGAAAAAATTCCTGTACCACACCTACTTCATACCAATTCTCACATATGGTTTAGAGCCATGTTGTCTACTAAACAGTGACTACAGCAGAATCTAGGCAACAGAAGTGAGATTCATTAGAACTACAAATCAAACTACTCAAAAGAAAAAAATCAGGAATGAAGTAAGTGGGGGGATAGCTGCCATTGAGGCCCCAATTACCAGTGTAATAAAGAAGCATAGACTTCAGTGGTATGGGCACATTGTGAGAATGAAGAGCGAAAGGTAGGAACAAATCTCCAAATCTTCATACACTGCCTTCTTCACATAGATGGGCTTTCTCCCCTGTCGATCCCAGTTCTTCCACATCCATTTCTTCTCAGCCCCTGATGAGCTTGTATTCATTACTAATTCAGCATTTATTTCTTCACAAATAGTATCTTCCTCTGATTAGCACTTGTAATCATTTTTAGTTTGGTTTGAAGATAGCCATTTGCAGAGAACTGCATTCTTATAAACACCTCTCTGAACATACCAAGGACAGCTAAGAGCTCAGTTTTAACATTTTTTATTTTTTATTATATGACACAAGGATTTGGAACCAGTTCTTTTTTGAAATAAAACATTCCTGAAAGAGATCATTGAGCAACATGAAAGTACATTTATTTTTCTGTTGATATCTTTCAGTGAAAGCCGTGAAGAATTATGTGCGTATGCATGCAGATGGTGATATAAAATTTCATTGTCTGGCTCAGGAATTGATTCAAGAACAGTCAAAGACTCTGAAGAATCATCGGGAAAGTGCAGAGGCTAGTATAACATCCCTTCAAAAGAAAGTAAGTGTCTTGTTGGTTTCTTTCCTGTTATTATTATTATTATTATTATTATTGTTGTTGTTGTTCCTTCTCTATTCCAACTAAGTTTAGGTTGTGTTGTGGATCAGTGACTAAATATGCTTCTGTCCTTCCACCACTCCTGTTCAAACACCTCTTCCACATCTTTCACTCTTCTTCCCAGATCTGCCTTTACCTGCTCCAACCATCTTCTTCTGGGTTTCCCCCTCAGTCTTGTGCCTTTTACTTTATTTTAAAATACTTGCCTTACAAAGGAATGGTGCAAAGTCGGACGGCAAATTTCGATATGATTTTTACATATTCCTGAAGGTCTTTTTAAGCTGAAACAGGTAGTGGAAGTCTAATTTTTTGCTGGTCCTTTTTAAGGGGGCATTTGGGAGCTCAAAGTTGTCAGTGTGTGCCCTGAATTGTACAGTACATGCCAGCACACATCAACGTTCACAGCCAGCGGCTGTCTTGCCTCGCCTTCCCTCTCACTCCTTTGGTTCTCCTCTGTCCCCCACCACATATGGCTGCCTACAGTTGTGCATATGGGATGGCGAGTCTTATAAAAAAACGGTCAAGTTCTCCACGACTGATGGCTATTCCACATACATGCGATCGCATTGGATTCTTTACTTTGTTATGGCCGTTTGCAACATTATTGCAGTTCTTATTAATGCCTACGGTGTTAATATTCAGGAAGCTACAGAACTTTCTGATAAAGAGCAAATCATGTATACAGGGTGAACTTTAATAAAACTGACAAACTGCAGGGACTGATTCCTGACTGGAAATGGAGGAAAACAGTCCTATGAACATGTGTCCAGCAATGGATGGTGTGCGTGCAACGACAGCAAATAGTCCCGGAACACAGTACATAGCTGAATCACATCCACGTCACAGCAGATGTTCAAAGTGGCCTCCATGGGCTGCAATGAATGCGTTCAGATGTCGTATCATGGATTGCCTTGCTGTTTTGCATGTTCCGGCCTTTCGCCGAATAGCATCACAGGTGATATAGATGTTGATTCCCATAGGGAATCTGAAATATTTGTCCTGAATGAGTAAATAACGGACCATTTATATTGGTATTATGGATTTCCTCATATTTCATGCACGGCATTAATAAACAAAGGAGGGCTGACAGGATACTACCTTGCCTCAGCCCTGCTTTTGCTTTGAAATCATCTGAATCTCCTTCTAGTGTCCTTACTCTACTTTTACTATTATTGTACACAGTTTTTATCATCTCAGTTTTCCACTAAATATTTCGTTCTTTCTGGGTTCCTGCCATACCTTTTCTACTGGGAGAGGGTAGTAAACCTTTGCTGTAAGTTAATGTCAAGATCAAATCTTTGCTAACTGTTAGTTGTTGCATTACAAAATTGTGGTCATTTGTCTATCAGCCATTCTAAAAACAGAAAAAAAAAACCAAACAAACAAAAAACAACATATTGCTCCCCTTTCACTTCTGCATCCACCTTTGACCTCTTTGTTTTCTTTCCTAAATTCTTTTAAAGAATGTTACCATATGATGTATTAAGATGAGTCCTCTGTAATTTCCACAATTCCTTCTGTCTCCTTTCTTAAACATGGGAAAATGATATCTCTGGCACCCTCTTTTTCCTCCAGGCTGCTTTCAGCACTCTACTTAGCCAATATATTCCAATATGTCCAGCTGCTCATTTCTGTACTCACTTTATCTGCCCCTGTCAATAGTCTACCATTCTCATTCTTGACTGATTGTGTGTATTCCCTAATAGATATCTTTTGCATACAGTTTCTTCTTTTCTACAACCAGATTTTTCCCTGATTCCGTAGTGAAGATCATCCATCTATACTTTTTTCTCTTCTTTTTACCAATTTTGGCACTTATTTTTAGCTTCCTTGTATTCTTTCTTCACTTCTGTCATTCATCCAAGCTTTCTATCATTTTTTATTCTTTGAGGTTTCTTTTATCTTCTTATTCCACCACAAAGTTTCCTTTTTATTTCTCTTACCACTCAGCCACATGTCTCTTCTGCACTTACAACAACTGCTTCCTTAACATCTTCCCACTGGGCAAGTTGGGCATGCAGTTAGGGGCGCGCAGCTGTGAGCTTGCATCCAGGAGATAGTGGGTTCGAACCCCACTGTTGGCAGCCCTGAATATGGTTTCCCATGGTTTCCCATTTTTCACACCAGCAAAATGGTGGGGCTGTACCTTAATTAAGGCCATGGCTGCTCCCTTCCCATTCCTAGGCCTTTCCTGTCCCATTGTCACTATAAGATCTATCTGTGTCGGTGCGATGTAAAGCAAATAGAAAAAAAAACTTCCCGCTCCTCCTCAACACTGGGACATGTTCCATTAATTTCTTCATCCTCCATAATTTTCACTTCTCTTGTGATCTCCATCAAGTGCCTCTCCTAGCATAGCTGTTGCATCCAGTAGCTCTTTTCTTCTCATCTTCTCAATGAGAAAGTAGTCAATTAACAATCTGTTTGTTCTCCGTTCTCCCATACTGTATCTTGTTACTTCTTGGGAGTTACTCTTCCAAAACAATGTATTTTCAACTATTCATTCCTCTGACAGAAATCAACCAGACTATCCCCTTCTTTATTCCTTTATTCCTTTGCGAACAAACCCTTCCATTCCTGCCCTTTCCTTGCTCACATGGCCATTTAGATCTCCCATTGTGATCACTGTTCTTCCAGTTTCTTCAGAAATTCCTCTATGTCCTTGTTTGATTTCTTGTTTGGAATACATAACTTGGATAACATTTCTTGGTTCCCTTTCAATCTCTATTTGCACTTTGATCATTCTGTCTGTACTGCATGGTAACATTATGCAAATTAAAAACAACTACAGTTTAAAAAAAAAAATACAGAATACAGGGACAACTAAAGGTGGTATGACCAGATGGAAAACAGGTTGTGGAACGTGTGGAAAACCCTGCCGGGAATGTAATTTTGGTGACACTGTGCTCTTGAACAAAACATTCAAGTTCCTTAAAATATCATTTATTACACATAAAACTCTAACATTGCAGGATGATTTCCTTAACATTACCTAAAACTCTAAAATGCAGGAATAAAAATCTTTAGCTTTAAACACTCTCATAGGAGCAAAATTTTAAGGAAAAAGAACAAAGGTACATTATCTGTACTTATTACGAGGTCCACGTATATAAACTTTGATGCGGGAAATTTACGTCCACCATTAAAATACAAATCAATTTTCATTAAATGCTAAAAAATTCTTGAAAGAAACTATTTGACTATGGGAATATACACAGGCACTTGGGTTCATGGTCCTACTCTCAGAGCCCACGTGATGTTATTACTGTGTAATTCGCCATCTGGTTTAAAAAGGGAATTTAAAGTTCAATAAGCAGCAGGTTAAATGATTAGAAATTTGGGAAATACTCGTAAGATAAAATAAAACATCACAGGGATTTTAAAAACATCACCATGAACTACTGTTACATACATGGATGCTTGCTGTGAGGTGGCACTATCTCCGATTGCACCTGCAGTTAAAGTGAAAATTCGCTTATACAGTGGGTTAGTTTGATTCTACCAGAGTATTTAAAGATAAAAATTTCATGATGTTCCGTATTGAACTGTATCACAATTAAATTGAAATAACAAATAACGTAGTTCAACCTATTCAATACAAGTAAATAAGAAATGTAGTGTTACATTCCTATTTAATTATAAGCGAAAGCGGTACCAGTTTCGACCCCAATCTGGATCATCATCAGTCTAATAAAATGCAAAAACAATGCATAGATAAATAAGAAGTTAAAGAATGAGTCTTTCACAAAAACAGTTGAAGAAGCACTATAAGATAATGGGGATTGGCACTGTGTGATTTTAAATCGTAAAATCTAGAAGAAGTAGAAGGTCAGTCACTTATATGAAGTAAGGCGCAATCTTCTAAATAGTTGCACAACACACGCAAATTTCGGCACTGTGTCTCAAAATGTCTACTAGAAGAGGTGAACAGTTAAGTGAGCCAGCCTGCATATACTATCAGGTGTGAAGTCACAACACAATTTAATAAATATTAAGTCCAAAAATTGTGTAGAGGTCCCCATTATCTTATATTGCTTCTTCAACTGTTTTGTGAAAAACTCATTGTTTAATTTCTTATTTACCTATGCATTGTTTTTGCATTTTTTGGCTGATGATGATCCAGATTGGGATTGAAACCAGTACCACTTCCGCTTATAATTAAATAGGAATGTAACACTACATTTCTTATTTACTTGTATTGAATAGGTTGAACTACGTTATTTGTTATTTCAATTTAATTGTTCTACCAGAGTAAACAAAAATGAAATTAGGAGTCAACTTTATGATTTATATTGTAAGTAGAAAAATCCTAAGTTGGAATTTAAGATTCTGTTATACAGTGGGCTAGTCCCATCCTACAAGAAATAGACAAACAAAGGAAAATGCAATTACATGACTTTTACATTACAAGTTATATGGTAAGGTTGCCTGCTTCAAAACAAAATGTGTATAATAGTGCTGATAAGTACTACTTTGAATAAATTAAATCATCAAAGATGCAAAACTTCCCTATAGAATTCTTGCCAGAGATAACAAGTTAATTAAAGACATATAAGATTTATCCCACAATATCAGCATTAACTGCACAGTGGAGGAAGACCTTAAATGAAAAGATGTCTGCTCTGACTGAGAACCATGAGAATGAGAACACTAACTTTGGCATCCAAGCTATAAATCTCTAGTTTGCACATGGCACCCTTGCAAAACAACAGAACCAATCAACCAGTCACGTGCAGAATTTCAAGGCAGGACAGTCTATGCATCCCCTAAGAAGGTTGCTGGAGATTCTAGAAGTGAAGAGATTGCAATGGTATGGTCATATGAAAAGAATGGACCCTCCCAGGACTCCTCGAACATACTTTGACCACAATGTTTCTGGGAAGAAAAACAGATATTGAAGGACCTTGAAATTAAAGATGTGAACTGGTGTCGCATATATATGAGCAGCATCTGTGGATGGATTGGACTAACTGGAGGAGGCTTGTACACAATCGCACCTGGCTTGCTGCAGCAAAGAAATTATGATGACTTCCATGTACATGTTCATTGTTTTTTTTCTCTTCAGTCCATGGCTTTCCTGCCTTTAGTATTGGTTTGTTGTAGAAACTGCAGCATGATTGAAATTTATTCTTATTGAGGTTCTGTACCTGAATACAGTATCTTTGTATATGATTTGCACTTCTTGCAGGCACCTCTCCGCTTCAGTAAATCAGACTACCTTGGTTCTCGTGTCTAGAAAATAGGTGAAGATTGGTTGGTCAATAACCCTGTGCAGATTGGGGTCAAGGGACCATAAAAGGCAGTCTTCCTTATCTGAAGTGTGTTCGTGATTTTTTCATGTGCATGAATAATTCTTGGTTATGTCTTTTCCAGAACTCTCCATTTTCTTTGATAAAAGCAAGGACTTCTCCCAAAATTTTCCAGTTTTTGATTTCTGGTTTCCCTATCAAACCTTTCCTATTCACTGTGAAGTATTTAGCTGCATATAGGGCCTCTGGTCGGATGACCATGCAGTCATGTCTGAGCTTTGCACTGGGCATATACCTCTGGTTAGTTATTATACCATTTCTGTTTCATGAATCCAGGATACAAGGGTTAATTTCTTGGAGATGTTGAGTTTAATCTATTCACTTATGCACTTGCACTTTTCTGTCCATTTTATTTTTCCCCTTTCCCACGTCTTTTGCGAGCTCTTCATTACTCATCTTTCTGTGCCTCTTGAAGATTACTTTTCTCGAGTGCACAACTGAAGAAGAAAACTGTGAGGCAGACTTATGTTCTGATTTCAAAAGCATCTGATATATTGGTCAGGGTCTGTTGGATGGTTACTCTTATTTTGTTGTCCAAGGCCACTTGACACCATTAATATTTTTATATCCTATAGCTTCCATTCATGAGGATTTTGGGAGATAATTCTATATTGTATATGTAATAGCAACTTCTGTCTCTGTAAGGAAAGCAACAGGAAACTACCTCACTCCTCATTTCCCTTGTACACCCCTTCAGCGATGCCTTTGCTATCTCTGATGACAGCTGATGATGGAGCTGTTGAGGATCCGACCAGCCTTTGGGCTGACTACACAACGTACCTAATCCTATATTGGTGCTACCATGCTCTCCTTTTCCACCTGCTTCTTTAATTTCTGAAAAATATTTAATTTTATGTTCAGTGTGTAAAATATTAATTCCTTCTATATGCAGGATAAACTGCCTTTCATTTGCACTGGAACTTGACCTCTTTTATCAATCCTCCTCTCCTCCCAACTACTTATTCAAAGGCTCCATATAGTCTTCCAATGTTTTTGACCCACTCCAGACATATTACATATCAGTTTGACAGTTGAATTATTGCATAAATGCTTGTAACAATATATAATATATATAATTGTACTGTATCTTAAACAGTTTGCAGGTAGGCTCAAAAATAGCAAATATTTACTATCAAAATGGTATTTATAAGCCATATAGAAAGAAACATAAAAAGGAACAATACATAATACGGGAAACACAATCAGTCATAATCAATCAGTCAATACTGATCTGCATTTAGGGCCGTCGTCCAGGTGGCAGATTCCCTATCTGTTGTTTTCCTAGCCTTTTCTCAAATTATTTCAAAGAAATTGGAAATTTATTGAACAGCTCCCTTGGTAAGTTATTCCAATCCCTAACTCCCCTTCCTATAAACTAATATTTGCCCCAATTTGTCCTCTTGAATTCCAACCTTATCTCCATATTGTGATCTTTCCTACTTTTAAAGACACCACCCAAACTTATTCGTATACTAACATCATTCCACTCCAACTCTCCGCTGACAGCTTGGAACATACCACTTACAAGTTATAAGAATCATTGTGAAAACCATATAGAAAGTAATTTATAATAAAATTTATTTTTCTTCTACCTATTCAATATAATCAGTCATAAAATCAAGGTTTAATCCTCATTAAAATATGAAATGGTACATGTTTTGCCCCTTTTAAAGGGGCAAATCAGGTACCAGTTTAAAATTTAACCTATGACTATTAAAAGAATTGTTAGAAATTTAAGAATTTAACTTAATATGTAGGCATTGTGTAAGAAACTAGATTAGATACAAGAAGAATGAACACGTTGTTGGCCAAGGCCATAGTCAAATGTAAGATGACTTAATTAAACTAAATGGTACAAAATGACAATGATGAATAATGCTCTAAATTAAAATATTATATAAAATTTGATGAGGAAATACATTCCAACACAATGAAGTTTAGGTGTAATATTTAATCATATACTACATTCTTGTGTTAGTTCTCATTTTGAGGAATTAATATAAGTTCCAGTGTTTTTAGCTTGCAAATTGTAGAGATGGAAGTTACTTTTAACTAGATATGCTGAGCACTACAACGCTCAAAAACATAACAAATTCTCAGCAATGAGCAACCATATGAAAGATTCAGGACACAGTTTCACCACAATTGAGTGCGAGCTTCAAATTTTAAAAAGAATTGATAAAGGTAGACTCATGACCGAGTTCGAAAACCTTTACATTTTTTTGGACCAGAAATACAGTACAAATCAAAACTTAAATGATCCAATTGATAACAAAAGCCCTCTTTATGAACAGATACTAACCCTATTCCATACGTTAAATCTTTAAGATTATTTTTTAAAGTTTTTAAGACAAAAGCAATTGTTACTAGCCCAAGTCAAGGCCTCGCCCACACATACTAGAGAGGCATCCATGGTTCCTCCACATGGGTGATACGGTGGTTCAGGTGAAGTGGGGCTGGTTATTGAGGTGAAGGCTCACTGCGGGGTGCTGGAACCAACCCATCACTTTGCTCTACGTAGCCTGGACGAGCCGTAGGTTGGGAAAGGGGTGATCCCAACCTAGGGGGAAAGTCATGGCTGTGCACTCAGCCATGATAATGCGAAGTGGAGACCACGTGAGTAGGCCTGTTGAAGGGGGAACAAACCTGGCTAGGTTCGGGCCAGGGCTGGATGGGCGACTGAGGGGCATGGTCTCTGCTACTGAGAGCCTGAGTTGCAGGAGGACAATGTCTGGCTGTATGCCTCACCACAGATGGTGAGAATGACACTTAGGACCCTACAAGGGGCAAAAACCCTATGATTGACTGAAATATGGATGCTTATAAAGAAGCAATTTCAAAAACTTCAACATCAAGGGAAGCCAAGGAAGCTCCAATAGAGCAGATCCGGGAGCAAGCCCAAGATGAAAAAATGGAGACAGGAGTCCCAATTGGACAGGCTGTCGTTGACTAAAAACAAGAAATGGCAACAGAAGCTTCAGTAGAGCAGACTGCTGTCAGAATCAACCAGCACGATACCAAACTTCTAACACAAGAGTGGAGAGTGCTGATTGCCACTTCAATCAACAAGACAGGAAGGACAGTCATTTTAGCCCTTAGTGAAAGTGGCTTTGAAGAGCTCAAGAAAGAGAAGCCTTAAGGATAAGCTCGGACATGGGCAGATCAAGTTTCAAGTAATTAAGTGAAAAACGAAGCCCAATGTTGATAATGGAGCTGAAGGTCCTTCAGGCCAATCTTCAGCATAAAAAAGCAGCTGTGGCCAATATTGCCAGGAAGTTCAAGTCTGAGGCTATTGACGTGGCCCTTATACAAAAGCCGTGGCTAGTCAAGGGCAGAGTAGCAGGACTGGCAGAATCTGGAGATAAGCTGATGTACGATACAACATCAGAAATACGCAGAACATCTCTTCTTGTGAACAGGAAATTAAAACGCCTTATATTGCAGGAACACTGTTCACGGGACTTAATCATGGCCAAGATTAAACTTGGAAATTGGGAGGGACCCAGAGAAATAACCATAGGCTCTGCATACCTCCCATATGACTCAACTAATCTGCCCCCATCAGAAGAGGTTGAGAACCTAATTTGCAACGCAAAGAGGAAAGGCGACACCTGGTCCTTGGAGCAGATGTAAATTCACACCACACGGCATGGGGCAGCACGAACTGCAATGCAATAGGTGAGTCTCTACTAGAGTTTATTATTGGAACTGAGTTGACGATACTAAACCTAGGAAGCAAGCCTACATTTATAAATAAAAATCGTAGGGAGGTAATAGATATTACACTAAGCACTATGCATATTGAAAACTTTATTAAAGACTGGAAGATGCTGGAGGAACCATCATTGGCAGACCACCAGCACATCCAATTTGCAATAGATACAAGACTATGTGGGACTGAGATGTACAGAGACCCAAAAAGAACTGACTGGGACAGACACAAAGAAGTTCTAGGGAAGGCTGTACAAAAAATTCCAACTAACGTGAGAGGACAGAAAGAATTGGATGAGGTAGTGGAACTATTAGAAGAGGCCATTATAGACTAATTCCATGAAAACTGTCCTCTCAAAGAAAAGAAAAACACAAAAAAGTAAGGTGGTGGAACAACAAACTAGCCAAAATGAAAAAAAGAGGTTAGGATTTTGTATAGAATATCATCTAGAAATGGTATGTGGGACATATATCATAGGAAATTCACTGAGTATAACTTAAAGATACAGAAATCAAAAAGAAAATCTTGAAGATTGTTCTGTGAGAAAGTGGAATCACACACTGAAACAGCAAGGCTCCAGAAGGTTCTTAATGCAACCCATATAAATCAAGTGGGGACACTGGAGAAACCAGATGGGTCATTTACTCAGGCGGGGAGGGACACGCTGGAGATACTAATGGCATGTCACTTTCCTGAGGCTGAGGAGATGACAGAAGAAGAAATGGTTGGAACAGAGAGTGGAGCTCGAAGAGCAGACTGGAACTGTGCCAACGGAATAATAAAACGTAACCATGTAAAATGGGCAATCGACACATTTCATCCTATAAAGGCCCTGGGACCAGATCAGATACTTCCGATACTCCTATGAGAAGGATGGGAGATACTCATCAATGCCCTGACGGACCTTTTCAGAGCTAGTTTAGCTTTTGGGTACATGGCGAAATATGGTCTGAAGCTAAAGCAGTATTCATACTTAAGCCTGGAAGGGCAAATTATGCCCAAGCCAAAGCATACAGACCATTATGTTTAACCTCCTTCATGCTGAAAGCAATGGAGAAAATTCTGGATAAATATATCAGAAGAACGGTGCAACTAAATTCAACGTTACATGAAAATCAGTTTGCATATAGACCTGGCATATCCACTGAAGTAGCACTCAAGCAGCTGGTTTGTAAACTAGAGGAAAGCCTAGAATATAAAGAAATTGCACTGGTGGCATTTCTAGATATATAAGGAGCCTTCAGCATTACAACCTATAACTCTATGATCAAAGAATTGGAAAAGAGCAAGGTGAATAAAACCGTCATCAAATGGATTAAATCCATGTTTGACGGAAGGAAGATAAAAGCAACTCTGTTTGAAGAAATGCTGACGGTTAGGGCCACCTGAGGCTGGGCTCAGGGAGGAGTTCTTTCTCCTCTGTTGTAGAACCTCATGGTGAACAAAATCATAGCTATGCTCAACGAACAAGGTTTTTATACACAAGGATATGCAGATGACCTAGTGATGTGGTACGAGGTAAGGTGATGAGTGTTATCCAGGACCACAAGCAAAGATCACTTAACCTTGTGGAGAACTGGTGTCGGGAAGAACAACTATCAGTCAACCCGAACAAGATAACTCTGGTCCCTTTTACAAGAAGGAGAAAATTGAGGGAAAGAGATCCCTGAAGCTCTTTGGGTAAGATATATATATATATATGGAAGAACAGGCACTGCACCTAGGTGTAGTGTTAGATAAAAATCTAACCTGGAATCCAGATATAGAAAGGAACATAACCTGGGCTGAGAACTTGCTGCATGCATATAAAAGAGCCGTTGGAAAGACATGGGGTCTAAGACCATCAGTGGTAATGTGGATATACACAATGATCATTAGACTGTTGGTGGCCTATGCTGCAATCATCTGGTGGCAGAAAGTAAGCCAAGGAAAAGTCAGTAGTAGATTGGATAGCCTACAGATAATGGCATGCATAGCCATAACTGGGGCTATGAGAACTACGCCGAAAGAAGCCTTGAATACCTTCCATCACTATGCAATTTCATAAAAGGACAGGCTAGAATGAGTTCATATAGATTGGCACAATCAGAGTGCTGGAATGCACAAAGACCCAATTTAGGACACTGTAAAATTAACAAAGTAATAACGGAGGAAGTTCTACACATGCCCTCTGATCATATGATACCAAAATACAACTTTAAAAAACCGTTTGAGACCCAGATAATTAAAAAAAAGACTGGGATATCAGCAAATGGAATACTGAAAAAGAAGATATAGTGTGGTGGACTGATGGCTCAAAGACTGGGGATGGCACAAGAGGAGGGATCAATGGGGGAAGACCTGAGAGATCAATCCAGATGAGCCTGGGCAAACACACTACAGTCTTTCAAGCGGAAGTGATAGCTATCACAACATGTCTTGAAGAAAATCTGAAAGTGAACTATAGGAATAAGAATATTTTCATTTTTATGGACAGCCAAGTGGCCATTAAGGCACTAGAAGCAGTCTGGATAATATCCAGAATTGTCTGGTATTGCCATTCACTTCTCCTGAAGCTCTCAAAATACAACATTGTCAAAGTAATATGGGTACCAGGGCATGCAGATATAGAAAGAAATGAAAAGGCCAATTTTGTAGGCCCAGAACCTGTATGTGGGATTTCCTATGGACAAGCCCGACACTATATAGGGAAATGTATACAAAGGAAACAAATGGAGAACTGGAAAAATATTTCAGGATGCAGGCTTGCAAAGGAACTGATAAAAGGACTAAACAAGAAGCATACTAAAGAACTGTTGAAACTCAGCGGATAAAATATAAGATGGATAGTAGGACTGTTGACAGGACACTGCCATCTGAAAAAACACCTGCATAGAATTGAATAAGAGGCAATGTATGTAGGAAATGCAATGAAGCAAGAGGAATCAGCTGAACACATACTTTTCGAATGTGAGGCACTGGGTAGAATCAGACTCTCCACTCTAAGACTACCAGGTGGAGAGAAAAAAATCCAAGAAGACACAATAAGAACAACCTGCAGCTTTGTGAAGGGAGCAGGTATATCTAGGTGAGAATGAAGGAAAAACATGGTAGTAAAAGATCTTAGAGGTCGACACTAATTAGGAATTAATGTTTAAAGGCCCGATGAAGAAAAGAAGAAGAAGAAGAAAGACAGAAACAGTAAGCACTCCCACAAGGCTGACAAACTCATCATGCCCCTCTTCTCCACCTCATGCTAGTAACTCCTCCCAACATGCAACCCTCAAGCCCCGCCTTCTCAAGTTCACTCCCTTCCACTAAGACACTTACAATACGAGAAGCAGAATGTCAACGACCACCAGAACTCTAAAAACCCTTCACAAAACAAGGTAACATTCCAGCAGAGTTAAAGGAAAGTGTCAACACCACAGCACTTACATTTACTTGTTTATCATCCCCTCATTTCCTTTCATTTCTTTAATTTCGTTAATTTTGAACTTCTCCATTTTACAGAGCGTGGATACATCTGATCGTGATATTTATAACTTGCACCACAGCCTGATTCTTCCTTTTCAACCAACAGGCAGACGTCAGTACGTTATAACAACTGCAAGGTATACCAACAACATAGGAATAAAGTAAAACATAAGATGGCCCAATGATAACATAAGAAATTCACCAAGTTGTCACTAATTTTAAAGTTCAATACAGTAGTAGCTTTTAACTAGAACTGCGATCAAAAAGTAACTTCCATCTCTACAAGTTGCAAGCTAAAAACACTGGAACTTATATTAATTCCTCAAAATGAGAACTAACACAAGAACGTAGTATATGATTAAATATTACGCCTAAACTTCACTGCATTGGAATGCATTTTCTCATCAAATCTTATAAAATACTTTAATTTGGAGCATTACTCATCATTGTCATTTTGTACTCTTTAGTTTAATTAAGTCATATCTTACATTTGACTATGGCCTTGGCAATCAATATGTTAATTCTTATCTAATCTAGTTTCTTACATAACGCCTACATATTAAGTTAAATTCTTAAATGTTTCTAACAATTCTTTTAATAGTCATAGGTTAAATTTTAAACAGGTACCTGGTTCGGTTTTGAGGTGATGATATGGCTGATGATGCCATTTAAAAGGGGAGAAATATGTACCATTTCATATTTTAATGAGGGTTAAATCTTGATTTTATGATTGATTATATTGAACAGGTGGAAGAAAATACATTTTATATACATACGCCTAAGTCGAGTAGCTTGTCTTCTTTCTCCCAAGTCTTCCCAGCCAAAACTTTGCAACATTCTTGTAACGCTACTCTTTTGTCGGAAATCACCCAGAACAAATCAAGCTGCTTTTCTTTTAATTTTTTCCAGTTCTTGACTCAAGTAATCCTGGTGAGGGTCCCATACACTGGAACCATACTCCAGTTGGGGTTTTACCAGAGACTTATATTCCCTCGCCTTTACATCCTTACTAACCCCTAAACACCCTCATACCATATGCAGATATCTGTACCCTTTATTTACAATCCCATTTATGTGATTACCCCAATGAATATCTTTCCCTATATTAACACCTAGGTACTTACAATGATCCTCAAAAGGAACTTTCACACCACTAATGCAGTAAATAAAACTGAGAGGACTTTTCCTATTTGTGAAACTCACAACCTGACTTTTAACCCCATTTATCATCATACCATTGCCTACTGTCCATCTCACAACATTATCAGGGAAATTTTGCAGTTGCTCACAATCTTGTAACTTATTTATTACCCTGTACAGAATAATATCATGTGCAAAAAGCCTTATCTCTAATTCCACTTCTTTACTCATATCATTTGTATGTATAAAAAAACATAAAGGTCCAATAATACTGCCTTGAGGAATTCCCCTCTTAATTATTACAGGGTCAGATAAAGCTTCGCCTACTCTAATTCTCTGAGATCTATTTTCTAGAAATAGAGCAACCCATTCAGTCACTCTTTTATCTAGTCCAATTGCACTCATTTTTGCCAGTAGTCTCCCATGATCCACCCTGTCAAATGCTTTAGATAGGTCAGTTGCGATACAGTCCATTTGACCTCCTGAATCCAAGATATCTGCTATATCTTGCTGGAATCCTATAGTTCAGCTTCAGTGGAATAACCTTTCCTAAACCTGAACTGCCTTCTATCGAACCAGTTATTAATTATGCAAACATGTCTAATATAATAAATAAGAATGCGTTCCCAAAGCTTACATGCAACACATGTCAAACTTACTGGCCTGTAATTTTCAGCTTTATGTCTATCACCCCTTCCTTTATACACAGGGGCTACTATAGCAACTCTCCATTCATTTGATATAGCTCCTTCATGCAAACAATAATCAAATAAGTACTTCAGATATGGTACTATATCCCAACCCATTTTTTAAAAGTATATCCCCAGAAATCTTATCAATTGATACGATTTACTATTTTTCAACT
This sequence comes from Anabrus simplex, assembly GCF_040414725.1. NCBI lineage: Eukaryota > Metazoa > Arthropoda > Insecta > Orthoptera > Tettigoniidae > Anabrus > Anabrus simplex. Next base: position 156,389,471 of record NC_090271.1, read on the forward strand.
TTTGTATCTTATTGCGTATATTATTTGCAGATGACTTAGTGCTGGTTGCCACCTCAGAAGATGATTTACAGTGTTCAGTGTATAACCTCAACCTACTCTCAAAAAAGTACTCAATGGAAATATCCCCTGAGAAAACTAAGATAATGGCTTTCTGTGGCAAGGAACCAGTAAGAAGCAAGATCTGCTTAAATACCAACATTTTGGAAAGAGTAAATGATTTTAAATACCTCAGCTATAAACTGTCTTTCTTTGATGAACTGGGCATACCCGAGAAAATCTCCAAATTCAATAGATTTTTGGGAATCATCAATAAAGATTTTAGACCATCATTAGTTCAAAAACACACCCGTACAAGAATCTACAAAACCTTGGGAAGACCTGTACTTTGCTATGGAAGTGAAGCGTGGACCCTGAGGAAATGTGATGAGACAAGAATAACTACAGCTGAAATGAAATACATGTGGCGAACAGCAGGAGTCACTAAGTGGGAACACAAAAGAAATCAATCAAATCAAAATCTCTTTATTTGCAAATGAGGTGCCTATATCGGTAGCAAATGGTACACTAAAATACATTATTGTCAAGCACTAAATGTTAAATTAACAATAGAAGAAAATTCTCCTATAATACAATACAATTTACACTAACAATATTTTTCTATTAAACACACAGCTCATCCTTAATAAATTTATATTGCTTACAAAATTCTACTTATAATATCTCCTGTACTACTTAAAAATATAGTCAACTGATATACAGTATGTGGAATTACTTCAAATGATACTATACAACTGGTATAAAATTAAACTTTACATTGCATTTATTTACTTTTTTTTTAACCCATTCTGGAACCTAAGTAGCATAACGACCTGCTGCGTCTTAACCAGAGCCCCTTTTGCCACCAATTTTCAGAGTTCCTGAAGGGCCTTCACAGCTATCGTAGCGGTCCCAGGGCCCTCGAAGTCCCCACTGTACTTCACCCTTACAGGCAGTCCCCTACTTTGGCTGTCCAACTCCTTAGACCAGGGGATGGAATTAATTTAATCACACACATTTTTAAAATTTTATTTACAATAACCTGCACTGGTCGAATGCCCTCTAACACTTCATTTATTTTTTCTGTTGCTGTTTATTCTCTTCTTGAATATCTGTACAGATTTTGGAAAAGGATCAAACACTACCCCTGGTAAACTGTTCTACTCCTTCACACCCTTCCCAATGAATGAAAATTTACCCCAATCGCTTCTGCTAAAATTCCTTCTAATTTTATATTTGTGGTCTGTCCTGCCAACATAATTATTTTCCAACTGAAGCCTCTCACAGATATCTCCCCATGCTTCTTCTCTTGTATAGGCTCTATATAATCCTATAAGTCTAGTTTTCTCCCTTCTCTCACTTAAAGTTTCCCACCCAAGTTCCTCTAACATTTCTGGTACTGGTACACTACTGTTTCTCCTTAAATCCCCTGTTACAAATCTTGCTGCTTTCCTCTGCACACTATCTAGGCTAGTTCTTTTATTAGGTATTCTTGGTGAGGATTCCAAACACTGTTTGCATATTCCAATAATGGACGAACCATACTTAAGTAACTTTTTTCTTTTAATTCTTTGTTGCATCCTTTAAGTAGCCTCATTATGACATGTAACGATCTGTATGCTTTCCCAACAATGTCATCAACATGACCCTTCCAGTGCAAATTACTTTCAAATCTCATACCTAAGTATTTGCACTTGCCATCTTTTGGGATAACTACCTCATCCAAAGTATATTCAAATTCAGTTTTAAAGGTCCTGTTTGTAAAAGTTGTAACAGTTGATTTGCCTCTATTAACCTTTATATTATTTTCTTCAACCCATTGTTGGATACTTTCAAGGTCTCTTTGTAATTCTGAACAATCCTCAATGTTGTTTATTTCCCTATAAGTGCTGATTGAACTTAAAAGCAGACCTATATTAGAATACATCTATGAATACCAGAGAAATTGGCTAGAACACCTAAACAGGATGGACAAAAGCAGGATCCACAAAGCAGTCATAAACTACTGCCCCGGTGGGAAGAGGTCTCTGGGATGCTCCAGGAAGAGATGGCGTGAAAATGCAAATCTTTTGTATAGACCGTAACAATTCTTCTGTAGGACTAATACATGAAAGGATGATGATGATGATGATGATGATGATGATGTATCTTATTGTGTCATTGTTATCATATATAAATTTAAATACTTTTTTAGCATTAGTCACCTCCTCTATCTGGACATTATCCTTGTATCCAACAATCTTTACATACTGCTGACTGAATACTTTTGTGTTTTGAAGATCCTCACATACATACTCCCCTTGTTCATTAATGATTCCTGGAATGTCCTTCTTGGAACCTGTTTCTGCCTCAAAGAACCTTTCCATTTTTCACTAAAATTTGTATGACTGCCAATTATGCTTGCCATCATTTTATCCTTAGCTGACTTCTTTGCTAGATTCAACTTCCTAATAAGTTCCTTCAACTTCTCCTTCCTTCCACAGCCATATCTTACTCTATTTCCTTCCGATCTGCACCTCCTTCTTAGTCTCTTTATTTCTGTATTATAATAAAGTGGGTCTTTACCAGTCCTTACCACCTTTAAAGCTAAAAACTTATTTTCACATTCCTCAACAATTGCTTTAAACCCATCCCAGAGTCTGTTTACATTTTTATCTACCATTTTCCACCGATCATAGTTACTTTTTAAAAATTCCCTCATGCCTGCTTTATGAGCCATATGGTACTGCCTATTAGTCCTACTTTTTAAGGCCTTCCTTTTTATCACATTTGTTTTTAACTATGACAAAATAGCTTCATGATCACTAATACCATCTGTTACTTCGGTTTCTCTGCAGAGATCATCTGGTTTTATCAGCACCACATCCAGGATATTTTCCCCCCTAGTTGGTTCCATCACTTCCTGAATCAGCTGTTCTTCCCATATCAGCTTATTTGCCATTTGTTGGACATGTTTCCTGTCATTCGCATTACCTTCCCAATTGACATTTGGTAAATTCAGATCTCCCGCTACAATCACATTTCTTTCCATGTCGTTTCCCTTGCTGATTATCTTATCAAATAATTCTGAATCAGTGCTAATGCTACCCTTTCCCGGTCTGTACAGTCCAAAGAGATCATGTTGCCTATTATCTTTAGAAATGAGCCTTACACCTAGAATTTCATGTTTGTCATCTTTAACTTTTTCGTAGCTTACAAATTCTTCTTTCACCAGAATGAATACTACTCCTACCATTCCTATCCTATCTCTATGATACACACTCCAGTTCTGTGAGAAAATTTCTGTATCCATTTATCATTTCTCAGCCATGTTTCAACTCCTATGACAATATCTGGTAAGTATATATATATTAAATTACTTAATTCTATTTCTTTCCTTACAATACTTCTACAGTTCAACACTAACATTTTTAAGTCATCCCTGCTTGATTTCCAGATATCTGTACCGTTATCACCACTCCCTAGACCACCCCATTTCCCTGAATGTACCTCCCTGTTACCCTTCCAAACAAATTTCCTAACTTATACGTACCACTGCGGTTTAAATGAAGGCCATCTGAGCACAGATCCCTATCACCTACCCACCCATTAGGATCTAGAAATCTCACTCCCAGTTTCCCAATTACCCACTCCATAGTCTCATTTAAATCCCCAATCACCCTCCAGTCAGTATCCCACCTACAGAGTATTCCACTTCCTTAAACTGCACCCATGCTGCGGTTACCAGATCCCACACATCCCCAACTATGTTGGTACTTATACCAGCTTGTCTTACATTGTTGGTACCAACGTGAAACACTGCCACCTTCTCCTTCTCCTCCTCCTTCTCTTCTACTTTCCTCAACATCTGCCTTAACCTGATTCCTGGACAACACTTCATCCTGGTTCCCTTTCCTCCACACACTTTCCCCACATGTCTAACAACGGAATCCCGCATGACCTGAGCCTCAAATCCACCCATCTCATTTGATCCCCTCTCCTCCTGGTCAGCCCTATCTTTCCTGACAGCTACAGAAGCTGCTTCCTCCTCCCTTTTCTCCCTCCCATGACCATGTTCCACTTGTATTTTCCTATCCTCTATGTCGTATGTCCGGCGCTCCCTTTCTCGCTCCGTCAGCCAGCTGCACGCGCGCCTGTGTATCATTCTGCTAGCTTCGACGCGCAGCCCTCAGTGCGCGTGCCTGACCATCGAGTGTACTATAAATAGGAGCTCCCTGCCTACTCACTTGCCCACTTGCCCCGGTGTCCAGCTCCAGAATACACCCTACGTCGAGCACGGAGGCTACTCCTCTTGAAAATGTGCTTCGACCAGGTGGACTGAATTTCTGGCAGTACGAGGTTTCACCTCTGGTCACCGCTCCCTTACCTGTTTCCGCTGCCTATGTTCCGTAATTCTTTTACAAGCCATTTTCATTCCCTAAATTATGCAAGCTCCCTTAGTTTCGCTAGGTGGAATTTCTTCAATCAATTGAACTTGCTTTTTAGGAATTCAGGCACTTCAACAAACAAGGACTCTCATGAACATTTATGTTAGTGTGCCAGATAGTTCTCGACTATCAAAGTGTCAATTCACAAAGACTATCTTTTCAAGATAGAAGTGTATATAAAGACTGCAAACCTGTACATATTGTATAAAGACAGACTTTTCTCAAGATTCAATATTCCTTTTTGCTTCAAAATAAATTTCAGTTATTTGTGTAAATATTATAAAGTGAAGCAAATAAAGTTGTGTTCTGTAAACTTCAACCTTGGTTACAACCCAACTCTATGGCGACGAGGTAAAAAAGCGACACTACACTTCATCGGCCCCAGTCGCCAACTCTATGGCGACGAGGTAAAAACGCAACACACTACAATTCATCGGCCCCAGTCGCCAACTCTATGGCGACGAGGTAAAAAAACAAGCAACAAACTACAATTCTTCGGCCCCAGTTGCCAACTCTATAGCGACGAGGTACACACGACACCAACACTACAATTCAACGGGCCCAGTTGTCAACTCTACGGCGACGTGCTAAACTACAACGACACTCCAACCAGTTCTGACACACAGCTTACCTTACTATTTCTTGCACGCATCACGCAATGGCTACTGCGGAACAACTCGCTACGGTCTTCCAAGCCTTACAGCAGCAACAACAACAGTTTATGCAACAACAACAGGCAGCATTAATTCAGGCTATTCAAGCTATTTCTGTCTCTACACAGCCATCAGCTATTCCTCCGTTCTCTGCTTTTGATCCGGCTAAGGAAGAATGGTCAGTTTATTTAGCCCGCTTGCAACAGCATTTCATCTGCCATTCTGTCACAGATGATCAACGCCGCCGCGCACTATTTCTTAGTTCGGTTGGCAATGCTACGTGTGAATTACTACGTAAATTAAGTCCAGAAGAACACTTATCTGAGGTGCCCTTCACGCAGCTCTTGGCCCGTCTCACGGAACACTATGCCAAAGCTCCTCACATAGTGGCTGCTCGCTATAAATTTTTTCAGAGCAGAAAGCAACCCCATCAGACACATACTGAATGGATAACTGAATTGCGTGGTCTAGCTAAACCCTGCCAGTTCATCTGCTCCAAGGACGGTTGTGGTTCATCCTACACTGATTCTCTCATTCGGGACATGATAATTTTACATACTCCTGAAGACAAAATACGTTTTGACGCTGTCAAGCAGAGTAACCCTTCTTTAGAAGACGTCCAGCGTATTGCTACGGTTTATGAGCTTACTACCAAGACTGCCGCAGCCATAGCTTCTCCGCACGAAGTTGCACAAGTCTCGCCTCAGGCCCGCAAGTCCTCTGCTACAGTGAACCGTACGGATAAGGCGCTCTCCACCAAGCATTCTCGCCAGGTTCCCTCTCGTAATGCTACACGGAAGCCCAATTCTAAAAGCACCTCGAAACTCCTGCCTTCCTGCCGAGGTTGTTTCAAGTATCATGAACGTCGTGACTGTCGTTTTTTCAAAGCTACTTGTCAACGATGTAATAAACTTGGACACATTCAGACTGTCTGTCAAAGTTCGCTCCGCCCTGCTAAGACTACTGCAGCGCGCCGGAAGCATATACAGCCCCGCCAAGACATGGAAGTTGATCAGATCAATCTTATTCTTCCCACAAAGGATTCTCACAAAATCATCATTCCTCTCTCATTCTCTGATCGATCTGTCGATTTTCAATTAGACACTGGATCACCTGTCTCTATTATTAACCTGACTACCTACCACGACTTAGGTTCACCTTCATGCTCTCCAGCTGACATCCAGCTCGTGACATTTAACAAGAAGAAAATTGACATCAAAGGTCAAATTAAGCTTCAGGCTAGTTATAAAGGAATTCAGAAGGCCATTCCTCTTCTCGTAGTTAACAACTACACTGCATCAAACATTATGGGCATGGATCTATTTAACTTATTTGGTTTCCAGATACATGACAACATTAACGTCGTATCTACATTGCATCCTACTTCTGACGTTACCGCTCTCCTAGCGCAGTTTCCTGAAGTCTTCGACTCTCAGCTCGGAACAGCAAAAGACTATACAGCTCACATACAGCTGAAATCCGGAGCTAAGCCTCGCTTCCTCAAAGCACGTCCAGTACCCCTAGCACTTCAAGACCAGGTCACGAAAGAATTAGAAAGATGGATACAAACTGGAATTGTAGTACCAGTTACTTCTAGTCAATGGGCTACTCCACTCGTGGTAATCAAGAAACCTGATGGTAATGTTCGACTTTGTGGCGATTTTCGATCTACAGTCAACGCACAACTCGAAACCGATATCTTTCCTATTCCACGTCCAGAAGACTTATTCCGTCGTCTCTCTGGTGGACAATTCTTCTCTCGAGTTGATCTTAAAGAAGCATATCTCCAGCTACTTTTAGACGAAGAATCTAAGAAATTTCTCACACTCAACACTCCTCTAGGACTGCTCCAGCTCCAGCGGCTCCCATTCGGTGTTTCATCCTCAGCGGCTATTTTTCAGCGCTATTTGGCTCAACTCACCGCCTCAATTCCCGGTTGTGCTAACTACCTGGATGATATTATTGTTACTGGAAAAGATCATCAGGAACATCTAACCAATCTCCGCCTTCTTCTCCAGAAATTGAAAGACAATGGCCTACGAGCGAATCTCGCTAAATGTACCTTCTTTCAGCCTCAAGTTCACTACCTCGGACATATACTTGATAAGAATGGAATTCGTCCTAGTATACAGAATGTCTCCGCGATAGTAAACATGCCAGCACCTCAGAACCTCAAGCAGCTTCAGTCCTTCATAGGCAAAGCGAACTATTATAATAAGTTCATTCCACGCTTCGCTACAGTGGCAGCTCCATTAAACGCTCTACGTACAAAAGGTGTTAAGTTTCAGTGGACTCCGCAATGCCAACAGGCATGGAAAACAATCAACAACGCCTTAATTCAAGCTATACAACTCACTCATTTTCAGCCTGACAAGATCATCACGCTAGCTACTGACGCTTCAGACTATGGTGTCGGTGCAGTTCTCTCCCAGAAGGATCGTAATGGACAAGAACGCCCCATCGCCTTCGCTTCGAAAACGCTTAATGACCATCAACGTCGATACTCACAGATAGAGAAAGAAGCTTTAGCCATCATCTTTGGTATTCGCCGTTTCAATGAATATCTTTATGGCAACCATTTCCTGATCATTACCGATCATAAGCCTCTCGTACACTTATTCCATCCTGGTAATAAGATCCCAGAGAATTCCCTCAGAAAGCTTCAAAGATGGTCCATGTTCCTTTCTGATTATTCCTATCAGATTGTATATCGAGCCACATCCCAGCATTGTAATGCTGATGCCCTCTCCCGCTTACCCGTTGGTCCTGATACTGCCTTTGATTCTCAAGAATCTGAATGTCTTCAGTTGGACATAGAACTTGAAGATACTGTATCCAGTTTTCCTATTGATGCTACCTGCATAGCTCAAGCTACGGATAAGGACAGTACACTTGCTACTGTACGTACTTACATCCGCAACGGTTGGCCTCTTCAGAGCACACTTCCTGCCCACCTGGCACCTTATCATCGTATGCAGCATCGTCTCACGACTCGTGCCGGAGTTGTACTACTAGAAGCAGGCACCATCTTCCGAGTGGTTATCCCACTTAGCCTACAGAAAAAAGTTCTCGAATTATTACACCAAAGCCATTGGGGTATCTCCAGAACAAAGCAACTCGCCCGTCAACACTGCTACTGGCCCGGTATTGATACCGCCATTGAAAAGCTAATACGTCATTGTGAGCAATGTCAAATGAATCAGAACGCCCCGTCTTCTGATCTTGCTTCATGGCCTCCTGCTACTACTCCATGGGAACGAGTTCACATAGATTTCGCAGGTCCTTTCCTCAATTCCATGTGGTTAATAGTCATCGATTCACTGTCAAACTTTCCATATGTAGTGGATATGCATTCGACTACTACAACCGAAGCTACCATTCGTGCTCTCCAGAAAATCTTTACTACAGAAGGTTTACCGCAAGTACTCATTTCGGACAACGGACCTCAATTTACAGCTACTGCTTTTCAGAACTTTTGTACACATAATGGCATTCGTCATATCCTAGCACCACCTTTTCACCCTCAATCTAATGGTGAAGCTGAACGCTTCGTACAAACATTTAAAAGAAGTATGAAGAAAGCTGTCTCTTCAGGCTTAACCAAAGACCAAGCCTTGCTCCAACTCTTAAACAACTACAGAACTCTACCCGGCGCTGATAATATCACTCCTGCACAGAAGCTCCATGGACGACCTCACAGAACTTTACTTTCTCTGTTACAGCCTCTTCCGGCCCAGCATAAGACCTCACCAACGAAGTTCTCCCTCAACGACAAGGTCTACACCAGGACATTCAAATCCAACCCACTCTGGATACCTGGAGTCATCTGCAGATCTTTGGGTCATCGTCTCTACGAGATACAGACTACGGAGAAACGTATCTGCCGCCATCAAGATCAGATACGTCTGCGCTACCGCCCCTATCCAGCTATTGATGCTATTGCTAAACCAGATAAATCTATTGCTGAACGCGCTTTAGATCATTTAATAACAATGGGTTCCTTTCAGGACGAGACAGCGCCACTCCGCCCAGTTCCAGCTCCGGACAATACAACAGAGATATCAGCAGCTCCGCCCCAGCATCGCAGTCGCCGCCAGCGCCGCCGCCGTTTCACGCCGTACCGGCGCATTTAGGAGGGGAGGGTGTCGTATGTCCGGCGCTCCCTTTCTCGCTCCGTCAGCCAGCTGCACGCGCGCCTGTGTATCATTCTGCTAGCTTCGACGCGCAGCCCTCAGTGCGCGTGCCTGACCATCGAGTGTACTATAAATAGGAGCTCCCTGCCTACTCACTTGCCCACTTGCCCCGGTGTCCAGCTCCAGAATACACCCTACGTCGAGCACGGAGGCTACTCCTCTTGAAAATGTGCTTCGACCAGGTGGACTGAATTTCTGGCAGTACGAGGTTTCACCTCTGGTCACCGCTCCCTTACCTGTTTCCGCTGCCTATGTTCCGTAATTCTTTTACAAGCCATTTTCATTCCCTAAATTATGCAAGCTCCCTTAGTTTCGCTAGGTGGAATTTCTTCAATCAATTGAACTTGCTTTTTAGGAATTCAGGCACTTCAACAAACAAGGACTCTCATGAACATTTATGTTAGTGTGCCAGATAGTTCTCGACTATCAAAGTGTCAATTCACAAAGACTATCTTTTCAAGATAGAAGTGTATATAAAGACTGCAAACCTGTACATATTGTATAAAGACAGACTTTTCTCAAGATTCAATATTCCTTTTTGCTTCAAAATAAATTTCAGTTATTTGTGTAAATATTATAAAGTGAAGCAAATAAAGTTGTGTTCTGTAAACTTCAACCTTGGTTACAACACTCTACTCTACAGTTTCCTTTCCTACCTTTCCCCTTCCTCCTACTTCCACACATCTCAGTAATAGTTCCCTTTCCCTCATCTTCCCTCTGTTGTTCTACCTGCAGTGACTTGTGCCAATTTCTCACAGAATCCTGTCCTGAATTCTGATCCTGAATAGAGCCCTTAGCCTGCAATCTTCTTCCCCTTAGAACATTAGACCACCTGTCTTCTACAATTCCCCTCTTTCCTTCCCATCCCTCTTTTACAGCTACTGTACCCTGTACATTGTTCGAGGGAGGCCTAACTTCCTTCCTGTCTTCTGGGAGAATCCTAATCATTTTCCTCAAACTCCTCAACTCCTCCCTCATACTCTTCAATTCCTCCCTCATACTCCTCAATGCCTCACCACACCCACAGTTCCTACACTTGCACTCCTTAGCCATTCTTTATGGTAAACCAAAAAGAAAAGGAAAATTAAAATAACTCATTATGTGCAAAAAAATGGAAGGAAAGAAACATTGTCTAGGATAGTACACAAACATCACATGACAATAAGGCAATTAATTTACTACTACAATACAATACTACTTAGTTGTACTCTATTTTTATCCTACAACACCCTAACAGGATAAAAACTGCCGTTAATTACTAAATTCCGAAAGGAATACACAAGAATTACACAATTCTAAACTGCAGTTAAACCTATCCTAATTACAACTACAGAATTCTAGTAAGATAATTTCTATGGATACCTCTACTATACTACACAAATATTTTACAATAATAGAATAAGCACGCTAATTTCTAATAAGATATTACTCATATACTACTGTACAGTACACATTTCAATCATTTTAAACTACGTTCAGGTGTGACCTAATTACAATAAACTCAGCACAAACAGAAATGAAAATTCCAAGTTTGAAATTTGCAAGAACTACTCGAAGATTACCAACAAAGCTAAATGCTTAGACAGATTATTATTAGTACTATGCTCTAAGAGATACACTCGAAAGATACACACGCAAAGATACGCACGCGTATAGCAGGCAAATTACAGTACTATCTAAATACACCGCATCTACACTACAATTCTCAACTGAAATGTGGTTATATTATTTTTACCGCTGGTTGATTACTATTATTTTCCCTACTACGTGGGACTGAGAATAAGTGTCCTTAAATACTGAAAAATAAGAGGTTGTCTACAATAATTTCTGTCAAACCTATGCCGGAGGCTTGAACTGCAATATTATTGGGATATAGGATTTTGATTATTAACTTTTACTTGATGAATGAACGAAGGTGCAAAGTACAAAGTATGTCAGTAACTTAGACTACAAATTATGGGAATAAAGTAATCAGGTGATTTTTGTATTTGTTTACACGACTACCATGTGCATGTACTCTTTGATCTCATCGGAACACAGCAACAATTATAAATGTTTCCACCAATAATAGAATGTTTATTAACTTTTCCAAATCATTTTGTCTTTGGCTGGCTATGTAGTGTAGATCTTATCTGTTTTGATGTGTTTTGATGCTTTCCTCCTGTGCTCTGAGTTATGAGATTAGGTTTTGGCAAAGTCAGTTGACATTTCAGCTTGAAATGTGAGAGACTTTTGTTAATAGATTTATTATCCCGTGTCCCTAATTTTTTTTACCACCTTTATTAATATCGTTTTGTCTTTTCCCTTTTCCTGCATCTATCTAGCTTTCTTTCCACCATCAAAACTGAAGATCTTTCAATGAGTTGTTAAAGCGCACCCTCTTGCTGAAGCTGGGAAGCAGTATCATCTTTGTCCTTGTGCTTTCAAGTTTGACCTTGTCTCCTTTTTCTGCCATTCCCTCTTCCCACACTAACCTGTCACTGTGGTTATCCTATTTCATGATTCCTTTCATGGTCCTATCTTACTACATTTTACCTACTTTATTGGCATCTAAAAGAACCCCGTCCAGGTAAATATTCTAGCATTCTGATATACATTATTTCAAGGCACATTTTAGAAAGTGACTTTACCAGACCATTTTGTCCTCAATGTGTATGTAACTTTGATTTACCATTTCAGTTACTGCCTATTTTTAACTGTATACTTTGTCCTCATGTTAATTAGAATCAAGCATTAGAGGATGAGAATATTCTTCTACTCAAAAAGATAGAGAAAATGCAGCTTCGGCTGAAGCAACAGCCAGATGACGAAGGCGTTCCATCTACCTGCAAGGAAGATTGTGTAAGAAATAATGATAAGCTGCGCAGTAAGCTGTCCAATGTACAGGCGAGTCTAGACAATGCTCATGCCAAACAACATGAGATGCAGACTACCTTAGATGAGTTCAAAGATGAAGTCCATCGTCTTAAGCTTGAACTGGATAACCAAAAAGGTAGGGGTCAGGAAGTATGTTAAATAAAACTGCACAATTCACCATGGATGCCAGTTGTTAGCATGTTAATTTCTTTTGCCCATAATTACAGGTTTGATCACAGCTAACATGTTTCCCATCTGATGAATTATCCCGGAGTCAGTGCCAAATTAAAATCAGGGTAGGGGGAGGTGTAAAAATTCACCAAAACATATGATTTATTATTTCTGTTCTGTAAAGAAATAATATTTTAAAGTTAGACTAATTTATTTACTTTTTACTTGAAATTAAATAATTACTTTTACTATATTTTATAAATAAAGACAAAAATTGTACTGTACAAATATAGATGCATGAGGTTATGTAAAGCCTTTAATTAACTTGAATATCCAATTAACTCTTTGACTTGAAAAGATTAATAGCTTTACATAACCTAATAATTTGTTATTATAGGGCATAGGCCCGCCAGAAATTAATTTTAACAGTTCACTTGATAATCTAACAGTACAAATGCTGGTATTTTAGTTAAGTGATTAACTATCCTTAATCCTTAAATATCAAGTTTTTATTACAACCCTGTAGGCTTTACTGATAATACAGTAGGAGAGGGCAAAAAGCACACTAAATTTGGAAAGGCATGAAATTTGATCACTTGTTAATACACATGTTAAAATCATGTCACTTGTTTATTTCTTTCTACTGTATTACTTACATTAAAATACAGTGCTCAAAAAAAGTTTTGCTTATCCTGGTTTAGTGCACTTTTTATTTTACTGTATGTATTCATATACATTATTTCTTACGAAGGGTATATACAAAGAAAAACAACATGCAGTCAACTTTGCGAAAGCAACAAAATGTAACAAAAGCACATTTTTAGTAATGTGAGATTTTGACCACAAAATGATTGTTCATTGAGGCAGAACAATACCACCAAGGAATCCCAGCCTTGGGTAGAAGTTTCAGTCAGTTGTAAAATGTTTGCAGGAGGATGAGGATGGTGTTCAATACAGTTCATGCCCACACCATTCGCTGTATGCCATCCTTATCAAGGAACTGATTGGCCACTCTGGTTCGATGGGCATGAGCATTATCATCCACTACCATAAAGCCCTCTCCCACAGTGGCACCAGATCATGTAACTACAGGTTGGAAGATATACCAAACCAGTCATGTTACCCTGGATGTGAATTAAAGATGTACGTCAACCAAACGTGTTCCCACCCCGAAAACATTATGGAACCCTCTTGTTGCTAATGGTACTCCAGGATGAAAGGCTTGTTTCATCTCTCACCTGATCATCTCCTGGCTCCAATGCTCCTGGTGTATCGGTGCAAGTTTATGGTGTTTTATCTCTCACCGGATGCATCATCTGGCTGCACCTTTCATAACCCCTACAAATCTGCTGTAGTTGTTGTATGTTGTTTTGATCCATTTTATATTGTTGCCATTCTGCAGTACATCAAAAGACAGTACTTGGGAATAACACTTGATAGAACTTTGACTTTCAAGCAACATCTCTCATATGTAGCTGCTAAAGTTAAAACTAGAAATAATATTCTTCAGAAACTTGCTGGTGCATCATGGGGAGTCAATACTCATTTTCTAAGATCAAGAGCATTATCCTTATCATATTCGGTTGCTGAATACTGCTGTCCCTCCTGGATCAATAGTGTTCATACTAAGGAGATTGATGTACAATTCAATCAGGCAATGCACATAACCATGGGATGCATTCCGAGCACGAACACACTATGGCTTCCTGTTCTCAGCAACATTTCACCTCCAGCCCTAAGACAATCAGAAGATCTCCTAAAGGTATGGAAAAATATTCAGCAGAACCTCCAACTACCCATCCATCAAGATATTACAAACACTGAACATCAATGACTGAAATCAAGGAAACCACCCTGGCATACAGCAACCAATCTTAAAAGAACCTCTTTTCATATTAACAGTTTATGGAAAGCCCAGTGGGATCAGTCTTCAGTAGTCAACAAACATCTAGTTGAGAACCCTTCTAAATGTGTACAAGGATTTGATCTTCCAGGGTGACAGTGCAGAATCATCAATCAGATAAGAACTGGACAAGGTGGATGTGGTTATCTAATGTGCAAATGGGGTTGGACTAGCTCTGCAAATTGTGATCGTGGTTCCCCTTCTCAGTCAGTCCATCACATAGTTGCTGACTGCCCAATTCGAGCTTTCAAAGGATAGCTAATGGACATTCACCACACATCGGATGAAGGAGCGTCAAAAAACTAGACCTAGAGTTGTAGTATTGTACTGACTTGTGACTACGCACCTTTATCCTGAAACTATATATATGTACATACATTCATCATATGATAAATAAATAAATAAATAAATAAATAAATAGGAGAATATCAAGCAGGGTTCAGAGCATCGAGGTCCTGTACCGAGCAGATACAAAATCTGAAGACCATCCTTCAATACAGCAAATCAAGAGCTCGACAATGGGTAGCTATATTTGTCGACTTCCAGAAAGCATACGACTCAGTAGATAGAATTACTCTTTACAATACATTAAGAGAACTAGGACTTAACAACAAGATCAACAGGCTGGTGCAAGCAACCTTGCACAATACCACAGCCAGAGTAAAGTTTAGAGGACAACTCTCGGAGAGTTTCGCCATTAAAACAGGGGTGAGACAAGGAGATGGCATCTCATGTATATTATTTAACTGCGTTCTGGAAAAGATAATTAGAGAGTGGATGAGATTCCTTCCAGAGAACACTGGATTACGGATGGGGATTAAAGCAGACAACCTGAGGATACCATGCCTAGCCTTTGCAGACGATCTGACTTTATTGGCAAATGACATACAGGAGGCTACTACTCAGCTCCAAACACTGCACTCAATAGCGGCTAAAACGGGTCTTTTGATCAACATAGGAAAGACCGAGTTTGTTACTAACATCAAAGATGCCCCTGGAAAGATGAGAGTCAGTGATAATATCTACATCAAGAGAGTCAAAAGTGTAAAGTACCTTGGGGAATGGTTCTCAGAGGACCTCAGCGAAACAATGGCTCTTGAACACAGGAGACTCAAACTAGATAAGGCTTACCATGCCTGTAGAAAGCTGTATGCTTCAAAAAATCTGTCGATGAATGTCAAACTAAGACACTACAATGCAGTAATCAGACCGTCAGTCCTCTATGCAGCAGAGTGTCTATATTTAACTAAGAAGACCCCACTAAGAGCCCTCGAGGTACAAGAAAGAAAGTTCCTGAGACGGATAGTGGGACCAAGAATTTTACCAGATGGAAGCCGATGGTATCAACCAAATCGTGAGCTATATAAACACCAAGAAAATCTCATAGATGCCATCAGAAGAAGGCGACTGGCTTTTTACAGACACCTATCCAGAATGGACTCAAATAGATTATCTCATAGGATCTTCAAGGCTGCTAACAAGGGCAAAGCTACTGGGTTCGTGTGGATGAAGCAAGTGGAGAAGGACCTTTCGGAACTCCACATAAATCAAAACGACATAGCTGATCGGAGTAACTATCATACAACTCTTAAAACTAAATCCTTTGTAACATCCCTCACAGAAGTTACCCACAGACCAAAAGACGAGACCAGGAAATGGTCTGAGGAACGTAAGATTGAATTTAGCCGGAAAATGAAGGACTACTGGGCCATCAGGAAAGCTCGAGGTACCAACAAGAAAACAGCTGCCAAACCAGCCGCTAAGAACACCAATTGTGGCAAACAACGACGATGACTTCAAGAAACAGCTAAAACACAAGCACCGTGGTCCATAGATGGCCCTAACGAATTAAAAAAAAAAAAAATCTCACTGGATCATCATCAGGCTCTAATGCTTCTGCTGTTTGGGTACAACCTTATTACGACCTCACCAGAGAAGAACATTCGCTTCCACTGTTCCTGATGCCATAGGATATGAGTTATTGCCCACCTCACACAAACTGTCCTATGATGTGGTTGAAGAGGAGCTTTTGGCACAGGTCTTCTTGATATCAGTCCTCCATTGTGAAATTGATATCATATAATCTGATCGAACATATTCATTCATATGGCCCTCCGAAAATCGTGGCAGAATGAACTGGCAATAGCAGTGTGCTGAAATCACAAAAAACACTGATCCTCCCTGTGAGTTGTTATGTGTTGACATCCCATTGATTGTTTATCAGCAACCATTTGTGTCTCCTTGAACTTTTTTCCAACTCTGGAGACATCACTCTGACTAATTCCAACATGAGTGGTAACATCCCCTTGTCACCATCTCAGCAATATTGCAGTACGTATATGGTCAGTGGCAGAAATGGATACTCTTGCCATATTTCTCTGAGTATTACATGTGCTGTCTATACACCATTGTCCTTACAAGTGATGCAATAAACTGACTGACACAACAGATGCCTCTTATTAGATAAATATTGAACCTGTTTGGGTTGAGCATCACTATGTGTCTCAGACCTTGGCCTACATACTGTAAACATGATATATATCACGTGAAATGATAATATTGCAGTTTATGAATCTCATATTTTTATTGTTCCATTTGACTGTATATAACATAAAATTCCCTTGAAAGAAAACAATTAAGAAATGGTCTACCTTAGTCAATACAAATTGAGTCTTATTAATCTTTAAAAACTGGTATTAAAAGTATCGTACATGCTTCAGCCTTCATTTGGCCTTCTTCAGCCATGAGAATAAATTACAATGACAGAAAACTATTAATAATAATAATAATAATGACAAAAATGTTAAAAATATTAAAACATAACACTGAAGGAAAATGTTAATAAAAGCTATTCGTATTAAAGAAATTTGATTTTGATTATGAAAAAGTTCCATTGAGAATAAAAACTTGGTCACATAGAATGAAACATAAAGGCACTCAATTTTCAAAAAAAGTTTCATTGGTGCATACTTTTGAAACTGAATAGTTAATATGCTGTAGGGGTGAAGTACAGTGGGGACTTCGAGGGCCCTGGGACCGCTACGGTAGCTGTGAAGGCCCTTCAGGAACTCTGAAAAGTGGTGGCAAAAGGGGCTCTGGTTAAGACGCAGCAGATCGTTATGCTACTTAGGACCCAGAACGGGTAAAAAAATAAAAAGTAAATAAATAAATGCAATGTAAATATTAATGTTATACCAGTTTTATAGTATCATTTGAAGCAATTCCACATACTGTATATCAGTTGACTATATTTGTAAGTAGTACAGGAGATATTATAATTAGAATTTTGTAAACAATATAAATTTATTAAGGATGAGCTGTGTGTTTAATAGAAAACATTGTTAGCGTAAATTGTATAATATTGTATTATAGGAAAATTTTCTTCTCTTGTTAATTTAATATTTAGTGCTTGACAATAATGTATTTTAGTGTACCATTTGCCACCGAGGTAGACACCTCATTTGCAAATAAAGAGATTTTGATTTGATTTGATGATGAGTTATATGTTTATAGAATATTTTTACCTCACATATAATATAGGCCATCATCAAGTTTTTTCTATGTGATCAATTTTCCATTCTCAATGAAGCTTTGTAATTGCCGTGATCTTTCTCAACTTTGATGTGGAAATTGCTCTCTTACGTCCGATTATCATCATCATAAACTGATCAAAAATTATATCATGACAAATTATTAGTACATATGGTTCATGTGTGGGTTACTGTAGTCATGGCCTAGTTTGTGAACCATAGGCAACGGCTGAATGGCCTAGTAAGTGGTCCTGAGAGTCGGGATACCAGTTGATACGGAATGTGAGTGGGCATCTTGGACATATTCTGAGTCATGGCCTTCCTTGTGCTCAGGCGGCTAATCCATTAGAGGAGAGATCCTCACTTGGACTATGTGTACGTAGGGTAGCATCCTGCTTCATGAATTTACCAAGCTCAGAACATTTTAAGCAAGCCTCAGACCTATGGGAGTAACGGAGACCCAATCTCATATGACAGGAGGGGGACTCCTTGTAAACAGCTTGGCGAAAAAAACTGAATTCGATGAGGAGCTATCAATACTAATGGGGCTTATGGCAGAAAGGAAGTAGAACTGGCTGACTTAGCAAAGTGGATGCATCTGGATGTGATAGGAGTAAGTGATATTTGGATAAGGGGAGATAACGAGGAAGAGATAGGAGATTATAAATTGTACTTGACGGGTGTTAAAAAGGGAAGGGCAGAGTCTAGGGTAGGGCTGTTAATCAGGAATATTATTGCACGCAACATAATTTCTGTTGGGCACATACACAAACAAATGATATGGGTAGATTTGGCAGTTGGAGAAATTAGGATGAGAATTGTCTCAGTGTGTTCAGCATGTGAGGGTGCAGATGAGGATGAAATTGACAAGTTTCATGAAGCATTGAGTGACATCGTAGTCAGAGTCAACAGCAAAGATAGGATAGTGCTAATGGGTGATTTCAATGTGATAGCTGGAAATAGAACGGAGGGATATGAAAGGGTGATTGGTAAATGTGGGGAAGATACAGAAGCTAATGGGAATGGGATGCATCTGCTGGACTTCTGTGCTAGTATAGGTTTAGAAGTTATAATATAATGAATACATTCTTCGCTGCTACACATGGGAGGCTAGAGGGATCAGATCCATAATATACTATATCTTAACTGACTTTGAATTCAGGAAATCTGTTAGGAATGTACAGGTTTTTCAGGGATTTTTCAATGATACAGACCACTATCTGATCTGTAGTGAACTAAGTATCTCTAGGCTTAGGGTAGAGAAAGTGAAATCTGTCTGCAAACAAATAAGGGTAGAAAATCTCCAGGATGAGGAAATTAGAAGTACATGTATATGATTAGTGAGGACTTCTGAACAGTTGTAATTGTGCAAGCAAAGAGGAAGGTTGTTGAGTGAGTGAGTGCTGACATGGGGATTTCAATAGAATTGTACTGGGCGACGATAGGTCGTTGGCACGGTAGAGGCAGGAATATGAGACGCAATATGAGTGCAGAACCGGACAGCAGATGAGTTTGATCTCAATTTTAATGGCTGCATCAGTGATGACAGTGTTGTTGGTTATTGGAGGGGTCGAGATGAACCCTGGACCTGATCATGAGAATGTGGTTGGTTGGGAAGACATGGAGAAGATAAGGGAATTTAGTAAGGTCCAAACTGAACAAATGAGAGAGTTATTACGAGAGCAATCTAGTGATCTACGAGAAATGGTGAAAGAGGAGATAGGAAAAGTGACAGAAAGGGCGGTCCAAAATAATAAAGAAATATCAAGTTTGAGGGAAAAGGTGAGGAGAATGGAGGAAGAGATAAAAGAGTTGAGATGGCAGGAAAAAAAAAAAGACAAGAGGAAACCCGAAAGAAAAATATTTTTATATATGGGCTACCAGAGAACACTAAAGAAGACCTGGTATTCAAAGTGCTGGAGCTAATTAACGAGAAGATGAAGATTAGCTGCAGAGAGGCCGATATAGAAGAACTACAGAGAATGGGGAAAACAAAAGGCAAGAGACCAGTGAGAGTGAGATTTGTATCAAACCTACTAGTGAGAAAGATTCTGCATAGTACAAGCTGGTTGAAAGGTGAGAACATATGGGTCAAACAGGAGATGGAAAAAGAAGCCCTCAGGAACCAGAAAATGCTACAGTTTCACCTAGGGAAAGCTAGACGTGAAGGATTAAGGGCCTACATAAGGCGCAACAAATTAGTGGTGGGGGACAGCAACTGGACGAGGACTTGGGGGGTAGAGCAGCTAAAGAATATGTACAATACAGCGAGTACATTGGCCGAGGAGGAAGGTGAATGTACGAGGCAGCTGAGACCAGCAGAATGCGGAGCAGTGAGTGACAACCAGCTAGCGAAGCAACAAGGACAGAGAGAGGAAGTAACAGATGCTGAGACAACGAATAGCGAAGGCAGTCCAGGCGACCTTCAGCGGCAGCTGGGTGCGGACTCTATGAAAGAAGCAACACCGAAACGCAGACGTGTGAGTATCAAGGACTTCTTGCTCAGAAAAGGTAATGTAAATGAGGGTGGCCTTGATAGAGAAGGTGTTAACACTCTAGATGAGAACTCTGAAGATCTAGGTGTAACAAGGATTACGAGGTCCAAGAAGATCAGCCAGAGTGAGGGACAGGGGAGAAAGACATAACTAGAGATAAGAGTAGGGTGTATCAATATTGAAGGCCTTAGGAGTAAGTTACAGAATGAAGCTTTTAAAGAGTTATTACATAGCTTGCAAATTCTCGCATGTGTGGAAACCTGGATTCCACCAAAAACTATTATAGAAATAGGAGAGTTCACAGTCTACTATAAGTCAAAAGAGAGATGAACCGAAAGGGGCAGATACCTGGGTGGGATAATGGTGATGGTTAGGGAGAATTTGCAAGCTAGAATAATTCAGATAGAATCAGAAATGGAGGAAGTGATGTGGGTCAGAATAAAGATGTATGATGAGAATGAGTCAGACTTATGTATTGGTTTTGTCTACAACCCTCCTGAAACCTCGCCATTTGCGAAAAGGGTTTTCTTTGATGAGTTGGCATTAGAAATCAATAGAGTACAAAATATTTTTGAGGATACAGGCATTCTAATAATGGGAGATTTCAACGCAAGGGTTGCAGACCAGAAGCCGGTGTACGACAAGGAGACAGAAGCTGTTTATGTAAAAAAGAGAGTGAGCCAGGATAAGGGTTGTAATAAAAATGGAGAAAAGTTGCTAGAGCTATGTGATACGATAGAACTATATATTTTGAATGGATGGTGGCATGGCGACGAATTAGGGAACCTGACATACATAATGGAAACAGGGGGTAGTAGCATAGACTTGGCGTTATGCTCCAGGAATGCGTTGCCTGTGATTAAAAGTATGGAGGTTAAGGAATGGGGTGAGTCACATCATCTCCCAATTATTGTCAGAATAAAAGTTAGAGAGAGTAAGACACCAACAAGCAATATGATAAAATACAAAGAAATGATAGTCACTAAATATAGGTGGAGAGAGGAGCTAAAAAACGAGTTTATGAATTATTATGATGGAGAAATAGGACAGATAGTGAAAGCTGGAATAGATTCAATGATCGAGATTAACCAAATGAGTACAGCAGTTAGAATAATTGAAAATTCTGTAAAGATGGCAGGGGAGAAGATGAGGATAAAGGAGGTGCAGAATATAATAGTAAAAGGCTGGTACAACGACGAATGCAGGCATAAAAAGTATGAAATGATGAAAGCATTGAAGGAGTTTCGAAAGCATGGGGGAGAAAACCATAGGATGGGATTCTGTAACTTGAGAAGAGAATATAGGGAATTACTGTATGCAACTAAGTCCGAATGGCAGGAGCAGAGAGTTGTCGAATTAAATAGCAATGCAAAACAGAATGATAGTAGAAAAGTATGGAGTACAATTAAGGGGATTTGTGGAACGCGGAAGCTGCCGCGGCAGACGGTAATAAGTCAGGCTATCTGGGTGGAGCACTATAAGAAACTATTAGAGGCTGAAGATATGTGGAGACCGAGATTAAACAATACCGGTATATTGGTAGGGCTAGGGTGTACTGTGCCGGCATTAGACAAGGAAATATCGAAAGAAGAAATAAGGGAGGTACTAGGGAAAGCCAGGAAAGGCAAATCAGGAGCGATTTTGGGTATCACTAACAAATTTTGGAAGCAGCTGGCACAGAATAAGGATATCCTAGAAAGTATGGCGAAACTATTTAACAAAATATTTGAAGGAGGTGAGTTCCCAAAATCTTGGCAAGAGGGAGTGATCTGCCCAATCTATAAGAAGAAGGGAGATAAAAATAACCCTAACAACTACAGGGGTATAACGTTGCTAGATACATTAAGTAAAATATATACAGGTGTGTTAGCAAAAAGGATAATGAAGTGGGCAGAGGGGGAATTGATTCTGGAGAGGCTGCAAGCAGGTTTTAGAGAAAGGATGAGGACAACAGATAATATTTTTGTAGTGAAAACAATAATAGATAAGTATGTAAAAAAGAAAGGAGGAAAAGTATACATTACTACTATTGATTTGGAGAAAGCATTTGATTCTGTGAGCAGAGGGGCGGTCGTGGCCAAGATGAGAGGGATAGGGGTGTCCCAGAAGATGATAACAGCGGTTGAAAATATATATTCAGAAGTAAGGTGCGCAATAAAAACTAAGGAGGGCGTAGTATTTGGAGAAATATTCTCTAATGTAGGATTAAAACAGGGTTGTAAGTTGTCACCAGTACTGTTTCTACTCTTTATAAATGATATCTTTCAATCGAAAGGCTTCGAGGCAGGGGTTTACCCAAGTCTTGAGAACCGGGATATTCCGGGCCTCATTTTTGCTGACGACATCCTTCTGCTCACTTTGACACCCAATAGTATGCAGGGTAGTATAAATGTGGTGGTAAATTACTGTCAAGAATGGAATTTAAAAATCAATGTACAGAAAACCAAGGTAATGGTGTGCAAAAAAGGACATAAATTATCAAAGAATGAAAAATGGTGGATGGGTGAGACGAGGTTAGAAGTTGTCAAGAAAGTAGAATACTTGGGTATGATTTTAAGTGGAAATGGAAAATGGTCAGAGCAAATAAAAAGATCAAAGCTAAAAGGCATGAGTGCACCGTCAGCCATTAGCATACTGGAGAAGAAGATGCCCAACACAGACTACAGAGTGTATAAAAATGTTTTTAATGCAGTAGTTAAATCTAGAGTGTTGTACAAAGCGGAAATTTGTGGAGTTGAAGACAGGGTTGATTCACTTGATACAATTACGAGTAGATTTGGGAAAATAATTATGGGTCTACCCAGCTGTACAGCTAATTGTGGAGTGAGAATGATGTGCAAAGATATAAGTCTGTGAGTGGACATTATCAAAAGGATAATAAAGTATTGGTTGAGAATGAAGTTGCGAGAAGGGGGCGAAATTTTACAGATAGCATATCAACACCAAATGAAACATCAGAACCAAGGATACTGGGTGGATGGGGTACGGAATATTTTAGAAATGATTGGAATGGGTTGTTACTGGGAAAAAGAATGTATAGAGAAGTGGAAAATATGTAAAAAAAAAAATAGTTCTAAGAATTAAGGATATTGAAAAACAAGGCATTGATGCACAATGTAGAAGTAAGAGGTCATTAGAAGAATTTTGTCATATAAATGGGAGAATGAGAATAAATGTAGAGTTTATAACAAAAAAGAGAATGAGGGGTATAATATGGTGGTTAATGGGTATACATAAAAATAAAGCATATAGAAGGAACAGGGATGAAAATAAATGTTTAACTCTCTTGGAGCTAGGCGGTACTGCGAGCATCCGCCCTTTAAATTGCCAGAGCCGATGAGATCGGCCTTTAAATATCCGTGCGGAAGTTGCCAGAGCCGATTACATCGGCCGGCTGGAAATTCTGTGATATACATACTTTTTGGCAGTCTATAGTGACGTGCATACTTTTGTGACAACCTGTAGTAAAGGGGCTACAAGGTATTATGTGCCTGACCTTGCTTTGGAATTTCTAAGAGGGTGTTCTAGCTTTCACAAGAGTTGTTTCCTGTGTTTAGAAATACCGCTAACCGGTCAGTACAAGATTGCTCCTTGCAGTGAGTGGATTCTTGACAGCAGAATGGCAAGTGGATCACGTGATATATTTTCAGCAGGTATTGATGACGATAAATTAATGGAATATTTGGAACAATGCGAAGTGAACGCGGATGATTTATCGGATAGCGATAGTGAATTTAGTTCAGAGAGTAGTGATGAAATTATACCAGACACGCCCCCGGGATCACCACAGCTAAAGAAGAGGCGTTTATTTGTTTCTAATGGCAGTAAAGCTGCTGTGAATACTGTTGTTGATGAAACTAGTGATGACGAAGATGATGATGATGATGTCTCTGGAGAACATTTTGTGGAAATTTCTCCCAATGAACCTGACAACGTTCCTCAGCCTGCTGTTTCGTTCATGGATATCTTAGACTATAATCGTTATATGGGTGGCATTGATACAAATGACATGATGGTGTATTTTTATTTAGATGAACGTAGAACTTTGAAATTCTGGAAAAAAGTTGCATTCAATATAATTTCGAGAATGGTCTTAAATGCTTATTTGATGTATTTAGAAAACTGTAACGGAAAGAAAATGACTAGGATCCAGTTCTACTCCAGTATAATTGAATCTCTGAGTACTGAATGGTTTGAGAATAGACAAAAGATTATCACGAATATTCCCGTGTGTGGCGTAAAACTTTTGTCAGGTACATTAGAAAGACGGTGCGTTGTATGTAGCTCTCCGCAACGGAGAAAGAGGTCGCGAACTGTGTGCATCAAGTGCGATAAAGGCCTGCATACTAAATGTGCAGCTCTTCATAAGTGCCCTAAATAAACAAAATATATTTGAAGTTCTACTTGAACAAAAAATAGAGATTTTATATGACGTTGCGTTAAGCTTTTTATTGTTCCTATTAGTGTTAGTGATAAGTGATTAGTGTTAGTGATAAGTGATTAGTGTTAGTGTAAATAACCTTAAGTGCTTCAACAGTGGTCTCAAACTTTGAACAACATTATATAGCGGTGACGGGTCTTCTTCTCAAAAATGTTCGGTAAGTAAATTTATTTTGTCATTTTCCTTCTTTTTTACTAGTGACATAGTAAATTTGTGTTTGCATTTTTTGTTTTTCTTTTTCTCGTTCAGAGCAATTATTCTGTTCATAAATTAATTCTGTATCATTACGTAAATGCCGGTCCCCACGGGTCAAGTGTACTGTGCCTGCCTCTCACTCGGAGGTCATGGGTTCGATTCCCGGACAGGTGAGCGATTTTTACCTGGGTCTGAGTGTTGGTTCGTGGTCCACTCAAACTAAGTAACCCTAAGTGATGACAATCGAGGAGAGATCTTAGGCTAAGAGAGCTACCTTGGTCTAGAAAACCATGAATAATGAACGAGAGAATTCGTCCCACTGACCGTGCGTCACCTCGTAAACTGCAGGTCTTCGGACTGAGCAGCGCTCGCTTAGTAGACCAAGGCCCATCAGGGCTTTAGTGCCATAGATGATTTAATTACGCATATTGTATTGTATTGTAAGATGTTTTTAAAAATAGATACTGAAACAGAAAACTAGAAAAGGGGATTTCCGATAAAATAAAAACTATAATCCCAACTATTATTGTTTACTTTTTAATAACTCAGAACTATTTTTATACAATCTACACCACATATATAAAATTTATCTTAAGTGTTTGCCATACATCGATATATACATGAATTTTATCGGTGAGTAAAATTGTCTTATTTTCATTAGGGACATGCGTTTGAATTTTAATTTTTTATATTTTTATTTTTCGCGTTCAAAATAATTATTTTATAGAATTATATTTAGAAATAAATTCTGCATTTAGACGTATATTCTTTTGTATCGTAGATGATATTTTCAAAGTAGATATTGAGAAAGAAAGTGCAAAAATGTTTTTCTCTTCCTAAAAGTAAACGTTTTCGACAACCATAATATCAACAATAATACTTTTTAATTATTTATATCACTCTAAATCAGTTGTTTATTTTATGTAGTCGACGAATAGAAAATTTCTTGCCGGTATTTGACATACACCGGTAGATATACGCGAATGTTAAAATGCACGTAATTCTACTAAAATCGGCCTGGCACTTTACAGTAGTAGAGTGCAGGCGGAGCTCTGGCCTCTTCCAGCTGCTAGTGAGCGGCCGATCAGATCGGCTCCTGGCTCCAAGAGGGTTAATATGCTCTGAAGAGATGGGATGGGCACACCTTATAAAAGAGTGCCCTATGACAAAGGAAATACGAGAAAAATTCATAGACGATGAGGATGTAAAGAAAATTGAGAACGAAAATCAGTTGTATACAATTGTAAAGTTATTGAACAGAGAATGGATGCATCCGGATAGAATTGCAAAATTATTTAACATTATTAGGGGAAGGTGGAGAAGGAAACTGAAGGAAGGAAAGGATGTGATACATGTCAGCCAGGAACCGAATTGTGCCTAAGGTAACCTAGACAATATAACTCCGTTGAAGTCTAGAGCCATTAGGTACATAGGCTTAAGGGATAGCATGGAACTACCTCGTTACAGTAGTTCTACTAGTTTCATGTGTTGTCGAGTAATAATTTCCGTTTTCTCTCTTTTCTTAACAGCCTGCAAAGGCAATATTATCTTTGATAATCTGAAAAGATATCACTACAAATAGATTTTTTTTTTTTCTGCCATAATGCTATATATGAATGGAAATCCAACATTCAGTTTATATTATTCTTTCTCTGTTCAATCTCTAAGCACCTGCTTTATATGAACATTCATCGCATGTACCAATTATTAACACAATTCACAATAGTCATTTAAGTTACTCCTTCTAATTTTGTATATGGCATGTATCACAAATTATGAAATTATGAAATGATTACAATAAATAATACCCTCTCCCTAATCTATGATTTTCGAGATTAAGGGAGACGGGTATCTTGAATCTTGAATCTTGAGAACTTCTGAACAGTGGACAGTAAGCAGGTTCAGGATATAGAAAAAGAATGAATGGCATACAGGGATGCTGTAGTGGAAACAGCAAGTAAATGCCTAGGAACAACTGTGTGTAAAGATGGGAAAAAGCAAACATCTTGGTGGAACGATGAAGTGAGAGAAGCTTGTAAACGTAAAAAGAAGGCTTATCAGAAATGGCTGCAAACAAGGGCTGATACAGATAGGGAATTGTATGTAGATGAAAGAAATAGAGCGAAGCAAATAGTTGTTGAATCCAAAAAGAAGATGTTTGAAGATTTTGGTAATAACCTAGAAAGGCTAGGTCAAGCAGCAGAGAAACCTTTCTGTACAGTAATAAAGAACCTTGGGAAGGGAGGGAAGAAGAAAAAGAACAGTGTTTTGGGTAATTCAAGTGAACTCATAATAGATGCCAGGGAATCACTGGTGGAGGGAATATTTTGAAAATCTTCTCAACACAGCAATTATAATAATAAGTATTTCTTGTCCACCTATTCAATACAAATCCCCTTTTATGTTGTTTATATTTTTATACAATTAATTTCTCTAAGGGACATGTTTTGCTCTTATAAAGAGCATCTTCAGCCTAAATCTTAATCTTAAAATGATGTTCTTGAACAGTCATAAACATATTAAACAGTCAATAGTCAATATTAAAATTACAGTAGTCTAAAAACCAAATTACATTAAATCTGAAAAATAAAGACGTGATAACATGAACAATTAAAATTATCACAATGTCAGTTTAAAACTTTGTGTCTAAAACTATTATAGAATCTGTGTCTTAAGAACAGTAGTAAATGTCTTTCTATAAAACAGCACCGAGATGAACACCAATCTTACTGAAAAACGAAAATAAAATGCAACTTATGTATGTGCTGTGTCCAGAATGTGTGTTAAAATAGAGTGCCCACACGTTGAAATGTGAAAACACAATAATCCATATTGCTTTAAACATAACAGACAGGATGCAGAATGAGCAGAAGTCAAATGTGGGCTCTAGTTGAAAATGCTGATCAACTTGTTTACAAATGTAGGTAGTAGGTTATGTTGCACAAATTTGCGAGGTTTAGAGTGGCATGCTTGACCTCCAGCCAATTTATACATAAAGAGGAATCTGTAAAGAAAAAAGGGGACAATTTAATAATATAAATTTGTGTGAATTTCCTAACTGACCAACATTTAAATAGGAACTTACTTGTTATTATTAAGATGATGGGAATGTCCTGCTGATTTGGAGTTGCTAACTTGTCTGCCAGTGCGACTCCTAGTATTGTATTTGTGTGATAGATGCGGTGGGGAACCAAGAGTGAGAGAGGAGAAGGGCGGATCTTTCTGCATTATTGCCGGTATAGGAGGGGCTCTTTTACGAGTGACGGGAGCTTGTTTAACGTTTGGAGAAAGGGTAGAAGGTAATGGGGAACCTGGCGGGGGAGAGGAGGTTGGCGGACCCTTATACATCATTGGCGGTATAGGAGAGGCATTCTCACGAGTGACAGGAGCATGCTTAACATTTGGAGGAGGGGTATAAGCCTTTGTATTTAACAACTTAAACATCTGTTGGATTCCTTTCTGACCTGATTTAACAATATTTAGTAACTTGGGTGTTAATTCATGTAAAGGACTTCTGACTTCCATAACATCAATGAGATTTTTAACCTTATTATAAATCTGATCCAAAAATATATAGAGGCTTTCCAGTTCGTTCAAAAGCTTACCTTTTTTCCATACTCCTAATTATCATCAAATCTTTTTCTATGGCTGTCTCTTTCATGTGTATACTCATTGCTGAGTATTTATTATGTTTTTCTGCATTAAAATGCTCTATGTACCTCATAAAAAAGCTTCTCCAAAAAAAAACACTACATTTTTAATAATAAACAACCCTTGAAGAACTCGGTTAACTTTTGCAACATTTTAAACAAGTTTACCTTGAAACCCAATCAAGTAATGTGCTCATTCGACATAGTCAATATGTATCCTAATATTCCTGTGGAAGAAGCTGTCAAAATTATTTACAATAACATCTTCAAACACAGTGGCCTTAGTAAATTGGAATTTAATGAGTTTATGAAGGTATCAGAATTTGTATTGGACAACAACTTTTTTTCATTTGACGGTAAAAGTTTCCAACAAAGTGGACTGGCAATGAGAGACCCTATATCTGGTATCATGGTGGACATATTCATGGACACGATCGAACACATGAAGATAAAGGAAAAAATCAGAGGCATAGACTTATGGTTAAGATTTGTAGATGACACATTCGTTATTATTGATAAAGACATCACTAATAGTAATGAGATACTGGAAAGTTTAAACAGGATTGACCCCAACATAAAATTTACGAAGGAAGACAAGTCTAATAATTCTCTGAATTTTTTGGACATAATGGTCACTAGATTAAATAACACTTTTGATTTCCAAATATACAGGAAACCAACACATGCTCCAATAACCATAAACAACTCATCATTACACCCCAGTTCACAAAGTCAGGTATCTTTCTATAGTTTGGTTTATAGAGCTTTGAGAATTCCACTCCCCTAATAAATTAAAGGCAGAATTAAACTACATAAAGAATTTAGCAAAATCAAATGGATTTAAAGTTGCGATGGTCAATTGCCTAGTTAATAAAATTAGAAATAAGCTGTCTACAAATCTGATACCAAACAGAATTAATAAAACCAAATATGCCACATTTACATATAATAACCCGATGACTCACCAAATTATGAATACGTTCAAGAAGCACGGTATGAACATAGCCTTTAGAACTTCTAATACAAACCAAAGTATATTTTTTAATCATGGCAAAATTAATCAGGGAAACCATCGTTACTTGAGATTAGGAGTTTATAGATTGAAATGCTCAGAATGCAAGTTTTCTTATATCGGACAAAAGAGACAGGAGCTGTGAGCTTGCATCCGGGAGATAGTAGGTTCGAATCCCACTATCGGCAGCCCTGAAGATGGTTTTCCGTGGTTTCCCATTTTCACACCAGGCAAATGCTGGGGCTGTACCTTAATTAAGGCCACGGCCGCTTCCTTCCAACTCCTAGGCCTTTCCTATCCCATCGTCGCCATAAGACCTATCTGTGTCGGTGCGACGTAAAGCCCTTAGCAAAAAAAAAAAAAAAAAGAGACAGGACATCATTTTAGTTTCATAGAGAAAGATTTGATGATAATTAGGAGTATGGAAAAAGGTAAGCTTTTGAATAACTGGAAAGCCTCTACATATTTTTGGATCATAATTATAATAAGGATAAAAATCTCAATGATGTTACGGAAGTTAGAAGTCCTTTACATGAATTAACACCCAAGTTACTAAATACTGTTAAATTAGGTCAGAAAGGAATCCAACAGATGTTTAAGTTGTTAAATACAAAGGCTTATACCCCTCTTCCAAACGTTAAGCATGCTCCTGTCACTCGTAAGAATGACCCTCCTATACTGCCAATGACGTATAAGGGTCCGCCAACCTCCTCTCCCCCGCCAGGTTCCCCATTACCTTCTACCCCTTCTCCAAATGTTAAACAAGTTCCCGTCACTCATAAAAGAGCCCCTCCTATACCAGCAATAACGCAGAAAGATCCGCCCATCTCCTCTTCCACTCTTGGTTCCCCACTGTGTCTATCACACAAATACAATACTAGGAGCCGCACTGGCAGACAAGTTAGCAACTCCAAATCAGCAGGACATTCCCATCATCTTAATAATAACAAGTAAGTTCCTATTTAAATGTTGGTCAGTTAGGAAATTCACACACATTTATAATGTTAAATTTCCCCCTTTCTTCTTTACAGATCCCTGTTTATGTATAAATTGGCCGGAGGTCAAGCATGACGTTCTAAAAGTCACAAATTTACGCAACATAACCTACTACCTACATTTGTAAATAAGTTGATCAGCATTTTCAACCTGAGCCTACATTTGACTCCTGCTCATTCTGCGTCCTGTCTGTTATGCTTAAAGCAATATGGATTATTGTGTTTTCACATTTCAACTTGTGGGCACTCTATTTAAACACACATTCTGGACACACCACATCACGTAAGTTGCATTTTATTTTTGTTTTTCAGTAAGACTGGTGTTCACCTTGATGCCGTTTTATAGAAAGATGTTTACGACTGTTCTTAAGACAAAGATTCAATAATAGTTTCAGACAGAAAGGTTTAAATTGACATTGTGATAATTTTAATTGTTCATGTTATCACGTCTTTAAGAAGAGCTTTAATGTTATTTTTTAGATGTAATGTAATTTGGTTTTTAGACTACTGTAATTTTAATATTGACTATTGACTGTTTAATATGTTTATGACTGTTTAAGAACATCATTTTAAGATTAAGATTTAGGCTGAAGATGCTCTTTATAAGAGCGAAACATGTCCCTTAGATAAATTAATTATATAAAAGTGTAAACACCGAAAAGGTGATTTGTATTGAATAGATGGACAAGAATTACTTCTTATTATAATTGCTGTGTATAACATCATTCAATATGGAGTAACCATGAGGATAATGACCTGTAATCTTCATGTCGGTGTCACAAACAACGGAGCTCATGGGAAGGAAGAAAATGATGTTGGTGAAATTATAGTTGAGGAATTGGAAAGGATGGTAGATAAACTCCATTGTCATAAAGCAGCAGGAATAGATGAAATTAGACATGAAATTGTAACAGACAAAGACAATGTTGTAGGAATAATTATAACATTAAATTTCATATAATAACAAAACCATAAATAAGAGCTGTTTTTTCTCTTCACAGCAATTAAAGCTCGGTCAGATGCTGATCATGAAATAGATTTAGCAATGTTGAACAAGGATTTGGATACAAAGGCAAACCTAATAAAAGAATGTGCTAAGGAAGCAGCATTAATGGTCGAAGAGCTGGAAAATCTGAGAAAACTGTTCAAGGAAACAGGTTACAAAGTGCATATTAATTGGGATAAACTGAAGGTGAGGTATATGAGTGAAACATATATTCTCTGTATTTTCTTCTGTAGATGAGAGTGAAGCCATAGGTGTAAAAGAAAGCAATATGTTGTACATAGCAACATTTTTAAATGTAAAATTTATAAAAAT
The DNA here is from genome assembly GCF_040414725.1 of Anabrus simplex. Classification (NCBI taxonomy): domain Eukaryota; kingdom Metazoa; phylum Arthropoda; class Insecta; order Orthoptera; family Tettigoniidae; genus Anabrus; species Anabrus simplex. The sequence continues at coordinate 156,421,346 of NC_090271.1, forward strand.
CTTTCAGTCTCCAGTTTTTGGTTTAAAGTAAATCTAGTGCTTACCTGTCATATTGTTGCACTGATCTCTAAATATTGTACCACTTTGCTTTCCACTTTTCAATACATTTTTAAAAGAGACCTGGAATAATGAGAATGGTTGCAGAAGGGGATATGCTCTATGCAAATAAGGAGTTACCATGAATTTGGAAGGAGAATTACAAAATATTTTAATGTGACAGGGATCATTAATAAGGATACAACTGATAGGATTTTACTATTAGTTTTATTTTACTGCTATATTTATACACTATACAGTCACACTAGTTTCTCACTTTACACTCTCAAGTATTACACATTTATTCAGTCTCGCCAGTATACAGTTACATGCTACACAGTTTCAGTCATCCACGCCATGCACTGTCTGTCGGCTATGACATTAGGTACTCATTCGTCAGTTGTGCAATCCAGCAGTTGTCATTTGATCACACATGTTGGTGTCCAATGCTGTCACAGCGCTCACAGGCTGCAGAAGGAGAGTGAACGCATGATGGAGCCAAAGACAGTGAACCGATAGTGAACTGGACTTGACTGAACCCCACTGAGCTTGTCTGGATCACCTTTTAGGCCAGCCTTAGCAACTGTAAATAACCCAGAAGACAGATTCACCTGGAATATTCTCGATCTCCAGTTCTCTCAACGTTTCAAGTAGCTATCAGAAGCTCCCAGGAAAACATAAGGAGAGGGGCTGGTATTTTACTTCTAACTCATACTCCTGGGTGGTGGCCATGTGGTGAAGAATGGAGCCAAAAGCTAGTAGTGACATCCACTGCTCTTAGGCAAGGCTAAACTACCCTGTCCATCTCTATACCTTGGCAATATCTACCAAACAAAACTGTGGACATCCCATTGCAAAATTATTCATCTGGAAGTCTTATTTCTGTCATAAGAAAACCTACATTAATAACATGGCTGGTTTATTTTAAAAATCGTCACTGATGAATCCATTAGTATTTAAAACTGAAAGTCATGCTGGCGGAAACAGTTTCCAGGAAGGGTATTCCAGGGATCATTAATGAACAAGGAGAGTGTATATGTGAGTACTTACAGAAGGCAGAAGTATGCAGTTAGAAGTATGTAAAGACAGTTGTATATAAGGATGATGTCTAGGATGAGAAGGTTGCTAATACTGTCAAAGTACTGAAATTTACCTATGGATATAAAGCCATTTATGCCTTTGCTGGCAGGGCCTAGTTTTTACAGTGCACTATGTCTTCTGGTATAGGCTAGAGAAAATTTGTTACTTTCATAGATCTGTCCCTGTCTTATTCTTGGCTTTGACAATATGAAAGTGACTGAGCTATGAGCGATGCTAGTAATGCCAATCCTTACGCAGCCAGTCCCTGCTATGAATGGTGTGAAAATGTTGCTCATAGGGTTGGTTGGTGTATGCATTTCAGTGGGCTTGGCAGACTGATATGTAATAGCAACTCTGGCTCATGAGGAAAGCAACGGGAAACTACCTCACTCCTCGTTTCCCTATTACGCCTCTTCAGTGATGCCTAGGCCATCTATGACAGCTGATGGCAGAGCTGTTGAGAATCCCACCAGCGGCATCGCTGACGGACTGAACATATATACAGTAAAGCCATTTACAATAGGATACAACAGTTGAAAGCTAGTAAAGCAGCTGGGACTGATAAGATCAGTCAGGCAGTCATCAATGATGTGCATTTAGGGCTGTTGCCCAGGTGGCAAATTCCCTATCTCACCCAGCCCTTAAATGTTTTCAAAGAACTTGAAATTTATCATCCACTTTCCTTGATAAATTATTCCAATCCCTAACTCCCCATCTATAAATGAATATTTGCCCCAATTTTTCCTCTTCACTTCCAACTTTATCTTCATATTATGATCTTTCCTCCTTTTAAAAGCTCCACTCAAGCTTATTCATCTACTAATGTCATTCCACGTCCTCTCTCCACTGACAGCTCAGAACATACCACTTAGTCAAGCATCTCATCTCCTTACTCCCAAGTCTTCCCAGCCCAAATTTGCAATGTTTTTGTAACACTGCTCTTTTATCAGAAATCACCAAGAACTAACTGTGCTGATTTCCTTTCAATATTGTCATATCAACTTGGAAATGTATTAAACATTTCCCTTGATTATATTATTCCAATCTCTAATTCATCCTCCAGTAAGAGAATATTTGCCCCAATTTGTTCTCTTGAGTTCCACTTTTATCTTCATATTATTATCTTTCCTGCCTTTAAAAGCTCGACTCAAGTTTAATTGTCTACTGTCATTCCATGCCATTTCTCCACTGACAGCTTGGAATATACGGCTTTTGATATAGATTATGATTCCCATAGGGAACTTGAAATATTTGTCCTGAATGAATAAATTCATAATTCCAATATAATTGGTCCATTATTGGAAATTATAAATTTTCCATAATGTACCAGTTATATTGGAATTACAAACATACTACGTAATCAATCAGCTTAAATTTTGAATATTTTTGTGACATTAATCTTTTGTCAGAAATCACCCCTAACAAATTACACTGCTTTCCTTTGGTTCTTTTCCAGTTCTCGTATCATGTAATCCTGGAGGTAAACTAAAGGCAATTGGTTGGGATATAGTGCCATATCTGAAATACTTATTTTGATTACTATTTACATGAAGGAGCTATACAAAATGAATGGAGAATTGATATAGTACCCCCAGTGAACAGGAAAGGGTGATAAACATAAAGCAGATATTTACTGGCCATTCAGATTGACATGTGTTGCTAGTAAGATGTGGAAAATCATTTTATGATTATATTAGACATATTTGCAAACTTAATAACTGGTTTTACAGAAGGCATTTTGCAATTAGGATAGGTTACTCCGAGGATTCCAGTAAGATATAGCAGATATTTTGAAGTCAGGTCAAATGGACTGTATCCCTATTGACCCATCTAAGGCTTTTGATAGGTTAGATTACGCGAGACTACCAACAAAAATGAGGGTTACTGGACTAGACAAAAGAGAAGATGAATAGGTGCTAAATTTTTAGTAAACTGAACTCAGAGAATTAGAGCAGGTGAAGCGGATGTATGTCAGTATATGATCGACAAGCATAATATGCTTCCATGGTTGTTTGTCAATGTATGGTCAACATTTCACACTTCTCGTTCTCTGTGGTCGCTTGTCACTTATACTGTATAATACCAATATAAATGAGAATCAACATCTATATCATTGTCACTTATATATCGCAGTGTCCCCAAGGGATGTGTTCAAGGAACTATGGAGTAGCTTTTGCTGCTATCTCTACACAGTATAGGAAAGCTGCAAAGAAAATAAACTATGAGATACAGCATGTGCTCTGTCTCTCTTTACAGTGCTTGACCGCATGGTGACAGATGAGGTTGTTGCAGCTGGTTCTTCCGGGTTGAGTAGAAAGCGTTATAATATTTTAGATCAGGAACAGATAAACGAATTATTAAGAGAAGAATCCAGCAGTGATGATACTGATTGTGAGAAGGAAATACAAGGTACAAATGAACAATCAAGTGATGAAAGTGACAGTAGTGATGAAAGCACGGGAAGTTTGCCGTATGTTGATGGGTGGAAGGAAGTGAATTCTGATGATGGGAAACCGAAGGAACACGCGTTCTGTAATAATTCTGAACCTAAGATGAACTTGCCACAGGATGCAGAGCCTATTGACTATTATTCCCTATTTTTTTAACAATGAGTTGCTTGGTGCAGTTGTTTCTGAGACCAATAGGTACACACGTGATAAAATCGCCAAACTTCAGCTCACTGTTAGATCCATATGGAACAAGTGGATTGAAGTAAGTGTTACTGATATGAGGGCAATATTAGGTATCATTATAAATATGGGTATCATTCCATTGCCTGATATAAAAGATTACTGGTCCAGTGAGTGGGTGTCACAGATAAAATTCTTTTGTGACGTAATGTGAAGGGATCAGTTTTTAGAGATATTTTGGATGTTGCATGTGGGAGAATGATGTAGTGGAATGCAAGAATAGAACAAGGAAAATTCATGGTGTTGTTGAACATATTGAGAAAGACATTTTCAGAAATATTTTGTACCAGGAAAAAATATTGCTATTGATGAGTGAGCTGTCGGGTTCAAGGGTAAAATTCTATTCAAGACGTATAATCTAAAGAAACCTACCAAATGGGGCCTATGATTTTTTTTCCTGCAGACAGTTTTACAGGATACTTATATAACATAATCCCATATTATGGAAAACTTACAGGTGAAGTGTGTAATTTACCCTGTTGCAGATAAATGGTTCACTGCAAGAATTGTCCTGTCACTAATGGACCGCCTTGAATGCAGCATTGGTAACATTGAAGGATATCATCTCTTCACTGACTGCTATTACAGCAACGTAGACGTGGCTAAAGAAATGGACAGCAGGAAATGCCATATTACTGGTACACTTGTTTATGGAAAAGTCAGTAATCCCAAGCCAGTAAAACAGGGAGCACTGAAGAATATGAAGAGTGAGGATATTCAGGGCTATAGGTCAGGTAATGCCCTGGTACTTGCATGGAAGGTTGCTATGGTAACCACTTGTCATGACACAAGTGTCGAACAGACAGCTACATTTTAGAAAGGACGACTACACAGGATAGTGATGAAACCAACTTGTGTTATCAGCTACACAAAAAATATGTGTAGTGTAGATTGGAATGATCACTATTGTGCTACATATTGCTTCATTAGGAAATCCCTAAAGTGGTGGCAAAAACTTTTCTTTTGGTGTCTGGAAGTGTGCATTGTGAATTCATACATTCTGTACACCATTAAAAAGAAGAATGGCAGCGACAAGCCTTTGCCACTCGTAAAGTATCGCAGAGCTTTGGTCGAAAGTTTGTTGGTTGAGAATGTCCGAAATTCAACGAAAAGGTCACATCCAGGGTCAGCTGACAGAGAAGAACACCTGAACAAAAAGCCTTAATCACTATCAGAACAAGAAACATGAAGATTGTATAGTTTACTCGTTCGGGACAAATATTTCATTTTCCCTATAGGAATCAACATCTATATCATAGTTTACAGCAATCGAAAAGTGAAGGGACAAAGAAAAGAGACTTCCTTCTTATGCAAGACTTGCACAAATCAGCTAGCTATATGTCCTGGTACTTGTTTTGAATGGTACCACACTTTGGTGAACTTCAAGACTTCATAAATCTAAATGTGAGTGAAATATTACATTTCATTTTTATCGTGTGCAGGAACAGAAAACTGGTACCGTTCAACCGGTCATATCTGCAGTTTATTGCTCCATTTTGGTACCCATTTTGATAACGTTATGAAGTTTTAACTCAAACTTTTAGTGGTAATTTGTATACTATATCTCAGACTTTAGGGATTATTTGTTTACGTGTATAGTGAGTGGAAGTAACGAACTTAAAGGAGACATTTAATTCTTTCTACAGTATGTAAATATGTAAACTTTGTTAATGGTTATGAATTTCATGTTTTTGGTCCGTATTGAACTGAGAATAATATATAAGTAATAATAATAACAACGTAAACGTTTCCACCTTTTCAATACTAAAATATATTCACAAAATTATAAATTACACGGTACTAGTTTCGACGCATCTAGGGGTCATCATCAGCCGTATTGGAGCCAAAAGTGATCTTTGCTCCAATACGGCTGATGATGACCCCTAGATGCGTCGAAACTAGTACCGTGTAATTTATAATTTTGTGAATATATTTTAGTATTGAAAAGGTGGAAACGTTTACGTTGTTATTATTATTACTTATATATTATGTAAACTTTGTGCATTGTATATTAATCGGAAAGGTACCCATTTTGGAAAATATGTAGGTTTTTGGTTCATAAATATGTTTCTAATTCATATTAAATTTATGTTGAATATAAATAATAATATGAATAATAATTTTAAAAACGTAACATTTTATGAACTTTCTTCTTTACACTGAAATATGTATGTTCTGGTTGCAAAAATTTTTTGGATCCATATTACTGCAAAGGGTTAAGAAGGGAATCCTACAAGTCAGTATTATTGGACCTTTGTTTTCTTATATACAAATGATATGAATAAAGAACTGGAATAACAGATGAGGATTTTTGTAGATCATGTTATACTGTATAGAGTAGTAAGTTACAGGATTGTGAGCCATTACAAAAGGATCTTACAATATAATAAAATTCTTCCGGGCTGTTATGCCGTGGTCCACTCCTCTCGCTTCTCCCAGATGTTTTGACTACTGCTGCGGTAGTCATTTTCTGTGGCGTCGTGTAGATACGCTCTCCTGTATCCCACTGGCGACTGCGAAAGTTGTTTGGGAAGCAGCTGTATTTATATGTAAGTGTGTGGCCTCCAATTGTTTCGCGCTGTGCAATCCGACATCTGATTGACTATCTGAAAGCACGACCTCCGATTGGGTCGCGCCGAGCAGCCTGACGTTTGGTTGGCTATCTGAGCACACGACCTCTGATTGGTTCGCGCCGGGCATGGATTCTGACTGGGTCGCTCCGAGAAGTCTGTCGTCTGATTGGATCTCGGAGTGCACGACCTCCGACTGGGTCGTGCCGAGCAATGGATCCTCTGGTTGGTTGACTGTAATGTCCCTGATCTTTGTAAGCTTCGGCCGTACGTTATATAAAGGGGTGTACCAGGCCTTGCTGAGTTTTAGTCCTTCCTCCTTTCTATTAAAGTTATCCGGGTGTTTATATATTTCGATTGCTTCCCTGTAGAGACGGGCGTGAAAGTGAGATGTTGTGGCTAGTATGTCAGTATCCTCGTAACGGATCTCATGATTTCTGTCAAGCAGTGCATGCTCCGCTACTGCTGGTTTGTCGTATTGCCCCAAGCGACAATTCCTTTTGTGCTCCGTCAGGCGAGTATTGACACTTCTGCCAGTCGTGCCAATATAAACAGCTCCACAGCTGCACGGTATCCTATAGACCCCAGTAGATGTTAGAGGGTCGCGTGGATCTTTGGCAGAACGTAACATGTTTTGTAGCTGTTGGGTCAGCTGAAAAATGGTTTTAACTCTGTGACGTTCAAGGAGCCTTCCAATACGATCCGTGACGTCCCGTATATACGGCAAATAAGCAATACCTTTCTTCCTGGGTTCTTCTCGCTTACTATTCGCTGGCTGTCTTCTGGGGTGGAGTGCTCTCCTGACCTCTTGTACCGTGTAGCCATTGGTTTGTAAGGCTAGATCAAGATGCTGTAGTTCCTTCTCGATGTACTCTGGTTCACAGACACGAAGGGCGCGATCCACCAAAGTCTTCATCATGGCGCGCTTCTGCCCAGGATGGTGATTCAAATTTTTGTTTAAGTATCGGTCTGTGTGTGTTGATTTTTGGTATACTTTATGCCCTAGAGATCCATCATTCTTCCTCTTCACCAGCACGTCCAGGAAAGCTAATTCTCCATCCTTTTCCTTCTCCACAGTGAATTGTATACGAGGATGAATACTGTTCAGATGTGTAAGAAAACCGTCAAGTGCCTCCTCTCCATGTCCCCATATTACAAAAGTGTCATCAACAAAGCGGAACCAACAGCTGGGTTTATTTACAGCAGTCTGCAGGGCTTCCTCTTCAAAGAACTCCACATAAAAATTAGCAATAACAGGGCTAAGTGGGCTTCCCATGGCAACACCATCTGTCTGTTCATAAAATTCATGTTTCCATTGGAAAAATGTCGTCGTTAGTACATGTTCAAATAAAATTATTGTCTCCTCTGCAAAGAGATGTTGAATATGTTCAAGAGTATCCTTGATTGGTACCATAGTGAACAGCGAGACGACGTCAAAACTAATGAGTATATCCCCCGGTTGTACTCACAAGTGTCGCAATCTGTTTATGAAATGGGCCGAGTCTCTGATGTGTGAGTCCTTAGTCCCTACGTAAGGTTTCAGTAAATTGCTTAAATATTTTGCGACTTCATAAGTTGGAGAGCCAATGGTACTAACGAAGGGACGAAGAGGGACGTCTGACTTACGGACCTTAGGAAGACCATATAGTCTTGGACACAAGGCTTCTGATTTCTTCAGCTTCTTCTGTTCTTCTGGTGAAATAGAAGATTTCTTAATCAGAGTATTGGTCTTGCGCAGGATACTCATAGTCGGATCACGGGGAAGTTTTTTGTAGATCGATGGATCAAGAAGTTCTTTGATCTTATGTTCATAATCCACGGTGTTCAGGATAACAGTAGCATTACCTTTGTCAGCTGCTAATGTGATAATACTTTCGTCGGCTTTTAAATTCTTTAGAGCAAGCCCCTCCTTCTTGCTAAGATTACATTTTGGTAACTTGGCCTTGCAGAGTATCTTGGAACAGTCGTGACGTATTTCCTCGGAAACCTCTGGTGGCAACTGACGTATTCCTGATTCTATGTGGGAAATGATATCTGGTCGTGCTTTCAGATAGTCAATCAGATGTCGGATTGCACAGCGCGAACCAATTGGAGGCCACACACTTACATATAAATACAGCTGCTTCCCAAACAACTTTCGCAGTCGCCAGCGGGATACAGGAGAGCGTATCTACACGACGCCACAGAAGATGACTACCGCAGCAGTAGTCGAAACGTCTGGGAGAAGCGAGAGGAGTGGACCACGGCATAACAGCCTGGAAGAATTTTATTATATTGACACCGGCCGTGAAAGCCTTCATACTTTAAGGATCTTACAATGTTGTGAAATGGTCAGTAGATAGTGAAATGATGGTAAACAGTATGGAAAGTCAGGTTGTAAGTTTCGCCATGAGGAAAAATCCTCTCAGTTTTAATAAACTTCTACAGTCAAGTCAGAAATCTCCTCTGGGACTGCAAACTACCACAGAAAGCAAAAACAATCATGTACCACACTTACTTCATACCAATCCTCACATACGGTTTAGAGACATGTACCCTACTAAACAAAGACTTCAGTAGAATCCAAGGAACTGAAATAAGATTCATTAGAACCATGAACCAAACAACCAGAAAGGACAAGATCAGAAATGAAGTGAATAGGAAAGTAGCTGGTATTGAGGTTCCTATTATCAGTGTCATAAAGAAATGCAGACTTCAGTGGTATGGGCACATAATGAGTATGAACAGGGAAAGACCTGCCAGAAAATATTTCGACCTTAATCTCGTAGGAAGAAGACCACAGGGAAGACCAAGAAAACGTTGGATAGAGACTGTAAGATCAGATGTGGAGGGGAGAGGATACAAATTGGAGGATGTACTGGGTCAGAAGATGTATGAAGACAGAAGGAGATGGTGAGTGCTTGTACACCACACCCGGGAAATTGGAGTTGGGAAATGATGATGATGATGATGATGATGATGATGATGATGGGGTGATAGTATGTACTGGTAATCACTGTAAGAACCTACAGTAGGTGCTAATACAAGGAAAGATCTTCATTGGAGTAATACTTTTAATGAGGTTTTAAATAAAGGTTATGGATCTCTTCATATGGTTAGAAGGATATTTAGGAGTTGAAGTATGGATATAATAGTGAGGGCATGTAATTCTCTAATAGAATCTTAATTAGAGTACGGTTCCAGTGTGTAACCATGTTTTGGCTGATTACACAAATAATAATAATAAAGAATGAAATTTTTACCTTAGTAAAAAAACACTACAAAAGCATCACAGGACAAAATGTAAACAAACAGGTTAGGAAATGTGACAACTATGGAATGGATGTGGAAAGCGGCATGGAACCCTGAGAGCTGATGGAACGTAGACTTTTGGTATGAAAGAAAGTGGGGAGGGAAATCGCCCTTGGATTACAACTAAAAAATTTTTTTTAAAGGGAGACAAAATCAGAAACTCAAAATTGAAAGATCTTAGACACACTGTATAATGGAAATTAGGTATTATAATTGTGGACATGCAAGCACGCTAAAAAAAAAAATTTGGTCATTAAAATTCAAACCTATAGAAACCCTAATCCGATGATATATGTTAGCTAAAATGAGGGCTAGTCCCATTCTACACAAATCTATATATATAAAATGACTGACTGACTGACTGACTGACTGACTGACTGACTGACTGACTGATTCATCATCGCCGAGCCAAAACTACTGGACATAAAGAAATGAAATTTTGAGGACACATTTATGTTAGGGTGTAGATGCTCACTAAGGAAGGATTTTTAGGTATTCCATTACTAAGGAGGTGAAAAGGGGGGTGAAATTTTTAAATGAGGTTATTTTTTATCTCAAAAATTAAAAAGATTACAGACATAAAAAATGGTATTTGGAATCTCCTTTAAAAATAAAGAAACATGTTTTTTTTTTTTTTTTTTTTGCTTTCACAACATCCCATTAACGGGGGTAAAAAAAGGGGGAAAATTGGTTGAATACCTTTTATGCAGATACTTATATCTCAAAAACTGAAGATGTTACAGACATGAAAATTGGTATTTGGAATCTCCTTTGCCGGGCTGAGTGGCTCAGACGGTTAAGGCGCTGGCCTTCTAACCCCAACTTGGCAGGTTCGATCCTGGCTCAGTCCGGTGGTATTTGAAGGTGCTCAAATACGACAGTCTCGTGTCGGTAGATTTACTGGCACGTAAAAGAACTCCTGCGGGACTAAATTCCGGCACCTCGGCGTCTCCGAAGACCGTAAAAGTAGTTAGTGGGACGTAAAACAAATAACATTATTATTATTATGGAATCTCCTTTAAAAAATAAAGAACCACATATCTTTTTATTTTGAATAAGTGGTGAACAAGAGTGACAAACGGGGTGGAATTAAAAAACAAATCTAGGCCTACAATATATCTCAGACACATAACATGTTACAGACTTGAAAACTGATACTTGGAATCTCCTGTAAATGTACAGAAATATGGAAATTTTTTTTCAGAAAATCCACTTAAGGGAAACTGCAAAAATGGGTGAATTTTTAAAATGGGCATCTTAACATGTCAAAGATGTGAGAAATGATCTTGAATCTTTTAAAAATAACAAAACATGTATTTTTGGTTTTCGGAAGAAAAGGACTGAAAGGGGGTTGAATTTTTTTATTAGGATAGTGATATCTCAAAAAATGGAGATGTTACAGATGTGAAAATTGGTATTTGGAGTCTTCTTTAAAAATAAAGAAATACATATTTCTTTTTCTAGGAAAATCCACTTAAAGGGGGGTAAAGGAATTGAAAAATGAGTTGAATTCTTTGTATGAGAATGCTTATATCTCAAAAACTAAAGATGTTGCAGAAGTGAAAATTGGTATTTGGAATCTCCTTTAAAAAAAAAGAAACACGCATTCTTTTGTTTTTGGAAAATCCACTTAAGGGGGCGAAAGAAATGAAAAATGAATTGAATTATTTGTATGTGGGTACTTATATCTAAAATATCTAAAGATATTACTGACGTTAAAACAGGTAAGTGGAATATATTTTAAAAATAAAGAATCACACATTTTGGGGGAAAATCAACTTGGAAGGGGGGAGGAGTTGAATTCTTTTTATGAGGACAAATATATCTCAAAAACTGAAGATGTTACAGTCATGATAAATGGTATCTGGAAGATCCTTTATAAATAAACAAACACGTATTTTTTGTTTTCGTAAAATTCACTTAAGTGGGGACTGTGAAAGGAAGTAAAAAAAAAAAGTTGAATTCTTTTTATGGAGAAACTTACCTCAAAGACTGAAGGTTACAGATGTTAAAACTGGTATTTGGAACCTCCTTTAAAGTTAAACACATATTTTTTGGGGGGTGGTTGAATGAAGTTAACAGGTGGGGGGTGGAGTAAAAAATGTTTTTTTCTTTTTATGAGGATACTTATATCTCAAAAACTAAAGATGTTACAGACGTGAAAATTGGTATTTGGAATCTGCTTAAAAAGTAAAGAAACACGCATTTTGAGAGGGAGTGGAAATAAATTTGGAGGGAGGGAGATTGAAAACAGGAGTTTAGTTCTCTTTGAGATACATGTATCTCAAAAACTGACAATGTTACAGCCGTGATACTTGGTATTTGGATACTCCATTATAAATAACGAATAATGTATTTTTTGTTTTCAGAAAATTCACTTAAGGGGGAGGGTGAAAGGAAGTGAAAAAATTGAATTATTTTTATGGAGAAACTTATGTCTCAAAAACCGAAGATTACAGACGTGAAAAGTGGTATTTGGAATCTCCTTTAAAAATAAAGAAAACACGCATTTTTGGTGGGGGGGGGTCAAATTAACGGACAAGGGTGGGGGCGGTTGAAAAAGGAGTTGAATTCTTTTTATGAGGATACTTACATCTCAAAAACTGAAGATGTTACAGACATGAACATTTGTATTTGGAATCTTCTTTCAAAGTAAAGAAATACCTATTCTTTTGTCTTCGTAAAATCCACTTACGGGGGGAGGGCATGAATGAATTGAAAAATTAGTTGATTTCTTTGTATGAGGATACAGTACTTATATCTCAAAAACTAACAATGTTACAGTCGTGAAAATTGGTATTTGAAATCTCCTTTAAAAATAAAGAAACACTTTCTTTTTGTTTTCGGAAAATCCACTTAAGGGGGTTTGAAAATAAGTAAAGAAGGAGTTGAATTCCGTGCATGAGGATACTTCTATCTTAAAAAATGAAGCTGTCACAGACTTGATAGTTGGTATTTTGAATTTCCTTTAAAAATAAAGAAACACATACTTTTTGTTTTCAGAAAGTCCACTTAAGGAGGGAGAGGGGTGAAAAGAAGTGAAGAATTATTTGAATTCTTTTTATGAGAATAGTTATATCTCAAAAACTGAAGGTGTTACAGATGTACAAAAGTGAAAACTGATATTTGGAATCTCCATTAAAAATAATGAAGCACGTATGTTTTCGCTATTGGAAAATCCATTTAAGGGGCTGAAGTGAATCGAAAAAGTGGGTGAATTTTTAAAATTAGTACCTGTATATCTACAGTATATGTCAAGAACTTAACATATTGGAGACAAAAAAAACTTGGTATTTGGAAAGTCCTTTAAAAATACAGGAACAGGTTCATTTTTGTTTTCAGAAAAGGCACTTAACGGGGGTGAATGGAAGTTGAAAAGTGAGTTGAATTACTTTTTATGAGGTCACTTATATCTCCAAAAATGAAAATGTTACTGACATGGAAATTGGTATTTGGAATCTCCTTTAAAAATAACAAAACCTAAATTTTTTTTGACTTGAGACAAGACTGCTTCTCACATGTACAGTTCTGTGCCGCATGGTCATCTTAGGCCCAAAAGGCAATACCTCAAACGTGATTTACAAAGAGTTTCTGGGGTAAATGAAACTCTATTTTTTGGTGAGGTTTTATACTTTAAGGTTTTTCTGACAGTGCTGAGGAACGATTACTTTTATCCAATTATGAAATTAATGCGAGCGAAGCCGCGGGTAACTGCTAGTATAATCATAAAACCGAACATAGAGGTACAGTAAACCTGCTTAATTATCTAAAACTCTTCAGATAATGTGCATAGACTTTCCATACATATGCAAGGTGACACAGAAATACCGGGAGGCAAACCTGAAAGATAATTAAAACATAATACAAAGGTTAAGAAAAAGGGTATTGCCTCCAACCAAATAGTATATGATCTTAGCTGAGAAGCTAAGTCATTTTGATAAATTAGCAGTGTACGTGAAATTCGAGGGCAAACTCCTGCGTAGGAAAGTAAATTATCACATTTGAATGAAGTTAAAACAAAATAAAGGAAGAAACAGTGCTTACCCTGAGACGGGGCTTCTCACGAGGGGACCGAAGGATGAGCACGTCCGCTCGCTAAGATGGTCAAATGATCAAAGACACAGATGCTACCTCACTCCCACCAAAGAAGCGGAATAATATCGAGAAACAGGAAATGGTGTACCTCAGAATAAAATCTTATTAAAAAAACAATAAAAATAATACATTTCAAATCAATTTCCACTCCTGTCTTAATACTGCCACACCGTGTATGAGACCCATACCAGGATTATTTGATACAAGAACTGGAAAAGATCCAAAGAAATCAGCATGGTTTGTTCTGGAAGATTTCTGACATTAGAGTTGAAAATGTTGCAAACTTTAGGCTGGGAAGACTTGGGAGTAAGGAGACGAGCTGCTCAACTAAGTTGCATGTTCCGAGCTGTCATTGGAGAGATGGCATGAAATTACATTAGTAGATGAACAAGCTTGAGTTGAGCCTTTAAAAGTAGCAAAGACTATAACAAGAAAGTGAAGCAAGTAACTGGTGCATATAACAAGAAGGATAGTGGAGTCATTCTTAATAAGAATGGTGACATCTTAGCGAGCACAGAAGAGAAACTGAAGGAATGGATGGAATATGTACAAAATTTCTTCTTGGATCGCAGAAATGTGGATCATGGTGCTTGAGCAGACGATGGTGTGGATATCACACGTGCAGAAGTAGAATATGCCATAAGAACAGCGAAGAATGGGAAGGCTCCAGGCCCTGATGAGATGTATGCTGAGATACTGAAACTGCTTGAGAAAGAAAAAAAACCTTTCATAATTAGTTGACCTATATTCTGACCCATTCATTATTCAGTCTGTAGATATTAGTCCAACAGTACCGAGATGTCAGTGTCGATGTTTTTGCTTGTTTCATCGATTACAAAAAGGCCTTCGATACAGTCCGCCATGATGAACTTATGAACATTCTGTGAGAATTAGGACTTGATGGATCGGACATTTGTATTATTGGTAATCTCTACTGGAACCAGTGTGCTGGCGTAAGAGTAGATGGTCGTGTCTCCGAAGAGGTTTCAATTATGAAAGGAGTTCACCAAGGCTGTATTCTTTCCCCCATGCTTTTCAACATCTATTCAGAAAAGATTTTTCGAGATGCTCTTTATGGAAAGATTCAAGGAATTGTGGTTAATGGTCTCATCATAAATAACATCAGGTACGCTGATGACACTGTGCTACTTGCAACCAATCTCCAGGATCTACAGGAACTACTTAATGCTGTCACTGAAGCCAGCAGCACAATGGGCTTGAAGCTTAATGTAAAGACGACCAAGTGGATGGTTATAAGTAGGAAAGAAGATGGCATTCGAGGTAATCTCACAACAGCAAAGGAACAGATCGCGAGAGTGGCAACATTTAAATACCTGGGATGTCACATCAATGATGACTGGGACCTTACTCACGAGATCCAATGCAGAATTGAGCAGGCCAGAACTTCTTTTCAGAGACTTAGAAAACTTTTGACAAGCTGTGACCTTTCCATTTCACTACGGACACGATTACTCTGGTGCTACATTTTCAGCATTCTGTTATACGGTGTTGAGGCATGGACACTAACTGAGACCATGTGCAAGAAGTTGCAAGCATTTGAAATGTGGACGTACCGAAGGATGCTGAAGATACCTTGGACAGCTAAAATGACCAATATAGATGTTTTGCACCGTATGAACAAAGAAGCAGAAATTCTCACTACCATCAAGAGAAGGAAGCTAGAATACTTTGGTCATATGATGCGGAACTGTAAATACCACCTTCTGCAGTAATACTCCAAGGGAAAATTAATGGAAAACGTGGTCCGGGGAGAAGTAGGACATCATGGCTCAGCAACTTGAGCTAGTGGTTTGGGGTGACAAAGCTTACTCTGTTCAGAACAGCTATGGACAAACAACAGATCACACTACTGATCGCCAACATTCTGCGAGGACATGGCACATGAAGAAGAAGAAGAAAGACCATAATATGAAGATAAATTTGGAATTTAACACATTGGAGAGCATGTCTTACGGTGGCATATGGGCAGGCAGACCTCCATATTTTGAAGTATTTTAAAAAATTGTAGAAAATAGTAAGTAGATTGAAATTGTAAAACATTTATATCTCCAAAAGTTAAAAGTGTCTATTTTACGGATTAAAAAGTTGTATTAAGTTCTACTGAATACTTTTTACATTACAGAATTTCCAACAGTATGCCTTTTACAACAACAAAAATGTCTGACAACGAAGTCTTACAGATTGTAATGTGCTCCCCTATGTATTTATTACTTCAAGATTTCTACTTTACCATCTGTCAACTTCTCTGGCCTGCTCTTACTACAGCGTGTGCTTCAAGTGCTCACCCAGCCCGCTATGCACTCTACTGCTGCTCTCCCTCTGTCCCCGCCCCTCTTCCGCTGCATGTACATGTCACGTCTACTTCTCGTACATTCTGGACTCTGCTAACTTCCACTATATATGCCTGCCCTGGCCTCGAACAGGCTGTCAGACATCCAGTGACGAACTGTGTGGAGGGAGATGTTCACACTCGCATGACGGCTGGCCCGAATGTGATATCTGATTTTAACTGCAACATCACATCTGAACTTTCGACAGCTGGCTGGGTGAGCAAAAATTAATCATATTGTGCTTTCAACTCCTAAATAAGGAACTGTTAATCTCTTCCATTATGCCCTTCAGGCTGGATTCACAGTACTACATTTTGTGTGACAACTGAAATTATCTAAGAGTATGTTCATTCTGAACTTGATTTATAATTTTCAAACTGTTATTACCACTAGACTTACTTCGTGTACAGACGCTTGAAGAGTTAATCATATCAGTGATTTCCTTGGCTATGGAACAGTGTATGCACCTAATGGTGTGCGTGGCTTAACTACTTTTGGGAAACTTTTATGCAGGCTGAAAATCTTCCTCACCCCTCCCCTCGCTAGCCCTTTGATTTTTTTCTCCCCTATTGCTCCTAATTCTCTTTCTAGGTGACCCTGGGGGTTTTCTTATTGTACAGGCCTTTGTGTTTATATATCCTTCTAAATATAGTGCTGTTTTTTCTTAAAATAGTGTTAGTCATATTGCAATCTAGTCGTGATTTGCAGGGTCCAACTTTTTATATTTGTCCTGCATATTCAGTTTTGTGATTATTCCCTTCTCTTCCAGAATGAATCTATACTGTTACAAATTTGCCCCTTTTTATGGTGTTAAAATTTCTAGTTTCTTGGTTTCAATTAAATCTCATCATCTACTCTGTAAAAATCAATTTATACACTAAAACTTGCCTATGTAACCATATTTTTATTGGTATTTGTAATATACAAGTGTTGTGCAAATTTAAGTAGTTGTACATTCCTGATTGTCGTTTCACCTTTCCCTATTCTCTTGCCAATCTGTACTTACAACATAAGACTTCTGGAAAGGTCTCAGCAAAACGCTTGGCGCAAAACTCTGCTCACTAGCTGCGATTTGGATTTTGAAACTTGATTAGTCTCCTGTTCATTAAGCATCTTGTTAAATGCAGGGCACTCACTGTCTAAAGGTGTCCCTGGTCTTTACTGTTTACATCGCCAAACTGCAGTTCTTTGCTCATATCGCCTGTACCAACTACACTAGTCAGACTGGTGTCTCAATTTTGGAGTATATTTCTATTCTAAATTGTTATTTCAATTTTTACTTATCTGATTACATAATTGTGAGTAAGTGTAATCAACCATAAGCCATTCACTTATATCTTGTCCAAATACTATCACCACATAAACTACAACCCAAAGTATACGCCACAAGATAAGAGCTCGAGTGTGGAATAGTTTGAAGCATTCAGGTGCACAAAGTGCTACAGAACACACTGGACACCACCAGCATATCTCTTTTCTTGTTACGTTCCCATTTTCTGTTTTCCTTTATCTGCACAGACTTTGCAAGTGAGTGTTGGTTGTGCTTTCTTTTCTGTTGGAGGAATCAACCAAACAAAATGCCATCCTAGCAATCTGTTGGAGGCTGTACTTGATCCTGGTTGCTAGTGGAAATCTGTTCCAAATTTTACTACAAGAGCTTCACCTAACTCAACCATGAACTGTTATAGATGGCATATTTTACTGGTTCCTGCATTTTGTGTTTCCTGGTACAACACAAATGCATTTGTGATTGCCATAACATGAAGTTCGAAATAGTGTCTGGATCTGAATCATCTACCTCTTCTTCTGAAACACTGTCGTCAAAAATCTCTTCTAATATCCCTACAATTCCACTTTCATTCAATGATTCACTCATGATAGCAGCAGAAAATCACAAATCACAGACTATTCACTTCACACGATGCAAACAAAATGGTGAAAGCGCATGCCTTGAGCAGCTGGAAGCGTGGAGTTTAGAATCGAACATGTGCCAAAATATGCTGCTATAAGTTCAAGAAAAACAACGACAGAGGACTCAAGCACACAGTATAATGGTTATAAATGTTCTACAAATTGGTATATATATTTTCTGCCCAATTGTTGTTCGGGCTGTGTTGACAATGTAATAAATATGCAGGTCGGATTTAGCCTCAGGCGCAGTCAGCCTATGCTGTTATCCCACCTCGATACATGCTTGGGCTCGGTCTCCAGTGTGTTAAGAGGACAAATTGGGGCAAATATTCACTTTTATGAAGAGGAATCAGGGATTGGAATAATTTATCAAGGGAAATATTTGATAAATTTTAAATGTAATTTGAAGAAAGACTAGGTAAACAATTTCTAGGATATGGAAGCAGTAGATGTAGATACAGAAGGCAGTTCAAGTTCAGGAAATAATTATTCCAGTGAGGTTCAGCTGGTGGGATTACATCAAGATATAGCAGATATTTTAGATTCTAGAAGTCAAATGGACTGTATTGTTATTAACCAATCTGAAGTTAAGTTTTGGTAGGGTAGATCATGGGAGACTGCTGACAAAGGAGTGGTTAAATGGGTGGCTAAATTTCTAGAAAATTGAAAATTGAACGCGGAGAAATAGAGTTGATGAAGCATAAGATGATCCTGTAATGATTGAGACTGGGGTGGGGGTCTCTCACAAGCAGTATTATCGGACCTTTATATTTTCATAGAAAGGAACTGGTCACCCTACTGTACATAAACTCTGGCTCAGGTACGCCTCTGCAGAGGTTTGGACCTGCCTTCGGGCAGAATACACCATTACCTTACCTTATATTTTCATACATATATATATATATAAATGATATGAGTAAAAATAAAAAGCAAAGAAAGCAAAGTCATCTCTGTACAGGCCATGAAGGCCCTTGGAGGGGTGGAAGGTAAAGGCTTTCACTATCCGTAACTTCGGCAGTTAATGGGGTAAAGTGGTTAGCTCTACGCCCGGCCATCTTTGCTCCCAGGAATTAACCTGGTACTCATTTTTGGTGTAGGCTGAGTGAACCTCAGGACCATATGCATCTCCAGAAGTGGAAATCTCATTTCTTAAATTTTAAGACTTCCTGACAGGGAATCAAACCCATGTCCTTCCGGGTGAACCGAGCACGCCTTTACCGCCTCGTCCAGGCAGCCCCTAAATGATATGAGTAAACTGGAATAACAGATAAGGCTTTTGTGGATGATGTTGTACTGTATAGAGTAATAAATATGTTATGGGACTCTGAGCAACTACAAAAAGACCTTGACAACATTGTGAGATGGACAGCAGACAATGGTATAAGAGTAAACAGAATGAAATATCAGGTTTTAATATTCATCAAGAGGAAAAGTTCTCTCAGTCTTAATTGCTGAATTGATGGGATAATAATATGTCATGGGGTCAAGATGCCCCATTGATGAGTGTTGATGCCCGCCCTCCTGATGAAGCTGGGAAGCGGAAACAAGTTCGCCAGGGACAGAGAGGAGATGGATGTAGAAGAACTTGAATTGATGAGGAGAGCCTATCTGTTTGGATATAGTAGTGTATGAAGATGTTGAGATTGTTCTTGTCCTTTTGTGTTTCCATGTTTGTTCTTGTCTCCTAATTCTGTTGCTCCTCCTTCCCACACTAAACAGCCATTGTGTTTATCCTATTATATATGTTCCTTTCTTATTCCCCACTTATTCCCTCACTCTCTCTGACTTCTTTCTTTCTTTCCTCTACTCAACCATTTTAATTAGGCATCCTCAGCAAAGGATTTACAGGACAAGAATACCTTCATTGCTGTAACAGTTATAACGACATTTTGGTATGATGATGTATAGTGCATGTGATTTGAATTTTATCTGTTCATTTAGTAGGCTGGTGCTTTGTGAATATTTCACGGTGTTCTAGAGTATTAACATGTTCTATGTACATGCATAGAGGACAGCATACTCACCAACCTGAGCATGTTTGTTGCGTAAAACCATATGTAACTTCAAAATACCTTTTCTCTGTATACTCACTGTGGTGGGGTTTCTTCAGTCAAAATTCCCCTTTTTTAATTCCTCATAAAGTTGATGGAACTGCATTGTCACCCATCCAGGCAAAATAAGTGTAAAACAAGAAATAAATTTCATGCCACAGGTGGTAAAGAGTATCCCTAAGGGCTATAATGGAGAATTTCCAGGTCTTCTGGTATTGATTAATCTGAAAATAAAATATGGTATTTTCAGTCTTTAGTCATTCATCAAAATTTGATATTTTTCTGTATTTTTGATATCTATACAGTTTGCTACTATGTAGAAATATATATATATATATATATATATATATATATATATATATATATATATTCATTTGATGTATATTTTAATGCAAATTCTGCTTTCTGTAATCTTCTTTTACAGGTACGCAACAATAACCTTCACAACCTGATCCATGTTTGCCGACATGGCACTAATGAACTGGGACGTGAATTGATTGTTTCATGCAAACAGTTGGCTTTGGCAGAAAACAAAGCGTAAGTAATCAAATGCACTGAGTTGTAAACACTAGATTTCATTGGTTCATCAACCGAAGACCTAATTACTAGTCATTTGTAATACTCATACCTTTTCATGCTACCGAAGCAAGGAACAAAATAACTCAGATTCAGTCATTTTGACAAGAAACCTGATAAATTTTACAACAAAGTCCTGAATATAAACTTTCTTTTTAAGAATTCTTGTGTCACAGATATTCTATACTCCTGTTTACATATTTAGTGCCTGTAGTTTTTTCTTGTTGGGTGCAGTATTTTTGCATCTGTCTTTTGCCACAAGCAAGAGCAAAATGTAGCTTCCACTGAGTTTTCAGTACATTTATAGCTGTAACAACAGTATGAAAGTTGCTGAGGTGTGGGTGGTGCTAAGCAATTTATTTATTGAATATGAAAAACTATGTTGGCATAAATGTCCATTAAAGCACTTGCTTGACACAAAAAAGACAGAAGATTAAAAATACATTTACAGCCATTACTGGTGTTATGAAAGGTGTTACTCATATGGCTGGTCATGCTACAATAGTAATTTCTGGTCCAGTGAGGAAAGCAGTGGCATACTACCTCACTCCTCGTCATGCTAACATTTGGTGGTGCTGTTCGAGGATCCAGCCACCCCCTTGTCTGATGACTTAACAGAAAAGATTTATTTAGCTTATAGCTTGTCATTCCATATTCTAATGTGTATGTAAAAGTCAAAAAACAGGCACATAATATACACAGAATAATAAATGATTAAATGAAAATGAAAATGAAAAATGAAAACCTACAACCTGTTTTCCAGTCATTGACCGGGTCAGGGATGTACTGAATGAATCATCTCTTGAGTAGCATTATGGAAGTCACACTGATAACCAGTGAGGGCCCAATATATCTTATCTTTTGGCTATGAAAAGAGCCTGTAGATCAGAATTACCATGAGAGATATTAGGTCCAGTTGTGACACCATGTATGTAGACTTTCTACAGTGCTGCTCTTGCAGTCTGTCCATTGCCCAGGATATTCCATTATGGAGATTGTCTGGACAATGATGGCTCAAGGGTGACTGGATCAACGTGGTGAGGGCTTCTTCTCAGGCACTGTCCTGACAGAATGCCCTAACATCACCTTTGTCCAGTCTGTGGCCTATATGTGAATTTATAAATAAAGTGGAATTTTAATAATGCAAACTATATTAAAATAGAATGAAACTACAACCCTGATATTTTTGTGTGAAAACTATATTTCTATACATCTGTTTCACAACTTAGGAAAGACATCCAGATGTTTTGAGAGTTTATTTCAGGACTTTATTCATTTATTATTACTCACTGGTTTCCAGCAAGATTGCTATTTGTGATAGAAATAAACCACACTTTGAAATCTCTGTCCATTGTTGAATGTTGCTACTTGGGGTCCTTGAAAGTATCAGGTTACTGTTTTATATTTCAGCAAAAATATAATATTCTAACTCTGGAGCTCTCACATCACACTTTGTAACAAGTCAGTTGGTGTTGGTGAAAAGACTAGTTTCCAGTGCTTTTTTAAAACTGTGCCACTAACACCTGTTCTTATCGGTACAATAGAAGGAGGGAGAGATTTAAATACCTAGGAAAATGGATAGAAACTGGATTGGCAGAGAAAGAAGTGATGGGAGCTTGAATAAACAAAATTAATTTGGCATACGAACTAACTATGAATGTCTACAATAAGAAGTTTATGATTAATGCAAAAGTGAGACATTACCAGACAGTGATCCACTCTGAAACCTTATGTGCAGCAGAAACTCTTAACCTAGTAAGAACAGGAGTAGTTAAGAGATTAGAAATTAAGTAACAAAAGATTCTCAGGAAGATATTGGGAACACAAAGAACAGAGGACAGCCAAATCAGAAGACGAGCGAACCAAGAACTGTATACCATGATAGAGAAAATTTTGGATATCATACAGAAAAGGAGCGTGTTCTTCGGACACATCCTAAGAATGGACTAGGGGAGGTTAACACTGCAAATAATACAGTTTTGTGTGAACAAGAGTACCAAAGTATGCTGGATCCAAGAGGTAGAAAGGGATCTAGAAGAAATGGGAATACAGGAACCAGAGATATAAAACAGAGTATTTTTTAAATAAAAAACTGAGGCTTGCACAGATTTTCTGGACAGAACTAGGCCCAGAACAAAATCATCATGGATGAAAGGGCGAAGAAGGTTGCAAAGTATGAGAATGAAAGAATATTGGACAAGGGAGAAAGACCAGAATCTGATACGAATTAATCTGGTCCTCCGATGGCCAAAATGAAAAGAAGGAAAGTAGGGAGAATCATAACTAGATATTCAGTAGTAAAAAGTGTTGCTGGTTTATGAGATTGTACTACATTGGTGTAACAAAATTTCACGATGACTGTAAACATGGCTCAAGGACAATTGCTGAAAGTTAGCAGGGATAATTTGGTAACTCCATGTTTCTCTCAGGGTTATTTATATGTAACTTGCTCCAAGACTGGGACGCAGAGGAATTTATACATTTATGTTACTAATAACATGGCATGTAATATTATTTATCCTACAGTGCTGGATCAATGATTTCACAGTTAGAAAAGATATACAAACTTAACAAATCAGTTTCAGTTATTTGCAGTAAGTTCAAAAAGTTCTGACTGAATTATCAAAAGGATTGCCCCCACCAATACTATCTAATAAACCAACTCCTCTACAATTCTAAATTGCACTTAAGGCAAATCCTAATGGCAATGATGCGATAGAAAAGGGCTAGCAGCTTTGGCCTTAATTAAGGTACAGCCCCAGCATAAGCCTGGTGTGAATATGGGAAAACACGGAAAACCATCTTTAGAGCTGCTGACAGTGGGGTTCAAACCCACTATCTCCCGGATGCAAGCTCACAGCAATATCAAAACTACAAGGGAAGATGTCTAAGTGACTCAGTTTAATAGACAGATTATTACTTTTCTAAAATATGATGACTCGATAATTTTTCTCGAAACTATGCTGGAGAGGTGAATTAGAAATATATGGATCATTTGATTTACTTGACTGTATGCCAATGGCAGAATATATGAATATGAAGATCTCTGTTAGGTAATAGTTGAAGATCTTGCTTGTTTTTCGAACTATCCTCTCATGTTATATTAAACAGTAGATTACCCTTTATTCAATCTCTATGTATACCCAAATTGTTACCTTTAAAGATCATAGAGTCAGTAATAATTTTGTGAATACTATAGTCATGTTATCACAATAGTTTGCATCATCCTCATCCCCCTCTTCTTCCTCCTCATCATCATTATCATTATTATTAATGCAGTACAGTTTAGTCATTGTAAAATATTTAATTTGTATTTCTTTAAATTTTGTACTTATAATGATGTTATTTATTGTTTGTATTTTATGATGAGATGGATCTGGAATTTCAACCATCTTTGGTTAATTTTGCTGGCATGGGGGCTGGATGTATGTGTTGTCTTCATCATCATTTCATCCTACAGGCATCAACTCAAAAGACCTGCACCTGGTGAACCGAACATGTCCTTGGACACTCCTGGCACTAAAAGCCATACGCCATTTCATTTTCATTTCAGATGGAAGAAATGGTCTGATGGCCTTAATATAGCCAGACAAAATTAATCTAATCTTATCTAATCTAATCTCCAGCCCTGAAGATTGCATACTGTCTTAATAATTTACCTCCATCTCTGCCTACTTACTGCTTCTCCCTTGCAATGTCTGATGACAGTTATTTTAGGTTTCTGTCCAGTTTATTCCACCATCACAGCCTAGGTCTATTGGGTGAAGTTTTTTTGTGGTGTTCCCTCCATCAGAGCTCTAGGTATTGCCTTCTCTGGCATCCTCACCATATGACCAGCCCACTGGATCTGTTTTCAAGCCATATCTGCCCATCACACTGTATATCCCTTATTTGTACTTTGTCTCCACTCTTCTCCATCTTTGATAGGCCCTAGAATTCAAAGCAATTTCAAGTTCTAATAATATGATGTAATTCTATTATTTTCTTCACTTGTTAATGTTATACTATCAAATCAAAAGTATCCAGATACCCCTGTACATTAGTAATCAACAACAAATATGCATTGTATCAGTATGAAAGGAGGCAGGGAGGTTTGTAATTTTTTTATTTAATTTCTTCTATGGGGAAGTGTGGGAAATCTTTCATGAGACAATTGTGAGGGTCCGCACTCCACAAGCGTGTGAGATTCCTACTCACTAAAATCCACACACCCTTTTCCCATGATGTATATCTCTGCCCCGGAACCGCTCTCGCATTACTTCAGGGCGGTATCATGCTAATTTCTCAGGTTTCTTCTTCCTTTATTTCTCTTTACTGCCATTCATGAGCATTCATATCCCTCTTTTTCTGACGCAGGATGCCTTCTACATATACTGCTACCTGATCCCAAGATTCTTGGTTTCATAGCATCACCTGCACAATAGATTCTGGCATCAGCTCTCCTTGCTCAGTATGTAAACATATTCTCTGAGTTGACCAGTGATAGCATACAAAAAATGTGTGAAATACATCGTACATCATTGCAATAAATACATGCCCAGCCACTCGCTCAAACTACTCCATCTAGAAATTTCCAGAAGTATCCGTGACCTGTCGATAGATGCGTAATGTTAAAGTTAACCTCACCATGAGCTTGGGCAACCCAATCAATTAGACATGGTATCAACCGCTTAGTCCATTTTCCTCGAGGATCTTCCTCCCATCTTTGCTGCCACCACTCCATTCGTTGCCTATAAGCTAGCTCCTTAGCACGCTTCTTTCTGAGCTCCCCTTGAGTTCGCCAGACTTCCTGTCTCTCTAAGGCAAGTAAATCAATCAGTGCTACCGCTGCTGCCGTAAGAACCGCAGATTCGGTTACTGTGCGATATATGCTTGTAATTACATGTTATAAATCTCCTTTTTGGTCCGTATTGAAAATTTACAGTTCAAAAAATAATAAAGGTGTTCTTTAATCCACCTATTCAATACTTTAATTTCCACTTATAGTGGTTACATAAACAGAATATCAGTTTTAAAAAATGGGACATGTTTCGCCCTCAATTTAGGGCATCTTCAGCCTAAATACAATCTTCAAGAGTACACCTTATATTAATATGGAAGCTAAAAGTTTAGCCAGTTACTAAAATTCAGTACATAAAAATGTGAAAAATGATACATTATACAAACATGTTGATGGAAACACTGTCAATGATTAAACCATAAACTATTTTGTCAGAGACTAAAACTTATTCTGTTAAAAATTCTAATTAAAATGGTTCATTTAAAATTGTTAGTGGAATACCAAAGTGACAATGACATAATGCCAACGACATGAGGGCGTGAAACACAAGCACAAAAATGAATGTAATAAATACAACATGTTCAAGGCCGCTGATGAAAACGTGAGTATAAGGTGAAACTGAAGCATCAGGTGAATTATTGCTGAAGGGGCCCTTAGCACTGGTAGGCAATATTAATGTCTGAGACCTTGTCAGGAAATGTCAGTAGATACTGGAAAATGTTCTCTGTAAGAGAAGGAAAGGAAGGATTAAGAAGTTGAACGCAAGGAGAGAATTCTGTTTACGTTGTTAGGAACAGATGAGGACTTACATGTTTGTTGAAAGCTGTCATTTGCTATCTACTGTTGCGTTGGTAGCCGCCCTTCTGTTGGCTCTGAGTCTCGTATTATAACTGCGCTGCAGAGGCGGTAGTGAACTCGGAGAGGAAGGAATGGGGGAGCATGGAAGGGAGGAGAGGATGGGTGGAGTCAACTGTGATGAGGCTGACAAAGGGACGGAGTTATCTGTTTTGCTGGAAGTAGGCCTAACATCTGTAGGTATGGGTGGAGCACTAGAGTATGGAGAATTAAATATATTAGGTATCCTAAATTTATTTGAACTGTCTTTAATAATTTTGGCATTAATTCATGTAAAATGCTTTTACTGTCCGTTTTGTCATTAAGATTCTGTTCCTTATTATACGTCTGGTCTAAATAGATAAACAAACTTTCTAGTTCATTCAAGATTCTCCCTTTTCCTATGTTTCTAATTATTGCTAGGTCTTTCTCTATGGATTCAAATCGGTGACCAGTTTCCCTCATATGCAAACTCATCACTGAGTATTTCCTATGTTTTTCTGTGTTAACATGTTCCATGTATCTTGTCATAAAGCTTCTCCCAGTCTGTCCAACATATGAAAAATTACACTGTGTACATTTGTGTCTGTATACTCCTGATCCCAAATAACAATTTCTGTCATAATTAACTTTTTTATGATTAAAGAATATGGATTGGTTAGTATTAGTAGTTCTAAAAGCTATATTAAAATTATGTTTCTTGATCACGTTATTAATCTGGTGTATAGCTGGATTATTAAAAGTAAATGTAGCATACTCAGTTTTTTGTTTTTTCTGGTATCAGATTCGTGGATAACTTGATCTTAATTTTATTGATCAAATTATTGATCATTTCTATTTTGAAACCATTCTGTTTAGCAAGGTACCTAATATAATTCAATTCTTTCTTCAAATTCTTGGGAGATAGAGGAATTCTAAGTGCTCTGTAAATTAAACTGTGAAAAGATGCTTGTTTATGTGAATTCAGATGTAATGAAAAATTGTTTATAGTTGTAGATGATTGTATCGGTTTTCTAAATATTTGGAAATCAAAAGTGTTATCCTTATGCGTAACAGTTACATCTAGAAAATTCAATGAGTAATCGACTTTGTCCTCTTTTGTGAATTTCAAATTAAGTTCGATTTCATTTAACTTGTTTAAGATTTCTTGACTATTAGTGACATCTTTGTTTATAATTACAGACGTATCATCTACATATCTCATAAATCAATCATAAATCAGTTCCTTTAATTTTTGCTATTATTTCATTGTGTTTGATTGAATCCATGAATATTATAACTTTGAAATTTATTAATTTATCCATGAATATGTCGGCAAGGATGCCTGATATTGGGTCACCCATTGCTAATCCATTCTGTTTCTAAATTTTATTATTAAAGGAGAAGTAATTATTGTCTAATACGAAATTTAATAATATAGTGAATTCTTCTACTTCCATTTTACTAAGATTACTATGTTTACAAATATTATCATGAATAATATTAACAGTTTTTTCTGTCGGAATATTCAGGAATATATTCACTACATTATATGAGCACATCGTCTGGTTTGGACGCAAGACAAATTTAATCAAA
The DNA here is from genome assembly GCF_040414725.1 of Anabrus simplex. Lineage (NCBI taxonomy): Eukaryota > Metazoa > Arthropoda > Insecta > Orthoptera > Tettigoniidae > Anabrus > Anabrus simplex. Next base: position 156,449,186 of record NC_090271.1, read on the forward strand.
ATGTCACACAAGTCAATGGAATTTCTTAATGTTTGTTTATTATTAAAAGTGTAATGTTTCTTCATATTATTATTTTATTTGCTTTACGTCGCACCGACACAGATAGGTCTTACGGCGACGATGGGGTAGGAAAGGCCTAGGAATTGGAAGGAAGCGGCCGTGGCCTTAATTAAGGTACAGCCCCGGCATTTGCCTGGTGTGAAAATGGGAAACCACGGAAAACCATCTTCAGGGCTGCCGACAGTGGGGCTCGAACCCACGATCTCCCGATTACTGGATACTGACCGCACTTATAATGTTTCTTCAAAAAATTATGAAAGTATTTGGAGAACTTATACGTGGGAGAATTTTGGCAGTTGATTATTGGATGAATCGGAACATCTTTTTATGTATTTATGTATTTTGGGCAAAGCTCTAGTTTCTGGGAGCCTAGGATTCATATTGACAAGTTTTAGTTGTTCTGGTTCGGTAAAAAGAGATGTGGATCTTTAAAGTAAGGCCTTTAAGTTGCGTTGAACTTTAGCTAATGGATCTTTAGTCACTACTGTGTATTTGTTATTATCAAAAAAATCTTCAGTTTTTTTTGTTATATGTATCCTTATCTATCAAAACAATTGCGCCCCCTTTGTCAGCCTTGGTTACTATAATATTGTTATCTTCAATTTTCAGTTTCATATTTTTTATTGTTTTTTGTTGTTTAGGATCAAAATTGGCATAAATCTCTTTAGCTAATCTGGGCAATCTCTTCTTTAACTCCAATCTCACTTCGACTTGTACATTGCTTGGGAGTTTTGATATGTTCGCTTCCGCTTCTGCTACAGTGTTAATTATGTCTATTTCTCTATCTTTATTAGGCCAATTATGTTTTGGACCCCTTTTAAGTAGCTCATTCTCTCCTTCCGTAAATTGTACCTTGGTCAAGTTAACTACTGTGGGAGTAACAGTGTTTGATGGGCCTTTAATTTGTTCTTGCATTGTTTGTTTACTGTGATGTATTTGTGTCTCTACCAAATGATTCAATTATTCAATGTATCTTGTTTCTTACTAAGTGTGAACGTTAGTCTGTGTTCCATGTGTTGATAAAATGACTGCCATTCTATTGGGGGTAAATCCCGTGTCACCGCTAAGTGAACGTTATATAATTGCAAATTCAATTTGGATTCCTCCCTGTAATATGCCTTGATTTCATTTTTAAGCCATAATTCATTTACCTTACCTTGGGTTATATTATGGCTTGAGCTGCTTATATTCTTACATTGTGTTGATTTCAGAAAACTAGGTACTAGTTTTAGTCTCAGACTTCATTTTCAGATTGAGAAACTTATTTAATCTACATCTTGCCTGGTTGGCTGTCATATTACATGTTATCTCATTTTTGGTCCGTATTGAAAATTTGCGGTTCAAAAGAAATAAAGGTGTTCTTTAATCCACCTATTCACTACTTTAATTTCCACTTATAGTGGTTACATAAACAGACTATCAGTTAAATGGGACATGTTTCACCCTCAATTTAGGGCATCTTCAGCCTAGAAACAGTCTTCAAGAGTATACCTTATATTAATATGGAAGCTAAAATTTCAGCCAGTTACTAAAATTCAGTACATAAAAATGTGAAAAATGATACATTATACAAACATGTTGATGGAAACACTGTCAATGATTAAACCATAAACTATTTTGTCAGAGACTAAAACTTATTCTGTTAAAAATTCTAATTAAAATGGTTCATTTAAAATTGTTAGTGGAATACCAAAGTGACAATGACATAATGCTAACGACATGAGGGTGTGAAACACTAGCACAAAAATGAATGCCATAAATACAACATGTTCAAGGCCGCTGATGAAACCGTGAGCATAAGGTGAAACTGAAGCATCAGTTGAATTATTGCAGAAGGGGCCCTTAGCACCGGTAGGCAATATTATTGTCTGAGACATGTTCATATAATGTATCATTTTTCACATTTTTATGTACTGCATTTTAGTAACTGGCTAAACTTTTAGCTTCCATATTAATATAAGGTGTACTCTTGAAGATTGTTTTTAGGCTGAAGATGCCCTAAATTGAGGGCGAAACATGTCCCATTTAACTGATATTCTGTTTATGTAACCACTATAAGTGGAAATTAAAGTATTGAATAGGTGGATTAAAGAACACCTTTATTATTTTTGAAATGCGCTTGTAATACGCAAAGCTGACCTCCGCTGTACCGCAGCTATCCTTCGCCGGTATTTTTCAAACTTCAGAGATTCAGCCCAGACTTCGACACCATATAGAAGTGTTGAGTGAACTATCGACATCAGAAGTCATCATTTGCTAGACTTCGGACCTTTAATGTTGCTCATTAATCTATTCAGTGCAATCGTTGTTTCACCGCCTTATCTGTCACCCATTTGATATGATCCCAAAAAGTAAGTTTGGTATCAAGTGTCACACCAAGGTACTTTATACTTCTAGATGTTTCAATTTCTGTTTGTCCAATATACATCAGAATAAAGGTCGTCATCCTTTTTCTTGTGCCGGGCTGAGTGGCTCAGACGGTTAAGGCGCTGGCCTTCTAACCCCAACTTGGCAGGTTCGATCCTGGCTCAGTCCGGTGGTATTTGAAGGTGCTCAAATACAACAACCTCATGTCGGTAGATTTACTGGCACGTAAAAGAACTCCTGCAGGACTAAATTCTGGCACCTTGGCATCTCCGAAGACCGTAAAAGTAGTTAGTGGGACGTAAAGCAAATAGCATTATTATTATTATTATTATTATTATTATTATTATTATTATTATTATTATTATTATTATACCTTTTTCTTGTCAAGAGAACAATCTCTGTTTTATGATCTGCCAGTTGTAATCTGTGATTCGCCATCCAATCTTTCACCCATCGCATCACTTGATTTAACTTAAACTGAGCCAACTCCAAATTTTGAGCTACTGTCAAAACAGCTATATCATCAGCATAGCCCACTAGCATTGTGTCTTCCGGCATCTCAAACCTCAACAATCCATCATACACAATGTTCCACAGATTCGGGACAAGGATGGACCCTTGTGATGCACCAGCTGTGAGCCATTTCACTCTCTGCCCATCTTCTGTGTGATATATTAGAGTAAGATGTTTTAAATAATTTCTCATTATGCGCATGAGATACTCAGGTATTTTGAAAGTATGAAGTCCATCCAGAAAGTGGTACCTATTTGTGCAATAAAGACACAGGAGTAAATATTAACAAATATACACATTTTTATTGGAAACAGCATACCTTACACTACTTCTGCACATAATCTCCAAGCAAATTTAGGCATTTGTCATAATGTGGGATGAGTTTTTGTATTCCAGCGTCATAGTCCTCTGCCGCCAGCATATTGAGATACGTAGTCACGGCTCGTTTAAATTCTTCATCGCTGTAAAATCTTTTTCCCGCCAGGAAGTCTTTAAACTTCGTAAAGATGAAAATCTGAAGGGGCCAAGTCCGGGCTATACGGGGGATGGTCGAAGGTTTCCCCACTTGAATTGCTGTAAAAGTTGTTGTGTTATCGCAGCTGCATGAGGCCTGGCATTGTCATGAAGGAGAATGACGCCTGTAGACAATAGACCTCGCCGTTGATTTTGTATTGCCCGCCGTAATTTCTTTGATGTTTCACAATACACATTAGCATTAATTGTGTCTCCACGGGCCATAAAATCAATGAGCAGTACACCTCAGCGATCCCAGAAAACAGTTGCCATGAGTTTCCTGGTGGACAGAACTGTCTTGAATTTTTTTGGTGTGGTTGGTGAATGAGCATGATGCCACTCCATTGACTGTCGTTTACTCTCAGGTGATGCATAACAAACCCATGTTTCGTCCCTAGTAATGATGCGAGTCAGAAAAGAGTCTCCTTCACTGGAATAACGTCCCAGAAATGTCAGTGCTGCAGCCATATGCTTGGTTTTGTGCTCCTCTGTAAGCATGCGAGGGACCCACCATGCACAGATTTTTGAATAATGCAGATGATCTTTGACAATTTCATGAACAATTGTTCGAGACACATTAGGAAAATGTTCACAGAGTTCATCAATTATGATGCGCCGATCGTTCTTCACGCATTCGTCTACTGCGCTCAGCAGTTGGTCTGTAATGACAAATGGTCTCCCTGAATGCTCCTCATCGTGTATGTTCCCCCTCCCCAGGTTGAAGTTGCGACACCAGTGCCGAAAAGACGACTCGTCCATCACGTTGTCTCCATACACCTCCGTTAATTGGCGATGAATATCACAAGGTCGAACGTTTCGTGCATTAAGAAATTTAATCACGGCCCTCACTTCATAACTGGTGGAGTTCTCAATTTGTTTAAACATTTTAAACGATCACAGACACAACACAGGCAATGCTAGCGTCTACCCGAGTCGTGAGCGCTTCATTGCTTCATGTGGCACTAATGGGTACTACTTTACGGATGGCCCTCGTATTTTGAAGCGCAATATGTCATTCCACCTTATCAAGTTGAAAGCATTCTTAACATCCAGAGTCACAAGGAGTGTCACTTTTCGAGAATGATGATTACCCATTTGCGCATTATTCGCTGTATTCAACACTTCCCATACTGCATCGATTGTCGAATGTCCTCGGAAACATGTTGACGATCAGAGGGGTCCCCAGCTAGTTGAACTGCTGAAAGTATTCTTGGCTGCAAAAGTTTCTCTAATCCTTTACCAGCAGTATCCAGCATACATAAAGGTCTATAGCCCCCAGATTTCCCTTTGCTTATTAAAACTAGCCGAGCTGTTTTCCAGTGAACACTAAAAACCCCCGATAGCAGACAGCTGTTGTACATTTTCAGCAGTACTTGTGGACAGAAATCTGCTATCACCTTTAGTATCTCTGCTGGAATACTATCTGGTCCTGGGGCCTTTTTATTTCTAAGGGACCTAATCGCTCTTGTCAATTCTTCTTGTAATACCAATATAAATGGTCCATTATTGGACATTCTTCTTGTGTAAAAAGTGGTACATCATCTATTAAGTCGTCATCATCATCATCATCATCATCATCAGACCTCTCAGGATGATCTGGGAATAATGTATCTACAATGTACTTCATTGCATTTAAGTCCATGATCGGGTTCGAGAAACTTCGAAGTTTCTTCATAACGATCTTGTATCCCAAACCCATTGCATTTGAGTCCATGATCAGGTTCGAGAAACTTCCACTTCCTTAGCCATTTTCCACCATTTGTCGACTTTACTCTTTTTGATAGCATTTCTCAGTTCTTTCTTCGCTGACTTATCTGTGAGTGAGGTGTCTTCTTGGCTGACTCGTGCTCTCAGTGCCTTCTGTCTAAGTTGCAGACAATGTCTTCTCTGGTCAGCAATATCTTTGGTCCACCAATACGCTGAACGCTTCTTGTTTTTAATGTATTACGAGTCATGGACAGATCACATGCTCTCCAAATAAGCTGCATGGTGAGTTCAATACGTTTCTCAGCCGCTTCTTTCCCTTTATAACAACAAATTTGTTCTGTTATATTATCCATTTCATTTCTTAAGATAGCAAGTAATTTTTTTTTAATCCATACTTTCTGTATTCCATAGTGTTGGTTTATACGATATAATATTCATCTGTGAAGTTTCAGGAAGAACACGAAAAATACTGTACTGGTGATCACTTCCTGTGAATTCTTCATCACCCGCCAGTCATTGATTTTCGACACGATGTCCTCAGATACGAAAGTCACATCCGGTATGGTTCCCCTACAGCCCAGTCGTCGAAAGGTTGGCACATTTCCAATATTAGCGACCATCAAACCCAACCTAGCGGTCATCTCCATAGTTCGATGCCCTCTAGAGTCGTACTGTGACATACACCATTCTAGTGCTTGTGCATTGAAATCAACAACCACGATTAAACCGTTGTCAAAACCTTGTTATACATCCTCTAGGCCATCCAGCTTAGTCTGAAATTCAAATACTGACTCATTTGGCATAATGTAACAGCTCACTAAAGTATATCTAATAATAATAATAATAATAATAATAACAATAATAATAATAATAATAATAATAATAATAATAATAATAATAATAATAATAATATTCTTTTTTTACGACGGACTATGGAAAATCTTCAAAAGACACTTGTGAAGGGTCTGCACCCCACACGTGTGTGGGATTCTTACCCATTAAAAACCACAACCCTTTTACTACAATGTGTATCATCACCCTGGAACCGCTCTCGCTTTACTTCAGGGTGATATCATGCTTACTTTGTCTTTCAGACTTCTTCTTTCTTCATTTCTCCTTTACAAACGTTCGTAGACTTCCAAATCCTCCTTCTTCTGATGAAGGACATCCTCCACATACACTGCCACATGATCCCAAGATTCCTGGTTTCGTAGCATCGCAGAAATAATATTATCTGCTGTCAGTTCTCCTAGTTCAGTTTCCACACATCTTCTCTGTATCATCCAGTGGCCGCACACAAAGAAGGTGTGAAATACATCATTAATGTCATCACAGCACACGCATGTTGCATTACTTGCTCTGCCCACTCTATGCAGGAATTTCCAAAAATATCCATGTCCTGCTAGAAGCTGCATGAGGTAATAGTTTTCTTCACCGTGAACCCTTTCAACTCAGATATCTAAGCGTGGTATCGGTCGCTTGGTCCATTTACCCCGAGGGTCACTTTCCCATCTGAGTTGCCATTGCCCCATCCTTTGACTGAAGGCATGCTTCCTTGCACATTTCTATCCCAGCTCTCCTTGGGTTCACCAGATTTCTTGTCGCTCCAATGCAAGTAGGTCTGTTGGGGCTATTGCTGCCACCGTGAAGATTGCAGGTTCGGAAACCATGCGGTATGCACATGCAATACGTAAAGTTGTTCTTCATTGCACAGCAGCTATCCTTCTCCGAAACCAAGCAAATCTCAAGGATTCAGCCCAGATTTCAGTACCATACAGGAGCACTGACTGAACTGTCAACATGGGAAGACGTTGTTTACTGGATTTCGGACCTTTAATATTTCCCATCAGTCTGCAGTCATGTATTTTACTGTCTTATCTGTCGCTCTCTGAATATGATTCCAGAATGTGAGCTTGGAGTCAAGTGTCACGCCTAAATATTTTATGGTCGCAGATGTTTCAATCACTAACTCTCCAACAGTCATTGGCACAAGAGTCTCGATCCTTTTCCACATCAAAAGAACTATTTTCGTTTTGTTTTCGGCTAGTGTTAGACTGTGACTCATCATCCATTCTTTAATGTGCTCCATCACCTGGTTCAGTTTGATTTGAGCCATTTCAACATTATGAGCCACTATCAAAGCGGCCACATCATCAGCATAGCCCACAAGCTTCATGTCCTCTGGCATCTCCAAACGTAAGAAGCCGTCATATATTATGCTCCAAAGATCTGGACCAAGGATCGAACCTGCGCTGCACTAGCCGTCAGACGTTTTGTCTTTTGTCTATCTTCCATATCATACAGCAGGGTGCGGTCTTTGAAGTAATCTCTCATTATGCGCATAAGATATTGTGGTAGCTTGAAAGTTTCTTCAAGAGCTACCAACATGTCGCTCCACCTTGCAGAATTGAAGGCATTCTTCACATCCAGGGTCACCAGAAGTGTCAATTTACGGGAGTGATGATTGCCCATTTGTACTCTTTCTGCTGTATTCACCACCTCCCACACTGCATCCAGCGTCGAGTGCCCTCTCCGAGATCCATGTTGGCGAACAGATAGATCCTCTGCTAGTTGAACTGCTGAGAGGATTCTGGACTGCAGAAGTTTCTCCGCACCTTTTCCAGCTGTTTCCAGCATACATAAAGGTCTATAACCACCAAGTTTTCCTTTGCTGATCAAAACCAGTCGGGCCATTTTCCATTGGGGACTAAAAACACCCGCTTGCAGGCAGTGATTGTACATATTCAGCAACAGTTCTGGACAGAGTTCTGATATTATCTTTAACACTTCTGCAGGTATACCATCTGGTCCTGGAGTCTTCTTATTTCTATGAGAGCTAATAGGTCTATTCAGCTCTTCTACTGTGAAGAGGGGTATATCATCCAGTTCTTTTTTGTCGTCACAGTCAATCCTCTCTGGATGGTCTGGGAATAGGGTATCCCCAATTTGTTTAATGGTTTGCGGATCCATACTCGGGGTTGAAAATATCCCAAATTTCTTCATTACAATCTTGTAACCTAGTCCCCATGGATCAACTTCTACTTCTTTTGTCAATGCCCACCATTTATCGGCTTTACTCTTTCTAATTGCGTTACGAGTTCCTTCTTTGCTGACTTGTACTCCACTGTGACTGAGGTATTCTCTGGACTGCCTCTCATCCTCTGAGCCCTGCGTCGAAGTCGCAGACAATTCCTTCTCAGTTCAGAATCTCTTCGGTCCACCAGTATGCTGGGCGCTTACTATTTCGCGGTCTCCTTTGAGACATTGAGACATTGCATGCTTGTTGGATTAGCTGCTTGGTGAGCTCAACACATATACTAGCTGCTTCTTTCCCTCTACGACCAAAACATTTTTCTGTTATGTTCTCCATTCCATTCCGTATTACATCAATAAACTTTTCCTTGTTGATACCAGCTATGTTCCACCGTGCTGGCCTGCGCAAGATATTTCTTACTCCAGGAGATTCCTGGAGCAGTCAAAAGGTAATATATTGATGATCACTCCCCGTATAGTTCTATATCACTTTCCATTCAGTAATCTTAGGTACGATATCCTCTGATGAGAAGGTTACATCTGGTATTGTTCCCTGGCATCCTGGCCATCAAAATGTTGGCACATTTCCAATGTTGTTGACCACCAAACCTGTTCTGGCTGCTATCTCTATTATATGCCGTCCTCTGGAGTCTGTTTGTGGCATGCCCCATTCCAACGCTTGAGCATTTACGTCACCAGCGACCACTAGTCTGTTTTCCATTCTGCATAATGCATCCTCAAGGCTGTCAAGTTTCATCTAAAATTTGGAAACAGATTCATTTGGCGTAAAATAACAGCTTACAATAGTGATTACCCCAGTCTGTACCCAAACAAAACCATCTTCGCATCCATGCTCTGTTACTGAGACTTTTCCTAGATCTGGTATCCAAATTGCAGCTGTTCCAAGGTTATCCACAAACCACCCTGGATGATCCCTCTCTTGATATGGTTCGCTAATAATAATGATGTCTACTTCCATCTCATAAATCAGCTGTGTCATAAGATCGTTAGCTGTTTGATTCCTGTGCATGTTTGCTTGAAGGAGTCGCATCATTTGCTGTGATTTTTTGCCTTTTCAAGAGCTTCACGAAATATTGTGCATGCACCTGATCCAGGAACATGATTTTGTTTAGCTTTATTGATACCCTTATCTGTACAAAGCATGCATCACGGATTGTTCTTTTTACAGTCTACTGCCTTGTGCCCAGATTCTCCACACTTAAAACAGAGCTTACTTCTGTCGGGGCCTGTGCAGTTTCTTGCCAGGTATCCATATGATAGGCATCAAAAGTAGCGAGTTAACATGGTTCTGGCACGTACTCTGCAGTATAGCCATCCTATCTTAATTCTTCCTGCTTCCAGTAGTTTCTGAGCATCTTCATCTTTAGTTTCGAAGATGGCAAGTTTCTTTCCCCAGCTGTTTGGTTTTGTGACTGATATTTTCAGCTCTCTGTAGGGATTACCGGAATCTCGTCTTACAGCTTCCTCCACATCCGCAACGGTAGTGACGCCATCCATGTCTCGAATCTCCAGTGTAGTTCAGGGGATTAAAGCCTTTATATCACCATCTCGTCCTTGGGCATCTCTCAGAGATTTATTTTCAATCTTTGTTGTTTTATTGAATTCAAGAAGAACAGCCCCAGCTCTTGTTTTGCGGATAGATAGGATGCCTGCTTCACTGTCTTCCGGCTCCACCCTTTTCCTGATATCCTTCAAAACATCAGCAAAAGTCTTACCGTTCATTGGTTTGATGATTACGGCTTCTGAATGACGCCTTGATTTAGAATGAGGTCATTTTCCACTCTCGCTAAACGCTGTACTTTCAAGATAGTTACTGGCCTGTTTCATTGGAATATCTTTGTGCTTCCTATCCTCACTCTTTCTCTTCTTCTTGGATAGAAACGTTTCCCATTTTTCTTGGTCTTCCTCCATGTCATTTATCACTGGTGATGTCCTGGACAATTCCTTGTTCTCCCTGGTAGTTGATCTCTGCTTTAGTTCTTCTGTAGATTTCTTCCACGACATCCTGCATGTTGCTCCAGCCTCTAAAGCTTCTTCTAACTTCATGAGGCCAATTTTTATTTCCGTTTTTAGATTCTTAAGAGGAATAGCCATGATGTTCTTCAACAGTGATCTTGCAGTCTCGAGATGCACCTCTTCTTCATACTGATTCTCCGTTATCTGCCGACTGATATCATCAATGAGATTTAGGTCAATACTCCTACCGTTTCAGCCATTGTGGATGCATTCCCTTGATACTCCAGGCAGCTCCACAGTGTCACACCAAATCTCTGCTTCTGCCACCATGCCAATGAGGGAGTCTAGTTGGCCGTGACTTCAACCAAGGGGATGATGTTGTGAGTGGGCGCTGGGAGCGCTTACACTAGAAAACGATCGTCCATCTACCGCAGTGCTACTTCTACGTGATTTTGATCTTTGGCAAGATGGCTGCTCACAACAAGATTATTTCACTACAAACTTTTCAATATTTCACTCAATATTCTGTTGTTCCAATTGTAAACAAATACATCTACCATGCAATTGAGCTTAAAATAACCATACGAACTTCTTTCGGTAAGTACCTTCACATTATAAACCCGCTTTCTTGAGCTATCTTGTAGCTGTGAAGTTCATGCGTACTTTCATGTCCGATAATAATAATAATAATAATAATAATAATAATAATAATAATAATAATAATAATAATAATAATAATAATAATAATGAATATGCTTTTACATTCCACTAACTACTTTTGACGATTTTTGGAGATACCAAGGTACTAGAAATTTGTCCCACAGGAGTTAATTTAGGTGCCAGTAAACCTACCAACTTGAGGCTGGCACGAGACTGAGCCAGGATCGAACCTGCCAACTTGGGTTCAGAAGTTCAGCACCTGAACCGTCTGTGCCACTCAGCCTGGTAGGGAGGTTTGTTACACACCACTCAATATGACTATGGAACAGCAGCATGGTTAGGTAAGGTGAGCTTAGTGACTTTTGATGTGGGATAATCATTATTGATGGTTATGAATTTCATGTTTTTGGTCCGTATTGAACTGAGAATAATATATAAGTAATAATAATAATAACGTAAATGTTTCCACCTTTTCAATACAATATATTCACAAAATTACAAAATTATACGGTACTAGTTTCGACCCATCTAGGGGTCATCATCAGATCATTTGTGGCGAAATCCTAAGACAATATTATTTTAAAGAATAACAAGTGAAATGAGATGTTATGGTAATAGTTAATAATACAAGGAATATACATACTAAGAGGTTTTTAACAAAGAATAAAGTATAAATGGGGTGTTGTAAAAATTATAATCATGGAAATCAGTAAGTTCTTGTATTGAAATGAAATATGGCTTAGGAAGAGGGCTTAAGGTGGGGCTGAAGGGTGCGGGAGAAAGTGTAATTGTCTTGGAAAAGTACCTTTGATTAAATTTAGGATTGAGTTTAGGTTGGCTGCATTATTGTTTCTGAGGAAAGTGATAAATAGATCGAAGAGTATGTTGTGTTTCTCTGAGATTTCATTGAGATTGTGACTGGCATTAAAGTATTGGTCTAGGTGTATGTAGTAATTTTCCATTATGTTCAGTAAAGGGCCCTTGTTTGCTAATACGAGGATGTCCATGTCTTGTTCAATATTGGTGAAATTATGGTTATAATCTTGCATGTGTTGGCCGATGGCTGAAAACTTGTTGTATTTTATTGCGTTAGTGTGCTCGTGGTATCTGATAATGAAGTTTCTCCCGGTTTGCCCGATGTAGGTTTTTTTACAGGTGGTACATTTGATCATTGATTAGCACATAAGCAAGAAATCTATAAGTGATATTTCTAATCTTTCAAATGTACCCAGTTCAGTGAAATAATTGTAAAGTGGAAACATGAAGGTACAACCACAGCACAACCACAACATAGCCACAATCTGGTCAGCCAGGTATACTAATGCCCAGTATCCAATGTAGATAATAATAATTTCGTGTGGCTATTTCTAGCCGAGTGCAGCCCTTTTAAGGCAGACCCTCCGATGAGGGTGGGCGGCATCTGCCATGTGTAGGTAACTGCGTGTTATTGTGGTGGAGGATAGTGTTATGTGTGGTGTATGAGTTGCAGGGATGTTGGGGACAGCACAAACATCCAGCTCCCGGGCCAGTGGAATTAACCAATGAAGGTTAAAATCCCCGACCCGGCCGGGAATCGAACCCGGGACCCTCTGAACCGAAGGCCAGTATGCTGACCATTCAGCCAACGAGTCGGACCTCCAATGTAGATTAAAAAGGATGATGCGAGAAAATCGTCGGTTGTCTGTAGAAAGAATCACTGGGGAATTTAAAATCCACAAAGCACAGCCAGTCTCATGACTGTGTGTCAGGAATTACAAAGAATAGGGTTTGATAGTTGAGCAGCTGCCCATAAACCAAATATTTTCCCTCTTTATATAAAAGCGCCACCTGATGTGATGTAAAGAGTGATGCCACTGGACACTGAAACAGTGGAAACAGATAATTTGGAGTGATATATACACATTATAAATTGTGGCAATCTCATGGGAGGGTTTGGGTATGGAAAATTGAATGCTCAGGGAACCTTACCTGCCTGAATGTTTAGTAATAATGGTGAAGTTTGGAGGATGTGGCTCTATGATGTTGGGATGTTTCTTATGGCATGGACTTAGCCCTCTTGTAAGGACTGCATTTCACTGTATGTGCAGAAGGATATCAACACAGTTTGAGAGCTTTCTTACTGCCTACCGTGGGAAATCAGTTCGGTAATGATCATTGCTTATACCAATATGATAACACTCCCAGTCATACAGTGGGTTCTGTAAGCCCGTGTTTTAACAATAATAATATTCTATAACTAGACTGGCCCACCCAAACTCCCAACCTAAATCAAGAGAACACCTGTAGGATGATTTAGAATGGCGACATTGTTCCAGAACCCGCCGTCCTACAACAACACATTCTCTGGCTATGGTTCTTCGGGAATAATGGGATGCCTTTCCCATGGAAACATTGTAACAGGGAAAAGTCACCCTAACAGAATCAGGTGTGTGATAAAGGCAAAAGGTGGACCAATCTCATATAAAAGTCAACCATTAGAGAGTATAATACCAGCAAACTCTGTCTTCAATATCAGGTAGGTGTCTGGATACTTCTGATCAGATATGGTATGTTGTAAAACAGAACTTTTATTAATGATTATCCCATACATTTTTAGCAATGAACAGCAAGGAAGTAGTGAAAAACTGAAAACATGCTTACGTGACCTGGAGAAAGAAAATGGACTCTTAAAAAAGCAGTTTGCACAGATAATAGCAGCAAATCAGGAGAATGAGAAGAAGATTGCTGAAATAACTCAGGAAAAGCTCCATTTACAGGTATAGAGAAGAACAATTCCAAAAAATAAAATAGTATGTTGTTAGGTCATGAATGATATAGATCTTCAAGTAAAACATAATGACAATAATGTTTCTGAAACAGATTGCTCAGATACACATAGAAGCAGGCTGTGTCAGAACACTATTGGATTAGCCTTCACATGCATTTTTCACTATAGCAGAGACTATTCTAGTATCATTTAACACAGTCAATTAGGTGACATTTAAGAAACTAGGAGTAATCTCCATGAATATGATTTATTATTATTATTATTATTATTATTATTATTATTATTATTATTATTATTATTATTATTATTATTATTATTATTATTATTATTATTATTATTATTATTATTATTAGCCTGCCCGGTGGGGATGATCGTTAAGTTGTTGACGTCTAAACGATCTGACATGGTGGTTAGCCAGTTCAAGTCCCGTTGGTCCTAAAATATTTCATCTTCAGAATGTTGGCCAGCAGGGTAGGGAAGGTGGTGGTATGCAATTTCTAATCACTAGATTGCATGCCAAAAGTCTGGGTTGAATTCCAAACCTCTCTGCAATGCTCATGTGGAGTGAGGGCTTATGACGCTATGGATAGTGATTCGTCCGTCGGATGGAGACGTTAATACTTGAGCAGGAATAGGCTATGTGCTGGCACTAAGTTTCACCCTCCCCCTCCCTACTATCAAATATCACGTCATCCATTTTATCTCATTAGCTTCTCTGATGAGGTTGATGTCAGGAAGGGCATTCGGTCATAAAAACCTACCACGACCATTTCATGTCACCAGAATTTTCTTATTTTCACATTTTCATATTTTAGTTGTTTTTTTTCTATTTGGTGTCAGTTATATATTTTTCTCTGGTTTCCTTTTAATGCACTTCAGTGTTCAACTGGAAATTTGTTATTTAGGAAGGCAATGGATACCCAAACTATAAATTACTAATAATACATTATGGTATAAACTAGCTTTTATTGTTAAATAAGTCATTCGTCGTTGATTTTATGAAACCTCCTATGTGACAAAATTGGCTATTTTGAGGTTATGGTATCATTGGATTCACCTGTCCAAGCTCTACAGTTTAGGAAACCTTCTATGTGGATAAACATAGATAATAATGCATTAAAACCTTTAAAAGTTATATATATCCTATGTGCTTTCAGAAAATGTTGCTGCTAAACATCTCCTATGTGCTCCGACCACACATAGGAGCTATCATATATTAGACTCATGGCCTGCTATGGTGACTAGAAATGCACATAGGTGAATTCATTCACATAGGAGGTTTTGTCAGCACTAATTGTTGAATAATCATTGTTTATTTTTGTGGCTTATGCACATGGGAGATAAGTTACTGTTCGTATTTTATTTGAATATCGTGGCGTGAATGGTGGTTAAGTGTTGAATAAACCCACTATTTATGTTTGTTATTGAAAATAAAGCTATTAAGTGACAATGCATATTGTTTACTGGTATATTTTTGTAGGCTACTGCAAGCTAACCTCAACATAGAGTAGGCCATCTAGCTCACAATTTCAGTTAATTGATTGCTTCATTAGATATTTTTTCAGACATTATGGCATCTCATGGAAGGTAAATGGTTGATATGGTAATGCAAATGCCAGCAGGGATAAAATCGCTACTGCAGTTAATGAGGTAGTGAATACAAATAACATGACAGAGGTGGTGATAAATGAAAAGGAAGGTTTAAATGAGGTTATTTTGAATCCCGGAAATGAGCTATACACAATGATAAATTTGGCTTTGGAGAACAGAGATGTGTTAATACCAGTATCAGTTGTTGATGTAGAAAAGAAGAATGAGACTGTGAGTGTAGAAGAAAATATTGAAGCAGTGAAGAGAGACCTCACGATGGAATTATTCCAATGATACAAGCAGAAAATACATCAGAAAGGGAAGAAATTTGTTTAAAGGATACAGCTGAAACAGTGAATATTTATTCTCATGATGGAATTCCTATCTTAGTGGAGCCAATATTTGAAGCATTACAGGGGGTAAATGTTCTACAGGACAGGACTGTGAAACACAATCGAGTTTTAGGTTTACGTTACATAGGCTTCAAAAGAAGAGGAAAGGAGGTAATTCAGAATGTCCCAAAAGCAGGCAGAAGAGTGTGGTTGCATTGTAACCATTTAGCTATTGATAAGAAAAGTGCACAAATCTTTTTATGTGCTCGAGTTACACAGATGGATAGAGAAAAAATATCCAAGGAGTTTTGGAAAATACCAACATGGCAAGAAAAGAAGGCTTATGTGAAAGGATTGGTGAACACAAGAATTGTTCAAGAAAGAAGAAAGGACATTGGAGAATATAAAAAGAAAGAGGAAGGACATGATATATTTTTGCAGGTAGGAAACTAAGACAAAGTGAGAGTGAGCTGTGATTTTTTTCTAGTTACTCTTGATATTGGTGAGGACACATATAAAAGATGGGTGAAACGAAACATACTCCCAGATGAGGAATTATGCAAGACTTTCATAGATCTAAAAACCAACACTGTGAGCCTTCCAGATAGAAACAAAGACTGGACAGAACTCTAACCAAGAATAGAAGGAAACCTGAAAAGGTTGAGAATGTTAAATGTTGGTTGGGATTGTTTCCTAAAGTTGCTAGCCATTACTGCAGGGCTTCATCAAGCCAAATCTATGCAGAGTCATCATTTAGATCGGAGAAAGTTGCCATTCACTCACATACCTTGCAAAGACCAGTGTGATGTATGCTGTAGCTTTAAAGTGGGTGCAATTAGTAAAGAGGCATGTGAGGCATATCTTAAAAAGAAAGATAATGCTAGAATAGCCAAGAATGCTGCTAAAAGCTCTGCAAGTAAGGATCATTTGGTCCTTACCATGGATTTGCAAAGTGTGCTATTATGCCCTAAATTACTCGCCTCTCAGTTGTACTATAAACAATGGTTTCAACCACAACCTCACTCTATATGAAGTAAACAATGGAGACGTCACACTGTATGTTTGGCATGAAGCAAATGGAAATGTCACTCCCAATGAGTTCACAAGTTGTGTTATTGGTTTCATTACAAAAATACTAGATTCAATAAAAAAACAGTTAATCTTATTTCTGATGATTGTGGTTACCAGAATAGGAATAAAGTTCTTGCCAGTGCTGAGTGATGTTGCACAGAGGAAATCAATTGTGATTGAACAACTTTTTTTTCTTGAGAAAGAGCACACTATGATGGAGGCAGATAGTGTCCATGCCACATTAGAGAAATGTTTCAAACCTCCAATAAATTCCCCATCTGACCATGTGGCTTTTATGTGATTTGCCAGACCATCACATCCGTACAAAATTAACCAATGTGATGACACATTCTCCAAATCTGGTATCACTTCGACCTGGGAAACAAGCTGGAGATCCAGTTGTATTTGATATAAGGGCTCTATAGTATCTCCCAAAAGGTGAAATTCTTTTTAAGAATGATCATACTGCTCTCTATGAACCATTGCCACAAAAAAGGAGAAGGTCTATTGGTGTTCCCTGTGATGCTCGAGCCTTATACAATGGACCAGTGCCTATCAATGAATCCAAGTTCAGACATTTACAAGAAATGAAAGAAGTCATAGAAAAAGATCAGCCTCTCTTTTAAGCCAGATAAGAAAAGGAAGTAGATACTTGAATTAACAGATCTCTGAGTTAATATTACAAAGGAGAGTCCAGTAACTGTCAACTTGACTTCAATTCTTGGCAACCAATATATCTGATTATATTTGGGTTATTTCCCTGGAATTATAGGCCACTTCGACAACATCCATGTCAGAATAACTTATCCTGATCGTCAGAGGGCTGTCACATATGTCAACTGGGAGGGATTCAGTTATTACATTTACTGCCAAGCAAGCACACATAATAATGACACTAAAAAGTAGGTTGTGTTTGTTTTTTGTTATTGTTTTTCGGATACTCATCGCAATAATTCAAGTAAGTTTTCAGCAATTACAAGGTAGGAAAAGGCAAGAACTGGGAAAGAAGAGCAGTGGCCGTAACAGCCTCAGTATTTGCCTGATGTAAACATGGAGAAACTTTGGAAAACAATCTTCAAGGTTGCCGAGAGTGAGTTTCGAACTTATGGGGCCGATTGCAGAAACGATTACTAGTTTTAAGCCTTAGGCAACGTCTACCTAAACAACGTCTAAATCAAGCACGATCTTCCATTGCATAAACACTGTTCAGCCGGTTTTTAACTAGACATCATTTAAAGTTTCAATATTGGTTTGAAAATGGGGATACAAGTGTCTTTCATGCAACTGTTTGCTTGTCGCAACCAATGAAATTCGTCGGTGCATGCGCCAAATGCCAGTTAAGCATGAGCATGACTTGCCCACAGATAAGAGTATCACTTTCGGTGGAATTTATATCTCATCATAATATTATCGACTCTAAAGCAACACGCCACCGTACGGGGAAGTGTAGCTTTGATTATAGCGTTGTTACAGTGAGTGTAATCTACTCATAAATACGGTAGCTTCAACGAAGGGGAGATGAAGCAATAGTGATGTGTAACTGAGTGTGTTGTACGGGCCATATAGATGGAGATTGTAGGTTCCAAACACATCATCAGCAGCCCTGAAGATTGTTTTCCATAGTTGCCCAATTTTTACGCCAGGCAAATACTAGGGCTGTCGTTATGGCCATGGCTCTCCTTCCCTAGTCCTCCTCTTTAAACAATAATCACCACCACCACTACCACTTGCCTTGTCCTATCTCATAGTTGCTGAAAACTTATGCGATTATACTGTTTACATATAAAAACCCCATACAACCTACCTTTTAGTTTTCACTATTATGTGTGTTTACTTGGCAGTAAATATAAGTGAATCTCTCCTGGTTGATGTATGTGACAGCCCTCTTACGATCAGCACATGTAATTATGAGATGTATGTAGTCAAAGTGACCTATAATTCCATGGAAATTACCCCCTGTATATAATAAAATATATTGGTTGCCAAGAATTATATTCAAGTTGACAGTTACCGGACTGTCCCTTTATCAGTCTCAAGAAACAAGTCTCTTGAAAACCGAAACCTTATTTTAAGGTCTATCTCCCCATAGATGTCAATTGAATTGCTGCGATTTAGCTGCGGGTGACCCACAGACTAACCTTTCTTCCCGGAATCATCTCAACATGATAATACAAATTACATGTTTTATGGTACATAACCTCTGATTGTGATTCACTCCTCTCATTTGAGGTTAAACAGTGCTCTCGGCAGTGTTTAAACATGACCGGTTGAACATCGGTTTTAGACAGTGTCTAAGTGATAAATAACGTCTTTGCAATGCGGCAGCCATACTTAGGCATTGTTTAACCGTAGACATTGTCTAAACACCATTTCTGAAATCGGCCCCATGATCTCTTAGAATGCAAGCTACATGTATATGGCCCATACAACTCATTCGGTTACACAGTAATATAGTTTCATCTCACCTTTGCAGAAGCTATTTAGATTACACTCACTGTAACAACACTATAATCAAAGCTACACTTCCTCTAACGGTGGTGTGTCGTTTTAGTGTCAATAATAATATGAGATTTTATTTTCACCAAAAACGATATTCTTATATGTGGGCAAGTCATGCTCATCTTTAGCTATATTTGAGTAATGTGTAGGAAGATGACAGCTGACTAACAATTGCCGCACGCACCGATGAATTTCATTGGTTGCAACAAGCAAAGACTTGCATGGAAGATACTTCTATTTCCAGTTTTGAACCAACATTGAAATTTTAAATGACATCTAGCTAAACACCGGCTGAACATTGTTTATGCAATGGAAGATCGTGCTCGAATTAAATGTTGTTTAGGTTGATGTTGTCTAAAGCTTAAAACTGGTCATCATTTCTGCAATCGGCCCATTGAGTTCACATTTTATTTAGGAGAGTAAATGTATTCAGCTCATTCATGGTTTATTTCAGTAACAGTTTAGCTTGTTTTAAACACATTTGTTTATTTCTAGGTGTTTTCATTTTCCACAAATATTTTCTTATTTTCTAGATTTTCTTCCTTTTCTCTAGATTTTTTCATTTTGTAATATCTTACTACCCACAATTTGTGTGTGTGTGTGCAAGAAAAGGGACCACTTCTCGGTCAACAGTTCACGAAATAATTGTAAAAATCCACTGAAGGGAGTAAAATGTTGAATTTTCATTGTTGATACCTATGTATTGCTTAGACTGTCATCTACTCACTGCGTGAATTTAAAAGTCCTCTGTCAATAATCACTGCTGAAACATGAGGTTTATTTAATACTAAGAAAAGGGACCACTTTTTGCATCGTAAGCGAGGGTCCACACACTCGGATATCTTATGTTATGATAAATAAACCCTAGCTGGGCACTTTTAATAAAGGTAATAGGTTTCATAAACATCCTCTCTACTCCAAACATTTTCAATACCGATGCAGTCTTTCTGTGCATTTCATACTATGGAGAAGTGTGGTGTTCTCCTTATTATTCATATAGTTGTGTATTGAAGTTTATTAAAACGTTTTAAAATAGACTAGGTTCCAAAATAAGGAATAATAATTCTCACTATGTCAGGGCCTAGTATGCAGCAGATGTTATTGTGAAAGCTTTAAAACCGGAACTATCGAATGTTATTTTGGATTACTTCAGTGCACCCCTTGAGTTTGAAAGTGAAAATTCTGGTGAGGATAGTGATTTTGAGGAAAGTGAACCTTTTGAAATTTCCACAGCAGACGAGTTGCAGGAGGACGCTGTTGATGCAGACGTAAGTGTTCTACATGATGTTCCCAAAGTTCAGACAGTGTCCGAATATACGGAGGAGGTTAAAGAATTTATAAATAAGGGTTGTGGCTGTACAAGAAATAGCACTGGTCTTTTTCCCGAAAGCTTCATTCATTCTTCGAGAACAGAATGTCAGGAACTGGATTACAATTGTGGAGAACATGTCAATCACCACCACTTATTAATGATGGGTGCGATGAATGCATTAGTACGAAACCAGCTAATGACGACAACTACTAAGAGAAAAAATTGTGACAGAAAAACTTACACAATAATTTATCACTTCAGAGGGCAGGAGGTGTGTCAGTCATTTTTTTCGATTTGTATCCACTTGTGGCTCTAAGAGGCTAAAAAATTTAAAGGAATAATTCAAGAAAGAAGGGATGCAGCGTAAAATTCACTGAAACGTATTAAAGACTTCTTAGATAAAATCTATTCCTTTTGATGTTCGTAAACATGCAGTGAACTTTATGAATAATTTCATGAACAAAATGCACCTGTCATGCCAGGCCAGATCCCTACGAAACGAAGAAGTGATCTCATGCTTCTCCCAACCAGCATGTCTAAGAAGTACGTTCATACATTATACTCTGACTGTTGTAAATCCATCATCGCCAGCTAATGATGACAACTACTAAGAGGAAAAAATTGTGACAGAAAATAAACTTACACAATAATTTATCACTTCAGAGGGCAGGAAGTGTGTCAGTCATTTTTTTCGATTTGTATCCGCTTGTGGCTCTAAGAGGCTATCTGTGTCGGTGTGACGTAAAGCCACTAGCAAAAAAAAAAAAGGTGTAAATCAATAGAGAGAATTCCTGTATCACTCGCGTCTTGGTATTCCATCTGGCGTACATTTTGCGGGAACATAGTTGTTCAGAAACCCAAGACTGATCTTTGTATGGCTTGTAGAAGCAGTCAAACTGTAATAGGGAAACTGTCAATTATGGATGAGGAGGAAAAAAGAAATCTGATGGAGAAGTCTATTCAACATCTTAATCACATCCAAGCAGAGCGGACTGCTTATAAAAACACCATAGACAATTGTAGACAAGGAATTTGACAACTGGAAACTCCTTTGTCTCTTGGGCCACATAGCTGTAACACATACAAAGGCACAATGCATTCTAGTTTTGATTTTGCCTAACCAGTGCACTTACCATACGATCCGCAACAAGTTAGACCCATTTTCTTTCTTACAGGCTACAAAGTGGGTATCTTTGGTGTAGTGTGTGAACCACTTAACAAATTTGTTTTGTACATTATCCCAGAAGCTTGTATTGCAGGTAAAGGAGTAAATATTGTCTTATCTCTTGTACATCACTTCTTGGAAAACTTTCAGTAGGTGAGGAGCATTTAGAATTCCATGCCGATAATTGTTGGGCAAAATAAAAACAACTTCTTAATGAGATACCTCATGCAGAGAATTATGACAGAAAAGAACAGCAGTTGTAAAATTTCATTTTTGCCAGTGGGACACACAAAATTTCAACCTGATTTGTATTTTGGTTGTTTCAAGAGAGCATTCCGGAAAAATGAAACTGAAGTTATTGAAGGTGTAATTAATGTCGCCCGTAAAATTTGTCAGGTTTCTAGCTCTATTATTCCTGTCGCTGTTGGCACAGAATCCAATGTAACAATTCCTACTTATGACTGGCTAAACAAGTTCCGTGCTGAATGAAAAACATTCCACAAATAGCCCAGATACATCACTTTGTGTGTATGAAAGAACACCCTGGTGTAGTGTTGACAAAGAAATCTATAGTTTCTGACGAAGTACCCTACACCATCCTGCCTTGGTAGAGGATCTGTGTTTTGCTGGTATTCAGTTTGAGTCTGATCTTGTGTACCCGCTCAAAGCCTGAGTCCCAACCAGCATTTATCTCAGGGAGTGTTACGGTCCGAATCTATTGCAACTCATAAACAATAAAAAAAATCTTTTGAGATATAAGATCTCAAACTAAATGTAAGGGCGCCATCCAATCAGTACTACAGGGTTGAACGGGACACTCTAATCTTTATCTTTAAGGCTCATCATAAAACACACAAATTATATACATTCAGATCAAAGGGAAATTATGAAGGCTCCATCCTAGGGATGGGGACGGATATTTAAACAGTCACCAAGGGTTTACTATTCTACAAGAACAAGAACCTGGAACTGTTTCCTTGCAAATGCTAAAGGAGCATTTTATTTAAGTAAACAAATGAAATGTTACACACAATCAAAATCTGTTGACCCTTGATTTGCCGGTAATTTGGCAAATTATTCCTGAAAAATGATTACATAATTTTTGTCACTTTTGACCACCCTTCCATTTGGGTGGTAGAACCGTTGATATCTGAAGGTATCAGATTTACCTTCATTAACACCATGACCATATTTGATCATGGACCAATTACCTGTTGGCTAAGTAGGCGCGATCACATGGACCATGTTATCGCCTCCACTTTGATTGAGATGAGACCAACCCGGGAAACTACAAACTCTCCCCGGGTTCCTAACCAAGATATGCTAATCGTTAGTTGAAGGAATACGACAAAGGGACTCTAACCTAATGGTCCAGATGTAGGGATTTGCCTTCATTTTACACATATTAACTTAACTTATTATTTACAACCAATTGACATTATTACGTTAATTCGCCAGCTGACTTCCCTAGTATCATCCATCATCAGCATCCGAAATAATAAGAAAAATAAATTAAAAAATATTTTATTAAATATTATTATTATTATTATTATTATTATTATTATTATTATTATTATTATTATTATTATTATTATTATTATTATTATTTGTGGAGATCATGATTATCGTAACCCGTAATCATCCTCGGAATAATATTTCAACTTTTCGCGATTTTTATTTTCAGCTGAAATAAATAAAAGTAGCTTCTTTGATTATTCTTCTTCTCCTTCTTCAAATATTCTCATTATTATTATTATTATTATTAGTTAAAAATCTCAATTTTTTTTCATTTCAACTCCCAACATCATTATTATGTCCATAAAAAATAAATAAATAAATCCTTCTTCTTCAAAAAAAAGTAGTTTTTTTAATATTTATTATTATTATTAATTTTGAAAAAAAATTAATTTCGCCTGTTACACGGTAGTCCACTCTTAATATGTTTAACGCATAACCCCTTTTACAATTCCGATTTATTTTGGCACTAATCAATCCAGATATGATTTACTTGGAATATTATTATTATTATTATTATTAATTTAAAAAAAATTAATTTCGCCTGTTACATGGTAGTCCACTCTTAATATGTTTAACGCATAACCCCTTTTACAATTCCTATTTATTTTGGCACTAATCAATCCAGATATGATTTACTTGGAATATTATTATTATTATTCTTTCGAGAATCTTTATTTTTATTCCTCATCTTTATAATTTAATCACATACGTTCTCTTCCAAACAGAAATCACCAAGATCCGAATTCACATCGGTCGGGACATAATAGTGTTCGAACCCGCAACCTTATTTTCGTACTGTCGTCATTTCATGGAGACCATATGCTCCTAAGACAATTCTCAAATCCCATAACACCTCACAGTTGGGCAAATACCTCCAATCTCTGCAAGTGTTAAATTATTTCTTCCTTTTCCATTTTGAAGTTCATTTATCCATTGGAACTCTTCAAAACATTTTCACAAATTAACCCTCGGTGTGTGGACTCTATTCTGCCACTCAATACACCGGTATATAAATACAACCTCTATGTGGGCCTTAAGATCCATCTATTTCTTCATCAACATCAGTACAATTCACTTTCATTTCGGGCCGGATTTCTGTCCCACAAAACTCCAAATCTCAACTTTTGGCTCAAATCCCTCTGGACCTCAAACATAGCGTGACCATATTATAAAAGTGCCTATCTCGTTTCTACCAAATTTATTTATGATTATTATGGAGTCCAAAAAAAACGTTAAATCAACAATTAGTGTTAAAACCGGATTCACTGCCCAAACTATAATTATTCACGGCACATGTGATCTCCACATTTAAATTACTTTAATTTGCAATCATTCTATCCAACTAGGCCCGTGCCTTTATTCTCAAAGATTATTATTAAACACGCCTTTACACATTTCCAAATTTTAATGTATTACTTCGACACTTGTACATATTATTATTATTTTGTCCACTGGCGAACTTCGCGATATTTACAAACAAATCAATGGACTTCATTCCGTCCCACAACAATTTAAATCACTTGGCAATCCTACCTCTGGATTATCTTAACAACATGCCTTAATATCTATAAAAATTCCGATAACGGAAAAACACTTTGGAAACACTCCTAAATGAATATTTACATTATCTTTACGTGAAACGTGCTCCATATCATAGCAAACAACTCAAGCACTTGAATGAACAACTCAACCCTACTATACTCTATTTAATAATCAAAATTATGATGAGTGCTCGATCTAATCTACATATTAATTTGTCCCTTTGTCTATCTATCCTTGAATTTATACGAGCCGTTGACGGCTCGTTTCACAATCAAGTTACCATGATTAAATAATATGATTTCCTCCCCCTAACGATAGCAATCTACAAGTATGTTAAAAGGTACTCAACTCTGCCATTGTAGTCTGCTAAAACCGGATGAGAAGCCATAGCCCCTCCGGTTTTTAGCAATGCATTCCACTGGTATTCATGCCAGCTTGAAGAATTAATCCTTGACCCTTCTCAACTTTACACATTTTGAATAAAAACAAATAAATTAACTGTTGCACTTTGGAATAATTTCCACCCTAAATTCTATTCACAAATTTTACATTCTCGGCCTTGTATCTAGCCCACTTAATGTAAATATACATTCTTCATTCCTTTCCCGGACACTAGGAACATGGGATACCTCGGGTTTCCCTTTTCAATGGCCCGTGCGCGCACTTGAATTTCCCGTCTCACGTTCGTGTAGCTGACCAGGTATCAGTTTAGAATGGACTGTTTACTAGGTGACATAAACACTCGTGACCGTTCTCATGTAACGCACTTCCTAATCGGTTGGTAGAATCTCACACTCCGTAAGTTATACTTTACTGAGTCCTGTCTATTTGAAACACTTCATACTAGTATACTGCTCAAGACTGTAATATGAGCTACATCACGTCATGAATCACTGTACTATGTAACAATATAATACTTCGAACTCTACTTTGAGTAAGTACACACTCGCACCCCTGGCGTAGTCACGGCTCGAACGCTTTGTCAAAAGTAGTTACGCACCACTGGCATGGTGACCGCCCGAACACTTTGTCAGAAGTACTTTCCAGTCCTTGTCTACGACCTCATATTTATACTTGTATCCCCTCTCTTCCGAGTTCAACGGAGGTCATCTTGGGACACACAGTCCCGATATCTTCAGACGACCCTTTGCGGTTTGGCACGTGGCTTTAATATATGATCCAATGATGTAATTATGTTCTCAAATGCTCTATACCAATTCTCAACTATTATCGTTCGCTGGTAATGGATATATTCGCGAATTTAGCTGCCGTATCCCGGCTCGGGGTTTCGCGCTCTTTTGTGGCTTCCTTTGACTTCAGCCAATCAGCAAATAGCGTCCATGAATTCTCAGAATTACACCATGCAATCTCCCGCAATTATTAACTTTATATGGGTTTTATGGTATAGTAAGGCTCCTAAATTCCACTTTATTCTGAATCGATATTTCACTTCTTTCTATCAGTTTAATCCACGGAGTTAGCCTCGCTAGTGCTTCTTACAATACGAAGTTGTCGCCTTGCTATGGTCAAGTGAATTTTTCCATTGGTCCACCTTACCCACGTGACCGGGAAGGCTCATATTTTTTTCTTCCAGTGCCAACCCCACGTTCAACTCTCGCTAGTTACCTGGAGATACCCCTACGTCATTTCTTAGAAATTTGCACTCGGCTCTCTGCGCTGTTGCTACTACCAAGACTGCCCGGGGCTAGGAAAACTTTGGCAACAAGTTATCCTCTCTCTTTCCTCGTTGTTACAATTTCTGAGAAACCTAATTCTGTCACTCATTGTGTTTGTTAATCTCACTGGAGACAGCAGTCTGTGGTATGGTGAAACCTGCCCTCTCGGCCTGGCCTGTTCTTACTGTATGTACAGTAAGATACTATTTATTCCGACAATGAAATATATATTCCTCAATAATTCATCATAATTACAATTGCATGACGCTTATCACACCCCCACCAGGGTGCACTTGTTGTACACCATAGAAAAAGCATTCAGGATTATCACAAGCTCTTCTTGTGTCTGAGCTACGACAGCATTATCATCAGCATACTGTAACTCAACTAATTCTGCAGACAATGTCCGAGTTCCTGCCTTTAAACGGCTCAAATAAAAAAAAGTTTACCATCCATCCTGTAAGTTATATGAATTCCTGAAGGGAGATCATCTCTTACAAGTTCCATGACAGCGGCAGCATACAAGGTAAACAAAGTGGGGGCTATCACACAGCCCTGCTTAACACCGGTATTGATATGGAATGGCTCACCAATAGAGCCGTTGCCAATGACAGCTGCCATCATATCAGTGTAGAGCAATTTCAAGATGGCAATAAATTTCTGTGAAAAGCCATATAGAGCTAAAATTTTCCACAAAGCTTCTCAGTTCACAGAGTCGAATGCCTTAGTAAGATCAATAAAGGCAATATAAAGAGGTCTATTTTGTTCTCTACATTTTTTCTGGAGTTGACGAGCTGTGAATATCATATCTGTGGTTCCTCTAGAAGGCCTGAAGCCACACTGACTCTCTGGAAGTATTTTCTCCACCAGGGGTACAATACGATTTGCCAAGATTCGAGCAATAAGCTTTCCCAGGCATGACAATAAGGATATTCCCCGATAGTTATTGCAGTTTGTTCGATCCCCTTTCTTAAATATGGGAACTACCAGACTGTCTCTGAAATCAGAAGGCATTTCTTCTGTGCTCCAAATTTTGACAATCAGTTCATGTATGTGTCTTATTAGTTCCTCACCTCCTTCTTTGAGAGCTCCCACTGGTATACCATCAGGACCAGAGGCTTTGTGATGCTTTGCTTGATTAACAGCATGCTTAACTTCATCTAGTGTTGGTGGGGAGCCAAGTTCTTCATTGATGGGAGCTTATTTTAATATATCATACACCTGTTCATTAATAATCGAATCCTGGTTCAAGAGGTCTTCAAAATGCTCTTTCCACCTATTCATGATGGGAGTACTGATCTTTTAAAAGTGTACTCATCGCTGGACCAAAGAGGATTCCTCCCAAAGGTGGTGGGACCATGAACTG
The DNA here is from genome assembly GCF_040414725.1 of Anabrus simplex. NCBI lineage: Eukaryota > Metazoa > Arthropoda > Insecta > Orthoptera > Tettigoniidae > Anabrus > Anabrus simplex. The sequence goes on from NC_090271.1 coordinate 156,476,854, forward strand.
CTTTTGTCGCTTGGAAGAACTGTCGTGAATCTTTATCTGCTAGATATTCCAACTCTTTTGCCTTTGCTGTCCACCATGAATTCTTGAGCTCACAGGTTTTTCTTTGGACATTTGCTTTGGCAATACTTACGGCTTGTTTCTTAGAGTGGGAGTTCATGTCCCTTCACCATGCTTGCAAGGCTTTTCTCTTCTCTGACATCAATGCTTCAATTTCTTCATCATTTTCATCAAACCAGTCCTGATGTTTTCTGGTCTTATATCCTACTGTTTCTTTGCAAGCATCTTGAATAGTGGTCTTCAGACTATCCCAGTGTTGCGTTACATCAGGTTGATATTCCTTCGGCAAAGTCCGATAAAGGAGCTCCCAGTATTTTGAAGTAATTTCTGTATTACCAAACTTCTTGATGTCAAAGGTATGTCTGAAGCCCTTCTGTTGTTTCCTCCTCTGGGTGGACAGTGACAAATGCATCACTGATCTAATAAGTCGGTGATCTGTCCAACAGTCATCAGCTCCTGTCATTGCTTTGGTGATGAGAACATCGTATAGATCTTGCTTGCGGACGATTACATAGTCAATGAGGTGCCAGTGTTTCGATCTAGGATGTTGCCATTCTGTTTTGAAGCGATCCCTTTGGCGAAAGATGGTGTTGGTGATTATCAACCCATGCTCAGCACATTTTGAGAGGAGTCTAATACCATTGGAGTTTTCACTGCCAACTCCCTCCTTGCCAATGACACCATTCCATACTTTATGGTCCTTTCCCACTCTGGCATTAAAATCACCAAGCAAGATGATTTTATGTAGGCGATTGGTGTTTGATAGGATGTCATCCAGATCTGAATAGAATGTTTCTTTGATGTCATCATCAGAGTCTAATGTGGGGGCATATGCGTAAATTACTGTGGCATGCTGGTCGCCATTTAATCAAAGTCTTAATGTAATGATGCGTTCATTATGTCCAGTTGGAAGCTCCAGCAGGTCTCTGAGAAGCTTATTCTTGATAGCAAAGCCTACTCCATGCGTTCGGTGTTCGCTGGTAGGTTTACCCTTCCAGAAGAAAGTGTATCCTGCTTCGTTTTCATTCAACTGACCTTCTTCAGCAAGACGGGTCTCCTGGAGTGCTGCTATGTCGATATAGTATCTTCGTAACTCTCTACCCACAAGGGCTGTTCTCCTTTTGGGTCTCTCATTTGAAGAGTCATCATTAAGTGTTCTTACATTCCATGTAGCAAAATATAATTTCTTTCTTGTTCGACCGCATTGAGGTGATACCATTGGACGCAGCTATCCAATCAGTACTAGAAGTGGGTGACTATGTTTGGGGCACCTTTTCTAGCCCCTTCCCCATGTGAGGTGAGCAGAGTGGACTAAATAGGACCGCTCAGTCGTAGATGCAGCAACCGAATTGCTCTACAGCCACAATCCTAAGCAAGACGACCGATCACACATCTACCGCCTACGTGCCAAGTTATCACTAGAAGCTTCCAGACATCACAATCCTGCCCCCGTTGTAACTTCCTGATCGCCACAGGACTTTTGGAAGAGTCAATCTGTTGTTGGAAGACTATTGTGCGTGAGATTCTTTTAGAGTGAGAGTGTTGTTGCACTTCAACAAACGCATTGTGCTTGCTGACTTAAGAACTGTTTTCAATGGCAAGCCGATGCAAGCCGATTGAAGGGTTCCTAGTCACTGCAGCCTTCGTCCGCCATTCTAGCCGAGGAACAACTTACTGTCCTTACACCTGGTCCGCCGCTGAGGACTTTCTATGCCATTGACCAAATATGGTTCATCCGCCTTTATGGAAAGTTTTCCTCCCCAAGGGCAAGAGAGTACCCTGAACTTGATGAATTTATGTGTCATTTCCTACACAAAGGCTTCACCAAACCTACTAAGGGAGAGCTCATCTGCCCGTAGCCGTTGGTTCTCCCTTAGTTTGCCAGGTTTGGTACTTGCCGCCTGACCCTCGGCCAGACAGTCGCAGGTAGTACCGTCTACTGTCACATATGGTAGCAGGGTGATCCTGACCTGACATAGAGATAAATGTGGAAATAAAAGGGTGTAGGTAGGAAAACAGAAAACAAGAAAAAATTAGTGTGTGAGCTGGGCAGGGGGGTCGGAAGGAAGGATGTACTACAACGAGGTTGAAGACATGAGAGTGAAAAGAAGTGAGAATAATGCAGTAACAGGTGTACACAGGTTATGAGTGTATGGCATACAGCATATAGTCTAGAGTGAACCATCTAGTAATGAGAAGACTATGAATTTGGGAATAACCATAGTGAAAGGACAGGGAAGAAAATTTACCTATGAAAATCCTTAATGGCTGGCAACCATATATTACTTAATTGGTAGCCAGTGTCCCTGTTGAAATTTTCACAGCTTCCTGTATAATCCTAGATCTGTAGTGTTTTGCATGGGTAAGAGCTCGAACATCTTGCAACGTGACCTGTCAATAGGGTGTTCAGCTATTGCTGACTTGTCTGGCTGGTTGAGATGAGGTGTTCCTTGATACAGTTACCAATGGACTGGCATATTTGGCCAATATTTACCTTGCTGCAAGTAGAGGGAATTTTGTACACCCCATGGTGTAATAGTGGGGACAATTTGTCATTGTTTTTACCTAAACTGTGAGCAATTTTTGTGATGTTGCCAAACACGGTTTTTATATTGTGCTTGCGGAGAATCTTGGCAATTCAGTCTGTTGTATTGTGGATAAAAGGAAGGTAGGCAGTTCCCTTCACTTCTTCATTCCGTGAGCTTTGCTTAGTCATCCCGGGATGCAGGACTCTATAAACCTGTACATCGTTGTAACCATTACCCTTGAACGTAACTCTGAGTGTGTATATTTCCTCCTAGATAGTTGATGGCTCACAAATTTGTTTCACTCTTGTGGTGAACGTCATGAGAATGCCCTTCTTTTGTGCTAGATGGTGGTGAAAATCTGCATGGAGATGGTGATTTGTGTGGGTGGGTTTACAATAGATAGTGTGCCCTAAAACGTCGTCTGGTTTCTTTCTTACTAGAATATCAAAGAAAGGAAGGCATCCATCCAAGTCCATCTCTATAGGGAATTAAATTGAAGAATGCTGCTGATTTAGGTGGTTTTTTAAATTTAGGTTTCTCAGGACTTTCTGTCCAGACCGCAAATGTATCATCAACATACCTCCACCAAATCATTGGTTTGACAGACACTGAAGAAATAGCCTCTCCATAAAAATGCTGTTTATAAAATTGCCCATCCCACAAGAAATAGCTGGAGGTCATGCAGTGGTGAAATAGCTTAGTAATATCCTCTGGGAACGGGTACTTAGTGAGAGACATGGCCGAGTCAATCAGCACTTTGGTGAACAAGGACTCCATATCAAAACTCACCAGAAGTGTATTGGGCTGAATGGTTATGGTTGACAACTTTGTTAATGAAATAAACAGAGTCCCTAATGGTTTTTTCCTAGCTACACATTTTCCATCTTCATCTCTATGCTATTCTTCTATCCTTGCCAGTCTTCCATTGCACTTTTTAAATTATTTTATTTTATTTATTTATTTCTTCTACCACATTCATCTATGACCTTGTTGTTTGTTCCACAATGCACATATGTAATGAAAAAGAAACAATTGGAGCTAAGATGGCATTTTCACTTCATATTTGGAAGGCTTGTTGATGAGTGGTTTAAGGATAACAGGATTCCAGAAATGGACTGGTCAGCCCAGAGCTTGACCTCAGTCCTATCAAACACCTCTGGGATAAACTAAAACAGAAACTGCTTCAGACCTCAACGACCCACATCACTAACTATGCTTGTGAGCCATCTGGTGATGAACAAGAATACCATTTACAATAGACCAACGGTAAAGTATTCAGTAATTTGTAGTTGAAATTGAGTAAAATACTTCTCGGGTGACTGTAATTCAGCCCAGTTATTTCTTTCTTGTACGCTTCCCATCACTGTAGATATATTACTTTTTGTAAGACTGATGTCTACTTTTGTGTTAAATGTTGTTCAATGCATAAATGATGCACTATAGGGATATGATTGTGAAACTGAAATGGGAAGACAGAACCAGAACAAAACCAAAATCAGGTAGGCTAATGCCAGGTGAACAATACATGCCAGTACTCATAGTGAAATTTGGCAGAGTTAGGATTATGGTGTAAAGGTGTCTTTTATGGAAGGACCTGGTCCTCTTGTAGTACTACAGTGCACATTAAAAACGGAAGGATATAAGCACATTTTGTGCAGCCGCATGTTGTCTATAGTAGGAGGCCAGTTTGGAGACGATCTCTGTGTATTTCAGCATAATAATGCTCCTTACCATAAAGCAGGGCTTGTTGATGAGTGGTTTAAGGATAACAGGATTCCAGAAATGGACTGGTCAGCCAAGAGCTTGACCTCAGTCCTATCAAACACCTCTGGGATAAACTAAAACAGCGACATTGCTTCAGACCTCAACGACCCACATCACTAACTATGCTTGTTACAATGCTATAGGAAGAAAGGATATAAGCCATTCTCCCCAGAGACATTCCTACACCTGGTAGGCAGCCTCACTCACAGAATTTGAGCTTTCCTGTATTGATGTCCACTACTTGGCAGTATGTACAAGGAACATTAGAAGACAGTTTCGAGTAGGTGTCTAGATACTTTTCATCAGATATATATTTTGCCTTCACTGTTTCCTTTTTCTTTTCTCTTTCACCTTATTCTTCTCTTTTCCAATTTTCACAGATTCTGTTTAATAGTCAAAATGTTACATATTATTTTCACTCTTGGAAAGGAAAATTTTTTCCTTTCATCAGACTCATACTTCAGTGTGCATAGTCCAAAGTTAATGATTACGTACAGTATATTGTCTGTAATTTTTCAGGAGCAGACAGCCAAGTTTTCACAAGACCTGGACTCTGAAATGAGAAATATGAGAGAGGTGAATGAGATCATTAAAATGCATGAAATGGAGAAGGCTGAATTGGAAAATTTAGTGCATGACCTCACAGCTGAGAAGCAGGCTCTACTGGAGAAAGCTGCAGAGAGAGAGAAACTTATTGGTAAAGAAGGACCAGATTTAAAGAAAATTTCTGGTGCTCTGGACATCTATGAAGTTCACTGCAATGAAATGATCAACATGAATAAGGCTCTTCTTAGCAAAATAGACATTCTACAGATTACAATGGAGGGTAAACAGAATTATCCTGAAAAACTTGAAAGTTTGGAAAAGGAGTATTATAGAGTGGTAGCTGAAAAGAACTACCTGAATGAACAGGTAGAGAAGCTCAATTCAGAGCAAGCTGCATTATTTAAAGAGAAAGATGAACTCCATGCACACATTAGTGTTTTGGAGAATGAAAATAGTAAGCTAAAGCAAGAAAATGTAACACTAGGTCATCAAATCACAGAGGCTGAGACAAGAAGCAATGCCTTGGAGTTGGACAATTACCATATTCTGCAACAACAAGCTAACCAGCAGAGCCAAGCAAATAGTTCAGATATAAAAATTAAAGAGTTGGAAGATGGTATTCAAGAGAAAAATAAACAATTGAAGGAATTAATTTCGGAAGTTCAGAAATATGCTGAAATCACCCAATCACTACAGAACTCTTGTGGTAAGTCGCTCTCTAGGTGAAGTAATGACCATGTTCTAGTTCTTTAAATGCAACAGAAACAACAACAACTAATAATAATAATAATAATAATAATAATAATAATAATAATAATAATAATAATAATAATAATAATAATAACAATAATAATAATAATAATAATAATAATAATAATAATAATAATAATAATAATAATAATAATAACAACAACAATAATAATAATAATAATAATAATAATAATAATAATAATAATAATAATAATAATAATAATAATAATAATAATTGAGGCTGTCAATATTCTTTCTTAAGAATATTTTCTCACTTGGTGTCAGTGTAAGTTTGTATGTCAATACATCTAGTATGTCTTCTTTCTTTTTGTCTGTTGTCGCGTTGAATGTGATGATGTTGTTGTTGTTATTATTATTATTATTATTATTATTATTATTATTATTATTATTATTATTATTATTATTATTATTATTATTATTATTATTATTATTATTATTACTACGTTTGCGGGGTATGGAGGAAATGCCTACTCCCAGTCCTGAACAACTAGGATGAACTTGTAGCACTTCATTTATCACCAATTCATACTTCATTAATCACCTTTCCAGATCACATCTAGAATTGTAAAGCCTGACCTCGGTCAGAAATGTTTCGATCAAAAGATCAGACAATCAATGATGATGAGTCTTCTAATGAATAAATCCACCAGTGTGGACAAACAACAACAAGGATCTGCACAAAGACGCCACTCGGAATCGGTGGGGTGTCAAGTAGAAGACCTAGGCGAGTCGGAGCGCCTGGAAGCCCAACAGACAATCGACAGACAGCTGACAGACAGTAGACTAACCCAACAATCAGGAGGTTATCATCTCTACAAAGGACCTCCAGGACAGTGTCGAAGTCCAGTTCTTATAGTGAATGATTCTGATAATTCACCTCTAAATTTAACTTTGCCTTCGTATTTTTAAAAGTCATACTAATGAGGTTAACAAGTTTTTGGTGTAAGCCAAATTCTTTAAGGCTTTTTAATAAAGAATCGGAGGAATGGCATGCTAAAGAAGAAAGTTATCTAAACCCCCCAGCTATTTCCCACCAATATTCAGGCAGACTGTTATTTTCGGTATTGTAGGCCTTCATATTTAGTTTTCCTTCCAACTCTGAAATACTACTCTTGTCATAATTGGTACGGTAAAACTGAATAAAACGTAAATGATCAGAAATTGTATTTTCTATAACTTTTGTTATGTAGTACTTTTCGATAGGATCAATAACATAGGCACTTAAAAATTAAATTTTAGGCCCTTTCCCCTAAACTGCCATTTCATCCAGGGTGAATAAAATTATTTATAGCCTAGACTGTAGTTTATTATTCCTTGACTCTACATACCAATTTCCATGAAATTCTGTTTACCCATTTTCTTGTGCCTCGGCTTTGACATGGACTTAGCAAAAAAAAACAGATTCTTGAATATCTCTGTTATCATAGGTGGTATGGTAGAAATGTATAAAATTTAATTCTATATAACTTTAGTTATGTAGTATTTATCGATAGGATCACTAATAACATAAGTATTTGAGAATTAAATATTAGGCCATCCCTTAAACTATCATTTCACTCAGCATGAATAAAATTTTTTTTTTTGCTAGTTGCTTTACGTCGCACCGACATAGATAGGTCTTATGGCGACGGTGGGACAGGGAAGGGCTGGGAGTGGGAAGGAAGCGGCCGTGGCCTTAATTAAGGTACAGCCCCAGCATTTGTCTGGTGTGAAAATGGAAAACCACGGAAAACCATCTTCAGGGCTGCCGACAGTGGGGTTCGAACCCACTATCTCCTGAATACTGGATACTGGCCGCACTTAAGCGACTGGAGCTATTGAGCTCGGTGATAAAATTATTTATAGCCTAGATTGGATCTTCTTCAAGGTAATGCCATTTAATAAGGCCCTATTTATGCCTTGGTACATCAGTGTGCAGTTGATTGAGAAATTTTCAGGTAGAGAAGGGTTGGTTTAAACAAGCAGCAGGTTTCCTTCTCATTTTCATCAGTGGATGAGGTACTTGTCAACTCCACATTTCTAATTGAAGATTTACAGGTGAACAGTCAGTGGCTCCATTGACTAGATAAAGCTCTTCTTAGCCCTTAGTTTGGTTGGTTGCGTCTGGTGTCCGAACAGGGGATGGCGCTGGTCAGATGTCTGTTTCAGTTCAGACATTTACCTCCTCAATGAGACATCTACAGTATTTGCTTTGCCTGAATAGAATTCCTCCATACAGGTGCTGCAAATTCTGCTGCTGATAAACTAACAGCAATAGCTGATGGGTGGAAAATATGTTGTTGGGCACTTGATGATGTGATTATTAGGTATTTTTTTTTTTCAGTCTGCTTTATGTCACACCATCTTACAGCTATGATGGGATAGAAAGGGCTAGAAATGGGAAGGAAGCTGCTGTGGCCTTAATTAATGTACACCCACAGCATTTGCCTGGTGTGAAAATGGGAACTCACGGAAAACCATCCACAGGGCTGCCAACAGTGGGGTTCAAGCCCACTGTCTTCCGAATGCAAGCTCACAGTTGCGTGCCCCAAACTGCATGGCTAACTCACTTTGTGCATGTTAGTTTCCAGATGATGTTATTCTTTGTGCAGACCTTCTGATTAGTGTTAGTACAATGCTGTTTGAAAGACAAGACTTGGTCCAGTTTCACTTGGCTTTTCTATTTCTTAAATGAAAAGCACACACTCAAATTTTACTAAGGTTACATCGTGGACGGTGAAAGGTTATATCCACAGTGCCACCGAAATGAAAATGGCAAGAGAAATGTGAGATTCTGAAAGGAAATCTTGGCTAAATTCACAGCACTCTGGCACATTGAATTCCTCCTCTCAAACAGAGCCACCTGCCGTGTTGTTTCCTGAATAGCTCACTTCATTACTAACATGCTGCACTGAAATCTGTGTAGTCATCTGACTGACTCACTCCAGTTTGACACATTCCCAAATACTGCTGTTCAGATCTCATTAGCTCTCTCATAACTCCCTCATAACTGACTCAAGACTGTGTCACATTCCTCAGCTTTGCTCTTTTATAGGCCAGCAAAAGGTTCTAGATAAAGAATTTTGCAGTTTCATCTTCTAGACCATTCTGGCTGCTTATCCATCATTAGCCAGCTTCCAATGTCTTCATAGGAGCTTGATCAACATCCATAGTGCATGCCTCAATAGTTTGCTGGGGCTACTGTTTTGCTTGACAGTGTCCCTGCCCACATTGTCACCAGTCCACTCACCCCTGCACTCATAGCTCTCAATGTAACAATGTGTAGCTTGTATTTTAATTTGTACTCACAGGGGCATAAATACAAAATTTCATAGAAATTTGATCAGCTGATTTTTCTTGGTGAGGTAACAAACAGACACACAAATTTTAGTATTGATCTTAGTCATCACAGGATGGTCCAAAACATGAAGAAAAACTTATTCATGGTCAAAATAACCAAGACATACATACATACATACATACATACATACATACATACATACATACATACATACATACATACATACATACATACATACATACATACATCATTATTATTACAGACCTTTATGCCTTTCAGCGTTCAGTCTGCAAACCTCTGTGAATTTACTAAACGTTGCCACAATCCTCTATTTGCAACCAGTGCTGTGGCCTTATTTAGTTTTATACCTCTTATCTTTAAATTGTTAGAAACTTAGTCTAACCATCGTCATCATAGTCTCCCTCTACTTGTCTTACCCTCCATAAGAGTCCATTATTCTTCTAGGTAACCTATCCTTCTCCATTCGCCTCACATGACCCCACCACCGAAGCCGACTTACGCGTACAGCCTCACCCATTGAGTTCATTCCTAACTTAGCCTTTATCTCCTCATTTTGAGTACCCTCCTGCCATTGTTCCCACCTGTTTGTACCAACAATCATTCTCGCTACTTTCATGTCTGTTACTTCTAACTTGATATCCTGAGTCCACCCAGCTTTCGCTCCCATAAAGCAAAGTTGGTCTGAAAACAGCCTGATGTAAAGATTGTTTCATCTGGGAGCTGACTTCCTTCTTACAGAACACTGTTGATCGCAACTGCGAGCTCGCTGCATTAGCTTTACTACATCTCGATTCAATCTCACTTACTATATTACCATTCTGGGAGAACACACAACCTAAATACTGAAAATGATCTACCTGTTCCAGCTTTGTATCACCAATCTGACATTCAATTCTGTTGAATTTCTTACCTACTGCCATCAATTTAGTCTTTGAAAGGCTAATTTTTATACCATACTCATTGCATCTATTTTCAAGTTCCAAGATATTAGACTACAGGCTTTCGGCACAATCTCTCATTAAGACCAAGTCGTCAGCATAGGCCAGACTGCTTACTACATTTCCACCTAACTGAATCCCTCCCTGCCACTTTATACCTTTCAGCAGATGATCCATGTAAACTACGAACAGCAAAGGTGTAAGATTACAGCCTTGTCTAACCCTTGTAAGTACCCTGAACCAAGAACTCATTCTACCATCAATTCTCACCGAAGCCCAACTGTCAACATAAATGCCTTTGATTGATTTTTAATATTCTACCCTTAATTCCATAGTCCTCCAATATGGCGAACATCTTATCCCTCGGTACCCTGTCATATGCTTTCTCTAGATCTACAAAAAAGATAAACATAATTGTCTATTCCTCTCATAACATTTTTCAATTACTTGGCACATACTAAAAATCTGATCCTGACAGCCCCTCTGTGGTCCAAAACCACACTGGTTTCCATCCAACATCCTCTCAACCACTGATCGCACCCTCCCTTCCAAGATGCCAGTGATTACTTTGCCTGGTATACTAATCAATGAGATACCTCAATAGTTGTTGCAGTCCTTCCTGTTCCCTTGCTTATAGACAGGTGCAATTCCTGCCTTTGTCCAATCTGAAGGCACACTATGTGTTCAAAAGTACCCGGACACCCCCAAAAACATACGTTTTTCATTTTAGGTGCATTATGCTGCCACCTACTGCCAGGTACTCCATCGCAACGACCTCAGTAGTCATTAGAAATCGTGAGAGAGCAGAATGGGGTGCTCCACGGAACTCACGGACTTTGAACGTTGTCAGGTGATTGGGTGTCACTTGTGTCAGAAGTCCGTACATGAGATTTCCCCCCCTCCTAAACATCCCTAGGTCCACTGTTTCTGATGTGATAATGAAGTGGGAATGTGAAGGGACACATATGGCACAAACATGTACAGGTCGACCTCATCTGTTGACTGACAGAGACCGCCGACAGTTGAAGAGGTTCGTAAAGTGTAATAGGCAGGCATCTATCCAGACCATCACACAGGAATTCCAAATTGCACCAGGATCCACTCCAAGTACTATGATAGTTCAACGGGAATCCTACAAGTTGAGCTTCAGTGGAATAATCTTTCCTAAAACCGAATTGCCTTCTATCGAACCAGTTATTCATTTCACAAACATGTCTAATATAATCAGAAAGAATGCCTTCCCAAAGCTTACATACAATGCATGTCAAACTTACTGGCCTGTAATTTTCAGCTTTATGTCTATCACCCTTACCTTTATACACAGGGGCTACTATAGCAACTCTCCATTCATATGGTATAGCTCCTCCGACCAAACAATAATCAAATAAGTACTTCAGATGTGGTACTATATCCCAACCCATTGTCTTTAGTATATCCCCAGAAATCTGATCAATTCCAGTCGCTTTTCTAGTTTTCAACTTTTGTATCTTATTGTAAATGTCATTGTTATCATATGTACATTTTATTACTTCTTTGGCCTTAGTCTCCTCCTCTATCTCGACATTATCCTTGAAACCAACAATCTTTACATACTGCTGACTGAATACTTCTGCCTTTTGAAGATCTTCACATACACACTCCCCTTGTTCATTAATTATTCCTGGAATGTCCTTCTTGGAACCTGTTTCTGCCTTAAAATACCTATACATACCCTTCCATTTTTCACTAAAATTTATATGACTGCCAATTATGCTTGCCATCATGTTATCCTTAGCTGCCTTCTTTGCTAGATTCAATTTTCTAGTAAGTTCATTCAATTTCTCCTTACTTCCACAGGCATTTCTATTTCTTTCCAGTCTGCACCTCCTTCTTAGTCTCTTTATTTCTCTATTATAATAAGGTGGGTCTTTACTATTCCTTACCACCCTTAAAGGTACAAACCTGTTTTCGCATTCCTCAACAATTTCTGTAAACTCATCCCAGAGTCTGTTTACATTTTTATTTACCGTTTTCCACCGATCATAGTTACTTTTTAGAAACTGCCTCATGCCTGCTTTATCAGCCATATGGTACTGCCTAACAGTCCTACTTTTAAGACCTTTCTTCCTTTCTATCAATTTTATTTTTAACTACCACAAAAACAGCTTCATGATCACTAATACCATCTCTAACTCAGTTTCCCTATAGAGCTCATCTGGTTTTATCAGCACCACATCCAGGATATTTTTCCCTCTGGTTGGTTCCATCACTTTCTGAATCAGCTGTCCTTCCCATATCAACTTATTTGCCATTTGTTGGTCATGCTTCCTGTCGTTCGCATTTCCTTCCCAATTTACATCTGGCAAATTCAGATCTCCCGCTACAATCACACTTCTTTCCATGTCGTTTCCCACATAGCTGACTATCCTATCAAATAATTCCGAATCCGCGCCAGTGCTACCCTTTCCTGATCTGTACACTCCAAATATATCAAGTTGCCTATTATCTTTAGAAATGAGCCTTATACCTAGAATTTCATGTGTCTCATCTTTAACTTTTTCGTAGCTTACAAATTCTTCTTTCACCAGAATGAACACTCCCCCTCCCACCATTCCTATCCTATCTCTACGAAACACACTCCAGTGCCGTGAGAAAATTTCTGCATCCATTATATCATTTCTCAGCCATGATTCAACTCCTATTACAATATCTGGTAAATATATATCTATTAAATTACTTAATTCTATTCCTTTCTTTACAATACTTCTACAGTTCAACACTAACAATTTTATGTCATCCCTACTTGATTTCCAGTTCCCTGTTCCCTTATCACCGCTCCCTAGGCCATCCCGTTTCCCTGAATGTACCTCCCTATTACCCTTCCAAACAAATTTCCTAACTTATATGTACCACTGCGGTTTAAATGAAGGCCATCTGAGCGCAGATCCCTATCTCCTACCCACCCATTAGGATCTAGAAATTTCACTCCCAGTTTCCCACATACCCACTCCACAGTCTCATTTAAATCCCCAATCACCCTCCAGTCAGTATCCCTCCTACACAGTATTCCACTAATAACAATCTCCGCTTTCTTAAACTTCACCCGTGCTGAATTTACCAGATCCCACACATCTCCAACTATGTTGGTACTTATATCAGCTTGCCTTACGTTGTTGGTACCAACGTGAAACACTACCACCTTCTACTTCCCCTCCTCCCTCTCTTCTACTTTCCTCAACATCTGCCTCAACCTAATTCCTGGATAACATTCTACCCTGGTTCCTTTTCCTCCACACACTTTCCCCACATGTCTAACGATGGAATCCCCCATGACCAGAGCCTCAACCCTCCCCACCTCATCTGATCCCCTCCTCTCCTGGTCAGCCCTATCTTCTCTCACTGCTGCAGAAGCTACTTCCTCCTCCCTTTTCTCCTTCCCATGACCCTGTTCCACCTGTCTTTTCCTATCCATTACTCTACATTTCCCTTTCCTACCTTTTCCCTTCCTCCTACTTCCACGCATCTCAGCAACAGTTCCCTGTCCCTCATCTTCCCTCTGTTGTTCTACCTGGAGTGACTCGTACCGATTTCGCACAGACACCTGTCCTGAATTCTGATCCTGAATAGAGCCCTTAGCCTGCAATCTCCTTCCCCTTAGAACATTAGACCACCTGTCTTCTACAACTCCTCCCTTTCCTTCCCCTCCCTCTTGTACACCTACTGTAACCTGTACATTGTTTGAGGGAGTCCTATCTTCCTTCCTGTCTTCTGTGAGAATCCTAATTATCTCCCTCAAACTTTCCAACTCCTCCCTCATACCCCTCAATGCCTCACCACACCCACAAGTATACTCGCGCTCCTTAGCCATTCTTTACGGGGGGGAAAAAATTAAATAAAAAAATAAAATAACTTATTTGCAAAAAATAAATGAACGAAGGGATATATTGTCTGGGATAGTACACAACAATAAGGTAATTAATATACGACTACACTACAATACTACTTAGTCGTGCTCTATTTTTTAATATTCTACAACCCCTAACAGGATAAAAACTGCTGTTAATTACTGAATATCGAAAGTAATACACAAGAACTACACAATTCCAAACTGCAATTAAGCCTATCCTAATTTCAACAATATTTTAGTAAGAGTTTCTACGGATACCTCTACTACACCAGTACTACACAAATATTTTACAATAATAAAATAAGCACACTAAATTCTAATAGGATATTACTCGTATACTACTGTACAGTACACTACAGTAATTTTTAAACTACTTTCAGACGTATCCTTATTATGATACCGGTGCCGTACCGTATGTCACTACTAAGCACAACAGAAATGAAATTTGCAAGAACTACTGTACTCAAAGATTACCAACGAAGCTAAATGCTTAGACAAATTATTATTAGTATTACGGTCTAATAGATACACACGAAAGATAACACACGAATATAGCAGGCAAGATACGGCACTATCTAAATGTACTGTATCTATGCTACAATGTATCTACACTACACTGCGTTTGGTTAAATGCTTAAATATCAAAAGGTTTGCCGTACACGAAGAAAAACACGAATATAACTGGCAAGATACTATCTAATATATTATACCTTATCTTCACTACAATTCTACTGAAATGTGGTTATGTGATTATTACAGCTGGTGGATTACCGGTACTATTATTTTCCCTACTCCACAGGACGGAGAAAAAAAAGTGTCCTTAATTAGGCCTGCTGAAAAATACGAGGTTGTCTACAATAATTTCTCAAATATTTCTATCAAAACTACTACTACTACTACTCCAGGGACTTGAACTGCAATTACTGGGATATATGAACTTTATTATTATTAGCTAACCGCTCATAAATACTGAAAGATCGAGGGAGCGAAATATAAATTACGGATACTAACTACCTACTCAGAAGTACAAATGAATGGAATACAAGGTCAGCTGATTTTTATTTATACCCGGTATTTACTTGACTACACTACACCCTTTGTTCACGACTGTAGCCAACAATTCAATATTTGAATATGAGGAGCGACAATAATCAATAACAATACAACGACTGTTAACTATTACCGTGTAATCTCTTTAACTTCTTTTTAAATGGAAGTTTACAGGCGTATCGTGTTTTTTAATGTAGTAAATTATTACCTTCGCGATAGTTTGAACGTATATCTATACGAAATACCGGAGAAGTTGCTGCAGAAGTTACGGTACTATTCCTTATGATAATCTGGCTTTGTAAGTACAACCAACGAACCTACAGATATTTACAAATATTTTAAAAGTTAATAGTATTACCTAAAGTATCTCCTAAACCTAAATTCGAAACAAGGTACACCTAGCTAGCCTACTTAACCTAGAAAACGTAATTTACTGAAGACCAACTGAATTATTTGTTACAAAATTTAAATAAATATCACTACTCCCAATTTCTACCAATAAGCACTAAACACCACTATATAAACAGCACTAAATGAATCAGATATATACAAAATTAAGCTATTTCAATAGGTTTTCACTACTTTATCACTACAATAATGCAAGAGCTCTCTCAACAGCCAACCGTTCTCAAGCGCATCCAACAATGCAACAATCACTATACCTTATCATTTTCAAACACTGACTAGACACAGGAATGTGTCTGCATTTGCAAAGTGTCTGTTATTACATATAAATTTCACCACATGGAAGACAAACTTTGTATAGTATTGAATTTTCTTTGAAATAGCAAAAACTTCCCACAACTTCTTTTTGGATTCAACATCTGTTTGTTCTGCTCTGTTTCTTTCATCTACGTACAATTCCTTGTCTGTTTCGGCCCTTGTATGGAGCCATTTCTGATGAGCCTTCTTTTTATGTTTACAAGCTGCTCTCACTTCATCATTCCATCAAGATGTTCGCTTTTTCCCGTCCTTACACACAGTCATTCCCAGGCATTTCCTTGCTGTTTCTACTGCAGCATCTTTAAATGCCACCCATTCTCTTTCTATATCCTGAACCTGCTTACTGTCCACTGTATGAAACTTCGCACTAATCATATCCATGTTCTTCTGTCTAATTTCCTCGTCCTGGAGATTTTCTACCCTTATTCGTTCGCAGACAGATTTCACTTTCTCTATCCTAGGCCTAGAGATACTTAGTTCACTACAGATCAGATAGTTGTCTGTATCATCAAAAAATCCCCGAAAAACCCATACATTCCTAACAGACTTCCTGAATTTGAAGTAAATTAAGATGTAGACTATTATGGATCTGGTACCCCTAGCCTCCCATGTGTAGTGGTGAATAGCTTTATGCTTGAAGAATGTATTCGTAACTGCTAAACCCATACTAGCACAGAAGTCCATCAAACGCTTCCCATTCCCATTAACTTCCATATCTTTCCCACAATTTCATACAGACATACTTTTAAATTTCTTTAACACAATTTAACCTTTTAGCACTTGCTGGATTTGTTTGGAAGACATGTAAGTTCTGCTAGAGCCTCCTTGACTGCACTACCTCTGAAGTGAGTTGTCACAAGCTATTTCATTTATATTGTAGTATTGTTTTAGGAGTACATAGGGCCTACTCATATTAATGGGAGAATAATAAACTCTTTGAATTAAGACTCACATGAACACCTATAATACTTTTACATCTCTTCATCATTCTAATGGCTTTTTTTCAATTTCTTAACCTATGTACTTAAAAAATCTGGTGGGCTAACATGCAACATAATTTTGTATTTAAAAAATATGATCCTACTACAGCACTCTGAAGTGTTTTCTTACTTGCAGAATTTTTCAGAATACATAGAGCATAAGATTTCCTTAGCTTTGAATTGAATTTAGATACTCAATATGCTTGTTCTACAACTTTTGTTTGTATAGCTCTTCGTTTCTATAGAATCAGTAGAAATACCCCTGGACACTTTAAGACACATGGTAACCTTGAGAATATTTGGGGAATATGGAGGAATATATTGTATTTACTTGTAGTCCTATACTATAACCTATCATTTTTGAACACTGACTAGACACAGGAATGTGTCTGCATTTGCGAAGTGCCTGTTATTACATATAAATTTCACCCCATGAAAGACAAACTTTTTAGAGTATTGAATTTGCTTTGAAATAGCATTAACAAAGAATAACATACAAACAGACAAAACTCTTATTTTATATATATATATAGTTTGATATAATACTTTTATGGAATAGTGAGTGATATTTTCAGCTCATCAATATACAATATTTTATGAAGAATTTTCTTTAAGTCATCAAGATTAGTTTTTCAGGTACATTTTAAATTCCCTGTTTTCTTCTTCAGAATAGTCTGCAATTGAAGCGATGCGCCAAAAAGGGATCTAACCGACATTTTTTCCAAAAGTGAGATTTCATCGGAATAAAGATCTATATGGATATCTCTGCATAGTAGCGTAGTCAAGTGGAAGAATTCGGAACTTGTTGCTGTGCTAGGGGGTGGAGAACATCTGTCTCTGAGTCACGGAGTGACAATGATACGGTACACTACTCTACTTGTGCGAGTTAGAGGTGCGCGGTAGTGGTAACCACTTGTGTTTTCGTTCGAGTGTGGTGCGGGAGTGCCAAGCAATGGAGACCGACAGTGGAGGAACGTCGGCGGTAACTGGGAATTCCTTACGAGTGGAGCGTGAAATCGTAGTACGTATGGAAGAAGAACCCATAACCAATTCATCCAGTAATACGACACGACAGCAAGATTCTCAGTCCACTGAGTCTGATGTACAGAGATGTAATACCGAAGTGGTAGACCGTTCTAATTCTGAACAATCTAACAATCTATCCGGGACGCCCCAAGTGGCTCCTACACCGGAATATTATAATCGATTTCATCATGGACCTTTCTTTGTGTTTGTTGAATCCATAAACGAGCAAAACATCGGTAATTTACATCCTATGGCACTTGGTCGCCGTTTTTATGAAACCAAAGTCAATGTAAAATCGATCCAACGTAAAGGACGTAATCGACTACAAGTTACCTTTCATACGGCTTCTCAAGCAAACGCATTTCTAAGTAATCCTATGCTTGAAACCCTCAAAATTAAAGCGTACATCCCATCCTCACAAGTGTTAAGAGTCGGCATTATTCGCGGAGTTGAAAAGGGTTTATCGAATGGTGACATATTACAGTACCTGGAATCCGAGGCACCAGTGAAAAGTGTGCAACGACTTAATCGCCGTGCCGTCCAAGATGGGGAAACCCAATATCTGCCTACGGGTTCAGTAAAAATTGTTTTCAGATCTCAAACATTACCTTCCCATGTCGCCTTATATAAGGTGTACATGGAAGTTGAACCCTACATCTTTTCACCCATTCGCTGCCGCAAATGCCAGCGATATGGCCACACTATTCGACAATGTCAAGCGAAAAATGCTCGTTGTGGGAAATGTGCTCAACTACATGAAACCCAGGCATGTACGGAGCAATTTGCGCAATGTGCGTACTGTAAAAACCATGTCACAGGTTCATCAATTTGTCCAGAACACAAATATCAGGTCACCATTAAAAAATTAATGAGTACTGAACACATATCCTTTCCCGAAGCCAAAGCCCGAATCGCCCTCCCCATTTATCATTCCGAGCAACAAGACCTTCAGTTCCCTCCTCTATCGTCAAATCCCCCATCCCCTTCGACTCCCAATCCGCGTAAGCGCAAGTTCACCCAAGTAATCATGCAATCTCCCCCTCCTACACCCGAACCCGGTTTCGACCGTCAAGGATACATGGCCATTCTGCGAAACGAACAGTCAGTTCCAGTACATTCGATTCCATCAACGAGTGCCGTGCAACAACCTCTGTCAATAGCATATCCCTCAAGTGCGCCCACATCTGCTAGGCAGCAACCCTCTGCAACCCCTCAAGATATACATTATCCTCCTTCCAAGGAACACCTACAACAAGAAATCCAGCAATTGCTGGTAATGTTAATTCAAAGTATGGGTCACGAGCCTCAACTTCATCATGTCTTATACAAGCTACGAGACTCTATCATGAACATACTAGCATGATTACTTTACTTCAATGGAATTGTCGAAGTGCCGCCTCTAAAAGACATGAGTTACAAATTTTGCTGAATGAAACACGAGCTCATTTTATCTGTTTACAAGAAACGTGGTTTCAACCGCATATCATTTTTCGATTACGAGGTTATCAAGTTTTCCGACATGATGGTAACGGCTTTGATGGAGTTGCCACATGTGTACATACTTCCTTATCAGTTACACATTTCTCTTTACATCATCCCGCATACTTATGCTGTAGGAATAGTACACCATAACACCTGTTTCATCAACATCTATTGCCCTCCCCACATTTACATTACTCAGAACCAATGGATGCATTTTATCCAACAATTTGACACATTTCCGCATCTTTTTCTTCTCGGTGATTTTAATTGCCACCACACTGAATGGGGATGTATGGTAGATACAATCAAAGGTTCCAACTTACTTACTATTTCAACTCATCAGAATTTGTTTCTTTTAAATGACGGCTCCCCGACCCGTCTAACTCCGCCTGGATCTCCACCCAGCGCAGTAGACCTTACTTTCTGCCGCACCACTATGGCCCCTGTCACCACCTGGGATACATTATCTGATACGCACACTAGTGACCATTTCCCCATTCTCATCACATATGGTATTCACCCACCACATTCCCAGTTTCAGGCACCCTCTTGTATAAGTAACGTCCGATCTTATAAAAACTTCAATGTTTCTAATTACCAATCATACCTCAATTATATCTTGCAGCAGAAACATAAGTCCCCTCTTTCCTTCTCCCTTTTACTCCCTTATTTATCCCAATATTTAAACATGTTTCATCCGTGCCGACCATTAAAAGTGACGACCCACCCACAGCAATACGACCTAAAATGGTGGGACAAAGAATGTCACGATCTTATTCATAAGCGCAAACAATTATTCAAACAATATCGCCAATCGATGACGCAGCAGCATTATTTTCAATTGCGAAACCATATCGCGAAAACAAAACTCGTCTTTAATGCAAAAAGCGAAAAGCTTGGCAATCTTTTCTTTCTCAATTAACTCCACAGCTTCCAGCAACGAAATTTTGGAACGCGATCCGCATTATCACGAGAACTTTCCAATACCAAACTTCTTCTGCTTATCCGCGACAAGTTCTAGAAGACGTTTTATACACCCTTGCCCCTGTTACCGTAAATCCACTCTTTCTCCCCACCTCACAGAATAACTCTTGTTCTTTTATTTCCCTTTTGAATCCAATTACATATAATGAACTACACTCTGTATTATGTACCGTCAATAGCTCATCACCAGTACCTGATGCAATTACTTATCAAATGCTCAAGGCCTTACCCCCCCATGTCCAAATTCATTTACTCAAATATTATAATAGTATTTTCGAGACATTACATGTACCAGCATCATGGAACGAGTTTTTCATCACACCCATCCTGAAACCAACAAAACGACCTACTGAACCTGATAATTTCCGAGGCATAGTTCTGGGATCATGTATACGCAAAGTTTTTTGTAAAATCCTTATGAAACGAATGGCGTGGGTATTGGAGCATCACTCATTATTACCCAAGTATCAGTTTGCCTTTCGACGGGGTAATAGTACACAAGACCCTATCATTATTTTCTTACTCGACATCTTATTAGCAAAATGGCGGAAACAATCTATCGTAGCAGTGTTTTTGGATATTAAGGGTGCCTATGATGCTGTGTTATTGCATATCCTCTAGGAGAAATTATTTAGTGCTGGAATCCCCTTCCAATTCATTTCTATTTTAAATCAACTATTTACTAACCGCCGGTTAACTATTAAATCTCCTCAACACACAATTGATAGCTGTTACACATCACAAGGTTTACCACAGGGATCGATACTCAGTGGAATTTTGTTCGCTATTTACATGAAAGAGCTCGAATCTCTTGTGCTACCACACGCCCGTATTCTAGCTTACGCGGATGATTATGTTATTTATTGTGCTGACTCCCACATTGACCTTTGTAGAGACAAAATATCTCAGGTTTTAAGTTTAGTCTTTCAGTGGCTAACGGCCTATGGACTTTCCCTTTCTATACCTAAATGTGCAGCAATGATCTTTACACATAAACGAACCTTTGATAAAAGCCCTATTAACTTTGACACCTATAGCATTCCCTTGGTTTCCCAACACTTATATTTAGGAATATATATCGATCAAAAACTCACATGGCAAACTCATATACGACACCTCATTAGGAAATCTGATCGTTATATCACCATTTTACGAACGGTAATGAAACGTGCATGGGGTGCTGACCCTTTGTCAGCACTCCAGCTATATCATGCAACCATTCGGTCCATACTTGATTATAGCGCCCATATTATTGATTTAACCTCTAAACATAGTTTATTAGCGTTGGATCGTCTCCAATTTTCAGCACTACGTATCAGTGTGGGTGCCCTCCGCACAACACCAACTAATGCTTTATTAGTAGAAACTACGGAAGAACCACTGTACATCCGCAGGATAAAACTTTCCAAAAAATTCCTACTTAAACATATTAGTAGAACGAACTTCCTTATTGTCCCTAAATTAAAATTATTATATGAATATTATCAACAACGTCCTCCTCCCAATCATCGGTATCCCGCCATATATATGGCTTATGCTGAAATCCACCATCTTACTGAGACTATATTTCGTACACCACGTATTAATTCTATTCATACCACTATGATATTCAAGCATTCCGTCCTTCTATTATCATTGCCCCTTCTGATGCATCAATCCAATCAATGTCTGCACCTTATCCCACATTATATGCTCATAAGTAATTTAAAAGTTCCATAACTACACCAGATTACCACCTATTTACCGATGGGTCAAAATCAAATACTGGAGTCGGAGCAGCATTTTACGATCCACAACTACTCATTAGCTTTAAATATCCGTTACCTAATAATTTAACTATTTTTACAGCAGAATTATATGCCATATACCAAGCCGTTGTATATGCTCAACAGTTGCAATCCAAAAAATAAATATATTCAGCGATTCCCAAAGTGTTTTACAAGCTCTGCATTCACTCGCCCCTCATACAAATACATATGTCTACGAAGTCAAATCTCTTCTATTTCGACTTGAAACATCCGGTTTTGTTATAACGCTAATATGGATTAAAGGGCATAATCGGCACGCAGGCAACGATATGGCCGATATAGCAGCGAAAGACGCCAGTGCAGATACTGCGAATATATTACAAATCAAAATTCCGATTCCCGACTTCTTTCCACATATCAAAACTGCAGCTCAACACACATGGTGCACACAATGGCGATTATCTGCTCGTACGAAAGGTCAATATTACTATCAACTTCAACCGAGTATTCCCACACTGCCGTGGTTTGCAAATGGTACGTATACACGACGTCACATTACTAATATCACCCGACTACGTTTTAATCATGCCTTAACCCCAGTATATTTAACTCGATTTCACATTACGAACGACAAAACTTGTTCCTGAGGAGAATCTGAGGGCGATAGTGACCACCTGTTTTTTCATTGCCCCCAATTTGCACATCACCAGACCATTTTAATGCTGAAATTACTCAAAGTTCAAGTATCTTTCCCTACACGACTTTCAGTTTTGTTGCACCAACCATCGCCTACGATCATTACTATTTTAAACGAGTACCTTGATAACACTCACATCAAATTGTAATTATGATTTAGTTTTGCAGTTGTTTTTGTTCCGACATGTTTGTGAGGTGGCACTTCTACATGTCCCTGGTGAGTACTATCCGCACACTTTATCTTGGTGCATTTACATCCTAGTGCTGAATCGGTCGACCTCGGCGATCTTCGAGATTCATACCGGCAACCTCTGAAACACAAACTATGAATCGCTTAAGCATCGTTGTGCGACATCTGGCGTAAACTTTACGTACTGGTACTGTTGTTGTTTATACATCAAAGTCAAAGTATAGAATTCATGCTAGGAACAAGATTCGCATCGAGAGATATGTTTTATAATGTTATATAATGTGTATGTGACATAGTTGTTGGCTTAAGATGATAACGGTTTAGAAATTTCATATCGATCGATCATCTTCTCGATTCAATTCAGATTTCATTTTCATTCAGTTGGCAGCACCAGGCAGCACTATCGATATCGGGACAGCTCCCTCCTTACTCCTCACCCTAAAGTCCCGTCCGCGACATCGTCCTGTACGCTTCGTTGTGTTCGAGGTTTCGTGTTCGGTGTCTGACATTTCTAGAACTTACTCGTGCGTTCCGGTGCTAGCTTGCGTGTGATTGTGCAGTGGTGGCATGAGTTCTGATAGTGGAGGTACTCGGGACTTTCATCCCGCGTCCAATAGTAATGTTGAACGGGAAGAAGTAGTGAAAATGGATACAACCGTGAATGTTAATTCTACTCCTACCCCTTCGTTGCAAACTGCGACTCAATGCAATCCTAACCCTCCCCCTCCTGCTCAACCTCCGAATACTAGTGCATGTAATTTATACCCATTAAACCACCCAGGACCATATCTTGTTTTTGTTTCATCCAAACAAGGTAATAATATTGGCAATCTACACCCTATGGCTATAGGGCGTCTACTCCATGAAAGGAAATTTCCTATTAAATCCATCCAATATAAAGGCCGTAACAGGATTCAGGTAAACTTTCACTCTCCTCATCATGCTAATGACTTTCTGCAGAATAAGTTCCTTGAGACACAAAAGTTGCATGCCTTTATTCCTCACTCAAATATCTTCCGCGTAGGCATTATACGCGGTGTTGAAAAAGATCTAACTGAATCCGATATTCTTACTTTACTTCAGAGTGACGTCAAAGTTCATTCTGTTCATCGCCTACGCCGTAAATCCCTCCAAGATGGTCAGACAGTATATCTACCTACTGGCTCCATCAAGATTATTTTTTGCTCCAAAACGTTGCCCAAATATGTTTCAATCTATCATGTAATGTTAGAAGTCACTCCCTTTATATTTTACCCCATTATTTGTTCCAAATGCCAGCGTTATGGACACACCCTCCGCAATTGCCAGTCCACTAACTTTCGCTGTCGCACCTGTGGTATGAACCATTCTACCTCTGACTGCCTTGCTAATGTCAAGTTATGTGTGCATTGCAATCAGGAACACGAAACGGTTTCATCAGACTGTGCTGTTCATCAGAAGCAAGTGGAAATCAAAAAACTTATGTGCACTGATAACATTTCCTTCTCAGAAGCTTCTGCTCGACTATTTCCACCTACTTATTCGGAGTATCATAACGTTCACCAATTTCCTCCCCTACCCTCTCAACATCCTTCTCCATTACCAGACGCCCCTCGCAAACGCAAATTCACACAAGTGGTTGTTAAGGATTTGCCACCTAAACCTTCTCCCGGCTATGATAGAGCTGCATATCTCCAGCTAGTGCAATCCACTACATCCTCGCACCCCTCTCAATCTCTGAGTTCTCAATACCCCATTCAACCCAGTCAGCCCACTCCCTCAACATCGAGCCCGTCAATGCCTCTGCAACCCGCACAGCATCCGCAAACAGGTACTACACTTCCTCAGCGAGAACATGTTCATCAGTGTGTTCTCCACATTCTCATGCAGCTTACTCAACTACTTGGCGATCACCCCACTATCTTACCAGTTCTTAGTCAACTTCGCGGAAGTTTACACCTTATCTTTAATAATGGTAGTACGCATCCTTCCATGGAATGCTAGGAGCCTACAAAATAAACACTATTGATGTTCATATCAACACAATGTCGCCCCTCTTCCTCTTTTGTTTACGATTTCACTGACACTTTACCCTCCCTACATCCCCCATATACGTTGCTCAGATATTTCTTTCCATCTGTCCAAAGTTCTACACTCTCACATATATCCACCCCTCCGTCGTTCCCCTGCCCTCTCCTGTTTGTCCCTTATATGTTGGCCTGGTGTGTATGTATTGTAGAAGTCGCTGAGACGGCCACTCTAGCGTGAAGATTACTATACCTTGTGTCCCTGTGCTTTTCCTATAACTCCTAGTCTTGTATACGTAATTCCTCACTCTTAATTGTCTAGGTGATACATCCTTTCTTGATCTACTTTCCGCGCTTTGAACCCATTTTGTGAGTCTGCTGTATGGTCTACTTCCCTCAATCTTCAAGTACTTCGTCCTTCGAAAACATTGTCAACTCCATTGGTGTACTACTTTATTGAAAAAGTGTGCGTGTGTCGATTTAGTACAAATATCATACGGTATAGTGTCTGGGTGAAATAACGAGCCCAAATAACCTTCACGAACAGAACATACTCCTCACCCCGTACAGAGTTCCCTCTTAGCAGTGCTCGTGTGCAGTTGAGTTGACAGTTGCTGTGAGGAGGTAGCGTGGACGGTATAGAGTAGTGCTTTTGCGAGTGTAATACGTAAGTTATGGGGGAGCAAAGTGGTGGTGAGGAGTCTCCTGATCCTTCAACCCTCAAAGTTGCTCGGGAAGAGACAGTTCAAATGGAACAGGATGAGGATGATAGTCTAAGTGAGAATAGTAGTACAGTGAGTACACCTAATACACCCATTGAGGTAGTGAATAAAGAGACTGCTACTTCGAATTCGAAGACTGAGTCGCAGGAACTTTATCCTAGTACTCATTATGGACCTTTCATTATTTTTGTGGAGTCCACAGCATCAGGCAATGTCGGTAACATGCATCCTATGACCCTAGGTAGGACTTTCTATGAGAACAATATTCCAGGCATAAAATCAGTGGCCCGCAAGGGACGCAATAGGGTACAAATAGAATTTGTCTATGCTGTACAGGCAAATTCATTTTTGAAACACCCTATATTAGTTGAGCTGCAGTTACGGGCATACATACCTAGCTCTAATGTATTGCGGGTAGGAGTCATCAGGGGAGTAGAGAAGACCTTGACTGAGGATGCCATATTAAAGCACTTGAAGTCTCCTGCTACAATAAAATCTGTAAAACGTTTGAACCGTCGAGTTGTTAACGAAGAAGGCACACAGTATGTACCTACTGGATCTATCAAAGTGGTTTTTCGTGCACAGAAACTTCCACAGTACGTGTCTTTATATCAAGTGCATTTAGAGGTGGAGCCATATGTTTTTGCTCCCATCATCTGCAAAAAATGCCAGCGGTACGGGCACGTTGATAAGCATTGCAGAGCAACAAGTCCCAGGTGTGGGAAATGTGCATTGCACCATACTACGGCGAACTGTACTGAAACTTTCTTTCAATGTGTGCATTGTCGCGGTTCCCATTCAACTGGCAATGTGGATTGTCCAACGCACCAACAGCAGGTCCACATTAAAAAGATAATGAGCCACCAGAATTTATCTTTCAAGGACGCTGTTCAAAAAGTCCAACCTAGGGAATATAATCTAGTGGACACTTCTCAAAATTTTCCCCCTTTAAATGGGGAGGGGCAGACTCCTACACAGTCGAATCCCCGTAAGAGGAAATTCACTCAAGTAATTTTAAAATCCCCGAGACCAGCACCAGCCCCAGGATATGATAAGGAAGGTTACCAAAATTTGGTTCGCGAGCTTCCCCGCATGGAGATGGCGGCTTCAAGACTTACACCTGTTTACGGCGGCGCAAACCGTCGGACGGAGGCACCTTTTGACGAACCTGTTGCCACGAGTAGCGCATCCATGGCGCAGCCACTTTCGTCATTTCATAGGCAAAGAGAACATCTTCAAAGTGGTCTTTATCAATCTATTCAGCAATTAGTACAATTATTGGGTGATCACCCCGCGTTAGCGCATAATGTATTCCAGTTAAGGGACAGGATTTGTAATTTTATTCAATTCTATGATCAGAATCACTCAATGGAATGCTAGAAGTCTCATGAACAAGCGTCATGAGCTATATAAATTAATACAGGAAACAGTACCTCACTTCGTAGCTATACAAGAAACTTGGTTTCATCTAGAGACTCGCATCAAGTATCCAAATTACACAGTTTTACGTAATGATGGACCCGGTTACGGGGGGGTTGCCTTTTTGGTCCACTCATCCGTGACATATAGCATCCATTTGAACATTCAGGCCATACCCCATACATATGTTATAGGATTATATTATATGCATTTTTTACTTGTGAATATCTACTGTCCTCCTGAATTTTCCATTACTGAGAGACAATGGAACCAATTCTTTCAACAATTTACTACCGAACCATATGTTTTTATCTTTGGGGACTTTAATCTTCATCACACCCTGTGGGGAGGACATTTGGATACCCTTCAAGGTACACAGTTCCTTAATGAAGTAAATAACCATGCTTTCGCTATTTTGAATGATGGCTCTCCTACGCGTTTGACTGCGCCTTCTGCCCCTCCTAGCGCAGTAGATTTAACATTGTGTAAGCGAAATATGGTGTCTATCGCTACATGGCATACTTTGAGTGATACTTATTCCAGTGATCATTTCCCTATTGTTATTACTTATGGAGTAGGCAGACCTTTTTCTCCACCCCCCCACACTGTTTCACATAACATGATTCGATCTTTAAGGAGTTTTAAACCACAAATATATACTGCCTACATTGAGGACGCGTTACAAAAAATACCGGTAAATACTTTTTCATATCAAACTTTAATGCAGATTTTAACAGCTTATATTAACCTTCATCACCCCATCAGCGCTTCACCTCCTTTATCTTCTAGAAAACCTGTGCATGTTAAGTGGTGGGATGAAGAATGCCATTTGAAGATTCAAACTCGTAAAGTACTGTTTCGACAATATAGGCAGCACGCAACACCTGAGCATTACTTCCGGCTCAAACGACACATGGCACAAACCCGCCGACTTTTCCATCAAAAACGGCGTGACGCTTGGAGGGAGTTTATATCGTCCTTCACGCGCCAGGTTCCGATTGCAGACTTGTGGAATGCCATCAGGGCAATCACAAGAGTGACGCAGCACTCCCCTGCCAAGACCATCCCAGGTCAAGTTTTATCAGATTTTCTTGTTAGAGAAGCGCCAGATTTTGTAGTGCCACAGTATGTTCCTTACCAAGACCCACTAGACACACGTTTTTCCGTATTGCTACAACCCTGCGACTATCAGGAATTAGAAGCAGTACTCCGCTCATGCTCAAATTCTTCCCCAGGTCCAGATAATGTTTCCTATCAAATGCTCCAATTACTACCTATTCGCGCAAAGAAGGTATTACTAAATAGGTATAATGATATTTTTCGCAATCACAGTACACCTGTTAGTTGGAATGAATTTTTCCTAATCCCCATTCTTAAAAACAAGCAGTTACCCACAGAGGTAAGTAATTATCGCGGTATAGTCCTCGGTTCGTGCATCCGTAAAGTGTTTCTAAAGATCTTACTTCGAAGAATCCTATGGGTATTAGAATACTATAACTTGACGCCTCGATATCAATATGCCTTTTTTAAGGGACGCAGTACATCTGATGCATTTAATAGTTTTGTTATCGATTTACTTTTAGCTCGTCATAGAAAACATAGTACCATAGCGGTTTTTCTTGATATTCAACGGGCTTATGATTCCGTACCTTTGCACATCTTATGGGAAAAACTTGCAACTCTTAAGATTCCTGAGGGATTTATTAGCATTCTCCGACAACTTCTGACTTATCGAACACTACGATTTAAATCGACGCCTTGTACACTCCAGCCCCGGCAGGTAAGTAATGGGTTGCCTCAGGGCGATATTCTGAGTGGTATTCTTTTCGCTCTTTTTATGAAAGATTTTGAAACGGTCATTTTACGTCATGCTCGCATACAGGCGTATGCTGATGATTTTTTGATTTATTGTACACACGAAGATTTACAGCTCTGTAGACAACATATTAGTCTCGCGCTTTATGAAGCTAGAACATGGTTAGAGGCCCATGGGTTAAATCTTTCCATAGCGAAATGTCGAGCAATGATATTTACACATCGCAGAACCTATGACCGATCGCCACTTGCCTTTGATCAGTATGAAATACCAGTGGTTAGCCACCATAAATATCTTGGGTTATTTATCGATCAAAAACTTACATGGAAACATCATTTTTTATATTTGCGTTCGAAGAGTGAACGGTATATTCAGGTTATACAGGCCGTAACCCGTAGGCAATGGGGGGCAGATCCCGTTGTGGTGCTATCTCTGTACAAAACCACTATTCGGACGATATTGGATTACGGATCACATCTTTTCGACGTAGCATCTTCTACTAACTTACATATTCTTAACACTTGTCAATATCAAGCAATACGATCCTGTATTGGAGCTTTAAAATCCACACCTACCAATGCCCTCCTCGTTGAAGCCTGCGAAGCTCCCTTACAAGTACGTAGAAAAATACTTGCAACGAAATATTTACTTAAAAAGTTTTCATTCACAAGTCATCCTCTAATTCCGAAGTTACAGTTACTCTCGGAGTATTATTCAGTTAGGCGCCAGGGTTTAAGCAGATTGCCTGCATTGTTTCATGCATTTAATACATTAAAGTCGAAGCAGTGTACCTTAATACACAGTGCTACTTTACTACCCTATACTTTACCCTATCCGGTTTCTCATTTTAAGCCTCAAATCATTTGGCCTATGCGTAATGGCTCTACTACATTTCCTTGTCTGCAGGGGATCGAGATATGTCCAGTTAAACGAGTGAAATTTTCTCATATTCCACGAAGCATAAACATTTTTACAGATGGGGCAAAGAACATTAATGGAGTCGGTTCCGCTTATTATATACCTTCTCTAAATTTTAGTGAACAATATGGTTTGCCTAGTGTCTGTTCGATTTTTACGGCGGAGCTATTTGCCATACAGCAAGCCTTACTTTTTGTTCAGCGAAAGGGATATACGCGAGCTACAATCTATACGGATTCGCTGAGTGCATTACAATCTTTGGTTTCTGATGAGTTATCCTATAATTGGTATATTTACAATGTCAAGAGTATCCTTTATATGCTTGACAATGTCGGTATTTCCATAACTTTAGTATGGGTACCAGGTCACGTGGGTATCGCCGGTAATGAAAAAGCAGACTGTTTTGCAAAACAAGCTTCTCGTCTTCCTGTTCCGAATACTAACAATATGGTTCCAGCTTCTGATTATGTAGTTATTTTTCGACAGGAGGGACGTTCAGACTGGCAGAATTTCTTCCGACAAACTGCACAAGTCAAAGGTAAATTTTATTATCATTTACAACCAAGCCTTTTAGTTAAACCTTGGTTTATACGAGGATCTTATACTAGACGACATATTATTAACATCATTCGGTTACGGTTTAATCATGCCCTCACACCACAATATCGATCAAGGTTCCATTTAACGCAAGATACCAACTGTTTGTGTGGTACAGATATCCGTAATGGCGATTCTAATCACATCCTCTTTGAATGTTCTTTGTATGCTAACCAACGTAAAAAACTTATGGCTAACCTCCAGCGACTTAAGCAGGTTTTTCCTACCAGTGTTTCTTGTTTGCTCTGTAATCCTACAGAAGAGATTATTAGAGTGCTAAATTTGTTTCTAGATGAAGCCAAGATCGTGTTATAATTTTGTCTATAATATCCAGTGAGAATTACTCATGCTTTCTCAGGTTCCAATTGAGTGATTCCTCATATCATTAGTGTATTACTTGTGAGTGCTATTTTGGATTCTTCGTGTGGGTGACGCTTTAAACGCAGTGTGATTGCAAGATTGGAAGTTTCCCGTATGACAACAGTCTATACTAGCAAAATGGGGTAGTTATGTGATATAGTGAAGTTTCGTGTTTTGTGTTTTTCTACTTGCAAGTTCAGGCATCAATTATTGAATTGAAGTGTTTTCATTTAGACTAGTGTGTTTACATGCGTAAGCGAGTATTGACTGGGTGAAATGTCGTAGACACAGCCCAATAAGCATCAGCAAGCAAGCAAGCAAGCTCACCCCGTACACAAATGCATCAAGATAAAGTGTGCGGACAGTAGATATTGTCTCAAGGTTCTTCTTATTTTCCGATCTTGTACAGTGTAACACGTTACTCCTACTCCAGTTTACTAAGTTCTTTGTGTCCTTGCTCAGTACCGAATGTACTACCTCCATGAACCTCCTCATACCCGATATAATTTTTCTTCTTTAAGTGCATCTATCTACGTGTGATCATGCTAAAATCGGGCAATTGTGTTGTAAACGTGTGTTTTTGTGATATAAGTGTAATATATTACTGATCTTGTTACTGGGAAAGAGTCTTTTGAATCCCAAATAAATATCCGCAAGACAAGACAAGACAAGACAACATCTGTCTCGCGCGGAAAAGGGATCTAACTTCAGTCCAAGATGGCGGAGCATAGTTCTTTGCTTGTGACGAGTGCATTAAAACATGAAAATTCAACTAAGAAACGCAAACGTAATGTGAATGAATGGAAGGACGTCAAGCGCAAACATCTTAGGGATGCTGGATTGGCATATACTTCAAGGAAAGGTGTCGCAGTTCCAGGGAG
Organism: Anabrus simplex; assembly: GCF_040414725.1. Taxonomy (NCBI): domain Eukaryota; kingdom Metazoa; phylum Arthropoda; class Insecta; order Orthoptera; family Tettigoniidae; genus Anabrus; species Anabrus simplex. The sequence continues at coordinate 156,508,243 of NC_090271.1, forward strand.
GAAAGCACCAGAACCGGTGAGTATGCTTGCATGGAATAGAGATCTATATGTATGGAATGGAGTTGGTCAGTGTATCGAGTACGATTTTTCAAGCTTTCAGTGACTAGTGCCGCCATTTACCGCGCTCGTGGTTTACCGTGTTTCACAGGCAACTGCGTGGATAGTCCCCTTCGAACAGGCCATGGCCGATTTCTTCGTAACTCCTGATCCCAACCAATTTTAAAAAGAGTTTCGTGTATGCTTATTGGAAATTAGAGATAGAATTTTGTTAACAAAGGCATTATTTCTCTATGACTATTTAGAACAGGGCCGGCCCCGTGGTATAGGGGTAGCGTGCCTAACTCATACCCGGAAGCCCCAGGTTCGATTCCCTGCCAGGTCAAGGATGTTTACCTGGATCTGAGGGCTGATTCGAGGTCCACTCAGTCTACGTGATTAGAATTGAGGAGCTCTCTGACGGTGAGATAGCTACCCCGGTCTAGAAAGCCAAGAATAACGGCCGAGAGGATTCCTTGTACTGACCACATGACACGTCGTAATCTGCAGGCCTTCGGGACGAGCAGCGCTTACTTGGTAACCCAAGGCCCTTCAGGGCTGTTGTGCCATGGGGTTAGGGTTATGTAGAACAAGACAACACATTATTAAGCGTAAATTCTTCTATTGCTCTATTCATCATAGCCTACTTATTTCCATGCGTATGTTTATATGTAATCGCTAATATATTTCAGTTACTTTTTCCATTACTTAAGAAACATAATAGTATACAGATGGCTCTTACAGTGCATATTTCGAAGCTAAAACATTTTTCCTGTCTTATTGTTACAGAATAAAATATGTAAATGCCGGTATGATGGATGTGATACTCACCCCTGCACTGAAGGACGATCTCTTTAGAGAGTACTATGCCAGGAGCTATGATCAGCAATCGGCAATCCTTATTGCATGCATGTCACTTGTTCCAGTTCAACGTAGAACAGGGGCAGATGCTGAGGAATCCAGACGAAGTGCCACCTCTATGTATACAATTTCTGTAAATGGAAAGCGTTTACATGTGTGCCAGAAAACATTGTGTGACGTTTATGCTGTTAGTCATAAACGTGTACAAAACTTACAGAAGAAAATGAAAAGTGGAATATGCAGCCCAAAAGATGGATGGGGATTACATAAAAATCGGCCACACCGAATATTAGACGACGATAAGCAACTTATACGGGAGCATATCGCCTCGTTTCCAACGTATGAAAACCATTATTCTCGCAGGAAGAATATTGGGAACTCTGAATATCTCAGCCCAAACTTTTCATTGAAAGCAATTTACCAACTATTTTTAGAAAAACATAGTGACTAGAAAGTAAAATTTTGGCTCTACCGAAATGTGTTCCACAACAATTTTCAGCTCAAGTTCGGTCAGCCGAGATCGGACACTTGCAAGTACTGTGATAAGTTGTACGTAAAACAGCTTGCAGCTGAGACACCCGAGGAGACGGAGAAGATATGCAGAGAGAGTGAGCTCCATCATAGGAAGGCTGAGAAAGGCTACACAGCATTAGCAAATGACACAATTTATGCAAAGGAAAATTCGAACGTCATTGTGCTGTGCATTGACCTGCAACAAGTTATATTTTTACCTAAACTCACTCACAGTTCAATGTTCTATCAACGCCAGCATTCGTGCTACAACATGGCTGTTCACAATGCAGGAACAGGTGGAGCGAATATGTTCGTACGGAATGAGACTATTGGAAAAAGAGGTTCCAACAAAGTTGCATCCTGCCTCTTAAAATATGTGAAGTCTCACTTCTCCATTCTTACCCCTCATACCGAAAGGAAATTAATCCTTTGGTCCGACAGATGTGTTGGACAGAACAACAACTGGCGGATTGTGTCTCTACTGCTCTACTTAATTCGACTGGGCTATTTTACTACAGCTGAACAAAAATTCCTTGTATCGGGACATTCATTTCTTCCGTGCGACAGGGACTTTGCCCTCTTGGAACGGAAACTTTGTTTGAGTTCAGTGCAAATTCCAACTCAACTATTGAAAATATTTGCCACTGCGAGACCATCAAATCCCTTTGAAATGACAATGATGAGCAGAGACGACTTTTTTGATTTTGGACACGTTGAAAAAGGGATAAAGAGAGACCCACACCTCAAAATCACTACAGTAATGTGGCTTCAGTTAAGTGCAGATGACTGTAATTCCATACGTGTGCGTAAAACTCACAATGTGTTCGAGCCATGGAATTCACACCACTTAGTTTCACTGAAAAAAAGGAATGCGATCACGAAATCCCTAATTATACCAGAGGAACTACCTAAGGCGTATCACATGCCCTTACCCCTCAGAGAGGAAAAGAAAGACTTGACTGACATGCTGCAGTATATCTTGCCAGAACATAGAAGTTACTATGAAGGTATTTTGTCTTTGTAAATGTGAACTGTGTCTAATGATTTTAGTGATTACTATTTTACACCCTCTTTGGGCATTATATTCTGTATTTATTGTAATTTTTGTATTATTCTTTGTGTTTTTGTTGTTTTTAGCTCTGAATAAACTTATGCAAGCATGAACATAGTCAATGTTTTTGATATATTGTGACCTTTTTATGAAAGGAGGAGAAATAAAAACATTTTTGTACATAAAATAGCCCACGTTGGAGTATCTATCCGCTATGACATCTAAATCAGCCAGTATGAGCAGCTATCGGTTGGTTCCCAATAAACGGTACTTGTTTGGGTAAAAATAAGTGAGCCACTTAGATCCCTTTCCCACATTTTTTGTATTTGTTATAAATAATTTCTTTTGAACGTAGTTGGTGGACTGTCTAATTGTCTCAATCAACATACTAGTTATCAATCTGCACATAATGGCACAATTTTTACCTAAATTAGGTTTAACTACGTTTTTCGCAATTTACTCATAATACAGTTTTTGGTGGATAGACCCCTATTCGGCGCACCGTTTCAATTGTTATACTGGTTTGTAACATAAGTTAGTTTAGTTTTTAGTGTGCTGTGAGGCATGTAGCAAGGGGAGGAAAGGGTAATGTAGTCCTTTGTTGACACTGGTGTTGTGGAGTTATGGTCACATTCTGATGTTGATTTAGTTAGTGAGTTGTGCCAGAAAGAAATTGGAAAAGCAAATTGAGTGTTTTCAACATATTACACTCTCTCAGTTTCAGAAAGGAGACAGGGAAGGGATAAACTCTACATCTTCACATTCTGCCACTTGTTCCAGAACTGCTTCTTAACGTCATCAGGGCTATAGGCATTGTACTGCTGGACCTCGGCAGCAGTCAGGAGAGATTAAGAAATTCCAGCCGATTCTTACATCGCTTCAATTTACTAGTGTCAAATACGTCCAGTTTACATTCCAATCCAACTTCCCTTACTTATTTCTTGATCTCTTTCAACCCTGAAAGTCTAGTATACAATGCCTAGGGAGTTCTTTCCTACTCTCCTCATGGTCCTTTCTTTTCCTTATCTGCTTTTTAAGAATTTGGATCTATTTCTCTTCCTTCTTCAATTAATGTTGAGATAAGCTATTAACCTCTCTGTTTCACACCTGAAGGTAGCAATCAACACCAAACTCCCTAATAGAAGTAACAGTAACTGATTACTGTATAGAATACTAAGTAATCAAGATCCAGAAAAATTATGATATGTGTTACATTTTTACCAATTGAGTTGGCTGCGCAGTTCACATCCTTGTAGCTGTTAGTTTGCATTCAGGAGAGGGTGGGTTCATGCCCCATTAATGGCAGCTCTGAAGATGGTTTTGCATTGTTTTCCATACCACCCCAGTCTGGGGCTGTTCCTTAATTAAAGTCACGGTCTCTTCCTTTCCAGTCCTGGACTTCCTATCCAGTAGTTGCCACAAGACCAGTCTGAGTTAGTATGATGCAAAACCAGTAGCAAAAAATTTCACTTTTGTTTCTTCCACCCTGACAAGGAAAACGTTACACCATTCATGCCAAAACATACCTTGAAATTTTGGTGACATAACTAATGTACTTTGAGAAGACCACATGCAAAAAATCATCCACCTGTTTCTATTGCAAGGCCCCAAAATAAACCCTTGAATTATGCATATAAGTAATAGAAAAGTGATGCTAGTTACTAAAGGTTAGATTGTACAGCCCTCACTATGGACAAGCCAGCAGTGGAGTAACGAGCTGAAAACCTTGAGTCAAGGTTCACACAGCTCGTCAGTGAGGTGGGCATGTCCAGCTGTGTTGTCTAGCTACGTAGGGTTCCAGCTTCAATTTTGGAGCCTTGCAGTGGAAACAAGCAGCTAATTTTTGGATGTTGTCTTCTTGTAGCATGTCGGTTATGTCACCAGTGTTTCAAGGTAGGTTTTGGCATGAAGGGTGTGACACTTCGCTTATGAGATATATTTTCTTTAAGCTTTTGTGCTCATACTGTCTCCTTCCTGTGTGTTATCACATGTTTGTAATTTTCAGGTGATAAAGAGCAACATATTGTTAACCTCCAAAGTCAGTGCTGCGAGCTTTCTTCCATGTGTGAGGACAGGAGGAGGGAGATAGAATCTTTGAAAAGGCAGATAATGCAGCTTGAAGCAAATTTAGCAGCAGTACAAGGGTGCAATAAGAACAGCCTTGATCATCTTCAAGTAGCATTGAACATCTCTGAGAATAAACTTAAAGCAGCCCAGCGAGAAATTGAGGTGTGCAACTGTCAACTGGCTCGGAGGGAACAGGAACTGGCATTACAGTCAGAGAGGGTGGCCTGCCTACAAGGTGCATGCCAGGAGGATGCGCAACTCAGGGAGCAGTTATTTAAGATGCAGAAGATGCTAAAAGATAAAGAGAATGACTCTTTTGAACGAGATAAATTAATTGAAAATCAAAAGGAGTTGTTGTCTGAAATTGAAAACCTGCATCGTAATTTACGAAGAAAACAGAAAAAATGTGACTCTCTGACAAATCTATGTACCAGACAAACTTCACAGATCGCAGAACTTGAAGGTCAACTTCAGATATTGCAAGCTAATGCTAATGAATCATGCAATATCAATGACACAGTCAAAAGTTTAAAAGATGAACTTGAAGAGATGACAAAAAGCCTGAACTGGTATAAGGAGCACTGTCCTTTGCTAGAGCAGGAGCTGGAGAGATACAAAGAAGCTCTCAAGAAAGCTAATGAGCAGAGCCAATTGGAAATATCCAGACTGCAAAATATGATCCGAGAATTACAAGCTGTGTCCAAGAACCTGGAACAGTCCATGAAAATTTCTGACAAAGAATTAAAAGAATCACTATCTGATGAAATAAAGAGAAGAAAATCAGCGGAATGTAAGCTGGATATTGCAACAAGAAACCAAGATGCAATGATTACTGAGATAAATGGTCTAAAAGAACATGTAAAAAAAGCAAATGAAGAATGTCGAAGGTTAGAAGAAGGTAAGTTTTACTGACTACTTCAATTTTAAAATGTATATTTCCGAGTTAGAAATTATTTAAAATGCTAAATTAATAATTAGAGAGTAATATTATGAACAAAAGTACATCATCATCCTCATTTCCCTTATAATAATAATTTTTTCTGGCTATATCTAGCTTGGTGTAGCTCTCGTAAGGCAGACCCTTCAGTGAAGGTGGGTGGCATCTGGCATGTATGGGAAACTGCATGTTGTTGTGGTGGAAAATGGTGTTGTGTGTGGTGTATGGGTTGCAGAGATGCTGAGGACAGCACAGACACCCAGTCCTGCAAGGGAATTTTCCATTTAATATTAAAATCTCCTACTCAGCCAGGAATCAAACCCAGGGCTCTCTCAACCGAAGACCTCTGCAGCTGCGCTGACCATTCAGCCAAGGAGCTGGATCTCATTTCCCGCTATCTGGGTGGAGCTGAATTTGGGAAGATGTGGTTCCCCTTTATTTTACTCAAAATCTCTGCCACTCTTCATCTTTCACCAAGGGATGAATTGAACTGGAATGGTGTTCCTCCTTGTGAGAAAAATGAGGCAGCATAATTTCATATCATGAGAAAGTTAATCAGATCTTTTCCACTTTAAAAAATGTGTTGCTGCATTCTCACTAAATATTAATTTTCCATCAAAGCAACAAATAATATTGTTTTAAAAAAAGAAAAAGCAATATTAATTTAAAAACAGATGAAGAAAGAAGAAATGAGAAGCCATGGTAGGGTGTTTCTGATACAGACTATTAAGTCCAATCTTACAATCTTTCATTGTTGAACCAGCATATTTATTTCATGTAAAGTTTGCTGCTTGATCCATCAGTCTGTCATTTGTGACATATTAAGTAAGGAATAGGGGCAAAAGATCCACATGGGTCGATGCCCTGAACAAATAACATTTTTATAACAAACAAAAAAAGTAAGGAATAATATTTTTTTTCACCAATTGCTTTGTGGTAATTTTTGTCAACACTGTGCTTTAATAGAACACATTCTGACAGAGAATAAATTGTAAAACGTCTTAATTGTGTGTGTAAATTTCCAGGATTTCTGGCAATATGGAAAAGCAGCTTCATGAACTCCTGCAAATGCTTTATTAAAGCTACAAAACTCATTTTCAGGTATCCCTATCAAAGTCCACCTATGTCTTGATAATGTTATTTCAATTCACTCTGCATTATAGGTTTTAATATTTTTCTTTTCATATTTTCTTTGTAGTCTTCATTGCAGAAATGAAGACTATAAATGTGAGAGTGATCCATTGGAAACTGCCTGCTTCCCTTACTGAGGCCTTGTTTGGATATAGCCACCAGCCACTTCTCACATAATGTATTTGTTTATGGTATTTCATGGAAATGTATTTCCTTTGATTGTGAATTCCCTTGTCAAGATTTACAGAGCAGAATGCAATACTGTATTTACTCGCGTAAGTTCCCCCTTTTTAAAAATGAATTTAGAGGGTAAAACTCAGTGGTAAAATACATGGATATTACGTGATGACTACAAAATACTGGACATAAAATTGATATTGATATATACATGGTGGAAGATCGACGGACTGACTAGCCAGCTGGACTTACACCAACAACAGAGTACTGGTAGTGCAACAGCTCACATTCTATGCTAGAATGGCGAGAATATTAGGACTTCATTAGGATAAGTTCCAAATTTCGAGTTTTTAAGGATTTAAACAGAAATACATAAATATTTATACATTTCTATATATTTTGAATATGATTTGATAGAATCTGATGATGTTCTTTCAAGAACAAAACACGTCATTCTATTTTAATTAAGCTGTTTCTTTTTCAAGTTTAATTCTGTTACCATACATTTTTCTTTTCAGGTAGTTTATAAATTTATTTATTCAAAATTAGTTTTGGCAGACTGAAGAACCTAATAGTTTTAAATTAACTGAGTTGAAACTGAAAAGAGATGGCTCCAGATATTAAAAAATATATATATAAATCAAAATTAGTTCAATAAGTGCATAAATAAAATGAAAGTACCTGTCCTTTACTCTTCACAACTTTCTTCAGGAGATGTACTGGTACCAATGCTCTGAGTCCAAAAATGATGTCTTTTTTGTTTTTGTATCACGTCTAGTTTTGGCACAATTCTATTTTTTAGTAGCTGCATTTGTAAGATGTAACGATGAGAGATGTTCTCACGCAACTTATTTTGGAATAATAGTATACAGAGGGGTTCAGAAAAATGTAGACACTCTTTGATAGTCAATATCTTTGAAATAAGATGACATATCATTGCAATTCTTGCGTGGTAGCGTAGTTCATTGTTTTCTCAACAGATGATGAAGGTCACATGAATGGTGAAACAATCTTGGCGCGCTTTTTCCAGCAGTTGACAGTGCAGCAATGAATGAAGCAAGATTGCCGTTTGAGCAATGCAAGGCCGTACTGGGGTGGTACTGGAAGTAGGAAAACATTATGGAGGTACAACAGCAATGGTGTAATGCGTATGGAACTCAGCCACCAACACATACAACACTTTATCGTATTCGGGATGAATTTGAAGCCGGCGGTACTGTTCCTCAACAACTTTCAACCTTTACATTCTAGAACTGCAGTAATCTTAGTTTTTAAAACATAACGGTGGGCATTTCACAGGAGTACTCTATGGTCACATTGTCCCAAGATGTGTCCAAGGGTTTCTCTCTCCATGCAGCCATGTCTGCACCGAGTACCATTGTGAGACCTCTTAGGGATAGTTCTGATGATGATGATGATGCTTGGTGTTTTAAGGGGCCTAACATCGAATGTCATCAGCCCAGATATAGTTCTAACTGCAGCAAAATTCAATTTATTTTCAAACATGTGACCAGCTCTGATGTACAGTAGATAATCCACTCATTGCCTTCCATTACTTCCCTGAACACCCCAACTCCCTTACCTCTTCCAGTAAAAAAAAAAAAAAAAAGGATTTGAAACTCAAGTCTCTGCAGTTCTTTTTTTGGAAGGACTTCACTGTAGATTTTATTAATTTTGATGGAAGTGATAACTTAACATCTTGGAAGAACATACATCCTAATAAAAACCATAGTCCACATATATTTTACAACTTCCTTTTTTGTGATAGGTATGTAATTTATTGTATTTGGATTTTGTGTAGAGATGATAGGTATATATTGGTACAATCAATTATTTAAACTGTACTACATTTTATTAGCTAAAACAAATTACTTCATTGAAGTATAAAAATGGGAATTATCAGCAAGCTAAGAGTCAAGTCATATATAAAGTGATAGGAACATAATAGGTATACAGGTCAGTGTGGGAGAGGAAGCAACAGAATAAGTGAAGACAAACATTAAATCACAAAAGGACAAGGATGATCTACGTATCTTCATGCAGTTCCATCTTTTAATAGATAGGAGTCAGTCATCAGTCGTTGCTTATATTCTCATAGTTATTTATTGCATTGTCACACTGTTGGCTTTATTACTTTATATCAAGGGGTAAGAATATATGTTCTACTTATCATTAATCAAAGTTGTAAAACCACTATTTCTGGCTTACAATAAAACTGCAGTAAGGATGGTGTATATACTGTAGTGATCATTACTTACAGTTCTTTAACTAAAGATATTTCAATACTTTCTTTTCAGATCTTCAGTAAGGGTAGTTGAAAACTTATTTGGTTGACCTTCCATACTACTTTATTTATTAATACACTGGTGGAAAATGAAATCTCAACATCAAGAAAGAGTTGAGCTAGATAAAGAAAACTCAGGAGACATGTTTGCACATCTGAAAGATGATGCCTATTCATATTTGCACACCAGTCAATGAAGACCACTATGACCTTGCAAAGCAAATTTGCTTTAAGTATGCGCTGTAATCTTCATAAGCATTAATCATCGTCTGGTGTTGATGTTGTGAGGTAGGTGGCCTTAAACATGCCTTTAAGGAGATGAAGAAGGCAGTATCAGCAGCAGCTTACTGAGTTTGAATGAGGCTGTCTAATAATGTTTTTTCCACAATATTGCAGAAAGACTCAGCAGGGATGTATCCACAGTGCATCGGTGTTGACAACAGTAGTCAAGGGAAGGGACTATCTCAAGAAGATTGGGGTCCAGCAAGACATGGTGTAACATCCAGGTTGTTACAGACCACTGATATATTTTATATTATGTAACTAATTTGAATTTGGATATTTAATGGACATTTCATATCATTTATATGTATGTATTGTACCAGGAACTGTTTTACCCAGGTACATTATTTTAAAATTGCCAGAATATTTGGGAAAAGGACAGCAGTAATATGTGTTCATGTGCCCGACATCTTATGTGAGTTTGATGTGAAGTTCCTCGTGGCAAGCAGGACACGTCACGAGCGATGAACCTGCGGGTGACGTCAGTGCCACATGTTGTATGCCTTTCTCTCGAATGTACTGGAAAAAATGTTTAACTTTTTAACCGAGGAAGATACAGAAATGAGACATACCTCATCGTGTAGCTAGTGTTCTGAAGGCAAACATATGTAAATCTCAATAAATTCCATCAAGGCGTTCAAGAGATATAAGCGAGAAAGGAACCACATTTCTCCTCGTGACGTGGCGAGTAACCTTGGCCTACATAAAATCAGCTTCATGGTCCGTATCGCACTACAATAGATTCACAATTAAGTATTTATTTTCCACCTAGTCGATACAATGATTGCTTAAGGCAATTTTTAATGGTCAAAAGTGGTACATGTTTCGTATATTATCAACATCTTCAGCCACATAACACTGTTTAGATGAAAAATGTATAAAATTGACAAAGTAATGCTTTAGAGGAAGTGTCCTTAAAATTAACATAAGATTGACAAGATTAAAACAAACAAATAACTCAAGAGAAAATATATAAATTATTTCTACAATAGAAAGCAGTCGTCAAGGAAACACTTGTACAATATTCCATAGAGAAATTGTCCTAATAAATATTCTTTTCTTAATAATTCATGAAAAAAGATCAATTTATAAATTAAAAATTATACAATTTATAACTAATTATCGAAATGAAGAAATCCTGATATCACAGTGCGGCTCTTATTATTAATGTAGATGAAGATATAACTAATTCCTAGTTGTCAAATCTTATTAAGCCTGCTTTCCTACAGATAGCCCTACAACTTATTCCTCCTCAGTTGAAGCTATAGGTGACAGCAAGGAAGTTCTTGACACACCTATATCCCCCGCTCCTCCACCTCCTCAGGTGCAAGAGCAAGGAAGAACGCATCATCAATATTACACCCGGCGCAAAACTGTGAAAGAATGACAGGAGTTACTGTTCCAAAGGAAAGCAGGCTTAATAAGATTTGACAACTAGGAATTAGTTATATCTTCATCTACATTAATAATAAGAGCCGCACTGTGATATCAGGATTTCTTCATTTCGATAATTAGTTATAAATTGTATAATTTTTAATTTATAAATTGATCTTTTTTCATGAATTATTAAGAAAAGAATATTTATTAGGACAATTTCTCTATGGAATATTGTACAAGTGTTTCCTTGACGACTGCTTTCTATTGTAGAAATAATTTATATATTTTCTCTTGAGTTATTTGTTTGTTTTAATCTTGTCAATCTTATGTTAATTTTAAGGACACTTCCTCTAAAGCATTACTTTGTCAATTTTATACATTTTTCATCTAAACAGTGTTATGTGGCTGAAGATGTTGATAATATACGAAACATGTACCACTTTTGACCATTAAAAATTGCCTTAAGCAATCATTGTATCGACTAGGTGGAAAATAAATACTTAATTGTTAACCTTGGCCTTACGGAATATAAGCAGCGGACCGGACCGTAGCAAACCAGTTCAAATCCTTCACAGCTGGCTCGCTTGTCATGCTGATCATGACAAGTGAAGTTGAACTCAGTGTTCATTCTGCCAGAACGTTGTAATACAGTAGAGTCTCGATTATCCGACCTAAACGGGACCTGGAGTACGTCGGATCACCGAAAATGTCGGATAATACAGAATAACTTTGAAAAATGAACTAAAACAATGACATGTTTTACGGTACTCTATTTATTGAATTATCAATTCAATTGTACAGTACATGCAGTATTGAACGAAAACATTCCAGATGTCTTACGAAAAGAAACTTTTCTCCACAGATATTAAGCTGCCTAATGCCGTACAGTTTTTTCCACCGATCAAACCACCCAACACTGGCAGGAAAATTAGGGTCCTCTTAATTAAACTCCTTCTGGAAATACACAGCCTTATCCTGCAGAATGGGGCCAGATAATGGTAGGCCCTTTTCCCGGTGTTGAGATAACCAAAGAAATAGTGCTTCACTTTTTCGTACTCACATTTTTTCAATGTTTTTCTCTGCTCTGGTAGAGCACCACTTTTCAATTTCTTCCCTCTGTTTTTTCCAGTCTCACACTGTAACACATCCAACACCACAATCTGAAGCCACATTTTGAAGAATTTCCCCTTTGTCCAGTGTCTTTAATGCACTCAACTTGTCTTCCCTGGAAACAATCACTTTCTTCCATTTACTTGCTATACTCACAGAGGATATGAAAATTATAACATTCGCACCCAACCAATACTACAATGAACAATGACTGAAGACTCACTGCACCTGTCCTTGAGAAAAAAACAATGTCCTACTGCTAGGGGTCAGGCCAGTGCTTGTCCCATGGACGCAGCCTCCACACCGTGTGTGCCTGAATTTAGTCTCCACCAAAAGTTCAAAATAAGTCTACCAGTGTCGGATAACACGGAATGTCGGATAAGCAAAGGTCGGATGAGCGAGACTCTACTGTACTTGTATAAATTTTGACAGCAAGTTGACCCTTAGTTTATGTGATTACCAGTGAGTAACCTATAAATTGTTGGACTTACAATTCGTCAGGGACATTCAAACTTTGGAAATTAACGTGTTTACAACATCAAAGTCATAAGAATTGTAATATTTTGCCATTATTTGAACTTACCAAATATCTCTACTTTCGTGTGAATAACTTTAACAAATTTGAAGTTAGCACGACTACTTTAAATTGTAATGGTCTTGAACTGTTTCAACCTAGAACATAGTGAGTGTAGGTTTGCAACACATTGACTATTTTGAGTATTATCATAGCCTAAAAACACTTTAATTTGTGCATAAAGACTGTTCGCTAATCATCATAACAGACTGGACCATTTGAAACAACCAGTGTGAATAGACTGTACAATGAACTGTAAATATGCTGTAATACATTACGCATACTTTGTAATTCAGTGACATTGTGAATTATAGGATTCGTACACGAGTATTTAAGGAACTGTGATAGTGAGAAGGAACATTACGATATATTATGAGAGAGAGCTATTTATTTATTTCTTTGCTGTGAAAGTGAGTCATGATAAACAGTGCTTCGAATGAGTTATTTCTGACAATACGAACGGTGTGCAGTAAGTGTAAAGATGAATTATGCGTAGAAATGTGTTTTCTCATTTACCAATTATTGCAACTTACGAAAAGAAACAGTGCATCGACACATTTTCATCTAATGAATGGTGATTATTTCTGAAACAGTTATAATCAGTTCTAACAGCACAAATCAAATGGTGCTCGTTTCGACATAGGACACTCTATCAGTGGCCTAGTCAGATGGACTTCCTCATGTTAAAGTCACTCTTTTATTAACATGAGAAATCCTGACTCGAGACGACGGAGAACGACGTAGATCGACGAAGAACAACGGAGTTCGATAGAGATTTGATGCAGAACAACGCGGAACGTGGACTTGGTACTACAAGGGACAGTTCCAGGGACGTGGTACTATGGAACATCGTGGTGCTTGCTGTTAGCTGAGTTCCAGATTACTGCTTGCAGAGCAGTATTCAACAGTTTGAGCTCAACAAGAAGACATATTTCAGGTGATATAAGTGTCTTTTCGTTCAGAAACGTAATTCTGACTTTCAATAGAACTCTTATAGACAGTGTCATTGCTGACAAAGAACGTTAACTCAATTCAAAAGCTCACTTATTTAATATTTTTATGAACTTGGAAAATTAGCACTTTACAATACTTAAAAATAAAGACAGACTTTTAGAAGACAGTGTGCTCTCGTAATATCGTTCTCGTAATATCATGTTCTCACTTGTTGAAACTTTAGAATTTCAATTCAGTGCTTCATTTATAGTGAAAGCGTATCATAAACTCTTAATTTGCAATATTCACATAAAGTGGATAATAAGTTACGTAAAATAGGACAATACTCAGAACATTCTACCAGAAGATCGGATTTAATTTCAAGTGTTTTGCATTTGAGTATAAATAGTTTGATGTGTCCACAAGGAGAAATCATAAAATTTACTTCATTTAATTTACGTAGAAAATACACTCTCAAATCACAAGTGATAATAGAAAGGACTTTAGGATTTCTTACTTGCTTACAACATACTTTATTATTATTTACATCAAGAAAGTCATGATGGACATAACTGGTTGAAAAGAACATTATTCAGTTGGATTTCATAAGATCAACATTTTTTTTTCCTGATATTTCATTGTTGAAATTGGGGTATATTTTCCCATAAATATCTATGATCACTACAATTCAGCGATATAATAGGGTAACTTTTCATAGATTGAATAAATGGAAGAAAGTTATAATATCCAGTATTTTGCCTTGTGATCCTCCCTCTCTGTACCTTCTCCTAAGGACTAGGCACCCCTCAGAACAACCTCATGCTCTTTGAAATCAATTTTTTCTTGTACAGTATATATTTATAGGGTTATTTTATCATCTTGCTTTCTCATATTCATTTTGTTATATTTTGTAACATGGTAGTTGTTAGCAAGAGCTGAGCAAGCTTAGTAAAGGTAACGTATTGTGACTCAAAATCTGTATCGGGCTGGGAACAATTTCCTCAAACACTAATGACAACAGGCTGAAGCACCCTGGCTCTAACAAAGGTCAATTCCAAGAAATCTACATGATGCTATACCTAGGTCTAACGTTGCATTTGAACTTGAGCTTGGAAATTTGAAAAGGTCACAGCCCAGCTATCGAAGTCAGCGTCATGAAGCTCCTTGGTGACGGGAGTTTTCTACCTATGAAGCGGCTACCTGGGACGGTTCGATGTGAACTTGAATCAAGAAGGAGAGGGAGACAGAAGTCTGATATTATTGCTATAGATGATAAACTAGCTACTGGGAGTAGCTCGACAATATATACGATCTACACATCTTACAGAGCCTCACAATTATCATTTCACCCACTTCTAGCAAAATTACTTCACTTGTAGTTGGTTTGCATATGGCAATTTAATTCCAATAACTTGGAAGATTTCCAGTCTTGGATACTCTCCACTGCAGTGAGCCCATGATGGTTTCGCTTTTATAAGGACTAATATTCTTATAATGAATATTGTTGTAACAGGGAGTTTTAACACAATTGCATCATTTGACGACCCTAGCTCGCAAAAGTTATTTGTGGCATAGGAATCCAATGACGAGCTCAGCTCGCAGCGATGCACTGCTGTATATCAATACATGTAGTTCAGTTACTAACTCACAGATGCCACTTGTATGCATTCTGAGCAGAAGTTTAGACATGTGGCTTCGGTTATTTCCCATGCTCCAGGTTATCACACACTTCTGGAATAAGAGATAAAAGAATCTTTGTTCATATTATTTCGCTCACGCCAGTTGCAAACATGATGTCAAGCAGATGTGTTGGTGTTGAGGATGATTGAATACAAAAGCTAATAGATAGTGTTTTAGAGAGTGATTATGAAGACAGTATTGCTTGTGATGACGAAATAGACCCTGAAGATCTTAGTTCGAGTTTGAGTGATGTGTGTAGTACTGCTGATGACACGGAAAGTGATACAAATGATGACGGTGGGCAAGTCTATCAAGACCATGTGACCTCCCGAGAGGCGGTAGTTTTGTGTAGGCTGTGGATATGTCATTGAAGATCTACGTGCTTTTAACTCCTAAAGTGGTAAGACCCCTCTGTGTGTTTTTGTGGTGCCAACTTCAATGTGGCCCACATCCTCACAGTCTGTGCCATAGTGTGGGATTTAAATGGGTATTCTCAGTGAACAACTATGGTATTTAAATAGGATGCAAATCTGTTAAGGCTAGATAAGACATCTCTCAATTAGTGATACAAAGCACTTTCCATGGTTTCCCATCCTGATTTATCATTAACTCATCCTTCTATAGTGATTGAGTGCCAAAGCAGAGCTGAAGCCTCTGAGACAAAATTTATAATTACAAGGAGAGACTCTAAATTAGGCAGGAATGGTACCAGGATGGCAAGATGAGCGACTGCACGGAAGAGGACCACGAGGAATTGGGAACCACGGAAGTAGCTCAAATGAAACGGTCTTCACTTGGTGAGCCTTTAAGGAAGTTGTTGCAAGTCACCACAGGATCTATTGAAACTTTAATGCTTAATTTTAAATACACTTCATTCATGTCAGATTTCAGTTCTTGGTACAATACCGTTGTTTCCTTCTTAACATTAATAAATGGTTATCTTTGCTGTTTTAAAAAATGTAATTCATATCATGTTTATTATCCTTGTTCCCACTCAAAAGTACTTAATGATTAGTGTCTCGTCACCCTACCCCTGGGAAAATTTAGAGTCTCTCCTTGTAATTATAAATTTTGTCTCAGAGGCTTCAGCTCTGCACTGGCACTCAATCACTATAGAAGGATGTGTTAATGATAAATCAGGATGGGAAACAATGGAAAGTGCATTATATCAAAATTATCATTATCAGAATTAGCGTTCAAGTGCATGGCAAATTCTGGGCATGAGACATTTTTCATTGTACTGAATAGTTAGCAGAGTTGGTATGTCCCAATGGGCTACTACAGAGAAGAATGACTTGCCGCATGGCTGTGGTGGATTGTACTGCATCTGCAGCAAACATTAGAGTTTCAGTTGGCACCAGAGTGACACAGCAAACTGTAACAAATCGATTACTTGAGAGATAGCTCCGAGCCAGACATCCTGCAGCATTCATCCCACTAACTCTGAATCACTGCCATCTGCAACTTCAGTGGTTTCAAGCTAGAGCTCATTAGAGGGTGGAGTGGAGATCTGTTGTGTTCCCAGATGACAGCCATTTCGGTCTTGTTGCCAGTGGTAGCTGTAAGGAGGAGGCCAGGTGAGCACTTAGAACCAAGCTGTGTGCATTGTCAAACACACTGAATCTACACCAGGGGTTATTGTAGCAGCAACCAGTGAGTGTGTCTAAAAAATGATAATAATAAAGATGAAATAGGAAATAATAATATTAATAATAATCCCCGTGTGGGGATTTACCGGTTACCTCCATCGGGCGCGTCCCATTGGAATTGGGGAAGCTCGCTGGCTCTGCCGCCAGCAGAGTCAGAGGGTAGTAGGGAAATAAAATACCACCGTGAAAAAAAGACTGGTCCCTTGCCAGGGTTACGGCGAAGACTGGTAAATGACCAGAAGCCAGAAAACATCTTGAGGCAACCTCTAGGGCTAACAACCCTAGTTGTAAAAGGATGGGTACCCGTCCAAAGCAAAGTCAAGTCAAAAAGCATGATGGCACAACATTTCAAGAAACATGCCCCAGGGGGTAAATCTTCGGATAAATCCCTCGTCGTGAACGCCACGGCGCACGAGTCTCGTTCGGATTCTGGGGGAGACTCGACATCATGCAAGAGACGAGTCGGAGCATCTCGGTGTACCCCAAAGAGTCAAAAACTCAGGCCAAAATCTAAAACCTTTCTAGCAACTTTCAACATAAATTCACTTACACAAACTGGCAAGCTGAAAACCCTCACCAAAGCTCTTCACGAAAATCAGATATCCATAATGGCCCTACAGGAAACAAGGTACTCAGATTAAGAGATTTTTTAATCCGAAGGCTACCGATTTTTCAAGAGCAAAGCGCAAAGAGGAATCCTCAATGGAGCTGTGATGCTTGGAACCGCGTTTGCTGTTAGAACCAAGATCCTTAAATCGGTTGCAAATTTCGAACCTGTGAATGACAGATTGTCTATACTCACAATTAAATGCGCGAACAAAACCTACGCCCTAGTTAATGCACATGCTCCTACAAACGATAAGAACAAGTCTGATCCAGATGAAGTTGATAATTTTTGGGACCTACTGGATGAAAAATTAAACAAAATCCCCAAACACCATGTCAAGCTTCTTTTGGGTGACTTCAATGCCCAACTAGGACGTGAACAGAAGTACAAGAAAGTTATAGGAAATTACCCTGCTCACAAAAGAACCAATCCCAATGGCAAAAGACTGATGTCCATTTGCAAAAATCACAACCTGCAGGTCATGTCGACCCACTTTCGCCATCTACCCAGAAAGCAAATGACTTGGCGTTCTCCTGTCCAAGCTCTCGGAGAGGTCCAAATTGATCATGTTGCAATCTCCAGGAGAAACAGCCCTGAGATTATGAATGTCAAGGTAAAGAAAGGCATCAGTGTGGCCTCAGATCATTATATGTCTCTTATCAAATTCAAACCAATCCCCGCAAACACAAGGAAGACAACCAAACAGATCACACGCTTTGACAATGATAAACTTCGGCAAAGGGTCAAGGAGTTCCAGGAGAAGGCTAGACCAAATGACTGTGACTTTAACAACACCAAAAGTCTCCTTGTTGAGGCCGCCAAAGACGTTGCAGAAATCAAGAGAAGCAAAAAGCATGCCTGGTGGAATGGTACCTGCGAATCAGTCCTCCAAGAAAGACTCAATGCGTGGAAACAGTACTACTCTACGAAATCAGAAAATGATTGGGAAACCTACAAAACCCAATGTGCCCAAGCAGCTAGGGTGTTCAGAACTGAGAAACGTAAATACGAAAAATCTCTCATTGAAAAGATAGAACAAAACTTTAGGAAGAATGAAAGCAGAGAGTACTATAGAGCCTTCAAACGCAAACTCACTGGCTATAAACCACCATCTCTATGCTTTGAGCAAAAGGACGGCACACTGGCGACGTCAAATGAAGAAAATTGCAGCATTCTGGCAGATTACTTCAAGAATTTACTTAATTGCTCTAAACCGCAAAGCGCCATTGAGACCAAGGAACCCTTACTCAGGTACCCAGATTCCAGACCACCCGACAGAGATGAAATCAAGCGCCACATTGCCCGTCTCAAAAATAACAAAGCGCCGGGGGAAGACTCAGTAGTACCAGAACTATGGAAATATGCCCCAGAGGAATCACTTGATATCTTGCAAAAGCAAATAGAAGAAATTTGGAACAAGGAGACCCTACCCGAAGATTGGGAAATAGCTTTGATCCATCCATTACACAAAAAAGGCAGCATGAAGAACATCAACAACTACAGAGGAATATCTTTGCTACCCATGACTTACAAAATTCTATCACTTGCCATCCTGGAGCGTTTGGAAGCACAAGTCGAACATCAAATAGGTGAATACCAAGGAGGGTTCAGAAAAGGTCGCTCAACAGCTGAACAGATCCAAAATCTCAAAACGATCATCAGATATTGTACACTAAGGTCCAAGCAGTATGTGTCCGTCTTTGTGGACTTTAAGAAAGCGTACGACTCCATTGACCGGGAAGTCCTGCTAAACATCTTAAATGAATTTGGAGTTGATTTGAAACTGGTGGCATTGATTAGAGCCACCCTGACCGATACAAAATTCAAGGTGAAGTTCCACGGATGTCTCTCGCATTCCTTTGACATCAAAACAGGAGTCCGACAAGGTGATGGGCTATCCCCGATACTCTTCAACTGTGTTCTTGAAAAGATCATCAGAACCTGGCGGGTGAGATTACAGGAAACCAATTACAGTCCATTGAGAATAGGAACCAAATCCAAGGGGATTGCTACAGACTGCTTAGCATTTGCCGATGATATTGCTGTTCTCTCAAACGACATAGAAACCGCTAGAGCTCAAGTTGAAATTTTAAAGGAAATTGCCGAACAAACTGGTTTGCAGATATCGTTTGAGAAAACAGAAGTAATGACTAACATCAAAGAGGCTCCACCAAAACTCCATACAAAATACGGGGACATCACCCGAGTAGACAAATTCAAATACCTGGGTGAGATCATCATGAAAAATGGACTGGACAAAGAAGCACTTCAGGAGCGAGTACGCAAACTGGAAATAGCCTACCAAACATCCCGCACAATCTACAACAAAAAATGCCTTTCTCAAAACACCAAGATACGTCACTATGAAACAGTTCTGAAGCCAGTAGTTCTATATGCAGCCAAAACCCTGTCTCTAAATGCCAACAAAGGACTCCTTGAAGAACTGGAGAAAAGAGAACGCAAAATTGTGAGAGGAATCTTGGGATCAAAGTACAGAAATGGAATCCACCAAAAGAGATCCAAGAAGGAAGTCTACAGCAAAATAGAGAAAATTACCGACACAATCAGAAAAAGACGGGCACGATTTTACGAACATCTGAAAAGAATAGACGGAATAAAGTTAACTAAAGAAATCTTTCACTTTTTTGATTCAAACCCCAAAACCACAATTCCCTGGTTTAGAAATACCAAAGAAGACCTGCAAATGCTACATATCTCAGCTGAAGACGCCCTTAACAGAGATCTCTTCCGCAAGAAAATATTGACGAACGGGCTAAACCGAGACGAGCAACCGAAGAGAGGACAGAGGAGCGTAAGCAGGCCCACTCACAAAGAATGAGGGAAATTTGAGCTCTAAAGAAGGCCAAGTTCAGTGTCAAATGCAACATGACTTAACGTGGTCCTTGATGGCCCCAGCGAATTATATATATAATAATAATCATAATATGAATAATAAAAATGAGGAGAATGAGCGTAAACACTTAATGATAATAATAAGATAAATAAGGAAAATAGAAAAATATGAATGTAGCAGCATTTCACATCTAGGCCGGAAAATGAAACGGTTGACTATTTAAGTACACAATATCCAACGATACTCGAGGTAAGCATAACTTACAGGTCGAATAAATGACAACTAAGGAAGGATTGTGGAATGTGTTGGGAACCCTAATAAGGCCCCAGGATCGTGTCTCGTTGTGGGGAAAGAGAAACACACATCGATCACCCTTTAGCTCACATATATTAAAATTAACAAAGCTACAAAGTCAAACAAACCAAAACAAAGACACAATCAAGATATTTAAGTAAATTTATAAAACACGAGGTTTAACATAGTTGCAGAATTACAGCAAGTAGCTAATAACAAGATGCAGGTGACTGTCTGTCGAAAACACAGTCATTCCGAAAAGTGAAACTGGTGAATACGGGAATCTAGAGCAAACTTCGACACGTTGAATTTAAATCATTGAAAGTTACGTTAAACGAGAAAATACCGAAACACTGGAAGGAATGAAATAAAATCAAACATAATAGAAAAGGCATAGAAACAGCACGTACCAAGATAGGCTGAGAACCCCTGAAGGGCTAGCCCTTGAACGCAAGTGCTCACGAGGACAGTCGGATGGAAAAGACGTGGACAACACGCATCAACAACGCGAAGCCGGCAGAAGGCCGGAAATGGACAGATCGCAAGTAATCAATAGGACACCGAATTTATCCAGATTCCTGTTTTTTCCAATTGGAAAGGTCGTTATTCTGACCAATCCAATTGCATGACCATATATGGCCAGTTCCTAAACTGCTGATGCTTGAAGAATTGCATCACCTACTTCCTCCACGTGCCAGTACCTGTTGGTTCAAAAATTATGTACTGCATGCATTTTACCAAAACACAATATTAATTTTCTTCAAGTCCAGAATGTCTTTCTTGAATCTTCTTGAAATTAATTTACATGATACACAACCTTTTTCAATCAAACACATCTACATGAAATTTAAATACAAAGATCACTTCAAAAATAATTCTTGCATCTTGCAATGTTCATTTACAGTTCCAAATAATATTTTGATCTGTCTAGAAAAATAAAATGGTAAAACAACATATTAATAAATACTATAATCAATGATTTTCAAATGTTCATGAGTTCCAAATTTTTTCTTGAGGTTTCTTAAAATAAAAGGTAAATAGTTTACATTTCCAAACTCAATAATATAATTTCACAAAACACAATGCTTATTTCCAGTTCTCCATCCCACCACAGGCGACAGTTATAGTTTGGGGATTATTTTCTTCGACAGTAGGAGCATCCTCGTTGTTATCCCAAGAACCTGGACAGCAGATTTGTACGTCAGAATGGTGAATGGACCAGTTGTGTTGCCATTCATTTGCAGTATTCAAGGAGATGTTTTCCAACAGGATAAGGCTCATCCTCATAACCCTGCTGTCAACTAGCATGCTCTACAGAGTGCCAACCAGTTGCCTTGGCCTGCGAGATCACCAAATCTTCCACCCATGGGGATGATTTGACTGACCAAGTGTAATGGACGTGGAACTCTATCCCACAAAATGACATATGGCACCTGTACAACACAATACATGCATGTTTGCTTGCATTCAAAATCATGGTGACTACAGAGGTTATTAATGTACCAACATGTCACATGACTTCTCACGCATATTTGAACCTGTGACGTGGAAACTTAAAAAAAATATATATATATTACCTGGACAATTGCTTTGCCTAAATTGCGTCCCTCTAAACTATCATCTTCTTGGTGTTGGGATTTCTTTTTCCACCAGTCTATATACTGTTTGTTGAATAACCCAAGAGCATAATTATAACTTTTGCTATTTTACAAATTAGAATTCTGCATGTGTCAGGAGGAAATGTTGAAAAGGGAAACTGAATTAGTCAAGACAATTCAAGATAAAAATGAGGAATTGAAGATCAAAGTTAAGCAACTACAAGATATTACAGCACAGAAGGAGCAGCAAGCAAAGGTTTGAATTTATGATTTGAGACATCATTGGTTTTTTGATACTGCTTTATCACGACCACATTGTAATCAAAATTGACTTTCAACCTGGTGTCTGGTTGGCCATTTTTGTTCTGTACTTAAAATCTCTTCAGCACATACTATATGTACATAACACGACCAAATAGGTTGAAAGTCGATTTTGATCATTGGTTTTTCATTTCATATTACTGGGTGCTGAGACAGCTATCAGTCACTCCCAGACTTTTCATTCATTCATTCATTCATTTATTTAGCTTCCATAGACTGTACAATTACATATTTTGAAATATGCCAACAGTATAGGAGTTGTCAAGTGATTTCCTAATACTAACAATAATATATGCACAACAATGAACATTTTGAAAAAGAAGAACAGAAACACCACATACCTCAATGTTAGGACAGCACATCTTAATTTTTTTTAAATAATATTAATAACCAATATTTACAAGACAAAATAAAAATATATTGGTGTGGTGTTAATAATGTGAACATAGTCAATGTGACATTAACATATTTTTAAGGCTATATACTAGATTACAAGTTAATAAGTAGTAGCATCATTACCAGCACTTCATCATTCTTCTGTACTGTAGAAGCAGCTACTCAGCAGGAGATTTTTTAAAGCTGTGGTAAATGAACTGACGGGACTAATATCTTTAATCGTATTTGGAAGCTTATTATACAATCTGATTCCAACAGAGTCTACATGTCTCAAGGCAATGGTTTTACTCTTGTGTTCGATAAAAATATTATTTCTTGTTCGTGTCTGGTAATTGTGTTTGTCAAAATTCTTTCTGAAGTGATCAATATTTTTTTTCACGTGTAGAATGCATTGCATGATGGATATACTTGGTACTGGGAGTATCCTTAGTCTCTTAAATAATGGTCTGCAATGATCTAACCTGTTACGTCTCAATATAATTCTGATAGCTCGTTTCTGTATTCGAAAAATAACATCAAGATTTGATTTGTAACAGCCCCAGAGACCAATAGCATAAGTGATGACTGAATGGAAATATCCAAAATATGCCATTCTAACATATTCTTCACTACAACTATTAGACAAAATCCTTAAAGCAAAACAAACAGAACTCAGAGACTTCCCTATTTTTTAATATGACAATCCCATCTTAATTTTTCATCTATATGGACACCTAAAAATTTTGTGGTCAACGTATTTTCAATTGCATTTGCATTTAATATAAGGTTGTGTTTTTTTGCAGTTTTGTCATGGTAGTTAGATGCCTTGAATTCCATGTATTGGGTCTTTTTAAAGTTCGATGTTAATTTGTTTTTCCTGAACCATGATTCTAACCTAGACAGGACTGTATTTGCTGTAGTTTCTATAGACGTAGGGTCAGGATTATTAATAATTATGTTTGTATCATCAGCATACAGAACTGCTGTTTCTACTTGATTATTGTGAGGAAGATCATTCACATAGATCAAGAAAAGAACAGGCCTCAAAATACTACCCTGCGGAATACCTAAGTCTATGCTTTTTACCTGAGAGTGATATGTCTCATTATGCCCTTTACTGTTACAATGTGTAATTTCAACAAACTGGGATCGTTTATTCAGGTATGTTCTAAACCAGTCATTAACAATTCCTCTAACTCCAATCTGATATAATTTGTGCAACAATATTTCATGATCAACAGGATCAAATGCCTTTGAAAGGTCAAGAAATAGTCCTATCACAGTTTCATCATTGTCAAGAGCATTTACGACCAACTGTGTAAAATGTGATAAAGCAGACAAAGTACTTCTGCCAGCTCTGAACCCATGTTGTGCATTATTTAACAAGTTATATTTGATTAAAAATTTAGTAAGCCGATCTTTCATAGCACATTCAAATATTTTTGAAATAACAGTAAGTATTGATATTGGTCTGTAGTTATGTAAATCGTGTAAGTTTCTACTTTTAAAGACTGGGATAACTTTAGCTATTTTTTAGGAGATTAGGAAACTGACCACTAGAAAATGATTCATTGATGAGATAAGTTAAAGGCTGTACCAGATAGGGAGCACATTTTTTAATGAGTTTTGTGGGAATTTCATCTACACCTGTGGAAGTTTTGTTCTTCAAAGATTGTATGATTTTAAAAACTTCCACCTGCCACCTCCACATTTTTTTAAGCTCTACACATTTCATGCCCCACTTATAGTTATTACAATTTCTTTTTTCCAGGAAAAATTATATTTATGAATAATATAGTGTTGTTGATTGTAGAATAAATGAGTTTCAAAATTAAAAATATTGCAGTAGTAATTTTAAGAACAAGAAGAAAAACTGTGAGGAAACTGTTGAGAATTACCAGGAATGTATTCAACTGTCATTAACCAAAACTAGCTAATAAAATATTATTTTATGAATATCAAGAATAATGTAACTACAAACAAGGATGTACATTGAAATATTATAAAAATAATAAAACTTAAATTTTTTTCAATATGAAGAGCAAATACAAACTGTTCACCTGAAGAGAAAATGTAATTTAAAAAAACACATAACAATTAAATTAAATTTCACTTGAATTTTTTTTTTTTTGCCATTTGTTTTCTTTGTAATCATGTGATGGATCTCAAAAAGATACAGAACATCAATGTAATGACTGACATTACTTATCTTTAAGTAACTCCTTAATGTTCACTGTTAACTTTGCTAAGGCACATCTGAGGTCACTTTCCAAGTTCGAATGATTGCAGTGTTTGGTGTTTATAATGGACAATGTTGAAAATCCTTTTCTCAGAGATAAATGAATGAGAATCGTATGAGCACTTTTAAGGCTTCCTTTGCTACTTTTGGATAAACAGGAAGAAAACCAAAAGTTCTTCCAGTCCCATTACTTAAAACTATTATTTGTCACTTGAGTCACTCTTGAATTCAATTACATCCTCTTGCACCTCATCTGGAAGTATATTGATATCAATGGTGAAGGGTGGGTGCTCTTGATAATTTACACTGCAATGAAGTCAGGAAAATAATGCTTGAACTTATCTTGTAGACCCAGATGTGTACACATTATCTCACTCCACTCCTTCATATCATGTTATTTCCTGTCTAGAAACTCATGGAATTGAGGAAATGATGAAGAGTTGGGAGAATCCAGTCAACGCTTCTATAGTTGCATCCTTACCAAGAAGGCCTTTACTGTGTTGTAAGCAGTCTTTAGGTTTGAATTTTTGCCTTGAACTTTGAAATTGAGGTTATTATATTATATGTGGGGAAAGTGTGTGGAGGAAAGGGAACCAGGATCGAGTGTTATCCAGTAATCAGGTTGAGGCAGATGTTGAGGAAAGTAGAAGAGAAGGAAGAGGGAAAGGAGAAAGTGGTAGTATTTCACGTTGGTACTAACAACGTAAGGCAAGCAGGTATAAGTAACAACATAGTTGGGGATGTGTGGGATCTGGTAAATGCAGCACGGATGAAGTTTAAGGAAGCGGAGATTGTTATCAGTGGAATACTGTGTAGGAGGGATACTGACTGGAAGGTGATTGGGGATTTAAATGAGACTATGGAGTGGGTATGTGGGAAACTGAGAGTGAGATTTCTAGATCCTAATGGGTGGGTAGGAGACAGGGATCTGCACTCAGATGGTCTTCACTTAAACCGCAGTGGTACATATAATTTAGGAAACTTGTTTAGAAGGGTTATAGGCAGGTACATTCAGGGAAACGGGGTGGCCTAGGGAGTGGTTTAAGTGAACAGGGAACTGGAAATCAAGTAGGGATGACATAAAAATGTTAGTGCTCAACTGTAGAAGCATTGTAAACAAAGGAATCAAATTAAGTAATTTAATAGATATATACTGATATATACTTATATACAAGATATTGTAATAGGAGTTGAATCATGGTTGAGAAATGATATAATGGATGCAAAAATATTCTCATGGAACTGGAGTGTGTATCATAGACATAGGATAGGAATGGTAGGAGGGGGAGTATTCATTCTGGTGAATGAAGAATTTGTAAGCTACGAAAAAGTTAAGGATGACATACATGAAATTCTGGGTGTAAGGCTCATAATAGGCAACTTGATGTCTTTAGAGTGTACAGACTGGGAAAGGGTAGCGCTGACGCTGATTCAGAATTATTTGATAAGATAATCAGCTATGTGGGAAATGGTAAGGAAAGGAACATGATTGTAGCGGGTGATCTCAATTTATCAAATGTCAATTGGGAAGGTAATGCGAACGACAGGAAGCATGAACAACAAATGGCAAATAAGTTAATATGGGAAGGGCACCTGATTCAGAAAGTGATGGAACCAACCAGAGGGAAGAATATTCTGGATGTGGGGCTGGTAAAACAAGATGAGCTATGTAGAGAAACCGAAGTAATTGATGGTATTAGTGATCATGAAGCTGTTTTTGTAGTAGTTAAAAATAAATGTGAAAGAAAGGAAGGTATTAAAATTAGGACTATTAGGCAGTACCATATGGCTGATAAAACAGGCATGAGGGAGTTTTTGAAATTAACTATGATCGCTGGAAAGTGGTAAATAAAAATGTAAACAGACTTTGGGATGGGTTTAAAGAAATTGTTAAGAAATGTGAAAATAGGTTTATACCTTTAAAGGTGGTAAGGAATGGTAAAGATCCACTATATTATAATAGAGAAGTAAAGAGACTAAGAAGGAGGTGCAGGTTGGAACGAAATAGAGTTAGAAATGGTTATGGAAGTAAGGAGAAATTGAAGGAACTTACTAGAAAATTGAATCTAGCAAAGTAGTCAGCTAAGGATAACATGATGGCAAGCATAATTGGTGGTCCTACAAATTTTAGTGAAAAATAGAAGGGTATGTATAGGTACTTTAAGGCAGAAACAGGTTCAAAGAAGGACATACCAGGAATCATTAATGAACAAGCGGAGTGTGTATGTGAGGATCATCAAAAGGCAGAAGTATTCAGTCAGCAGTATGCAAAGATTGTTGGTTACAAGGATAATGTCCAGATAGGGGAGGTGAGTAATACTAAAGAAGTATTAAACTTTCACTCTGATAACAATGACATTTACAGTAAGATACAAAAGTTGAAAACTAGAAAAGCAGCAGGAATTGATAAGATTTATGTGGATACACTAAAGGCAATGGGTTGGGATATAGTACCATATCTGAAATAATTATTTGATTATTGTTTGGTCGAAGGAGCTATACCAAATGAATGGAGAGTTGCTATAGTAGCCCCTGTGTATAAAAGAAAGGGTGGTAGACATAAAACTGAAAATTACAGGCCAGTCAGCTTGACATGCATTGCATGTAAGCTTTGGGAAAGCATTCTTTCTGATTATATTAGACATATTTGCAAAATTAATAACTGGTTTGACAGAAGGCATTTTGGGTTTAGGAAAGGTTATTCCACTGAAGCTCAGCTTGTAGGATTTCAGCAAGATATAGCAGATATCCTGGATTCAGGAAACCAAATGGATTGTATTGCAATTGACCTATCTAAGGCATTTGATAGGGTAGATCATGGAAGACTACTGGCAAAAATGAGTGCTATTGGACTAAAAAAACAAGTGACTGAATGGGTGGCTTTATTTCTAGAAAATAGAACTCAGAGAATTAGAGTAGGCGAAGCTTTATCTGACCCTGTAATAATTAAGAGGGGAATTCCTCAAGGCAGTATTCAAGGTAATTAAACACTACTAAAGTTAGGGCCCAACGTGGGATGAGGTGCTATTGGTTAACGAAATGACGTCACAGTAGGAACAAAACAGCCGAGCCCAGAACGCGCAAATCAGTAGGAATCTCATATCAGCAAACATTACAGTTTCTCAGAACTAATTGCAGACCAGACATAAAGATTACTGCTGTTATAAGATTGAAAAAAGAGTACAGCATAGTAACTTTTCATTATTTCTATTACGAATATGGCGTAAATGTAATGTGATGGCACATTGACCAACGCTTGAAATTTATTAACATTTCCAAGTTCCTCTATTTAGTTTGAGAAAGGTTACATGCTCTCAAATCTGTAAACATAAATATTTAGAGATATGAAATATTTGTAATATTAAATCTTTACAGCAGAATTTCTGTAATGGAACTACCGTATGTTAACATACAAAATACTGACTCACTTCCGCAGGTATCGAGTTTAAAGCTTAATACATATTATAACAGCAGCAGAAGTAAGTTCATATTCGGAACCATGCATAGATAGTCCTGGAAAACCTACAACCTGTTTTCCAGTCTATGACCGGGTCAGAGATGTAATGAATGAACCTTATATAGGCTATTATTACAATGGGGTCGCCACTTACAAAGTGATGACTGATAAATGCTATGAAATGATAATGGAGAGTGTTGCTGGAATGAAAGATGACAGAGAAAACCGGAGTACTCAGAGAAAAACCTGTCCCGCCTCTGCTTTGACCAGCACAAATCTCACATGGAGTGACAGGAATTTGAACCACGGTATCCAGTGGTGAGAAGCCAATGTGCTGCCATCTGAACCACGGAGGCTCCGCATAGATATTCTACTTTTTTAAAAATGAAACAATAAGAAAGAACAGGAAAAACACTTCATTAGAACTCAGTCCTACCTGTGATATTAGATGTCATGAAGTGGTTGCTTCTGAAGATGAAATCCACTGTCGTGCCTTTCGCCGCTGAGCTGCTATGTATTTTTCAGTTCTTGCTCAAATTTTCATTTGTCGTATGCGTATAAATATTCTCGTTCTAACATACATCTTTACTATTTCTGGTGGTACAGCAGGGAATTTACTGCTAATTATATGACACACACTACGTATAATATTAGGTATGCGTCACAGTTCAACACCTCCATGAGTGTCCGTGAAAATTAACTCAAATTCCTTTATTTGGTTTACCATTCTTCCGATGGAACGAGTAGACCTCTCCAAGATAACATTTCTACCCATCCCACAGGGGCTGTACCGGAAGAAATGGAAAGCATTTCCCCAGTGGGACTTTCCACTGACCTGTCATATTTTCTTTCACGGCAGGCGATGTAGCCGGCGAGATACCGAAATCTCTCTGCTGAACAGTAAGGTGTAGCAGTAGATTGCGGTGAATCATTAACGGCATGGTTTTCTATCGCAACGATACTGTAGTATAAATTTCACTCCAGCTACTATTACACTATTCACGCAACTAACGAAAAGAAAATAAGTGCACCTCACTGCACGAAACACAACAACTTAACAGAGATCTCTCAGAAATGAACTACGACACACACACTACGCAAAATACAGCAGGCCACTATATAGACCAACAGCAATATACGGAAAGAAATTACGTATATTTATTATGTGGAAATCCTTTCTTTATAAGACAGGCATATATAAACAATGAAATGAGATACACATGCGGTTGTATGCTACACAGTCATGGTGCTCCTGTGATGACGTCACGAGCAGGACGAGGGAAAACTAACATCTACTGCGCAACCAATCTGGGCCACCCGTAGGCAGTATTATTGGACCTATATGTTTTCTTATGTATATGTATGATATGTGTAAAAAAGTGGAATCAGAGATAAGGCTGTTTGCAGATGATGTTATTCTGTACAGAGTAATAAATAAGTTACAAGATTTTGAGCAGCTGCAGGGTGACCTCGATAATGTTGTGAGATGGACGGTGGGCAATGGTATGATGATAAACGGGGTTAAAAGTCAGGTTGTGAGTTTCACAAATAGGAAAAGTCCTCTCAGTTTTAATTACTATGTTGATGGGGTGAAAGTTCCTTTTGGGGATCATTGTAAGTACCTAGGTGTTAATATAAGAAAAGACCTTCATTGGGGTAATCACATAAATATGATTGTTAATAAAGGGTAGGGTACAGATCTTTGCACATGGTTATGAGGGTATTTAGGAGTTGTAGTAAGGATGCAAAGGAGAGGGCTTATAAGTCTCTGGTAATACCCCAACTAGAGTATGGTTCCAGTGTATGGGACCCTCACCAGGATTACTTGATTCAAGAACTGGAAAAACTCCAAAGAAAAACAGCTCGACTTGTTCTGGGTGATTTCTGACAAAAGAGTAGCGTTACAAAAATGTTGCAAAGTTTGGGCTGGGAAGACTTGGGAGAAAGGAGACGAGCTGCTCGATTAAGTGGTATGTTCCGAGCTGTCAGTGGAGAAATGGCGTGGGAGGACATCAGTAGATGAATAAGTTTGAGTCGTGTCTTTAAAAGTAGGAAAGATCACAATATGAAAATAAAGTTGGAATTCAAGAGGACAAATTGGGGCAAATATTCGTTTATAGGAAGAGGAGTTAGGGATTGGAATAACTTACTAAGGGGAATGTTCAATAATTTTCCAATTTCTTTGTGATTATTTAAGG
Organism: Anabrus simplex; assembly: GCF_040414725.1. Taxonomy (NCBI): domain Eukaryota; kingdom Metazoa; phylum Arthropoda; class Insecta; order Orthoptera; family Tettigoniidae; genus Anabrus; species Anabrus simplex. Next base: position 156,538,848 of record NC_090271.1, read on the forward strand.
CTAGGAAAACAACAGATAGGGAATCTGCCACCTGGGCGACTGCCCTAAATGCAGATCAGTAGTGATTGATAAGGCTTCAAAGAAGTCTGCAAATAATGCTGCACACAATAAAAAACTGTCATCAGTAAACAAATTGCAAAGTTAATCTTTTCCTTCAGTCGTGAGAATAATCTCCGCCATTTTGACTTCAGTTCATATACCCTACTTAGCATATTGCCCTTTGAGAACCACCAAACTTGCATATGAAAAATTAAACTTTGATGTTCCACCGTGATACCGTGACTGGACATCAGATTTGTATGCTCTAAATATATCTAAAATATGCGTGCATTTATGCTGTAAAAATCTTTAAAATATGCTTTATAAATTTGAAAATGTGCACCGAATTATGCTGTTATGCACTAAATATACAGGGTGAAGCGTAATTCGTGCACTCGGGCGTCGCAGCGCGACTCCTCACATGCCAGCAATAAAAAAATGTCTCTTACAAAATTTCGTCTTGCGAGTATATCCGGCAGAAAAACGACGTTGAAGAGTAGCAATCTGGCAACGCTGTAACCACATGTAGGGTAACTACCTCTGTCAGCAGAAGCTAGTCGTACTGCACAGTTGGTGCAGTGGATAGAGTTTTGGGTTAGCATGCAGGAGGTCGAGTGGTTGATCCTGGGTTGAGGCGTATGTTTTTTATTTCGTAAATGTAGTCCAGGTTGTATGGTATCTGACATCTTAATCGTCAACAGCGATTGCAGTGGGTCCTCTAGAAACCATTTGCACTTACATACTACGACCCTAGAAATGGACGAACAATCATTTTCATTCGTCAGCTTTGAAAGGCGCCCTTTCCACGTCGTGGGCGTGAATTTAATATGGACAGTATTAATGCTAATGTGCTACATCTGCGCGATCATATTACATGCAGTATGGCGGCATCTCCGAAAAACTTAAAAAGTAGTTCGTGGTACGTGAAACAAATAACATTATTATTATACATGTAGTATGTAAATGACAAGGTAGATGTTGTGTTATTGTACTGTGCATCGTCGCCATAAGACCTATCTGTGTCGGTGCGACGTAAAGCCCCTAGCAAAAAAAAAAAAAAAAAAAAATTGTACTGTGCTATCATCTTTAGCATATTGAAAGTGATATTGTTTGTGTAGTCATTCTGTCCTATGACTGGTCATTTGTTTCAGCTGTCTATTTCTTATTAGTCTAACCAGATATTTGTTGTTTCAGCGTATTTGTTGTTTCAGCGTTACAAAATGTTGTAAATGTAGGATACATGTGACCTCAGAAACGGTGTCTTACTGTATTACAGTAGGTAATGTCAGATGGAAATTAGCAAATAAAAAACGCGCCTCAACCCAGGATCGAACCATCGACCTCCTGCATGCCAACCAAAAACTCTACCCACTGCACCAACTGTACAGCACAACGAGAATGTGCTGACAGAGGTAGTTACCCTACATATGGTTACAGTGTTGCCAGATTGCTACTCTTCAACGTCCATTTTCTACCGGATATACTCGCAAGACGAAATTTCGTAAGGGACATTTTTTTATTGCTGGCATGTGAGGAGTCCCGCTGCGACGCCCGAGTGCGCGAATTACGCTTCACCCTGTATATGGTTTATAAATTTCACATTAAATGATCTTCCTTATATCATACATCTCATCCTGGAGGCTGTAATTTGTTTTACAGTATATGATTTGATTTATAGTATACATCTTCCTTATATCATATATGTCTTCCTGGAGGCTGTAATTTGATTTACAGTACACGATGATGATTTTGTTTACAAATGTTCAGGAGTAATTTATGACCTTTATTGGCTAATATCAGTTTGTATGCAGAGAAGGACCTATCAACATCCACGGACATGATTGAGCAGTATTTATAAGCACTAACAAGCTCTGGAGTTGTACACTGCCATCTTGAAGATATCTGTTAATCCGTTAAGTGGAGAGCTCAGTTCACACCAGCTCACTCCCAGGTAGGGAGCGATTTCTCCGATTGAAGAAAATATTTAATTACTTGATTAAAAACAATCTTAGACTAAAATGAACTATGGAAGGGCCCAAAGAGAAATATTTACTTTAAAATGTATTTCATTGTTGAAAAATTCTATTATTTTAATTTTTCAATACTTTGTGCACAAACATACTAAGTGCTTTCACACTGTGGTATCGAGATTGCTTCTTCCTAATAGCAAAGCTCTGGTTTTTGTTTATACAGTAACGTTTACCTGAATATCTTAGGCAGTTTACTATCAATCTCTGCCTGGAAATATATGTTTCTGTATATGTAAATTGTAGATTTACAAAGTTTACATGTACTTAGATTTACACTAGAATGAATTATAATACACACAAAATTTTCTGTTATATTGGTTAGCGCTTGAGGGATCAAGATTATATAGCCTACTTAAAATTCATAAGTGACACACATGGACTATTTTACACTACAACACAGATAATATTTACAGTATTTGCCGTCTTCACAGTGTTGTCTTTTACATCTGTTCATTATGATACATACAGAAGCAGATCATGTTATATAACCTGCCTTGACTTTGCATAATTTATATGATTCCATTCTGAAACGTGTCGTTTTTTGGTATGGAAACCACCCTTTCCCTAGCAAGAGGTTCTCATCGAGTGAGTGAGTGAGTGAGTGAGTGAGTGAGTGAGTGAGTGAGTGAGTGAGTGAGTGAGTGAGTGAGTGAGTGAGTGAGTGAGTGAGTGAGTGAGTGAGTGAGTGAGTGAGTGAGTGAGTGAGTGAGTGAGTGAGTGAGTGAGTGAGTGAGTGAGTGAGTGAGTGAGTGAGTGAGTGAGTGAGTGAGTGAGTGAGTGAGTGAGTGAGTGAGTGAGTGAGTGAGTGAGTGAGTGAGTGAGTGAGTGAGTGAGTGAGTGAGTGAGTGAGTGAGTGAGTGAGTGAGTGAGTGAGTGAGTGAGTGAGTGAGTGAGTGAGTGAGTGAGTGAGTGAGTGAGTGAGTGAGTGAGTGAGTGAGTGAGTGAGTGAGTGAGTGAGTGAGTGAGTGAGTGAGTGAGTGAGTGAGTGAGTGAGTGAGTGAGTGAGTGAGTGAGTGAGTGAGTGAGTGAGTGAGTGAGTGAGTGAGTGAGTGAGTGAGTGAGTGAGTGAGTGAGTGAGTGAGTGAGTGAGTGAGTGAGTGAGTGAGTGAGTGAGTGAGTGAGTGAGTGAGTGAGTGAGTGAGTGAGTGAGTGAGTGAGTGAGTGAGTGAGTGAGTGAGTGAGTGAGTGAGTGAGTGAGTGAGTGAGTGAGTGAGTGAGTGAGTGAGTGAGTGAGTGAGTGAGTGAGTGAGTGAGTGAGTGAGTGAGTGAGTGAGTGAGTGAGTGAGTGAGTGAGTGAGTGAGTGAGTGAGTGAGTGAGTGAGTGAGTGAGTGAGTGAGTGAGTGAGTGAGTGAGTGAGTGAGTGAGTGAGTGAGTGAGTGAGTGAGTGAGTGAGTGAGTGAGTGAGTGAGTGAGTGAGTGAGTGAGTGAGTGAGTGAGTGAGTGAGTGAGTGAGTGAGTGAGTGAGTGAGTGAGTGAGTGAGTGAGTGAGTGAGTGAGTGAGTGAGTGAGTGAGTGAGTGAGTGAGTGAGTGAGTGAGTGAGTGAGTGAGTGAGTGAGTGAGTGAGTGAGTGAGTGAGTGAGTGAGTGAGTGAGTGAGTGAGTGAGTGAGTGAGTGAGTGAGTGAGTGAGTGAGTGAGTGAGTGAGTGAGTGAGTGAGTGAGTGAGTGAGTGAGTGAGTGAGTGAGTGAGTGAGTGAGTGAGTGAGTGAGTGAGTGAGTGAGTGAGTGAGTGAGTGAGTGAGTGAGTGAGTGAGTGAGTGAGTGAGTGAGTGAGTGAGTGAGTGAGTGAGTGAGTGAGTGAGTGAGTGAGTGAGTGAGTGAGTGAGTGAGTGAGTGAGTGAGTGAGTGAGTGAGTGAGTGAGTGAGTGAGTGAGTGAGTGAGTGAGTGAGTGAGTGAGTGAGTGAGTGAGTGAGTGAGTGAGTGAGTGAGTGAGTGAGTGAGTGAGTGAGTGAGTGAGTGAGTGAGTGAGTGAGTGAGTGAGTGAGTGAGTGAGTGAGTGAGTGAGTGAGTGAGTGAGTGAGTGAGTGAGTGAGTGAGTGAGTGAGTGAGTGAGTGAGTGAGTGAGTGAGTGAGTGAGTGAGTGAGTGAGTGAGTGAGTGAGTGAGTGAGTGAGTGAGTGAGTGAGTGAGTGAGTGAGTGAGTGAGTGAGTGAGTGAGTGAGTGAGTGAGTGAGTGAGTGAGTGAGTGAGTGAGTGAGTGAGTGAGTGAGTGAGTGAGTGAGTGAGTGAGTGAGTGAGTGAGTGAGTGAGTGAGTGAGTGAGTGAGTGAGTGAGTGAGTGAGTGAGTGAGTGAGTGAGTGAGTGAGTGAGTGAGTGAGTGAGTGAGTGAGTGAGTGAGTGAGTGAGTGAGTGAGTGAGTGAGTGAGTGAGTGAGTGAGTGAGTGAGTGAGTGAGTGAGTGAGTGAGTGAGTGAGTGAGTGAGTGAGTGAGTGAGTGAGTGAGTGAGTGAGTGAGTGAGTGAGTGAGTGAGTGAGTGAGTGAGTGAGTGAGTGAGTGAGTGAGTGAGTGAGTGAGTGAGTGAGTGAGTGAGTGAGTGAGTGAGTGAGTGAGTGAGTGAGTGAGTGAGTGAGTGAGTGAGTGAGTGAGTGAGTGAGTGAGTGAGTGAGTGAGTGAGTGAGTGAGTGAGTGAGTGAGTGAGTGAGTGAGTGAGTGAGTGAGTGAGTGAGTGAGTGAGTGAGTGAGTGAGTGAGTGAGTGAGTGAGTGAGTGAGTGAGTGAGTGAGTGAGTGAGTGAGTGAGTGAGTGAGTGAGTGAGTGAGTGAGTGAGTGAGTGAGTGAGTGAGTGAGTGAGTGAGTGAGTGAGTGAGTGAGTGAGTGAGTGAGTGAGTGAGTGAGTGAGTGAGTGAGTGAGTGAGTGAGTGAGTGAGTGAGTGAGTGAGTGAGTGAGTGAGTGAGTGAGTGAGTGAGTGAGTGAGTGAGTGAGTGAGTGAGTGAGTGAGTGAGTGAGTGAGTGAGTGAGTGAGTGAGTGAGTGAGTGAGTGAGTGAGTGAGTGAGTGAGTGAGTGAGTGAGTGAGTGAGTGAGTGAGTGAGTGAGTGAGTGAGTGAGTGAGTGAGTGAGTGAGTGAGTGAGTGAGTGAGTGAGTGAGTGAGTGAGTGAGTGAGTGAGTGAGTGAGTGAGTGAGTGAGTGAGTGAGTGAGTGAGTGAGTGAGTGAGTGAGTGAGTGAGTGAGTGAGTGAGTGAGTGAGTGAGTGAGTGAGTGAGTGAGTGAGTGAGTGAGTGAGTGAGTGAGTGAGTGAGTGAGTGAGTGAGTGAGTGAGTGAGTGAGTGAGTGAGTGAGTGAGTGAGTGAGTGAGTGAGTGAGTGAGTGAGTGAGTGAGTGAGTGAGTGAGTGAGTGAGTGATCCATCCATCCATCCATCCATCCAGAGGGTTTGAGGGAAATAAAAAACCTCTCACAGACCAAAAACAGACACAGCTCGCGAACATCTTCAACAACCTCTGAAGCTCACTACTTCAGTTGTAACCATGACACCGACATAGATTGATGTCCCCAATACTTTTAACTTGATAGCATGATGGAATCAACCTACAATATAACTACCCCTGGCCCTAGTAGACATACTAGTTTTTCTCGGTCATTGTAGTCTGGGGGACCGAGAACATCATGCAGTAATGTATCGGAGCTTCCCAAATCTCTTCGCCCAAAATGCACAACTTTCTTTGGTTGTCTAAACATCAACACACTTCAGAAAACTGGGAAGTTAAAACAATTAACAGACATGTTAGATAACTTAAACATCCAAATGTTAGCACTTCAGACAACCAGATACACGGATGAAAATCATTTTGACTCACCGCATGGGCACCCGCAGGATCTTTTCCAAGGGGGGGGGCACATTAACAATTTTCTTGAATATAAAAACCAATATAACGTCATCAACATTAAATTGTTTACAGAAACTTCCAGTTATAACATATGCTAGATGACTGTCAGTAATTTCAGTTAATGAAATAATCTGGTATGATATTCAACAATTGAACATCAACATGTTTAGAATTCCAGGGGGGGGGGCAAGTGCCCCCCTTCCCCGCCCCCCTTGCGGGCGCCCATGTGACTCAGTAAATTATAGAATTTACAAAGGCAAGCCAGCGATCTCCCTACATAAGAGACCATAAAATTTGGCACAGGATTCGCTGTAAGAAGAAACATTGTAAACTCAGTACTTAACTTTTCTTCGCCTTCTGAAAGATTTCCAACACTATCCATTAAATCAGAAAACAAAGCTTGTACATTAATTAATGCACATGCACCCACCAATAACTACAATCAAAAAGATCCACAAATGGTGGAAGACTTCTGGAAACTGCTAGAAGAAACTACAGCCACAATTCCAAATCATCACATAAAAATTCTATTCGGAGATTTCAATGCCCAAATTGGTAGAGAAAAGAAATTCAGGACCATTGTAGGACTATACCCAGCGCACAATAGAACTAATAAAAATGGAGAAAGATTAATTGATTTTTGCAAAAAAATTTATCTCAAATTAATGTCAACACATTTCCGGGCACTTCCACACAAGAAAACCACCTGGAGATTCCCAAATTTTCACTTGGGAGAATTTCAACTAGATCATGTGGCTATTTTCAAGAAAAATCAAAAAGAAATTATGAATGTTAAAGTTAAAAAAGGGATCATTGACTCTGACCACCATCTATCCTTAATCAAGATCAAATTTCAACCAAACAGGTCCAAACCCAGAATAACAAAAAACCTGTGTGTTGATCCAGAATTTATTAAACAGAACACTAGTACTTTCCTTGAAAGTATTCCTACTCACAATCCTTCGAACTGGTTAGAACTCAAAGACATACTTTTTGAAGGCTTCTCGAAATGTTGGCACGCCACCCAGGAAACGCAAACATAGGTGGTGGAATGAAACCTGTGACAAGGCCATAAACTTTAGAACTAAAGCCTGGCAGAAATGGAATTCTCATAAAACTGAACAAACCTGGCAGGAATTCACCAAAATAAAGAAACAAACATCAAAAATTATCAGGTTTGAAAAACGCAAATAGGAACACTACAGATTGGTAGAAATTGAACAAGATTTTACAAAAAAACAATACACGAAACTTCTACAAAACTTTCAGAGAAGAATTATCAAATTATCAGACACCTGGTCTTTGCTTCAAACGCCCAGATGGGACATTGGAAACGAATAATCAAGAGAACTGCAAACTTCTAGCAGTTTATTTCCAGGATCTTTTAAACTGTGAATCCCCTACTCACCTTTGAGAAACCCTTATCTAATCAAGATTCAGAACCCCCAGCACTGGAAGAAGTCAAAGAAATAATCCATGGACTCAAAAATAATAAAGCCTCGGGGGAAGATGGTATAATTGCCGAAATGCTGAAGATAGGAGGTGACAGCATAGCTCGGAAAATCCACTCGATTCTTGAGAACATCTGGATCACTGGAGAAATTCTGGAAGAGTGGAAATGTGCGCTACTCCATCTACTACACCAGAAAGGGGATAAAACGAACATCAATAATTATAGAGGAATTAGCTTGATACCAGTTGCTTACAAAATTTTTTCCAAAGCCTTGCTCACTAGACTTGAGAAACAAACAGACCATCTAATAGGTGAATACCAGGCAGGTTTCCTAAAAGGAAGATCTTGTACAGAACAAATCCTTAATCTCAAAACTATCCTCCAAATGCGCAAAACCAGACAAACTGTCATTACTTTTGTAGATTTCAGAAAAGCATATGACTCTGTAGACTGTCAAACACTTTTAAATACTCTTGAAGAATTTCAAGTGGATAAAAAAACAAGAGAATTAATCAAACAAACATTAAATGGCACTACTTCAAAAGTTCAATTCCTAGGCGAAATATCTGAGCCTTTTTCTGTTAACACCGGGGTCCGTCAAGGGGATGGTTTATCGCCGTTACTGTTTAACTTGGTACTTGAGAAAGTAATCAGGACCTGCACGTAACCTGGGAAAAGGAAACTAAAGGAATAACCCTTGGAAACCCTTTGCTGATGACATAGCAATCCTTTCCAATAACAGGCATGAAGCAATTCATTCCATTGAAAAACTGCATGAAATTGCCATCAAAACAGGACTTCAAATTTCATATGAGAAAACTCAGTACATGGAAGGTGCCTCACGATACTTAGATGGACAACCTATGATAACTAAATTCCGCAAAATTGTTCAAGTGAACCAATTTAAATATTTGGGAGAAATTATTCAGCCCTCTAGTTTAAACCACGAAGCAAATAAAGAATTTCCAAATTACAGAAAGCATACAGGATCACTTGGAACAGGTATAATGAAAAATCAATATCTCAGAATGCAAAACTTAGACACTATAATACAGTGATCAAACCTGAAGCGTTATATGCCTAGGAAACGCTAATCATTGGTGGCGGATCTTTAACCAGAGACATTGAGAAACAAGAAAGGAAGATTTTGCGAAAAAAATTTGGCCCAGTTTGTATACATGGGATATGGAGAATTATCAGAATTATCAGAATTAACACTAACAGGCTAACTAAAATAATTCTCAACCTGGCCCTTTCGTCTAAAACCAAGAACGGCTGGCTTCGTGAAATTGAAACAGATCTCCAGGAAATCAACATCTCAGAAGACATTGTACAGGACAGATGTAAATTCAGAACCAAAATCGACAATCAGCACTTTGAAGACAAACCCAACACCAGAGCTACTATAACTTGGACAGAAGAACAAAGGAAGGAGCTCAGCGAGAGGATGCAGAGATTTTGGGAGGAAAAGAAGGCTTGCTTAGGCAAGTTCAACCATGCTCCTGAGTAGGGCATAATGATGTAATAATAATAATAATAATAATAATAATAATAATACCTTCAAATATCTTCACCTTCAAATACTACCAGTCTGAGCTGGAATCGAACCTGCCAAGTTGGGGTCAGAAGGCCGGCCAGTGCCTCAACAGTCTAGGCCACTCAATCTGGCAAGAAAAAATCCCTTCTCTGTCATCAGCTTGTAGAAAATAGGCGTAGTGAGCAAGCAATTGCGAGAAATAGTGTCCTAATTTAGGTTTCTGTACAATCCCATGCAGCAACATCATGGCCATAAGAAACTTTATTTCGTCCTTATTTGTTCAGACACGGTCTTGATCTTGACTCCTTCCTTTCATCTTACTAAACTGGGTTTTATATGTGCTTTCCTGCTCGGCATCTTTTGTCTCTTCAGCTCTGTTCTGGCATATATCTTGTCATAACAAGTAATTAAAATATTTAGCTCAGTTTTGTTTTCCTTAAAAACTCTCCCTTTACATCACGATGGAATTTAAAATTGAAGCAGGACTTTCTTTGTCCATTTTAAGTATAAGTTGACAAAGAACTTGCAGTGGTTGGATTGTAATCAGTATTATCGTCACAACTGTCACTGTCATGATCGCTACTTGAACTGGAATTGAGCACGTGTTGTCTCTTTAGCGACTGCTGAACATTCGCATCAGCTACGCCCGAACGCTGTATATTCAAGCCTGCAGTACTTATTCCATTTAAGTTCCTGTCACTTACGAATTCCCTTCAGCAGAACTTACTTCACTAATATCACTATTCTCCGCACTAAATTCCAACATTTCGTTTATCATGACCCGTAAATCATCTTCCTCTAACGGTGGGGGCTAGTAATTCGTCATAGATATTTTAGCGGAAAAAAATGTAAGAAAAAGGATCGAATAGAACTCTGGTCTCTGCAGTTTGGACGAAAATCATGAAATAAGCCTGTATTATGGATGCGTGTGATAATAAAATGTTGTGTAACTGGCGGTAAACACACACTCAATTCGTGAAGGTAGAACTCAAGACTGGGGATAATAAATCAAGTCACAGTTATAAAATGTCATCAGAGAAGTCTTTTCAGTGTCATAATCTCTAGAAATCCCTTTTACAGCAATATTATTACATCCACGGGATGATTAGGCGATGAGCTAAGGCTTCAGGGCGATGCTATTTGGCCATAGGTCGTTCTTGCCCGGACGTCAGCTGCGTTCTTTATGTTGCAACTCATGGATGACACGTTGGTATTGGGAGAACATCGTTGAAAAAATTCATATCAGAAGGCAGACTCATCCAGAATACGCTGCTGAAAAGGACCATAAACCTCTGCAGGCAGGCAACTGAGAAAAAACATTTGAATTGGCGGATATATCCGCGTTCCCCACGAAGCAAGCGACTTGTAGCCGCAGATTTCACCGCATCGCCTACCGAACAGGTTAACAGAGCATAAAATATTGAAATTGGGTCTTCTTTGTAATACACTGCACAGTTTTTACTCAATATTTATTTACATTTTAGAGGGGCCACACTTAAGTTCACTTTCTCAAAGATTGGAATAGAATCATGAATGGACAAACCATATTTTTGTAGTTTTTCTATTGCTTAGTGTAGAATTTGAAATGTGCATTTATTATACTCAAGTCCTTCTACAACGTTTCATTTTTGAAAATGTTCTATGAATATTGAATTGATAAAGCACTTGGAATTAGACTGCAAACAATTTCTTTATCCTCATTCAAATTATTAGCATAAAAGAGAAAAACATTTGTCCAAGTACCCTAATGGGTAAGAATTGGTATGGTGGTAATGGAAGTTCTGGGTGTTTCTCCCTATAAGCATTAATTACAAACATGTTCTTGGTACTGGAAATTAAGGTATTTACTTCAGGTAACTGTACCCGTATAACTTCTGCTGTCCTTTAAAGCCCATGCACAATACAAGTAATATGAATTAAATGGAAATAAAATATTTTCAGAGATGAAGCAGCCAACGTTTAATAGGGTAAGAGTGGACCAACCTATTCAATACACAATTATTAATGACAATATAACTATATTAATTAAAAAATCATTGGCTCTATTATTAAACAATCAATGGGACTAGTTTCAACCTTAGTATGAGATCATCCTCAGCCATTACATTGAACCAAAATTGACAGTTTAAAAAAAAAACACTGAAAAGCACAAAACAAATAAAACATGTGATGAAGGAAAACACTTTAAAAGTTCATAAATCTTTCATATCGGTAGTAAAGATTTAAAAAGTAACACCATAATCCATCAGCTACTATACAGTGTGATGTTTTGTGTAAAGATAATATTTGCTTTCTCAATCTGTAGGCATAGAATACAACTAGTCATAATTGCAGCAACTTATAATAAGTGTTTACAGGATGTGATGTTTAACAATCTTATAAAGGTTGGCTGACAGGGACATCTTCAATAATTAATTACCAGTAAATCTACCAACACGAGGCTGATGTATATGAGCACCTTCAAATACCACCGGACTGAGCCAGAATCGAACCTGCCAAGTTGGGGTCAGAAGGCCAGCACCTCAACTGTCTGAACCTGGATGAATAGTGGTTAAATATTTAGCGACAAAATACCAGAACAACTGTGATTATAAGCAATCTGAACAAACTTGTCTGATCAAAATTATACCCATACAAACTGCACTAACACAATATCTTTTACACTAAGGAGAAAAATTAGCCCAGTAGATGATTGTAGGCAGTTGTCAATATGGATTGATGTCTGATGTCTGATGTCTGAAAAAGAAAAGATAATCAAACCGCTGTTTAGTGAAGAAAAGGAAAGATTTAAAAACAAATGTATGTTATGAGACTTACCTTTTTCACCCTCCCACCCACCCACCCATACAGCTTCATAGGTGTCTTTTTACTACAGTAATGTGCACCACACCGAGTGCATTATTGAAGCATAGGCTGTCAGTGGAGTATAGGCAGGGAGGAGGAGTGAAGGAGGGGAAGCGGGAAGGGGATGTAGGGGTGGTGAGAGGCTGGTGGGGATATTGGAGTTTCTGATCGCACTGGAATTGTGTTTATTATAGACTGGAATGATTACGTGAAATAAAATGTTAGGTTTTTCAGAAATTTTGTTAAGGTTGTAATTAGAATTAGAAAATTGTTTCAAATGAATAAAACAATTAAACGTCGAGTACTTGTCAATATTGATCAATATGAAATTTATATCATATGAAATGAAGCAGCTCGCAGCATGCAGATCGCAGCATCTGAAATTAGAACCACAATGTATGTTCATTTCTCGAAGACCCCTACAAGCGATCAAAAAAGCTTTCTTGACTCTGTTTGTGAGCAAGAAAATTCACCAAGTAGTACCCTCAGGAGTCTGTAGGTTTACCTACCAAACCCCATATATGACAGTCTTTCAAATTATCTTGGATTTCTTTAACAGTCCTCCAAATAGATTTTTCTTAGGGTTAATTAATCTGGAATTACATGATCACAATATTTATCTTGCAAATTCCAGAAAGTTTAATTACTAAGTGAATTCCACAGTATATTTGCTGCAATTAGTGCACAGCATAGATCACTGAAAAAATACCTTTTGAAATTAGATAAAGAGGAGGTTTGTTGTGCCAATAACATTTGCTTTGAGGTGCTTTGTTTCTTTTCAGCTGCAAGATGTTGATTCCTATTTGAATATTGTCTCAGTTGAAACTTTATCTCACACACAATTTGTTTATTGTATAATTCACAAGTAAAAACTTTGCCGTCTGTAGTGTAATTTAGCAGTCCGCAGTCTCTTAAAAGCGCACTTTTAGCACTTTTATTGTATTTTGGCATTAAAACACACACGCACACACACTGGACACTCGATAACGTCCTTGCAGGAAATGACTCCTGACTATGACGGCATAAGGCATGGTGTAATATGGGAAGTCTCCTTGCAGTGCGGGGAAGCCCCAAGCTGTACAGCGTGAAGGTAAAGTGTCACATCCTGCATTGGCAGTCAGTGAGTCAGTATCTCTTTGAATAGTATTCAGTGTGAATGAAATGGAGTAAGAGGTAGGACCATCAGGTGTCATGAAGCATGTAAGAGGAAAACTGCTGTGACCGTATTCAATAAATTAAGTAAATAGAATCCAAATTTAGCAGTGAAAGAGGTCAGGAAACCAAGTGCAGAGTTATGTCAGTTCCATCCATAAAGTGTGGACACAGTTTAGAAAGACAGGTAAATTAACAACCACAGATAACTGAAAGAATTGCATTCGACGCGACATGCAAGACGACCAGATGTGGCAGCTGGTGAGCCAACAGATGATGTTATGGAAAGGTTTATCATCACTGATAGCAACAAGAGCAGTTCAATTCATTATGCAGTGACAGTAATGAGATTGGAAGGGATTCATTCTGTGATATAGAAGGAAGTTCATCTATAACATTGCATTCCATGGCTTCTGTTATCTTTCTGCCAGCTATTGTCCACATTGCATATAAGCATATTTAGAAATAAGACCATACTTATTGTCATTGTTTATTTGACTACCTACCATAAGTAGCAATATTAGTCTACTTCCTTTCAATTTCCAACCTGGTCAGGGATTTTTACTTGGACCTGAGGACTAGTTCAAGTTCCACCCAGCCTATGTGATTACAGTTGAGGAACTATCTAATGGTGAGATGGTGGCCCCGGTCTAGAAAGCTTTAAGTGGAAAACTCACCTCAGGTGACAAGTTGTTAGTTGTAGAGTTGATAAGGAACTAACCGGCTAGTCAAATGCGCAGCGATATGGTAGAGAGGGAGGGAAACGGGGTTCGGAGGGCATGCGATCAGGTGGGCACAGGGGGCGATAGGGATAACATGCAAGCGTGTTACATCCTATCTGAAAAATTGATTGGTTTTTGGGGTAATTTAACATTGTTTAATATTGCAATAAGCATGTCAAACAGGATGTTCAGTTTTTTGGATGTATCATTGGGATAAAAATATTGATCGAGCAGAATATAGCAATTTTCAGTAATGTCCAGTAAATGGCTGAGAATAACAGCCAAGAGGATTCATTGCAATGACCATCTATCACTTCCACAATCTTCAGGCCTTACGATTGCTTATTAGGCCAAGGCCCATCAGTCTTAACCTATTGGCTTTTGGGGTTGTCAGTGCATCCAGGCTCAATTTTAATTCTTGGCTGGAATTTTAAGACTAGATGCCCTTCCTGCCACCTGCACTATGACCATTCCCAAAATCCCTGAGATTCAAACCCAAGACATTTAGGTTGGGAGTTAAGTGACTACAGCAGTTTACTAGCTTGTGCCCTTCTTTCCCACACCTCCTCCAGAAAAAACAAAAACAGCATTGGCAAATTTTAATAACATTTTCTGTTCATTGCTTGATTTGTTACTCTCTCTCAAGTTTTACCTCTCAGATGATGCAAGTCACAGTGTATTGAGTCCCATCTGTTTCATTGGTGATGAATATCAATTTGTAGGTTTTAGAGAACATTTCTTCTGCTATGAGGTTCCATGCTGCCACAATCCACTCACATACTGACAACAGTAAAGTTTCTTCATTCATCTAGTAGGCATTATTTCCACAGAGCTGAATCTCTAGTTGTGATAGAAATACCACCAATGAGCCTTGAAAGGTTGGCTGATACAAACATTGACAAGTTATAACATATTCCTATAGTGCAAGATTTGGAATATGCAACACTGATGCCCGGTACTTCTGTTTCTGCTTTTATCATTACATGAAATTCCAAAAAAAATATTTCCTCCACAAACGTATCAACTTGAAAATATGGTGTACTCAATATATGTGTATACATTGTAATAATTTGATTATCTCTGATAATTTTTTTTCCTTCTAATTCTTTACAGGATGTGGCAAGTATGCGCAAGGCAATAATCGTCATTGAAGAGCGCAACAAAGAGCTTGAGTTACGTGTTGTAACTCACGGAAAGACTTTGCATGAGCTGACCCAAGCTAAAAGGTTCGCTATTCTACTCAGTAATGTAATATTCCAATCAGGAATATTCAAGCTTCATTCCCAGGGGGCAGTCAGTGATGGAACCAAAGAGGAAGAAACCCTATACAACATTTCTTTTCTATATTAAAATTTTAGATGGCAGAATGTCAAAACTTATATTATTTGAATGGCTAAATTTTTAGTCAAACTTTCTGTTTCTTATTCTTTTCCAGCTTTATTAACGTCTGCACACGTTATCAGTGAAGTGGCAGTCAGAAAAGAGCCTTCTGGTTAGATAGCATCTTAGATGACTGTTCCATTGAGAAAGTGAACATGGAAGGTATGGAGTGGGAGGGGGAACAAACACATTGATGCTACATATTTCACTGCTGGTCTTGAAGTAGAAAACATGTAAAAATGATAAGATTAAACATGTTATACTGAAAATAATTTTTTTTTTTTGCTAAGGGCTTTACGTCGCACCGACACAGATAGGTCTTATGGCGACGAAATACTGAAAATAAAAAGCTACCCACATACTAATATTTTACACTTACATGTGCCAAGTTCCTTACTTTCATCTATCCTATCCGAGCTCCCTTGGTCAGCATTTGTTCTTTTCTGACCCCAATGATATTAAGGATTTAGGCCTAGGGAATCTTTAAGTTTTGTCTTTCTTTGTTCGATACCTTCATTTTTCCAACTGTTGGACCCGTTCCAGTTTTCCCCTCTGATTAGTGTTAATAGAGGATGGTTGCCTAGTTGTACTTTCCCTTAAAACTATAATCACCACCACTAGTGTGGATTTTGGGTAAATTTGCCAACGTTTATTGAGAACTTCATATCCGTCCAGCTCTTTTGAGTCCGAGTAGGGGATGCATTTTCTCAATATTATGTTCAAGGAAATGGAGTATTGCAGGGATCTGTATGGTGTGCTACACTGTTCGCAAATCACCATCAACGGCATAGTTGCCACTGCTGGGCCCGCAGTTGTTTCATTGCTGTATGTAGACAATTTAGTTCTACATTACAGCCCTGGAAGGAAGGTGCTTGCTGAAAGACAGCTACAACAAGCTATTAACCAAGTCAACAGATGGGCCCTGCAACATAATTTTTTTTGATTTTCAGTGGTGAAAACCTCAGTTATACATTTCTGTCAATGTCGGCTTGTGCATTCTGAACCAGAGCTCTGCTTATGAAATGGTATCATACCAGTAGTAGAAACCTGCAGGTTCCTGGGTCTCCAGTTTGATAAGAGACTAATATGGCAGCCCTACATCTATCAGCTGAAGGTTGCGAACATGAAGAAACTTAACATGCTTAAGTTTCTCAGCGGCACCTTGTGAGGGGCTGACCATGCCGCGCCACTACGTTTCTCCATGGCAACTGTCCTCTCTAAAATGGACTAGGGTAGTGCAGCTTATGGTTAAGCATCAAGATCTATGAAGATCCTTTTAGACAGTGTTCACCATAGTGGAGTTAGGCTAGCTATGGGAGCTTTCTGTACCAGACCCATACCCAGCCTACTCACTGAAAATGGATTTCCTTCTTTATGAATACGGAGGCAAGCAGTTACTCCTCACGTACGCTGCCAAAATTTGTGAAATGCCGCTACATCCAAGCTATTAATGCATTTTTTGTACCCACTACCACCAGAGGTACCTAAATCAGTCGAATGCCACACAACCGATTGGGTTTTGAATAGATAGCTTGTATTATTATTTATAAGTTTCATTTCTGTATTGATTGGATGCATGTATACAGACAAGAAATGTGTTCCACCTATCAATACTTTATTTATTATAAATGGATTCACATCAGTACCGGTTTCAGCCTTCTGTGCCATCATCAGCTGGTATATTACAATATTGTAGCCATTCTGGTATATTACAATATTGTAGCCATTAGACATATGTCACAAAGATGTTATTATGATTAGAACACCTGGATGGTTAAAATTAAAATATATTGTAGTAATGTTTTTTGATCATAGATACCATTTTAACCCCACATTGACAAAACATTACTACAATATATTTTAATTTTAACCCCATTAGACATCCGGATGATCTAATCATAATAACATTTGTGACATATGTCTGATGGCCACAATATTGTAATATACCAGCTGATGATGGCCATGTAAGGCCAAAACCGGTACTGATGTGAATCCGTTTATAATAAATAAAGTATTGATAGGTGGAACATATTTTTTGTCTGTATACGTAGATAGCTTGTGTCGTGAGTTAGTTGTGGCTATAGGTGGTTGTGTTAAGGCGACTTCTATCAAGGTACATCTATGGTTAGTTCCATGACTGAATATATGACTACATCTACTCCATGGATCCAAAGGGAACACAGATGCCTCTGTTCATCGGAGGTATTTCCAGGACTTCATTTACCAGTATCTGTCTGCAAGACATGTCTTCACAGATGGTTCTGTAAACAGAGAAAATATGGGTTGCTCTTTTGTCACCGATAATGTTAGAATGAAGATCTCACTTCCTAGTGTCTGTAGTGTGTATACTGCAGAGCTTTTCGCCATCTCAGAAGCTCTGCAGTTTGCACTCCGTGACGAAAGAGGCCACTTTCTCGTGTGTACCGTTTCATTAAGTTCTCTGGAGTTTATTGAATTTTGTTCCCTGCAACATGCACTGGTACAGCAGATTCATGACCTTCTAGCCAGGTTGTGCGATGCTGACACCAGAATCACTTTCGCATGGCTCCCAAGCCACATTGGATTGCAGGAAGTTAACTTGTGAATGGTGCTGCAAAGGAAACGGTACTTTTACCTCCTAGACCTGTGAATGTACCTGCCAGGGATATTTGTTCTCAGCTATGTTGAACCATCCTGGCGTCCTGGGATTCCGAGTGGCTAACTATCCAAATTCCCAACAAGCTGAGAGCAATTAGGAAGACAACTACAATGTGGCAGTCCTCTTTCCAGAGTTCATGGAGAGAGGCCATAGTTTTGTGTAGGCTGAGGATAGATCTTGGAAGATCTACGCACTCTTGCCTCCTAAAAAGGAAGATTCCCCAGTGTGTTTTTGTGGTGCTGATTTCACATCCTCGCAGAGTGTGTCAATCTCTCTGGCCTAAGACAGAAACTTGACCTGCAGGAGACACTCGAACTAATAATAGCTGATGATGGGACTATTGCTGATCTTGCCATTTGCTTTATGTTTGAGAGTGGATTAATCAAGGGTATGTAAATTTCAAGTGTTCTGTTACTCAGGGAACTTGCATTCCCTTTTGATCTATTTGAGACCTTTTCAGATTAATACATTATTTTTTATTTTGTTTTGTAACTCATTTTGAAATCCCTGTGTTGAATAAATTATTTTATTTTACTTTAATTTTTTTCCACTTAATTTGTCAGAGAGGGTGATTATCTAGTTGTACATCCTCTTAAAATAAAAACAACCACCACCACCACTCATGTAAGAAAACTAGCTGGAACAACTTACATATATATCAGTGTAGGATACAGATGGGTATGCATGTGGAGATAGGGTACACCTAAAAGAAAGAAATGGATCCAAATTTTCAGCCGCAGCCTTCATCAGTAGAGGATAGAATAAGAATGTTAGTGGTCATTTTTGACAAGTAGATGCTGTTGTGAGTTAGAGGGAAGGGGAAGACCAGCAAGATAAGAAAAAGGAAAAAAGGAGCAGTTACCTAATGTTAATATAAGTGATGGATTCAAGTTCCACCATTGGGAGTCCTGTAGATAGTTTTTGTCATTTTCACATCAGATAAATGTCAGGACTGAATTTTAATTAAGGTTACAATCATTAGATCCTCAGCTCTAGTCTCTCCTACTGTTGCTGTATACCTACCTGTGCTCGTGAATTTTGAAAAGAAAACAGAAGAGACCAGGCATATATAGAAAGATAGGAACATAAGTAAGACCAAATAACAGGATCATCAACCCCAGATCTACTACATCAATTACTTCTCAGACCTCAACAAGCTCATTTCAGCTTCCCAGCCTCATCACAAAAGCAAGGAACAACTCTCATTGAGGAGCCATCTCAACGGATATTCAGTCTTGATATGGGAGGAGTGGGATAAGAGAACTGAGATACACACAGGTAAAGAAGAAGACAAAATATAAACATGAATACATGTGGTAAATACCGCCTTTTCCTTTTCATATTTTCATATTTTCATATTTATATATGCATCCTCTTTTTGTTGCTCCCTCTTTCGATGCTGACCTGTCGTGTTTATCATGTTATGTATTTCTTCTTATGATCCTATCTTTCTATGGCTTTTCATAAGGAACACATAAAATTAAAATTAACTCATTTAAAGAAAAGTCCTTGCACACATCAAATTCAATATTTTGAGAGGAATATTTTACAAAATATTAAACAAAATTTTCAGCTATTATTCTACAGTGTGCGATATCATCAAAAAAATTTTGAAAGTAATCTATTACCATATTTCTCCAAATCCAAGATGACCACAACTGTTTCCTTCCAAAAACTTAAATCAGGTCTAAAAATTACTTTGTGAAATCATACGAATATCTTTCTTGTACAGTATGCACTTTTAGACTATTTTTGTCTGCACACCAACGCCGAACGTCAGGTTTAGTTATGCCATATTTTCTTGCAGATGCCTAATTATTCTCTATATCTGCGAGTTTAATAACCATTATCTTCAAATATTGTAATCATAATATTGAAGAGAACCCGTTGAAAATTTGCCGGCAATACTTGTTCCATGTGTCTCTACAATACTCAATGTCAAGAGTTTCATTGTTTTTTCCATACTGAATCAAGATTCACAATGCAAAGAATTAAGGAAATTAAGGAAATACAAATTATGTAGGAATTTTTAAAATCACCACATTGTTATTTAGTACATGAGACCAGTTTTGGCATAATGAAAGCCATCATCAGCCAAGTAGGGAAACTTACAATGGCATATATAATAGAAACATAATCATGTTAGACCCTATACTTAAAATATACTAGTAGCTTAGGGTGGTTATCTATATTATAAACAAACCCTGTTTTTTACAAGTATAAAACCTGAATGTCATATAATTGTTTTTTACAAGTTTGAAACTTGAAAGTCATATATTAAAAGAATTAAAAACTTTTCAAAAACCAATATTGTTGTCTTTGACAATGTGGTGACAATTTGTTGGTCAGATATGGTATGTTGTGACGATGATTCACTTGTAAGAGTATGTATGTAACTAACAGGGAGTTCCTTTTTAAATATTGTTCATCATTAGAGATCAACTTGCATGGAATCTATCTAGCACATAGAAATTATAGCCATAATTCACTCGTAATATTATGTATAAAAGTGTCAGAGAGTTCTTTTATGAATGTTGTTCATCAGTGGAGATTAACTTGCAACAATTATGTGTGGCTCTGAGTTCACACTTCATTAATGTGGTGTAGTAATATTGCTGGGAAAGTGGATTCCATGGCAACAGTTTGATGTTACAGATGTTAAATTAGTTCTCGATCCAAGATGGAACCTATAAGATAAAATATGCTGCAGTTAGAGTTGGAAATAAAGAAATGGGGCAAGAAAGCTTTAAATGGAAAAGTCACCTCAGGTGACAAGTTGTTAGTTGTAGAGTTGATGAGGAACTAACCGGCTAGTCAAATGCGCAGCGATATGGTAGAGAGGGAGGGAAGGGGTGAGATGTATTGGATTGGGAGGGGGGGAAACGGGGTGATGAAGGACATGCTATCAGGTAAGCACGGTGGGCGATAGGGATGACATGCAAGCGTGTTACATCCTATCTGAAAAATTGATTGGTTTCTGGGTAATTTAACATTGTTTAATATTGCAATAAGCATGTCAAACAGGATTTTTTGTTTTTCGTTGAGATAAAAATATTGATCGAGCTGAATATAACAATTTTCAGTCATGTCCAGTAAATGGCACTTGTTTAGTATTTCAATGATATCTGTGACTTGATCAATATCATAGAATTTATGTTTGTGGTCATGTACATGTTGGCCTACTGCAGAGAATCTTTTATATTTAATTGCGTTCACATGTTCCATGTATCTGATTTTAAATGACTGGCCAGTTTGTCTGATATATGTGCTGCTGCAGCCATTACAGCAGAATCTGTATACACCCAATTTTTCAAAAGGATTAGAAGCATTAATTAAATTCGAGCCTATGATCCACAAAACTGGTGTCCCCATACTCTCCATCGTAAATTTTAGACCTTGACTTACTTGACTTATTTCCTGTTGCTCCACCTG
This sequence comes from Anabrus simplex, assembly GCF_040414725.1. Taxonomy (NCBI): domain Eukaryota; kingdom Metazoa; phylum Arthropoda; class Insecta; order Orthoptera; family Tettigoniidae; genus Anabrus; species Anabrus simplex. The sequence continues at coordinate 156,559,900 of NC_090271.1, forward strand.
GAGCATAGGGCTTCCGTGAAACACTTCCATCTGTTTCTATTGTTGGCTAACCTTTTCACTTCGTTGCAAGTTTTACCCACTGCTAGACGTTCCTTTTCGATCGTCGTTTTCCAGGTCTTCTTCGGACGTCCGCGCTTTCTAGCGCCTTGGGGGTTCCAGTTGAGCGCTGGTCTTTTCAATGGCTCCAGCGGGCTTCCTTAAAGTATGTCCTATCCAACGCAATTTTCACTCCCTTATCTGCATTTCAATTGGCTGCTGATTAGTTTCTTCCCATAGATCTTAATTTGAAATAACATCCGGCCATCTTCTGTTGATGATATGTCTTAGACTGTGATTCACAAAGACTTACAGTTGTTTAGTCATCTTCTGGGTAACTTTCCACATTTCACAGCTGTAAAGCAGAATGTACTTAACATTTCTCTTAGAAAGTCATAGCTTAGTTTTTCTAGAAATGTTCCTGTTTCTCCGTATCGGATACAATTGAATAAAAGCACAATTTGCTTTCCTGATACGACTCTTAATGTCTTCTGCTCCTCCAGTTGTAGTAACCATACTCCCAAGATATATGAAGGAGTCTACTTGTGCTATCTCTTTATCACCTATAGACAATTTATCATCAATCTTGGAATTGACCCTCATCTCCTTGATCTTATTAATATTTATTTTAAGTCCAGCATCCTCTGCCTCCTCTTTCAACTGCTTAATCTTCTCTTCCATATCTCTGAACCATTGAGCCAGTAGACAGATGTCATCTTCATAAACAAGGTCTTCTAACCTATCTTGTAACCCCTACTGGATCCCCCTTTTCCGACCTCAATACACTCTCCTCAGCACACTAACCAACACAAGTAGGAAAAGCATTGGAGAAAGAATACAGCCCTGTCGAACTCCCAAGGTGAAACCTATTGGTTCACTAAGATCTCCCGTATGCAGAACCTGACATTTATAACCCTCGTATATGTCCTTTATAATATCTAGAATCTTTTGTTGTATACCATATTCTTCAAGTGTTTGCCACATAACTCTTCTATTTACAGAGCTGAAGGCCTTACAAAATCAATGAGAGTCAAGTATAGGGTGTTCTGCCATTCTGCACTTTTTTCCAAGGTGATTCTCAGAGTGTTTATGAGATCAACACAGCTACGGTGTTTACGAAAACCAGCCTGTTCCTTTCTAAGGTGCAATTCCACAACATCCTTGAAAGCACCTTACTTGGTACCGACAACAATGTGATTCCCCTCCAATTATACTAATATCCCCTTTCTTTGGTATCTTAACAATCAGGCCTTTCTTCCATTTAGCTGGTAGCTTTTCATCATTCCAGATCCTTTCCAACAGGGGTTGCAATAATTTTGCCGAGGTCTCAATATCTGCTTTAACTGCTTTAAGTATTTTTGGCACAATATTATCCATACCTGGTGCTATTCCAGTTCTTATCTGTTTCAAGGCCTTCTCTATTTCTGAACAGGTTGGAGGATGTGTAAAACTATTCTTGGGTCACTATCTACTGTTTCCATTTGTTGGTTACCATTCTGTTCTATATCTCTATTGAGCAACTCTGAGAAATGTTCCATCCATCTCTGTAACTGTTCTTCCCAGGTGGTCAGTAGTTCACCTCTCTTTATTTTTAACGGGTTTATTCCTGATAAATCCTCTCCTTGACTATTTCTTTGTGATACTATATAATTCCTTAGCATCTCCCCTTGTTGATGCCTCTTCTGCCATTCATGCTTGTTCATCTACCCACTGTATATGATCTTTTCTTATGCTTTTCTTCACACTCCTATCAGCTTCCACATATTCCTTTTGTGCTGTGGCTTTCTGTTGTCTTGTTTTATACTTGTTAATATTTGCCTTAACTAGCTTCCTAGCCTCTATTCTTTTTCCAATTATCATCAGACATCCATTCCTTCTTGAGATAATTGTGAAATCCAAGCACCTTCCACTAACTTCTAAATATGTGCCCTTGACTTTCTTCCATGATAATTCAACATCCATCATAAGTTCTGGTTCAACAGCAAGAGCTTCAAAGATATTTCTTAATTCTATCTGGAATTCTTTCCTTTTCCTTTCATCTTGCAATTTACCTAAATCAAATTTCTTGTTTCGCCTTTCAAATTTCCTTCCACTTGCCACAATTTCCATTCTAAACTCTGCAACTGCCAGGTGATGATCACTTCCAAAATCTGCCCCTTTTTTATTTCTAACATCAGTCATTGTTCTTCTAAACTTTCTACTTATGGCGATGTGGTCTATCTGGTTTTCTGTAACCTGATCTGGCGACATCCATGTAATCTTATGGCATCATTTATGAGGAATAAAGTGCCACCCACTACCAAATCATGGCTAGCACCGAAATCAATGAAAAGCTCCCCATTTTTGTTACAGTTACCAACTCCATGCACTCCCATAATTTGTTCCAGCCCCTCATTGTTAGGACCAACCTTTGCATTTAAATCCCCCATCATAATAATAATAATAATAATATTCCTCTTTCCCACTCTCTTAATAGTCTCATTTTAGCTGGCAGTAGAATTCTTCCTTTTTTTCAATTTCTGATATTTCTGTGGGAGCATAACACTGGATCACGGTCACATTGCGAACCCGGGTCTTGAATCGAGTTGTCATCAGTCTTTCTGAGATGGGTTTCCAATCAAGGAGGCTCCTCTTTGCAGTTTCATTCAATAGCAATCCTACACCTTCTCTATGTTCTGCATCCTCCCCCATTTGCCCAGAATACAGGTATGAGCACCTATTAAGAGTCTATATTTCTCCAATGTCTGGCCACCGTACTTCACTTAATCCAAGGATATCCAGCCTGTATTTCTCCATCACTTTAGCCACTTGCTTCAATTTACTGCTCTCTCTCAGGGTTCTGATATTCCAAAAACCTATTCTCAATTTCCGTTTCATGCCAAAAGTCATCAACTTATTATCCATCCGGTTGTGTTTCACTTCGGTTTCTTTAATAGTTTATATTTAAGGCTATGCGAGTTATTAGTCCGCAGCAACCCGAGTTTGGTGATGGGACTGCCACCTAAGCCTCCAATCCTGCTGTTTTCTGTAGGGGTTGTCTCCCTTAGCCTTTGGAGATCCCTCTTCACCACAAGGCAGTGGTTCCCCTTGTTTCTTTAAACCCCACAGGAAGAGGGTTGCCTCGTCTGCCAGCTTTGCCGTTCCAAAAGTCTCTTTTTCCGCTGCATCTGCCATTGAGGACTTCAACAGAGCCCCATTAGCCGTCACTTTTCAGGGTTCCTGTAGGGCCTTCACAGCTACCGTAACGGTCATGGGGCACACACAGTCCCCGCTGTACATCACCCCTGCAGGCAATCCCTTACTTCCTGCCGTTGCCCACCTCCCATGACGTGGACGAGGGGTTGGAATTATGGGAGGCAAATTTTAGACCTAGTCCCCTATATTCAACAATTTCTCAAAAAATATTATACATTCCGTTCAAACAAATTTATTAAGAATACTTTAGAACTTATCAAACAACTAGACAACTTCAAACTCCAATCGTACCATTCCAAACATTCTTTCGATATCACTAATTTATATACGAGTAAAAAAACAGAAAAACTCATACATATTATTACTAGGAATTTAAATACCAATAGTCAATTAAGCAAATAAGAAATAACCGATTTCATATCCATCTTGAAGTTGTTAATTAACAATAACAATAACTATTTTCACTATACAGTGTACAAACAAGATGGTCTAGCTATGGGGTTACTGGCTTCCGGCATATTAGCTGAATTATACTTGGACTTCTTAGAACATACGAAAATAGATAAAGACGCAAAATTTAATAATATACACTTTTGGTCTCAATACGTAGACGATACATTATGAACGTGCCACTGATGCAGCTACTACTTTAACTAATCTTAATAATATTGATCCGGACATCAAATTTACATTAGAATCTGAAGTTAACAGTTCTATCAATTTCTTAGATTTAACTATTACCCGGCTCCCCTCCTCTTTCACGTATAAAATCTACAGGAAACCCACCCACACCACTACAACAATCAAACACGACTCCACGCACCCTCTCAACCATAAACGCGTCACTTATAATAGCTTAGTGAACCGCACGTTTAAGGTCCCTATGGCAAAGTCGGACCTCAATAAAGAGTTAAATATCATACGTGATATTGCTCACCATAATGGTTACAACAAAATCTTTATAGAACGCATAATTAACAAATTTAAACACCACCCTAAATCAAATTTATTTAAAGAAAAACCAAATCTAAAATCTTTGCGCCATTCACCTTTAATAGTAATATATGTAATGTTGTAGCACCTAGGGAAATTGGCTACACAAATATAATAATAATAATAATAATAATAATAATAATAATAATAATAAAATAGGGAAAATATCTATGTAGCAGCGTTTCATGTCTAAGGTTTGGACATAAGATGGTTAACTTATCAAACATGCAAAATCAAACCAGGTCTAAGAACGACAACTACGGAAAGGATTGTGGAACATGAAGGAGCCCTATTGAGGTCCGTGAGAAGGTATGACATTATGGGGAAGAAAAGGTTCACAATAATCACCCTTTAGCTAAAATATATTAAAATTAACAGAAGATACAATATCAAATAAACCAAAATAAAGACATAATTAAGATACTTAAGTAAATTTGTAAAACACAAGGTTTAATATAGTAAGATGATACAGATGATACAGAATTACAGTAAATTGCCACTAACAAGATGCAGGTGACTCGAAAACACAGTCATTCAGAAAGGTGAAATTGGTGAAGATGGGAATCTAGAGCAAACTCCGACACATTGAATGTAAATAATGGAAGTTACATTAAAAGAGGAAATACTGAAAAACTAGAATGAATTAAATAAAATCAAACATAACAGAAAAAGCATAGAAATAGCACCAAGATAGGCTGAAGTTCCCCAAGGGTGGTCGGATGGAAAAAACATGGACCACGCATCACACACACGAAGCCAGCAGAAGGCCGGAATTGGACAGATCACAAGTAACCAATAGGACACCGAATTTCTCTAGATTCCCATTTTTGCCAATTGGAAAGTTCGCTATTCTGACCAGTACAAATGCACGACCATATATAGCCAGTTCCTAAGCTGCTGATGCAAGTAGAATTGCATTTACGAAACACAGCAATTTCATGATCGAAAATTTACACTTGCGGTATAGGCTGCTTCATAAATAAAGACCCTTCAAAATTTTTCAAACATATTTCAAAATTACAATTTTTGATGTATAGAATATAAAATGATAATACAATTTAGTTCAGTAATTCTTCTTCTTCATAAATTCTTCAGTCCTTGAATGTTTTTCTCTTGAGGCTTCTTGAAATTAATTTAAATGATACACAACCTTTTTAAAATTCAATAAAACACAACTACATAAAATTTAAATACAAAGATCACTTTGAAATTAATTCTTACAATTTTCATTTACAGTTCCAAATAATATCTTGATCTGTTTAAAAAATGAAATGGTAAAACAACATATTAAGAAATACTATAATCAATGATTTTCAAAAGTTTACGAGTTCCAAATTCTATTTTTGAGGTTTCTTAAAATAAAAGGTAAATACACAATGCTTACCAGTTTGCCGTTCCACCACAGGTGACAAAATCATGAATATATTTAAGAAACAGAACATTAACATCTCCTTTAGAACGAACAATAGAAATAAGGACATTTTACATAACTCGAATTTAATTAATGCTTCTAATTCTTTTGAAAAATTGGGAAGAATATGGTATACCACAAAAGATTCTAAACGTTATAAAGGATATGTATGAGGGTTATAAATGTCAGGTTCTGCATACGGGAGATCTTACTGAACCAATAGGTGTCACCTTGGGAGTTCGACAGGGCTGTATTCTTTCTCCAACGCTTTTCCTACTTGTGTTGGATAGTGTGCTGAGGAGAGTGTATTGAGGTCTGAAGAGGGGTATCCAGTAGGGCTTACAGGATAGGTTAGAAGACCTTGTTTTCGCAGATGACATCTGCCTACTGGATCAATGGTTCAGAGATATGGAAGAGAAGATTAAGCAGTTGAAAGAGGAGGCAGAGGATGCTGGACTTAAAATAAATATTAATAAGACCAAGGAGATGAGGGTCAATTCCAAGATTGATGATAAATTGTCTATAGGTGATAAAGAGATAGCACAAGTAGACTCCTTCATATATCTTGGGAGTATGGTTACTACGACTGGAGGAGCAGAAGAAGACATTAAGAGTCGTATCAGGAAAGCAAATGGTGCTTTTATTCAATTGTATCCTATACGGAGAAACAAGAACATTTCTAGAAAAACTAAGCTACAACTTTCTAACACAAATGTTAAGTCCATTCTGTTTTACAGCTGTGAAACATGGAAAGTTACCCAGAAGATGACTAAACAACTGTAAGTCTTCGTGAATCACAGTCAACAGAAGATGGCCGGATGTTATTTCAAATGAAGATCCATGGGAAGAAACTAATCATCAGCCAATTGAAATGCAGATAAGGGAGCGAAAATTGCGTTGGATAGGACATACTTTAAGGAAGCCCGCTGGAGCCATTGAAAAGACCAGCACTCAACTGGAACCCCTAAGGCGCTAGAAAGCGTGGACGTCCAAAGAAGACCTGGAAAAAGATAATTGAAAAGGAATGTCTAGCAGTGGGAAAAACCTCCAACGAAGTGAAGAGGTTATCCAACAATAGGAACAGATGGAAGTGTTTCACGGAAGCCCTATACTCCAGGAGGAGCAACAGGAAATAAGTCAAGTAAGTCAAGGTCTAAAATTTACGATGGAGAGTATGGGACACTGGTTTTGTGGATCATAGGCTCGAATTTAATTAATGCTTCTAATCCTTTTGAAAAATTGGGTGTATACAGATTCTGCTGTAACGACTGCAGTAGCACATATATCAGACAAACTGGCCAGTCATTGAAAATCAGATACATGGAACATGTGTACGCAATTAAATATAAAAGATTCTCTGCAGTAGGCCAACATGTACATGACCACAAACATAAATTCTATGATATTGATCAAGACACAGATATCAATGAAATACTAAACAAGTGCCATTTACTGGACATGACTGAAAATTGTTATATTCAGCTCGATCAATATTTTTATCTCAACGAAAAACAAAAAATCCTGTTTGACATGCTTATTGCAATATTAAACAATGTTAAATTACCCAGAAACCAATCAATTTTTCAGATAGGATGTAACACGCCTGCATGTCATCCCTACCGCCCACCGTGCCCACCTGATAGCATGCCCTCCATCACCCCGTTTCCCTACCCTCCCAATCCAATACATCTCGCTCCTTCCCTCCCTCTCTACCATATCGCTGCGCGTTTGACTAGCCGGTTAGTTCCTCATCAACTCTACAACTAACAACTTTTCACCTGAGGTGACTTTTCCACTTAAAACTTTCTTGCCCCATTGTTTCATTTCCAACTCTAACTCGAGCATATTTTATCTTATAGGTTCTGTCTTGGATTTAGAATTATTTTAACATCTGTAACTTCAAACTGTTGCCACAGAATCCACTTTCCCAGGAGGAGCAATAGGAAATAAGTCAAGTAAGTCAAGGTCTAAAATTTACGATGGAGAGTATGGGGACACCGGTTTTGTGGATCATAGGCATGAATTTAATTAACGCTTCTAATCCTTTTGAAAAATCGAGTGTTTACAGATTCCACTGTAATGACTGCAGGAGCACATATATCAGACAAATGATGACATTCATTATGCCGAAACCAGTCCCATGTAATAAATAACAATGTGGTGATTTAAAAAATTCTTACATAATGAAGTGTGAACTCAGAGCCACACATAATTGTCGCAAGTTAATCTCCACTGAGGAACAACATTCATAAAAGAACTCTCTGGCACTTTTATACATAATATTACAAGTGAATCATGGCCTTAATTTCTATGTGTTGTATAGATTTCATGCAAGTTGATCTCTAATGGCAAACAATATTTAAAAAGGAACTCCCTGTTACTTACATACATACTCTTATAAGTGAATCATGGTCACAACATACCATATCTGACCAACAAATTGTCAACATATTGTCAAAGACAACAATATTTGTTTTTAAAAAGTTTTAAATATGACTTTCGAGATTCAAACTTGTAAAAAACAGGGTTTGTTTATAAGATGGTTATCCACCCTAAGCTACTTAGTATATTTTAATTATAGGTTCTAACATGATTATGTTTCTATTATATATGTTGTTATAAGTTTCCCTATTTGGCTGATGATGGCATTCATTATGCCAAAACCAGTCCCATGTAATAAATAACAATGTGGTGATTAAAAAAATTCTTACATAATTTGTATTGAATAGGTGGACCCTCTTACCTTAATTCTTTGCATTGTGAATCTACAATACAATAAACCATCAAGAAAATATTCATGCTGTCTATAAAACTGTTAATTTTACTAAATGTCAGGTACAACCAGCTGGTGCTAAAAGAACGTCTCACTTACCCTATGCTTGTTGGCTTTGGTCAGCTTCGGCTGACTTCAGCTGCTAGTGATAAAGACATGGACGTTGAAGGTCAGCAAGTTTATTGTGCCATGGTATGGACATTCTGGCCTTGCATTTTTCATGTACATCCCTCACAATTTCATCTTTGACTTCTTTAAAGCATCCTTGTTCCAGCCCAATGAATGCATTAATTTTTGTACAGTACACATTCTTTTAACTAGCCTATCTCTGTCTTCATGGTAACGTGAAACATTGACTTTAGTTATGCCGTATTTTCTTGCGGCTGCACATTTCTTCATTTCCACATGTTAGTAACTGTTAACTTAAAATTAGCATCATAATATCGATGAGAACCTGTTGAAAATTTGCCAGCAATGCCTGTTCCACATGTCTTTACAAAATGACGGTCCATCATGAAAATATTCCTGCTGTCTAACAAACTGTTAGACCTAATTTTATTAAGCATCAGGTACAGCGGATGTGTTATAACTCTGCCACTGAGTAGCTGTGGCCTTTACAAGACTTTGAAGTCTCGCATGATTTGATGCCATTCTGCGGATTTGAGGAACTTCTTTTGTAGAGGCTAGTAGAATATCCTTCTCTCTTCACTATTTCACAAGAATCAATGATGTTACACAGAGAGGCACTGTACAATCAACTGCCGCAGCTAGCGATGTTTAATAAAGACGCGGATGTTGATAGTCAACCAGTTTTTTGTGCGCGCATGGGGACGGGGGTGGGGGTTGAAAGGATGCAGCAGATGACCCATGATTTTTCACCCGAGATTCTGAAGAAAAAAGACCATTGTCTTGGATTTGGAAAAATACATTATTTTTTTCTGAAAGACTTATTTTCTCTAGTTACATGCAAAATTTAATTTGTTTCATGCAAGAGGTTTGGTTGCTATGGGAACAGGTTAATTCTTAACTTGTTTAACTAGCTTTCTCCACAATTTACACAGTTACTGAAAAAATGAATTTCAAATTATTTAATAAGGTGTTCAAAGTGCTCCCCATTTACAATCTTGTAATGGCTAAGTTAGAGTGTGAAGTCCTTTTGAACATTTTCAATTAATGCTGTGCTTGTTGGATGTCTTCAGGTACTAAAGGCAAGATAATGATCCTAATGCTTGGTTGTAGCCAGAGTTGGGAAGTAATTGAGCAAAAGTAATCAAATTACTTTCAACAAACACTTTTTCTGTAATTATTATTTATAATCATTACTTTTCACAAAATGTAATTTTTACTCATAATTAACTTCTTGATATAAAATTATAATTATTACATTCTAGAAATCAATATGCATCTCGTCAAGAGTTTGGCAGCTTCCGATCCCCAGCTTTCCCAAGGCGTCACCCCACTCATTCAAGATGAAAGGTTGAAATCCTCATAGTACCAGGCCCGCCGAGCACTGTTGAGAATTGTGGCTATGTTCATTTATTTGTACCATGTTGTTGTTACTGGTTCAGGTTCAGATAATCATGTATTACGACTTTGTGACTTTGCGTGTGATCGATTATAGAACTGGGAGAAACATATGACCATGAAGGGATTAAGGTATCCCCATTCCCCTATTTGAATAAATATTTTGAATTAGTGGTCTAAAAATAATGACAACATGAGTGTGAAATGCAGACTGTTTGGAAACAATAATTTTGAAAGTTCCGAGGTATTGTGTTTAGTCTCACTTAGTGATGTTAGCCACTTAATATCTCTGCTAACAAACACAAAGTAGTATGTATTATTATTTCTTTATTTATTGTATGGCATACATATATATACAGAAACAAGAAAGCAAGTATATTATATTTTAATGTCCAAAGATGTTATCCATTCTAGAGCCTCTGTATTGGCCTCTAGAAAATCAAACCAATCTCCAGGGTAGGTTCTTCTGCTACACTCCTTTACAATGTGTTCGATAGTTTGAAAAGGAGCACCACAGTCACACTCGGGGGATTGTATCTTTCCCCAATTATAGAGGGACGCAGCACAGACATCATGACCACATCGAATCCTATTAAGGATGTTCCTAGTTCTTCTTGGGAGATCAGACCTCGAATTAGGTGGGGAGAAAGGCCAAAGATGTTCACCTGTTTTTGAGATCCAATCTTCCTTCCATTGGGCATAGGGGTTGAAATTGTCTTCTGTGAGCTTCTGAGTGAACTTAACTGGCAGATGTCTAGATTTCAACTGGTTCCTCTGAAGGTCAGGAATATTGGAGTGGATGGGCAAGTCAGGGTTCTCATTTATCTTGGAGTATTCTCTCAACAGTGCTTGTGCTCTACCGAGCTCGATAGCTGCAGTCGCTTAAGTGCGGCCAGTATCCAGTATTCGGGAGATAATAGGTTCGAACCCCACTGTCGGCAGCCCTGAAAATGGTTTTCCGTGGTTTCCCATTTTCACACCAGGCAAATGCTGGGGGTGTACCTTAATTAAGGCCATGGTTGCTTCCTTCCCACTCCTAGCCCTTCCCTGTCCCATCGTCGCCATAAGACTTATCTGTGTCGGTGCGACGTAAAGCAAGTAGCTTGTGCTCTACGGAATGAACGAGGCATGATGTTGCTCAAGACAGGAAGCCAGTGGGTAGGAGTTGATCTTGTTACACCTAAAATAATCCTCACTGTGTTGGTGAGTTGAGTGTCCACAAGTTTCACATGGCAGCTGTTGATCCACACAGGAGCACAATATTCTGCCACCGAGAAAACTAAACCAAGGGCAGAACATCTCAAGGTAGTTGCAGAAACACCCCAGGTTGTACCACACAACTTCTGCAGAATGTTGTTACGACTCCTAATCTTTGCTGCTGTATTTACTGGATGTTGCCCGAAGGAGAGTGTCCGTCTAATGTTATACCTAAGTACTTTGGGTAATTATTGTGTCTGAGGACCTTACCATTAAAAGACACTTGGAGAGTACAGTTTGCCATTTTGTTATTTAGATGAAAACAGGACACCTCAGATTTGGTGGTGTTTGGTTGGAGTCTCCATTTCCAAAAATAGTCACTGAGAATGGAAAGGTCATCAGTTAAAATGTTCTCTGTTTCTTTCAGGTTATTATGACTTGTAGCTAAAGCTATATCATCAGCATTGCAAAATTTTCTAGATTTCGTTGGTGGCAAATCTGATATATACAGATTGAACAGGAGAGGAGCCAGGACTGATCCTTGAGGGAGACCATTTTTCAATCTTCTCAGCTTGCTAGTCCTATTCCCTAGAACAAACTGAAAAAGTCTATTATTCAGCATGCTTCCAATTAATTGTACCGTGGTTTTGCATGGTAATACCTGAAGAAGTTTATACAGTAGCCCTTCTCTCCAAACCGTGTCATAAGCAGCAGAAAGATCCAGAAAAACAGCAGAGGTTTTCAACTGTTGCTGAAATCCTGCTTCAATGCATGTTGTGAGTGCAAGGACTTGGTCACAACAGCTACGATTCTGCCTAAAACCAGCTTGGTCAATAGGAATATGTTGATTAATTACAATGCTAATTCTGTTGTATAGTAGTCTTTCAAGGAGTTTATAGCAACAACTGAGGAGAGCGATTGGTCTGTAGCTTTGTGGTATATCTTTTGGTTTGCCAGGTTTCAATATGGCAAGGATTTTAGTCATCTTAAACTCCTTAGGAATAAGACCTGTCTGAAGTATGTGGGTAAAGAAGCACGTCAACCACCTTCTCACATTCCGTCCCATATTTACGATAAATTCAGGATGTATTCCATCAAAACCTTGTGCCTTACCAACTTTCATATCCTTTAATGCTGTATCAACGTCATCAATCATGAAGGCTTCAGAGTACTCGGAAGAGGTTGGAGAGGTACGTTTAAGTATCCTTAGGTTCTTTTTCACCATTTTTGTATGTTTTTTATCTTTAGTAACCCTTGAAGTTAAAACAATATGGGAGGCTATTTTGTTTGGTGCGATAGTTGACTTCTCTCTACCTCCCGTTGAGCTTCCTCCAAGTTTCCTCAGTAGGCTCCAGGCTTCTCTACTGGAATGAGAGAAATCCAAGTTACTAACTGTTTCTGTCCATTTCTGTCTACAATTTTCATCCGGACTCTGTAATAGCTCCTCACTAGTCGTATGGGTACCTGTTTCAAGAAAATCTTTGTATAGGGCATCGCTCTGTTCACTCCATCCAGGAACGATTCTTTCCTGTAGCCTCTTGGGATGTGCTTTTTGGCTACAGATTTCACAAGCTCTACAAATCTCTGATAATTATTGCTGGTTGCCGGAATCCATCTGATGCATTTGTCCAGCTATTCAGAGAATTTCATCCAGTTTGCCTTTTTAAAGTTCCAGTGTGGGTGTGGGAAAGATCTAATTAAGGGTACAGAGATGCCCATCTCAAGGAAGATTGGTCTGTATTGACTATTTGGGAAGTCCCCAAAACTTCTCTCATCATGGTTAGAGGGTTGCCAACAGAGTCACATGTAACGAAACAGAGGTCCGGGTTGGACTCTCACTTCCAAGCAGCAGATCTAAAAGTGCCTTTGCCTTTTGCATCAAATATAAGATGTACATTTTGGTCTTCTGACCATTCTTCTAAAGCTATGCCGCAATCATCGTTTCTTGCATATTTCCAAGTTTCATGATGGCTTTTGAAGTCGCCAGCATAGATAGTTGAATGACTTGCATCTGGAAGAGGTGGGGTTGGCCAGCCGATGGCTGGTGATTTGTAGATATTTATGATGGTTACATCTTGCAGTTTTATTGTTACAGTATGAATATTATTAATTGTACTAGATGATATGAATTCAACCTGCTCCAAGTTGTTACGGGCATATGTAGCAATACCATATACATTGTCAAAGGTGGCACCAATAATACTATAACCATAAATTTTCCCTCTCTTGCTTAGCTCATCTTCTGTAGCAGCATGTGTTTCTTGAATGAGTACCAGATCAATGTCATTATTACGTAGCAATTTTGACAAAACATCACACTTAGATCTACTGATATCTTCAATATTCAGTTGGCAAATTTTAATACCATGTTCAAGCTTTCGAGTCAATTAGCTCTTAAAAGAGCCGTTGAGTGGATTACTTTGTACAGTTTGCATATTTGCTAAGAGATCTTTAGAAGACAGGTCCAGCAGCCAACGTTGTTGCTTCCTTAGCACCACTCAGGGGTCACGTGTAGGGCTTTTTAAGGTTTAACCTACAGACGTGAAGCAACAGTATACCCCCAGTAGTATGTAATTTTACTGATTACTTATTGGAAAAGTAATTTGTAATTGAGTAAAATATGTCTTAGGTAACTGTAGCTCAGCCCAGTTACCTTTATGTTATAATTTCCCCATCTCTGGTTATAGCATGGGGTCAGCCTTACCTGTATTGCTGTTGAATATTTCCTGCCTCCTGGAATCTTCTCTACAGCCGTGAAATCATGCTATGGCTGTCATTCAAGTCCCAGCCCACCTCATACTGACTGTGGATGGCCTCTAGTCTGCCACCATTCGGCTATGCATACTGTCATCCAGATGTGTTTGCTTGAATGCTATGTGGCAAACACACACAGTACACAGTCAGAATCGCTGTACCCAAGACCTCTGCAGAATGGACTGTTTCAGGCATACCAATCAGTCTTGTACCATGTATGCCACGTGTTTCCACGTTGTCCAGCCACAGTTTAGTCTGCATATTATCGCCGCCATGATACTATGTTTTCTCATGGATTTCTTAGATCCCCTAACTTGTGGATGTGAGTGTAGACCAATTGTTACCAAGTAGTGTGGTGAGAAAGACCAAAGCATATTTTGATTTCTTTCATCAGTACATAAAATATGTTGTAATTAAGATTACCATACTATTTCTTTTTTCCAAAATATTTAGAAAATACTTTTTCACAGGAAATGCAAAAGAAGATTTTTGAATAAATGAACAATTTTAAAACAGGTTTTAGGTTAATTACATTTACAAAATATCACCAGCTGGTCTTAGCTAGTGAGGCCATTGATGATGTATCATCAATTCTTTTTAAATGTGTGGTCATTGATGATATTTTATTGGTAGGTCTTATAGGGGTTAAGGAAGATGGGAAAATACTGGACTTGCAAACAGCAAGAACTGAAAGTAAGCCATGTCTGTTATAATGACATTTTACTGTAAAGAGTATAGGACAAGTACAGTATATCCAGCAAGGTAATCAAATTTCAAAAATGGTTTTCACAGCTGCATATCTTCAAATCTCGGGAATAGAACCAGCTTTTGGGTGGTTAGGATGTGTGAGTTGACAGAGTTTCACCCAGACGTGCCAATTGGGCTCATCAGTTGGATCTGCGGCCATGAAAGCCATTTATGAAATTGCATCTCCATGGGGAGTACTTATTTTTGAAAACAGAGAATTCACTTCTCCTTTAGCAGGTTAGCAATCCTTACTTGCTAACATGGCAGGACCATGCAGTTGGTCTGCCACTGCTAAGCAGAGTCTTGGAGGGGTGTGCCAGTCCAACTGATGAGCCCAAATGGCACGTCTGGGCAAAACTCTGCAAACTCGCACGGCCTAACCACCCAAAAGGTGGTTCTATTCCCAAAATTTGAAGGTAATCAAACTTAATTTTGCAAATATATTTTGTACCGTGTGCTTCAGATACATACAGCTCAGTAAATTGGGTGTCCTAAAATAACAGGTGCTACAGAGAAGAAGATTTTCAGCCCAAATTCTTGATGCGTTGGCAACCTCTCTGTTTTACCTGTGCAGCAGGATGGTTACTCTTAATAAAGGCAAATGCTTCAGGTGGAGGTCTTTCAATGACTCATTAGATGGGGGTTAAAGCATTATGTGCAAGAGGAGGGGTATTAGTTGGTGTTATGACTTTGCCCACATTAGAGCAATAGTTAATGTTCTGGTTGCATATTGTTTGTTATTGAATGGAACAGGGATGGTACAGTAATATTGAGTTAGTGGATATCCTGTTTGTGTATGGGGAGAGTCAAATAACAGGGGCAATTATTGAAACTTTTCAACTTTCTTGCTCAAAATGATTCCATTATATGAAGCCATTTTCAGACTGCATTAACATTGAGGTCATAACTTCTGTTGTTGAGGACAAAAGTACAGTAAGTCAGAAATTCAAGAATGTTTTGTTTGAATTCAAGCTGTTGAGACCTTAGACATGTCTTGTAAGAGCCAACTAAGCATAATTTTTTGATACTGTGTTCAAGATAGGACAGAAGAAAGATTCATAGGTTTTTACAATGTCTCAAATGATAAAAGTGGTGTAGGATTGGCAGGTATCATTCGTATGGTTTTGGAAGAGTTGAATATAGATAACAAATAAAGTCATAAGCCAAATCTATGATGGTTGCTGGGTAATGGCAGACCAACAAAGGGGTGTACAAAATATTGAACAGCAGTTTTGCTCTCACGCAATCTTTATTCACTGCTATGCACACCAGTTGAATTTAGTGCTTTTATATGGTACAATATTAGTAAAACAATTACGTTTGTTTATTTAAGATTTAATGGCATTTCAAGGCTTTTTCAGCAATTCATCCAAGTACATTGTATTGTTTACTATTGCCACAGGTCTGCACTATATGATGGAACTTTTACTCAAGGGCCGTCATAACTATAATTAAATATTTCAGTGAGTTGTACCAAGTTTTTAATGCTATAATCAATGACAAACATTCTCACTGGAACTATGACACTATAAATTGTGCAAGGGGACTGATTAAGTATATGGATTATGCAAATTTTGTGTACCTGTTGAGCATTTATGAGGCATGCTTTATTTACATTGACC
Organism: Anabrus simplex; assembly: GCF_040414725.1. Taxonomy (NCBI): domain Eukaryota; kingdom Metazoa; phylum Arthropoda; class Insecta; order Orthoptera; family Tettigoniidae; genus Anabrus; species Anabrus simplex. Next base: position 156,576,152 of record NC_090271.1, read on the forward strand.
CTTTATTTAAAGTTCTGCAATCGCTAGTTAATATAAAATCTTACCATAATGAAATACAACTTCCCATTGCAAATGTACAGAACCTAACATGAAAAACTTTCATTGGAGAGTGTGCGCAAAGTAAGTATCCAATTGAACGGGAATGTAAGTTTCAGTGACTCAAAGGCTAGATTGAAAGCACTGACATATGAAATAATCGACTGCCAAATTGTTCAAATGAAATCCATATTTGAAGATTTTCCACAACTCCAGTTTCTAGATTTTATCAATGAAAAAATAAATCACAGAACAGTAGAAAGAATTTCCTAAGACAAAAATTTCCAAACTTAAAAAGCAGTAAGCATTTTAGGTGTAGAAAAATAACTTTTAAGAGAACTGTCCTCTGATGGCGCCTTTATTGAGAATGTCATTGACACGCTTGCAACAAAGAAAAACTGATGGATGGATTTGGTGTACAAGAGAGTTTTACAATGTTTTAAATATAACCATTTTTTGTTGATCTCTTTGTCTGTCTTTAAACTTAATTTTTAGGAGCACCATTCAGTAAAGTGTGCAGGTGTCCATCTCCAAGTTTTATTTCTGGCACTAGAGTGTATAACCCTCGAAGTGACAAATGCTGTGCTTCCCATACAATGTAATGTCACTAGAATGCCAACAATGCAAGTGCGACGCACAGTGCAGGCATTCGTTTAATCAGTTTTAACATATTCCACCTTTCACTGACACATTCATATCGAGTATGAAATTGAAGGCATAAGTTAACATCTTTCACAACTCATTTCTCACTAGCTGGCATAATTTAACATCTTTCAAAACTCATTCCTCACTAACTGGAAATGACTCATTCAAACACAGGGCAGGCAGAAATTCATCTATTCTTCCAACTTCACTCTGCTGTCTCAGTTGCTGTGAAATATTTCAAAATCACTTAGAGATGGTCGAGCTAAAAACCAAACGTTCCTGTTGGAGCCATTATCTTTTATTTCTGTAAGAACTGCATCACTTGAGAACAAACTTGGTACCGAGTTTGCAATTAATAATTTGAGTACAATATTTTAGAATGTATCCTGCCAAGTGATAAACTAAATATCTCTAGATATTATCAAGCACATTACTATAACTATAACACTTCTGAGTAACATGGTATACTTAATGTCAAATGTTTCTCTTTCTAAGACTCATTTAACATTTGTTTAAAACTGTGTGCAGTGCCTTGGTAGATGAATTGGCATTTAGAGAAAAACACTTGGCACTTGGAGGTTTAAACTATAGCGTTTCCATTTGATATCACGCTACACCAATGGTATTTTGTCAATAAAATGGTACTGCACAGTAACAAAATTTCACTATATATTTATATTCTTCATTCTGTTTCTTGAGGTTTTCTCATTTAGAGTAGATTGTCCCACGGTACAGATAAAGCAGTGAGGTTGCCAATACATCGGGAGTTTAGAATTGAAACATACTTCTCCGAAGTACCTATTACTTTAGACCATGCAACTTGCTGACTATACATATCTGAAACACACTACCGTACATAAAAGTTTAGAACTACATTTAAGAGCACAATTTATTGTTTCAGGAAAAGTGATTCATTAGAAACTCAAGTTCACTTCCTCCAAGTGGAGAATGACAAAATGAGGACTGTAGGAGCCATGTTGGAGCGGCAATCTTCTGAGATGATCTTGGCTCTGACCAATGCACAGAAGGAGCTTCAAGAAAAAACTGATGCTCTCAACAAGCTAGAGAAAATCGATCAGGAGAAAATGGAGACCATGAAAGTGTAAGAAAAAAAATTAAGCACACAAAAAGTCACTTTGAACAAGCAATATCTATAAAATCATGCTGCATACATTAAAACCTTAGAGTAACTCAAACATGTATTCACATTTGGACTTATAGCTTTAGAACTACAGATCTGATCTGAAGGGGTAAGGTACTGCTTGATTGGAAATATGGGACATGAGAGAACATAGGATAGACCAGACTTTACTGAATTGGAATTATCTTAGTTTTAAAACAAATTTGAATTATCTAGTATTAGATGATGATGATGATGATGATGATGATGATGATACTGGCTTCACTTTGGAGGACCCCAAGTTCAATTCCTGGCAGGCCAAGGATTTTAACTCTGTATAGTTAATTCCTCTGGTTCGGGTACAGAAGTTTTGTGTTTGTCCCAATATACATCTTGTAATCTACTTAAAACACCCCGCACTCAGAAACATGCAATAGTGAATACATCCTTCAACATAGAGTTGACGTCAGGAAGGCCATTCAGTTGTTGAGCTAGGCCAAATCAGCATCAATTGCTGATCGAAATAAAAACTGGGAAAAACTCCAGGGAGGTGTATTATTTATTTACCACAGTTCTGGCAACAAAAATATGAAACTTCTAATGAAAATTAGAGAACTCCATATACACATCTTTGGTACTAAGACAGAATCCAACATATCAGAAACCTTGTTTTTTTTTCAGGAGGACCGAGCTCGATAGCTGCAGTCGCTTAAGTGCTACCAGTATCCAGTATTCAGGAGATAGTAGGTTTGAACCCCACTGTCGGCAGCCCTGAAAATGGTTTTCCATGGTTTCCCATTTTCACACCAGGCAAATGCTGGGGCTGTACCTTAATTGAGGCCACGGCCGCTTCCTTCCCACTCCTAGCCCTTTCCTGTCCCATCATTGCCATAAGACCTTTCTGTGTCGGTGCGACGTAAAGCAAGTAGCAAAAAAAAAGTTTCAGGAGGCATATTTTAAGTTTATAAGGTCGCTGATATTCATGTTTTGTTTGAATTTAGACTGAATCAGTGTGACGAGTTTATTAATGAGTATTCTGTCACTCATTTGGGGATCTCCATAAAGCTTCTTTGCACAATTAAATTATTTCCATAAGTTACACACATCATTCTTTGACTCCATTAGATTCATTTATAAAAACTGACTTGCTGCTTATAATTTTTTATTGTTAATGACATTGGTTTCTACTTATTTTTGTTTGTTTGTAATATCCAGACATTCTGATGTTCTGTTCTGCATTTATGATACATCTTTCCTATGTTTAGGTGGCTCTGTAGGTATATTTTCCTCAAAGCCTCTTCTTGAGTACCATAGTGACTTAATTGGGATATTTCTCTTTGTGTTCCTGCAGAGCTTTCTGCTTTTCAATCATGTTGTCTGTGGCTTCATGGTGACCTCTTTGGTCTTCAAGAGAACAACTGGTACACAGCAACATGTCAGTTTTTTCTACCAAATAATCGACTTTGAATTTCGTCAGTCCATGAACAGTTTGGAACATCATCTTGCAGACATGTGGCAGGGAAACGGATGGTGGGAAGACCAAGAATCCACTGGATGGACATTGTAAAGATAGATGTTGCAGATAAGGGAAGGACACTGGAGGACATCATTAGCAACAGAACGTATCTCAATAAGACAGAATGGAAGAGGCTCGCCAACAGTACCTGGGAAACGAACTGTAAAATGATGATGATGATGATGATCTTGCAGACCAGTTTGTTGTTTCCATTTAGTTTCAAACAATATTGAGCTTTAATTTGCCTATTGTGCTTGATAACTGTTCATCAACAACCTTTCCTTTCACCAGATTTTTGGAGATCATTTATCCTAATACCAATATACTTGGTCTGTTATTGGACATTATAAATTTTCCAGCTAACTCATTCCTGGTTGCCAGAATTTTGCTCCAATGTGCTAAGTTGGGCTCATCACTTGGTAAATAGCACACCTACCAAGATGCATGGCTAGTGTATACCATGGAGGCCACTGCATAGGCTACTTGGAGCCACCGTCAGTGCCAATGCACTGTGAGAGACTGTCTCATTACCAAAAATTGATGCCTGCCTGGCCATCAGATGATATATATGTTGATTCCCATAGGGAACACTTACAGGCCAAAAAATTACAACTAAGACAGGATAGTGGAACGTACTGGGAAGCCCTATCTATGAGGTCAATGGGAACGTATGACGTTATGGGGGAGAAAAGACTTACAAGAAACACCCTCTAGCTCAACTACATTAAAAATGACAAGAAGGTTTTACAAAATACAGTTCCACGGCACGGAAACAAGACATACTTAAGTAACTTAACATAAAATTTGATTTAACAATGAAGGTGATGCTACATTAAAGGTTTAAAGCGAAAGTATTTAATGGATGAAAAATAGAAACTACGGCAATTGGAACCTACGGTAAACTCGGACACATTAACTTAAACTTTTAAAATGACATTAAGCAAAGAAATAATGAAACACAAAAGGAATTAAACTAAATGAAACGAAATCAGAAAACATTGAGAATAACATTGCAAAAACACTGAATTAACACTTAGCGCGGAAAGATGGAGCTCCCGAGGGTAGTAGCCCTCGAGCGCGAACGCTCGCTTGGGCGGTCGGATGGAAATTGATGCCGAGCTCATGCATCATTTTTCGAAGCCGGCCACAAGGCCGGAAATGGCCCGAATACAATTAACCAATGAGATCAAACTTACCCTAGATTCCTGGACCTTTTTGCCAATAGGAAATCTTGTGACCGTATACGGTCATTTTAACATCGTTAGCAATTGCACAAGTTCTGGAACATGATTACAACACCAAAATTTCATCATAGGAAACCACACGTGTGGTACAGGGTGACTCAATTTAAATAACCTTTTACATTTTAAAATCACATTACAAACATCAAATCAACCTTTGGACAAGTTACACCCTTGCTGACATTAATTTAAATTATAAATTACATAAAATTTACATACAAAAAAAATCACTTCGAAAACAATTCTCGTATCTTGCAATGTTCATTTACAGTTCCATATTATCGTGAAAACAATTCTCGTATCTTGCAATGTTCATTTACAGTTCCATATTATCGTGATGTTTCCATATTTTAAAAAAATTACAAACATATTTCAGTTACACAAAAACTGTAAAATTTATATTTCTAAACACACTGTAGTTCCAATTCTCCGTCCCACCGACCGGTGACAATTTATTTGAGTTCTTTCATTCTGCCTAAGAAGAGGCACAAAGATTTACTTTGGACTTATCGTTTTTATACACGTGCCATAGAAGGGGCACCACTCTTGCCTTTTTTGCAAATTATTCCTTTGTATATGTATGTACTCCAGTGTATCTATCTTTGAACAATAAACGGGGTCTAGCGGGGCGGGACTACGGCGAGTGTGATGTGGGCGTGCTCTGGGGGGGGAGCTCACTTGGCGGTTGTGGTGATCTCTGCGCCAGAATACCTCTATATCCCGTTCTCTTTACGTATGTACAAACATACTCCTCTGTATATTCAATTCACGTTATATTCCTCCAATCACAAAGGCTGAAGAGCCGCTCGTTCGGCTGATGGTCCGCCTACACCTTCTGGTGCAAGAATTGAAATAACAACTTGCTTGCTTGCTTGCCTTCACGGTATGCATTAGCCATGCATCTTGGTAGGTGTGCTATTTATCAACTGATGAGCCCAACTTAGCACACTGGGGCGAAACGCTGGCAACCAGGAATGAGTTAACTGGAAAATTTATAATGTTCAATAACGGACCATTTTATATTGGAATTATAAATTTACTCATTTTGACAAATATTTCAGGTTCCCTATGGAAATAAATATTTATATCATCATTTATCCTCCGTACAAAATTTGATTTTCTTCCCTTGTCAGCATTTATAAAAATTCTTGTGCAAAATCTTTTGTTGGTATTCATTTATATTTTCAAAGCACTTTCTACAGCAAGAGTTACCAGACAGCTAAAATATAATCTCTGTAGTTACTTCACCTTTACTAGTCCTTGCCTCTTTCCTGGATCACACAATTGTTTCTGCTGCTTTTGTGTATTCATTCTCATTTTCTTTTGTGATGGTTCTTCTAAAAATGCCTTCTTCTTCATTCTCTATTCTTTCTGGTCTGGGATATTTACTACTTGAGTATTGTTCACATCTGAAAGACCATTTTCAGGTAATGGAACACAGTTGGATGTGCATTTAAGTTCCAAGATGTCCTATTTGTTTCCTCAAAAAGTCCTTACACCAAAACTCTGAAACTTCTGTCATTTCTCCACAAAGGCCCCCTTTACACATATACACAGTAGCTGTGCTTAGGGGAAGACTGGGGAGAATCATTACATTTCCATTCTATTTTAGCCAGCTGAAACTAGGAATTATAGGAATTATTTAAAAAAAGCTATTTGTATAAGCCCTGTTCTTTATTTTCTTTAATTATTAACAAAATTACTAATAGAAATACCCTCTGTTCATCGTGGCTAACTGATTTGTATAATGCCACAGCAAGTAGTGGAGAATTCGCATGTGCTATGAGCAAGGATAACAGGAGTATATTTTTTTGTAAAGGTCATGGACACAGGTATGATTCACCCGCTTGCTGCACGCATTTGTCAGACTGGTAGTCCCTTTAGTGTCTGTTTCTTAGTGTGTAGTCAAACTACAGTAGCGGCAATTAGGGGGGAGAAAACATTACATTTTAATTCCATTTTAGCCAGACGAAACTAGAAATGATAGGAATTATTTAAAAAAGCAAATTGTGCAAGCCCTGTTGTCTTATCAACTAATTTTTTTCCTTTATTTTCTTTAATTATTAACAAAGTTAACAGCAGAAATATGCACAAAATATTGTTTGTCGCGGCTAAACGATTTGTATAGCACCAGAGCAAGTCGTGGAGACTTTGCAAGTGCTGTTAGGAAGGGTAGAAGGGGTATATTTTTGCTAAGGTCATGGATGCTGAGGTATGATTCACCCGCTTGCCGCGTGTGTTCATCAGTCTAGCAGTCTCTTTAGTGTCTGTTAGTTTCTTAGTGTGTAGTCAAATACTAAAAGATTTCTAAATGTATAGTCATGCCGTACTTCTATTTAATTATTGTAATACATCTGTAATATTGTTCCTTTGATGAAAGTTTTATTGAACAGTATCGAATCAAAATCTCAAAAAAAACCTATTATTACCACACTTCAGTTGGTAAACTCTCAACCTTTACCTCTCTGTCAAAATTCACCCAGAGAGTATAAAAAAATGTACTGTTTTGTAGCTTTTCTTTTCAGTTTAATGTATATAACTCCCTGGCCACTATATCCCACATATTTTTGCCCCCGCACTTCTGATTCACAATCGCCGCTACTGCATATAGATAATCTGCAATATTGCTGCCATGATTGCGTGGCTGCTGCAGTGGCTTCTTTAGGGCATGACAGGAAAGTGGAAACTGTGCAACCTGGGAGAGAGTCCTTAACCTTTGGGATGAGCCAAAAATCATTGGACACAAGGTCGGGTCAATAAGGAGCATGAGGAATCACTTCAGAATCTCTTCAGGAAGAGGTAAGATAAAACAGAAGAATGTTTAGATTGACCATGGGGGTGAGGATGAAACAGAAGTGCAAAAACAAGTAGATGTATGGAATCAAGAGATAGAAAAATTTGGGACGGAAGGAAGGAAGGAAGGATGTGGTTAAAAGTTTCAAGTACTTGGGAAGTGTGATCACACAAGATGGAAAGACAACTGAGGAAATTTGGAAAAGAATATAGCAAGCAAACAGCTTCTACCAGAGTGTAAGTGGTATTTTGTGGAACCAATCCATCCCGAAGAAATGTAAAAAAGATATTCAACCTATTATGAACCCATACTATATCTCTTGCTTGTTGTTTTAAGGGGCCTAACATCGAAGGTCATCGGCCCATACTATACCTCTAATGACAAAAGTTGAAGTCTAACTGCTAGGGTTGGAGGGAGGAGCATTGCACATTCCATTTCAGGATGTTGCCACATTCCAGCATTCCTTTCTCTTACCCCTCGCTTCCGGCCGACTTGTTCCCTGGTTCATTCTGACCGCTGTGATCTGTTGTAGACTACCTGGCCAGGCAGTGTTGTCCCATTTGCGATCACTCTTATCAGTGACATACAGTCAGGTTGCTGTGAGGGAATTCTTTACTGAAGGACTAGTACAGGATGACATCCCTCAAGTAACTGATGAAACTGGGATTCTTACAAATTGTATGTTGAAACTCATTAAATTACTTATATGTACCGTTTGAGACTGATGTGATAATATCGGGACTGACAGAGAATAAACAGGACTAAAATAAACTTTTTATTTAGAGTTACAAGATGGTTGTGGATGTAAAGGCAGTTAAATGAGTTTTAAGAAGTTGGACAAAAGATGGGCATATTAAAATAGTAAAATTTTATACTTTCCAATTTCAAAACAAAGAATTTTGATGTAACACTTAACTTCTTCAACAGTGCTACCCTTTTTGAAGCAATTGTAGCTCATCTCATACTTAACAGTTAACTTACACTTTCTTACACAATAGGGGACAATATTAATATTAAATTAATGCTTACATAATGCTCAAACTGTTCAAATATTCATACTGAGACGTTCAGTAGCTGCTCAAAATATAATTAGCCTACTTTCTTCTATCTGTATGTATGTCTGTTTACCCTTCAGTCTTGTTTCTTGATACCAGGTCGGGATGAGATGAGATTAATTTATACAGTATGTTTCTACGGCCGGATGGCCTTCCTGGCACCAACCTCAGTTGAGGAGCTAATGAAGACGAAATGTGTTATGGTGAATGGGTAAGGGGTGCGAGGACTCAGCTCTGGCCTATGGATAGGAACTGTACTGGCTTTTGCCTGGAAGTGAAAATATTAAACCACAGAAAACAATTCTGAGAACAGCCGACGGTAGGATTCGAACCCATGCATTTCCTGAATGCAGAGCTTGGCTCCATAGCCGTAGCACATTAAAACGCACAGCCACTCAGCCTACTATCACCTATATAAATAAAATTATAATTTTTGTCTGTATGCTCAGATTAGCTGTACAAGATTCCAGAACTTAAATGTTTATTGTCGCAGCCACCAAATTAGGTGGGTCAGAGAAATTACGCTGTTGCCAAGGTTATGTAGCAACTGACAAAGAAATGTCTGACTGAACACATCATTTCGGAGTGTGAGGCAGGTTATTCTCTCTCAAGCTCCTGATGTTACTTCATACAATGCTTCAAAACAAATTATACCACAAGCTTCAGAAAAGACTGCTGATTTCAGTGGTATAACTATTTTTCACATAAACCACTTTGAATAATTATTAAAAATAAAATCTTGAATGAGTAAACTTAAATCCGTAGAATCATGTATTGAAAATTTCAGTAAGCAGTCAAGTTTTTATTTCTTCAGCCAATAAAATTTTGTCTGCGGGTAAAATGTAAAAAAACGCCTGACTTACATTTTTTATCTGAAACATATTTCCGTGAGTCTTGCAGTTTTACTGGAAAATTTCCCCGAAAGCAGTAATGTAAATGACGCTAGCAATCACCTTTCTTCAAGATTTTGATGATAGTGGCATTTTTTTTTGTTCGCGAGGTACTTCTCTGACTTACCAAATTTTGAGGATGAGAGTAAAAAATTCTCATTCTGAGTGAATGACCACCAGCTTGAATTAACTCCAGAGGGATGTTATCTAGGGCAGGTGCCTTTTTGGGTTTCAGACGATTGAGGGCTGCATTGAATTCTTGGTAAGTTGGCGGCACTGCCATCCATGGTTGTTGGGCTGTTGAGGCACATCACTAAGAAAGTCTTCATCAGCAGTGGAAGGACGATTTAGAACGGTGGAGAAATGTTCCTTCAAATGCTCCAGGATTTCATGGCTGTCAGTAAGAGTGATAGAGTTGTCAGCAGTTTTCAGTGTACCTATTGAAGAGTGACATGGACTGTACAGCTCCTTTATTCCTGTGTAAAAGTTACTCATGTCCCAAGCATCAGATAGTTTCTGAAGTTCCTGAGCTTTTTGCTGTCACCAGGTATTCTTAATTTCTCTTATCTTTGTCTGACATGTTCTTTTGAGTTCTAAGAAAAGTGCTTTCTTCATGTTGGAGGATGGATCTTGAAGAAGGGATAGATTGGCTTCCCTTTTTGCATTGATGAGAGACAAATTTTTCTCATTGTTGTCGTTTAACCAGTCTTTTCTCTTGTGCTTTACAAAACCAATGGTTTCCTCAGCTGACTTAATGATTATCTTCTGTAAAGTGGCCCTTTCTTTCTGAACGCCATTTGTGCTAACTATATATACACACATTTATTTAGAAAGAATAAAAACTTCCCCCATAAGGAGGTTGCCCTTGAGGACAAGGTATACTATATACATTTATGGCTATATAAATACTTTCTGAATATGGATTATGAGCCTTTCAAGGCTTTGACAACCACAATTTTTCTTAACAACTCTGATAGATTGAACCTTGATCAGAATTCTTCAAAGAATTTAGGAATTGTTCCTCTCGCACCAATTGTGAGGCCCACAACCTCGATGTTATCCAGTCCGTATTCACGTCGGTAGAAGGGGACAGTTGGTTCATAGATGCTTTTCTTTTCCTCGTGTACTTCACTGGGCTGATTAGCATGCAATTCAAACCGAACTGTAGGATCAATAATATATCCATTGGTGTTATTTTTGAAGGCTATCATATCAATCCTACGGGTACTGCTGTTCTCCAATAATCCATGGACCTCTTCATTTACTGTGTAACAAGCGTCCCGCAAAGACTGAGCGACGGAGCTTCGTATGGCATGGTGTCTAGTAAGTCGCAGTGTTTGGCCATGTGGACAGTATCCCAGGATATGAGAAAGGGTTTCTATCTCGTTGTGACAATGCTGACAATGGTTATTATCCTGGGACCTGCCTGGCACAGCTCGAAAGGCTGTGACGCTAGTGGTCATCTTTAGAGCATCATGCCAACTGTTCGCTGAAAGGTTTTCTTTAAGTAACACCTTTTCCCTCTTGAAGAAGCTGACACCATTTTTGAAATCTCTGATCTCTCAGTAATTGTCTTATTTTCTTGGAATCCAAACGGAGACAAGCTGCTCGACTGAGTGGTATGTGATTGAAATAATAACAGTAAGTTATTTATTAGACCACCTAATCAATACAAAGTCTAGTCTTGGATGATTTACATAAATTTGTTAACTAATAGTGGTACCGGTACATGTTTTGCCTTCCCTGAAGGCATCATCAGCAATAGTCTTAACCTTAAATTAAAATAAGCGTCTAAATAACAATTATGAAATTAATTTTAAAATCTTGAGGAGATTTGAAGTAAAATAACATTAAAAATAACAATGATGGTTTAAAAAATACAATGTGATGAGATATAATAGTGGAAGTATTAACAAAATTAACATTAGAAGGCTGCTAAAATACGTGCAATGGATAAAACAACAGATTGTTATACAACAAGTAGTAAGATTGCATAAAAATAAAGTTGATAGTCTAGCGGTTATAATTAGACGATGGCAAAAAATCGTATATAATCAAAGTAAAGAAGAGAGAATAAAAGTCAAAGGTTGGTCGAGAGATCCGAAGTTAATCATAATCTTGAAGATAAAAGACGAAAGTCAGAGGCATATGGTGAAGTTGTAGAACACGTTGAGGATATGAAGTTGTAGAATAGAAGTTGAAGAACAGTTTCAAATAGGATCTCTATGGACCATCTCAAAATTTGAAGTAATGCTTAAATGTTGCAAATTGTGAGTTTGTAGATATTCTACAGTAGTTGAAAAGGCATATAATAGTGAAATCATTTGAATCGAGTGAAGGAACACTCATGTTCTTAATTAATATATGTATGGATTGTTTAGTCAGTAAGTAAAATTTGACACCGTAGTTTCAATAATCTACATAGAGACACTTGTGAAGGAGGACCGAAAGTTGACTTGATTGACAGCACGGAATTGATTTCCTGTTGCTTTATTGAATGTCAAATATATCTTTAAATATTAATGAGTTTAATCACCAAGATTGTAGAGTGTAAAGTGTGTTTTAACGATAGCTAATTAAACCTTTAGAAAAATTTATTTATGCCAATCTTTGCCAGTAATAGCATCCTTACCTCTTCCGTTCAGTTTATGCCTATAAATTAGATTTAAGTTGGTCGTAATTCATAGCTGCGGACGCACCATGGCCATGAGAGGCTCGGGCTCATATTTCAGAACGGAAGGGTAGCGGTTGACCACGCTATGTCAAATAGGACATTTGTCATCTCATATGTTCGAATTAGTCATTTCAATCCAAATGAGGCAGCATTTGTCACTAGAGAGAAAAGGTCCCTTGACTGTTAATTTCTGTGGTGCGTGGTCCCATGTGTTCATGACCTGGTTGGGGTAAATTTGCATCATCACATGGTCCTATGAGCTATGGGGGTTAATGGGAAAGGTCCCAATACATTGTCTGAGGAACAAGAGTTACCGAGGGGAATTTTATTCTTCGTTTGTCGATTGACAATAACTTGTCTCTGGACATCCGGATGCGCTTTGCTGATGTATACGCCCAAATCCCTGGCACCTTGAAGATAACATCCACAATGCTTGCATTTTATCTTGATAACTGAGTTGTTTTTTGTAAAATTCTCTAAACCCGAGGTGTGAGGTTAATATTTGAATTCTCATCCATAATTATGTCTTTATTAGGAATTGGAGCACTTGGTTCACTCTTGAGTAATGACCTTAAAAGTCAAGTATGAATGGTCTTCATAGGGATGTATTATACCGCGAATAGGTTAGAAGTTGAGACACAAATGATAATAAGAAAATATATCAAAATTTTAAGAAGGTATATATATCCGAATAGTCACTAATTATGGAATTACTGAGCTCGATAGCTGCAGTCACTTCAGTGCGGCCAGTAGCCAGTAATCGGGAGATAGTGGGTTCGAAACCCACTGTCGGCAGCCCTGAAGATGGTTTTCCGTGGTTTACCATTTTCACACCAGGCAAATGCCAGGGCTGTACCTTAATTAAGGCCATGGCCGCTTCCTTCCAATTCCTAGGCCTCTCCTATCCCATAGTCGCCATAAGACCTATCTGTGTCGGTGCGACGTAAAGCAAATAGCAAAACAAAAATAAATTATGGAATTGATTATTTAGAAATGAGAGGGAGCAGCTAAACAGTATTCTAACATAGGAGATATTTTCAACTCTTGTAACCTCGATACATAACCTAAGCATCATGGTGACAATGGGTTATAATGTAAACAAACATGCTGGAGTACAAATATATCAAAATTGATACATGATGCTCAAGAACTCAAGCAAATCACATCTAACGTAAGAGATGCACTTAAAAAATAACTTCGAAAACACATATTAATAATATCAAATCAAACAGAATCATAAAACATCCATAAAATCGTAAGCCTCTAACCATATCAAACTTGCCAAGTCACCACCTTCCTGATATAGGCCTCATGCGAATGAATGGTGATGCGCTCTGGCGGCGAACGTGGAGTTACATTAGAGTAAAATAATATATTATTATTGGTCCACCTTTTCAATACAAAATGAAAATTACATAGGGACTAGTTTCGACCTAGTAATAGGTCATCATCAGCCTGAAGTAAATTAAAGCGTAAATATCGAAGAAAAACATAAACAATGTAAACACAAGTACAGTCTTTTTAAAGGTACATACCATGTGGGAATTTGAGTAGAGATATATTAAAAATAATAACTCTTCCAATTGACGAAGCACTGAGCGGAAGTTATGTAAAGTTCGGTGCGCCGTATATTATAAAAGACCACTGTGCACTAAATGATGTAATAAAGAAGAAGAGTAGGTTGAATGCTGGCTTCTTCTTAGCTGTTGTATATTCGAAGAAGATTACGTCGTATTTTATAAGGTATTGAAAGACGTCAAAATACATGGATGTTGGAAAGGCTCTTCATTTTTTGGAACAAGGCAATTGTTGCGCGAGGAGGCTTAGGAAACCAGAGAAGCGCTATATTATGTTAAAAAATAGAGATCCTTAAAAAAGTTCCGTGCGTCGTATAAATTGTGGAAATAGAAATCGAAAAAACTTGGTTCTTAAGCGATAATGTTGTTCATTCAGAGATCAATTGAAAATAAAGAATCGTAACATTGTCTTCTCAAGATGTTTATAAAGTAGAATTAATAGACGATGCGAAGTATGATACTAGGAGAAAGCTCTTCTGCTTCTGGAATCTTGAAGGACGATGGATGTTTCACGAGGTGGAATAACATATATGGAGTTAAATAAAGGTGGATATAAATTCGCAGTTCAATGCGGACCATAAATTTGATTCTGAATAAAAGACAGTAAGATTTTTTTTTTTTTTTTATTAGCTGAAGAGAGAAACGGAGGTAGGTAAGGATCAAAGGAAAATTTTTGAGGAGGTGAAGGAAGGAAAATAAAGGTATGAGATTTTTTTTTTTTTTTTTTTATTAGCTGAAGAGAGAAACGGAGGTAGGTAAGGATCAAAGGAAAATTTTTGAGGAGGTGAAGGAAGGAAAATAAAGGTATGAGTTTTTTTTTTTTAGCTGAAGAGAGAAACGGAGGTAGGTAAGGATCAAAGGAAAATTTTAGAGGAGGTGAAAGAAGGAAAATAAAGGTATGAGGTGGAGTTCCTAATTGGGAGAGGAGTGCTTGGTTTGCTCTATTGTCTCATGTGGGTTGCATTGACACAAATACAGTAGAGACAATACACGTCACTGAGCGAGATATCGAGGGACAGCTATTGGAGCTCACTCTAGCGGATAGACCTGAACGGTACTGATTCTGTCATAAGAGCACGTGCATTTTTGTGTGAAGTTTTTGGTGTTATTTATGCGTTCTCAGTGAGTTGACATAATTAAATAGTAGCGTGTGTCATTTCTTGATATCTCCTCTCAACATGAGGGGAAAGGTATGTGCTGTGTTTGGCTGCAGTAATTACGAAGTAGAGAAAAATGCGCGGTCGTTCTTCAGGTTCCCTCGTGACAAGAACATGTAAGTAATATTGTGTTTGCATATATATTCTTCCAGTGACAGATTTTTATAGTACTTCATAATCTTCTGACCTGCTCGACCCATGTTTTAACGGGCTTAAAATATAATACGCATATTTTATTGTATAGTGCAGCAGTTAACCTTCAATACCGATGTGTTGTTGTAGGTGTGATCTGTGGGTTTTGAAATGTCACAGAAGCAATTTGGATAAAGTGTACAAGAAAGAAGGGACGTTACGCTTATATAAGAATTATAAGATCTGTTCAGATCATTTTCAGGGCAGCGACTTTAAAAATCCTCGACTATACAGCCAAGGGTATGTTACATTTTTACTCTAATTGTACGTAAATATTCCTCAAAGCATCACTAACGATAACATTTTCAAACTTTTCTTTCTTTTATCCCTCTTCTCAGATTAAAGCCGGGATTTTATAGATTTTCTTTCTGTTAGTAGGCTTCATGTTAAGAGGAAAATTGTCCAGTATTAAATGTTAATTCATTGCATCATATGTGTAAGGAATGTGCCGATATTTTTATTGACAAATGTCTTAATGTGATGATAAAATGTTTTTAAATGAGGAAAAAGACAAATCCAACCGTAAGATTTCAGGCAGGTATGGTAAAGCTAAAAAAAGTAATGCATAAATGAAAGATCAAGCCATTTCACAGCAGTCCATTTCACACCTTGTTTATATGTCTAATTTCAGTCTTTAAATAATAACCTTTTAAATAATTCTTCATTCATTTATCCAGAATTGCTTTAGCAACTTCAAAGTTAATATCTCAATACCACTTTCTTTCTAGACGTAATTTATTTATCCATTTCCGTATATACATTTCCATTGATATTTGAATTTAGCGCGATTTGTTCAGGTCAAGTCACTAGGAGCGCCACCGTCGAATTGTCTCCCATGTTAGCAAGGCGAAATCCGTAAGTGTCGTGTATTGTCTCTACTATATTTGATTGACATTAACTTCTATCGTCTGTAATATGACGTCCAAAACTGATTGTGGTTCCACTTCCGTATTTTTAACAGTAACAACAATTATTGCACAGCAATTCTCCTCCTGGAACAAAGTCTTTTAAAAGTTTCTGAACGACAAACAAAATGTGATCAGAAGCAAAGCGTGGACTAAATCTTCTAAACGAATCATGAAGGATAAAAAACTGAGGACACCTCCCTACAAACAATTCCAGTATTTACATCGGTCATTTTGTAAAATTAATGCTTTGAGGAGATCCTAACAGCCCTGTGTATGTAGGCCTACTTAGATTATTCTGATATCAAATTCAAACAGTAAATGGGAATTACTAGAAAAAACAATCATTGCTGAGTGTTAACAAAAGACGAAAACTAAGGCATAACATAGGCAACACAGCTGAAACTTTCACAGGTTTTAATGTCTGTTTGATTACTGATGCAAGTGCACGGGCTAGTAAGATTATTTTAATACCATGTTTTGCTCATTAGCCGACTATTTTCTAACTGATACTGCATTGGAAGGTTAGTTGGATAGAGGGTGTTTCTTGTAAGTCTTTTCTCCCCCTTAATGCTATACCTTCCCATGGCCCTCATAGGGTTGCTGCACCTTCCACTCTCCTTTATTAGTTGTCATTTTTAGGCCTGTAAGTGTTCCCTTGTATTTGATTTAATTTTGCATATTGAAAGTTATCTGTCACCTTTCCATGCTCTGATGTGTATTCACTGCCTCTGCATCATTTTACTATTTCTTTATTCACATTTTATGTCAATATTTATTATTATTATTGTTTTCATATTATTATTATTATTATTATTATTATTATTATTATTATTATTATTATTATTATTATTATTATTATTATTGTGTATGCGTTGTCTCACCCCAACACTACATTGGATTATTATTTTTATTATTATTATTTTCACATTATTATTGTTATTCTATTTATTATTATTATTATTTTATGTCATTGGTCTTGAATCAATGCTACAATTAGTATAATTATTGGCTCCTCCATGGCCCAGATGGCAGCCTCTGACAGTTAAGGAAAAGCAGTACACTTTAGGGTGTTTAGCAAATAGGTTGGATTATTGTTTTTTTTTTATTTTTACTTTATTTTATTTCTACTTTATTAGTCATAAATATTTGTTAAAAGGAAGATAAAAGGCATTTAATTTGATGTGTGGGTCCCCAGAATTATTATTATTATTATTATTATTATTATTATTATTATTATTATTATTATTATTATTATTATTATTATTATTATTATTATTATTATTATTATTATTATTATTATTATTATTAAAAATACATCACAATTGGGAACCGGTGTCAATGGTCACTTACAGTAGTGTGGTAATAAAGTAAAGTTAAAACATAATTACCCAACTACAACAACAACAACAACACGACAGCAACAAGAGTACAAGAAGCAATTCCCAGTGAAGAAAATATTACAAAAAATACTGCTAGTTTAACATTCTAAATCCAGTATCATAATGTATAGTACATAACTATTAACCATTAATCCATTAAATTTCTTCTTATTAAAATTTTACCTTAATCCTCGTCGTCTTCCTCCTCAGAAGAGTCTGTTAGCTGTATGCAAATCATCTCATTGTCAAAAATGGACTGGATGTTTCTGTAGGTATTTTCTATTTTTTCCACATGGCTGATGTAATTTCTCCACTTGTCAGGTGTCATGAACATACAGGCTGAATAATTTCTTCCAATGGTTTCTTTCTTAAATTTTGTGATGCACACCTCCTTTTTATCTCTGACCATGCCATCTCAATGGGAGTGAAAATGCAGTGGTATGGAGGTATGCACATGACTGTGTGTCCATAACTGGCTCCCAATTCGTCTACAACATACTTTCTTTTTCTTTCTCCAATATGCGTGTTCTCTGCAATAATTTTGAGAAGTACTTGAATTATAGGAACAGGATGATGGACAGAAATATTTTTATTGATCATATATTGTAGGATTCGATCTTTCTTCCAGGATTGATTGGGTTTAGGATTAAATACATGGCTTTGGTAGAAGGCATTGTCCATCACAGATGGCCCTTTTAAGCATCATAGTATCTTCTCTTCAAACCATTTTTCAAAGATTTCCGATTTCATGCTGTCATGGTAATCCACAGGAGCACCCGTCATTTTAGCATATGTAACTAGAAGAGCATCACTAATAAAACCAAACTGTCCACCGCAATGAACAATAACGATTCTATCGCCTTTGTTGAATGAGGTTGTTACAGAAAAATTGTCAGAATTGTCTGTCCAGTTCTTCATTCTGCAACAGTTACTGTCAAACCACGTTTCATCTAGGTATACGTCAGCATAACCTTGGGCCCGAAGATCTTGAATATCTTGAAGATATCTGTACCGCCAGGCAATTATTTCAGGTGTGTCAGCTTTTAAACACTTTTTAGGTACAGACAGGTATTTAAATCCCATACTTTTCAGAAGAGTGCGACAGGCTTCAGCAGCTGGCACATTTCTTATCCTCACTGCTAGATGGGGGCTTCATTCATTCCATTCTTGACCCACTCGAATGACTGGAAACAGGCTGTGGATTTTCATTTCATTCACTTTTCAGAAGACAACACAGTGTCTTCGCCCCATATGGAAACTGATAATCTGTCCCAGCTGTCTTCTGTTTCACTAATTCTGTTAGGTCACTTATTGTTGGAGATTTACCATCCCTATATTACTCAAAAACTGTTTGATGAAGCAGATCCTGAGTGAAATCATCTATTTTATCACATTTAAATTTCTGCTTCCAAACTTCAATTTTAGTAGGGGTTGCATAAGTATTGACACCACTGATTTTAACTATTTTGTTCACCATAGTAAGGCAGATTTCTGTCACTTCCGATGCTAAATTATTTAAATTTTTACCAGTTATAATACCACCATTTTCTAAAACACCTCATAAGAAATTTTGAATGTTCCTCACCAACACCACGTTTTTTTTTGTAATTTAACACCTCTGCCAATCACATTTTTGTCTCTTTTAGTTGAAGTTCTTGGTGAAGAAGTAGAAGAAGGCCCAGGCAGCTGATTTAATTTCGCTTCATTACATTGTGATTCTTGATATAACCACGGCCGGAAGAAGACCGACATATTACTGCTCTTGCGTTAAACTGATAAGTTATAAATATTACAAATACTGTATCAGTTATTCAATATGATACTATTAATAATGCTCACTAGGTCACTACACTGCACTCGACATGAAGAAAGAGTCAAGACTGAAAAGAGTGGTTTGGCAACCTCTCCATACCAAGCAAGGATCACTTGAAGCTCGTTAACTCAACAGGGTGTAGGGTGGGATTGACAGCTGGCTTCCAACTACCCTCCAAGAACTGATGCCGTCATGTTTTGTTCCCAACTAGACCCAATTTGTGGGTTTCAACTGATGTGATATTAATGATTATGTGAATGCTGAAATTCTCATATACACACTTTCCATAGACTCAACTAATTAAATGGGATGAATTTGACATACATCAAAATACTATTTTATCTAATGTGTATTTCATTAGAAGTAATTTTAATTTTAAAATGTATACTTGTTGTGACAACACCAGAAACAAAATTTTACTTTTTTTAAGACACATCAAACTTCACAACACAGCTCACGAGCACATTACCCAATTTTTAATGTGTAAGTCTTGTCATTGTCTTATGTATACATACAGAGATTAATGCTTTGTCAATTTTTAGTTATAAGTGGCTGAGGATGATCATTATATGATTGAAACTAGTCCCACAATGTGATATATATAAATAGTCACATATAAACAAATATGTATTGATTAGGTGGAATCCTTATTTCTATTTATTCTAATTAATGTTAATACCGAGCTCGATAGCTGCAGTCGCTTAAGTACGGCCAGTATCCAGTATTCGGGAGATAGTAGGTTCGAACCCCACTGTCGGCAGCCCTGAAAATGGTTTTCCGTGGTTTCCCATTTTCACACTAGGCAAATGCTGGGGCTGTACCTTAATTAAGGCCACGGCCGATTCCTTCCCACTCCTAGTCCTTCCCTGTCCCATCGTCGCCGTAAGACCTATCTGTGTCGGTGCGACGCAACAAAACAAATAAAAAAATAATAATGTTAATCTTTTCTGTCTATATGTAAAATGTGAAGAATTTAGCAGGGATTAGCAACAAAAAGATCACTACACTATCCCCATGCTTTGAATAGTGGAATAATATGGATATTCATTTATGTCATAATAGTGGTGTGTAGGGAACTTTAATTTGTTTCCATTAATATTTACTGTGATTTGAGGTGATTTATTATGACATTTTATGTTATAGTCGTGTTGATTGCGGAAAGAATCTGGCTCCATCAAATATGAATTGCATTCACAGTTGTATAATGAAGAAGTACAGTACCGGTACATATATTTAAAAATATCTCTAAGTTTTAAATAGTTTTTCATCAGTAACTCAATGCTATACTGAAGTGACTTGGGTCGTTTCTGCAATCATGATTCATACTAAAGAAATTATCACACTGACTCTTCATTCCCAAAATTTAATTCATTTCATTCAGGTTTCAGTCCTAATTTCATATACTTAGAATACCCTTTTTTCCTTGTCAATAATAATTTTAGTAGACTTTAAATGGATGGATTCCTTTGTCTGTATCATTGATAATGAGAGTTTATATATCACTTTCTATAGCAACCACTGGAGTGAAAGGGAACAACTCCTGCGTGAGATAAAGGAGATGGAATCTGGCAAAATGCACTTTGAACAGTCAACTTTAGAACTGAGTAAAGTGAAGGAACTACTTGAAAAAGAACAACAAGACCTGTCAGAGAAACTGCTCAAGGCTGTACGCTTAGTACTAACAGAAAAAATCAAACATCAGAAGGCAGAGAGCCGGGCTGAGGAATTAACGAACTTCATAGCTCAGTTGGAGGCTGACAAGGTGAGAATGGTCTCTAGTACGTTACATAAGGTAGAGTATAAGAGATTGTACTTGGTACACTTCTAAATATTCTCAATATACAGTACATTGTATATTTTGTAAACATCATATTTTTAGTATACAAGGAATTACTTTTCCAAATGCATATTTTTGGAAACTATGTGAAATACACCCAGGCTTATGACTTTCTCTTGGTAATCATAAATGGATGCTATAAATATTATACAATTTATGAGCAGAAGGTATAGACCTTTCCCATCTACCATAAATCAAAGTCTTGTAATGTGAATAAAATATTCTTCTTGTAGTGCCTTCTCCAATACTGAAGACTGGCCACAATTACAGCGAAGTTTGTACAATGTTTGACAGTCCTCATCAGTCTACTATAATCTAGTCCTGTCCAATCCCATAAGTTCCTCAGTCAAGAGTGTTTCCTTTGACCGCGACCTCTACGTCCATCAGTTCTACACTGCATGATCAATTTAAGCAGGTTGTACTTTTCATTCCTCATAATATGCCTTTCTTTTCTTGATTGTACACATCAACATTCATTCCCTCCTCATGCATTTGAGTAAGGCAGCATTGGAGACGTGATCAGTCCAGGAGATCTGTAACATCCTTCGGAATGCCCACATCTCAAAGGCATTTATTCTTTTAATGGTGTTACATTTCAAAGTCCATGTTTCAGCGCCGTACAAAAGCACTGAATATACATAGCATCTGACGAAGTTATGACGTGTCTCCAAGCTGAGGCTTCTGTCACACAGTAGATTCCTCATTTTCAGAAAGCTAGTATGAGCCACTTTTATTCATGCACGGATCTCTAAATGCTCATAAGAATGTGCGTGCTACGTGTTCTGGATATGGCCATCACCTTGTTCTTGTTGGTGATAATTTTGAGACCAAGATTCTGTCTACCAAACACCAAAGACCTTCAGTACTGTCAGCCAAGATGACAGTGTCACCTGTGGACCTCAGATTGTTGATCAGCCTACCGTTAACTTTTACTCCATCTTCCACTTCTTGAAGAGCAGTTTGGAAGATCTGCTCAGAGTACAGATTAAATAGCAGGGGAGATAATACACACCCTTGCCATACTCCCTGTCTGATCCTAGTAGCGCAAGTGTCAAAGTTTCCAATTCTTATGGAAGCTTCTTGATGTTCGTACAGCTTTTTGACAAATGTAAGATCTTTACTATCTATTCCTATTGTGTTCAGAATTCGCAGGAGTTCAGAATATTTGACACAATTGAATGCTCTGGCATAATCAATGAAGCAGATGTATACATCTTTAGCCTGGTCTCTATAATTTTTTAGAAGTGTCATCAGGCAGAACAAGGCCTCACGTGTCCCAAAGCCCTTATGGAAACCAAATTGTTTGTCATCTATGTCCAGTTCACATTTTTGATGAATTCTGAAATACCGTATATTATCTTTAGAAACAATTTAAGAACTTGACTCATGAGACTAATGAGTAATGAGTATCTGTATTAGTTACATCTAGTTGCATTTGGCTTTTTAGGAATGGAGATTAGAACTGACTTCAACCGTTCTTGTGGGATGTATCCTGGTTAAAAATCTAACACTGTAAGTAATTTCAGAATTTCAGGGTGAATATCATCTGGCCCTGTTGCTCTTCTAGTTTTTAATAATGTTACAACCCTTTGCACTTCACTGATCAAAATTTCAGGTTCAGGCTCTGTACTTACTAAACCTAATGGTAAAATTGGGTTTGTTCCTTTTCCAAATAGACTTTGCATGTAGTTCACCTGTTCTTCCTCAGCTTCCTCTTTACTGGAAATCAGACTATTTTCTGCATTAAGAAGTCAAGTGTAAGGTCAAGTTTTGAAGTTACCTGTTACTTCTTTTACCTTCTTATGCAAATTCAACACATCATGTTTGCTTCGTAGGGCACAATCTGCAAAATGTCCGACTCATTGGCTGAATGGCCAGTGTACTGGCCTTCGGTTCAGAGGGTCCCGGGTTCGATTCCCGGCTGGGTTGGAGATTTTAACCTTCATTGGTTAATTCCAGTGGCTCGGGTGCTGGGTGTTTGTGCTGTCCCCAACATCCCTGCAATTCACTCACCACACATAACACTATCCTCCACCATAATAACACATAGTTACCTATACATGGCAGATGCCACCCACCCTCATAGAAGGACCTGGCTTCTATTTAACCCCTGCAAACAAATATGGGTAGCATGGCAGGTTTTCACTTCACTAATAAAATGATTTTCCATAAGTCTGACTACGTTAATTTATTCTCAAAACAAAACAAAGCAAAACAGAACAAAACCACACCCACAATCATCATCTGATGATACCAACTCGTCTTGCCGTTTAAACAAACTCATAAATTAAGTCGCCAAAATCGATAAACCACAGATGTGCAATATACCAACAATTTAGATACACTCAGTCTTGTTTTACATATTTACACTTATTACATACCTCAAGGTAATAGTTCGATAGGCATTGCCCGATGCTACTAGAATTCCACATTATAAGTAAGAACAGGTGCTATGAGCTTCCTTGCACTTGGATGCCCCTTATTTACTAAGATCATCCCTAACCTTAATTAAACAAACATTTTCTCTCGTCACTTCAAAAACTATTGCCGTGTTAGTGCATAATATATTTCAGAATTTATACAAAGTTATCTCAACCTATTTTATCTGTATTTGCTCATCATTTCAAAACAACTGCAATGATAGCATACGATATGAGAATATTTCAGAATTTATACAAAGTTATCTAAACATATTTTATCTTTATCATCTGAGATCTGAAATATAGAATGTAGACCTCATGAAATTTATTTCTATAAACCATGACAGTCAATAGATAAGTTACCCCACTATGGCAATGAGTAGAACATACAGCCAGTGCCTCAACGCCGAGTGTCGGAGAGTGGTAAATAACATGATCCTCTAAGGCAGGCATATCAATGTCACAAGCTGAATGACAGTTCTTTGTGCATGAGACATGGCTGTTGCGAGCGGCTAGCCCAGGACATTATCAGATAACGCAAGCCTGGAGGGTTGTATGTTACATGTTCATAACTATGATACTTGGTACTATACGTGTATATATTCTTTCATATCAGGACATAACATAATTAATTGTGTTCAACATGACGTTTGCATAAAAAAGACAAAACAACATGCTTTGTAATTACCGTGTATCAAGAAAATAAGTAATTATTTTAAAGGTTGCAATAAGCAGTGAAGTGTAAAATAAAAAGCATTTATTTTTTAGGGGCTTAACATGCTCAACTTCGCTATGAACAAATATGAAACAAAATAATGCTGAATACTATGCCACTACTATTTCATTTCTGTAGCAAATGTCATGTTTTTATAAACTTAAAATAAATTATGCTTTGATAAAAGGCAGCCATGTTGATACAAAGGTACACAAATACAAACCCACACTATCAAATTACTATGTTAATCCTTATGCCACAGCCTATGCAACTGTATGTGTCAGTCATTACTTATAGACCAAAGCAGGTAACTGGAGCCTGTCATCAGTAGGCATGCACAGCTCTGAGTCAGCATCACGGGGAAGTACAAACCGACTGAGGAGAAGAGAGTTGTGCCCGAGTGCACAGGTATTTCTAGTACGGGCACTGTGCTTACGGTGAGCAAGGTTTGATATCCATGGCCTAATGTGACCAACGGCCTAAAGTGAAAATGGCAATTTTAAATCAGCCTCGGTAAAAGCTGGGGCATTCCTCAGAAGCGACAAACACAGTTTTTATCCTGGGGGAACAGTGAGAAATGGGCGACCAGTAGAGAACATTATGAAGGTGGCAATATAATCAACCTCATGTCGCTGACTGGAAAGTCAGAAGAGGTGACTGATATTATAGAGAAGGAGAATATAGTGATGATGGGATTGAGTGATGTTAAGTGGAAATGAAAAGGAAGAAAGAAGTTGAAGAAGGGATACACTCTCTACTGGAGTGAAGGATGTAAGGCAAAGAATGGAGGGGGGCGATAATAACCAACAAGATCTTAGATGAGTATGTAGAAAATGTTGATAGAATAATCAAGATACAGTTAAGGACAGAGAATAGACTGAACCAAGCAAGTGGCTGCACGGTTTGGATCAACTGGCATTCAGGAGCTAGTGGGTTAGAACCTCACTGTTGGCAGCCCTGAAGGTGGTTTTCCCTGGTTTCCCATTGTCACACCAACAAATGTGGGGCTGTACCATAATTAAGGCCATAGTCGCTTCCTTCCCACTCCTATCTCTTTCCTATCCCATCCATGATTGTCCTATCTGAGTTTATAATATGTAAAGTCAAATTGTAATTTTTTTTTAATTAAAAAAGGAATGGAGTAAAGGATTTCATCCAAGTATATGCACCCTAGCCTGGATGCAAAGATGATATAGACAAATTCCTGGAGACACTGGAGAGAGAAATAAAGGATGTGGAAGCAAGTGTCATGGAGATTTTAATGCAATAGTGAGTGGGATGCAAAAGAAACGGAATGGAAGAAGTAATTGGACCTTTTGGGTATAGCAAGAGGAATGAAGAGGGAGAAAAGTTTTTGGATTTTTGTGTGAGATATTGGTTAAGTATGAGTAATACGTAAGTCAGGAAAAAGAATAGTGGAAAGATTACAAGATACGGATGGGGAAACAGAAGAACAAAGACAGTAATTGACTACTTCTTGGTGGAAAGAACAAATTGTATGCAGTTGATAGATGTAATAGCCTTGTCTGAAGTAGCCTTTGATGGAGACCATGGAGTAGTGATAGAAAAAATGAAAGTAGAGAAAATAGTGGAAATGAAAGAAGAGAGAAGAATATAAAAGTATGAAAATTAAAAGATATGGAATTAAAAGAAAAATTCCAAAATGAATTGGAACACCACATACTCAGAACTGAGGTAGAAAATGTGGAAGTGGAATGGGACATGTTCAAGAAGGCACTTGTAAGCTGAGCAGAGAGTGCTTGTAGCAGAATAGCTGAAAGAGTAAAAGATAAAAAGATAGGGCACGATTAAGATGAACACAGGCATGTGAAATGAGGAACAAATATTAATATAAACATTCCTAGATATTAACAGTATTCACAAATAAACAGAAAAAATAACCAAAAAAAGAGCTTGTTTCTCCAATACATTTTTGAACGAGTCTTATGTATGGAGTTTTCAATAATATTCACAAGTAAACAGAAAAGTAGAACTTCCTTCATAAATACATTTTCTGAATAAATATCCTACTACTGTATATTATTCATTTCATGATACGAAATGTTATAAGCTCTACCATCAGATGAACTACCTGGACAGTCTCCATTGGGAAATGTAGTTTTCTGAAGGAATGCCCATTTTCTAATCTCATTTATAGATATAAAATCATCTACCAACTTCTCCATATTTAATGCTTTAGCTTTAGCGCTCCCTTGTGTAGGCTCATATGCACAGGGCTCAGTTAATTTAACCTCTTCTGTCCTGTAGTTGTACAGAAATAAGTCTTCAAGTCTTTTCAGGCCTGAGAAAAATCTCTCAGCTGTTGAAGTTATCATAGGAATTGTCATCACTGTTTTTAAAACCCTGAACAGTTCTGAGAGCACATCAATAATAATGGCGTATGGCCTGGTGCAGGTCTTTTTCTAGTAGACTGCCTGGAGGTAACCTGCGTGTCTGTAAGGAAGGGGCTCTACCTAAGATGATTTCTAATGATGAGAATGTCACGCAAACCAATTAAGGTTAAAATTCCCGATCTGGCTGAGAAATGAAGCCTGGACCCTCTGGACCAAAGGCCAGAACACTAACCATTTAGCCATTTAACCGTACATCCTTGAGATGAACTAATTTCTTGAAATGGTTGGTAATGTCCTGTAAGTTATCAATTATTTTTCCTTCGTTCAACAATGACTCATGAAACATTCCTCTGTGAAGCAAAAGACGATCAGAGTCTACATCATCTTCACGCAGTTGGTAAAATTTTGTCTTTGTTTGCATCATTCCCAAGTAGAAACTGTTCGAATTCAAGTAAAAATTTGTAAGAGCCAAAATATTAATATTGGTATCTATGATTGCAAAGAATGGACACCTGAACCTTTGTTTACATGAATCAAACTGCTCTGCTGAATTATCTTTAAAATTGTCGTATCATTTGGGATCTTTCTCCTTCTAGGCAGAGTAGGTGAATGAAATTCTGCAACTTCAATGGCCGTTTATATATATCTTGTCATGCACCCTTCATTTTACACTGTTCGAAATGAACTCTCGATTGATTGTACGACATGGTTCGTGATTGTGAGACCCACATAACAGAAAGTTACTACCATTGAAATGCCTTGCTCGAATACCTTCACTTCTGACAGCATTGTGTTAACCGACACTTATGAAACTTGCAATTCTGCACTTCTTTTGACTGTACATGGATAACACTGATTGTACTTA
This sequence comes from Anabrus simplex, assembly GCF_040414725.1. NCBI lineage: Eukaryota > Metazoa > Arthropoda > Insecta > Orthoptera > Tettigoniidae > Anabrus > Anabrus simplex. The sequence continues at coordinate 156,603,340 of NC_090271.1, forward strand.
TTACTTCTACAAAAACTCCAGGGAGTCCATGTAGCTGTCATAGCTGTCAGTCAACTTGAGTCAGGCTTCAGGTAACTATTAAGAGGACATGATTAATATGAACACAGACATGTAAAATGATGAATAACTATTAATGCAAACATTCCTATAGGCCTATATTAACAATATTTACAAACTAAGAGAAAAACAGACCAATAATAGAACTTGCACCTCAAATAGATTTTCTGAATGAATCTCATGTACGGAGTTTTCCATAACATTCACAAGTAAACAGAAAAATAGAACTCAGTTCATAAATACATACTAATAATGTCTTATGTACAGAGTTAATAAAAAACAATCACAAGTAAACAGAGTAGAACTTGCTTCACAAATACATTTTCTGAATTTTTTATTGCATGATATAAAGTGTATGAAGCTCTACCATCAGATGTACTGTCTTAACAGTCTCCATTGGGAAATTCAGTTTTCTGAAGGAATGCCCACTTTCTAATCTCATTTCTTGATGTAAAATCATCTGTCACATTGTCCGGGTCTAACACCTTAGCAGTCTACTTGTGTATATGCAGAAGGCTCAGTGAATTTAATCTCTGCTGTCCATTAGTCGTATGCAAAGAAGTCTGAAGTCTTTTAAGGCCTGAGAAGGACATGTCAGCTGTTAAAGTTGTCACAGGAATTGTCATCGCTATTTTCAAAAAGTTGATCAGTTCTGGAAGCAAATAATTAAGATGAACTACTTCTTGAAGTATTTCTTGAAGAATTTTGTAAGATGTGTCAAAATGGGAAGCCAAACAATTAATAATGTTATCTAGGATTGCAAAGAATAGGCACCTGCACTTTGTTAAACAGTCAGCCTCCATGGCTCAGGCAGCAGTGTGCCAGCCTCTCATTGCTGGATACTGTGGTTCAAATCCCGGTCACTCCATGTGAGATTTTTGCTGGACAAAGAGGAGGCAGGACAGGTTTTTCTCCAGGTACTCCAGTTTTTCCTGTCATCTTTCATTCTAGCAACAGTCTTCATTAACATTTCATCTGTCAGTCATTTATCATTGCCCCAGAGGAGTGCGACAGGCTTCAGCAGCCGGCACATTTCCTATCCTTGTGATTGTGCAACAACCCCAGAGAAGACAACACACTCGAATGGGAACAATTGATGTACTGAGCTTGACTGGTAAATGTGAAGAGCTAGTGGAAATGATGGAGTGAAGGAAAATATCAATACTAGGACTGAGTGAAACTAAATAGAAAGGTAAAGAGAAGAAAAAGTTGAGGAAAAACTATACACTCTACTGGAATGGTAACAAAAGAGAGATGAGAAATGGAGTAGGTTTGATATTGTCTAAAGCGTTAGATGGTATTACAGAGATCCAGTACATCAATGAGAGGATTATAAAGGCAACAGTTAGCCCTAGAATGGTAACAAGGAAATTTAACGCTTATTGGTAACTATAAGCTTCCAAGGCATACACGGTGCAAAACAACGTCTGTACTGTCTCCTTTCTTTTCTCCAACATTCTTCATGTTAACTACATCACTAAGTATAGAGGTGAATTCAATTATATTTTCTTTCTGATACTTGAATTAATTATTCTATTTCCAACACAAGATATACAAGGCCCAAGTGGTACATAAAAATAAACACCAGTAAAAAAACTAGACTCTCAAGACAGTCTTACTAGCTTGTTGAAAGTAAATTCTTTTTCCAGAAGTAACTCAAGTAAAAGAAAAATAACCTACAACAAATTTGATAAAAACTCACATGAAATAAACTCAAAAGAATCACACCAATTGATGGTAACTATGCGCCTCTCAGGCGCACTACATTACGTAAGAGGGGTTATTACTCACCGAACGTGAACAGGAACACTGCTGGGACATGACTGACGCACATAGGGAGGGCTGTTTGAAGCATGGTTGAAGGGTAGGGATGCCCTGTCAAGGTCACTCGCTTTGGCAGGCATTTAAATTTGTGTGTACGTCTATGAGGCGTATTGTTACCATTGTAGGGTTAACCTTGGGAAAGAGAAGCTGACACTAGTGCAAGTGTATTTCCCTCAGACATGTTGCAGTCAAGATGAAAAGAACAAGTTTCTCGAAGACCTAGAGGAGACCATCAGTGAAGAGAGGGCAATCATCATCGGGGACCTCAACACACAGCTTGATACAGACAGGAAGGCTATGAGAAGGTGCTGGGACAACATGGCTATGGGAGAAGGAATTCAGGAGGGGAACATCCCCTACATATCTGCATGAGAAACTATTTGGTAGTAAAAAACAGTTGGTTCAACAAAAGAGTCAGTCACTAGATTACTCATTACAGGTGAGATGGAAAGAGCAAAGAGCCTCCGTGGCTCAGGCGGCAGTGTGTCGACCTCTCACCGCTGGATACCGTTGTTCAAATCCCCGTCACTCCATGTGAGATTTGTGCTGGACAAAGTGGAGGCGGGACAGGTTTTTCTGCGGGTACTCCAGTTTTCCCTGTCATCTTTCATTCCAGCAACACTCTCCATTCTCATTTCATAGCATCTATCAGTCATATATACATTACTTTGGGAGTGGCGACCCCATCGTAATAATAGCCTCTATATGATTCATTCATTACATCCCTGACCTGGTCAATGACTGGAAAACAGGTTGTAGGTTTTCATTAATTTTTTTTTTCTTTCCATGGAAAGAGCAAGACTGTCATTTACTATGTCATTACAGATAAAGAAAGAAGTAGACTTGTGACTGATGTCAAGATGATTCCAAGTGAGAACTTCAGTAATGACCACCACTTATTAGATTCACAACTAAGTATTTTTTATTTTCCACCTTGTCGATACATTAGTTGCTCAAGGCAACTTATTAGTTAAAAGTGGTACATGTTTCGTATTTTAGTAACATATTCAGCCACATAATAATACTGTTTAGATTAAAAGTTCATATATTGACAAAGTATCATTGCTTTGAGAGAAAGTGTCCTTAAAAATAGCATGCTGAAGATGTTACTAATGTACCACTTTTAACCAATAAGTTGTCTTAAGCAACTAACATATCGACAAGGTGGAAAATAATAAATACTTAGTTGTGAATCTGTTAAAGTGTGATACAGATCATGAAGTTGATTTTATGTGATCCACCAGTTATTAGTTGCAGATATGAAGGACATTAACATACCAAAAATAACAACCAAGAAATTGCCCAAGATTAAGGTGTGGGAACTACAAAAGATTGGAAAAAAGACCAAATATCAGAACCATATAGGAGGACAACTGCCTACAGAAGAAGTGGAGAGTGGTGAGGTAGAGTGGACAAGTTTTAAAAACACCTTGATAAAAGAAGCAATAGAGGTAGAGCAAGAGAAGTACGAGAGTAAGGGAAAAAGAGACACCCTGGTGGAATGAAAAATTAAGATCCTCAATAAAGGAAAGGAATATAGCACAAAAAGAATGAGATAGAGAGAAATCCAAGCCAGAACAGGTAAGGGACAAGGGGAAGATCAGAGACCTCGAGCAAGTTTACTGGGACAAGAAATTGAGGGTTGAAAGAGTAGTAGAAGAGGAGAAGATAAAGTGCTGGGAGAAATTTACTCAAAAACTGAAGGAAGACAGCAGAGGCAATATGAAACCATTGTTCAGAGTGATCAAAAACAAAAGGAATTCAGTTGAAACTATCAAAGCAATTGAGAATTCTAATGGAAACCTGGCCTGGAAAGAAAAGGACATCAGAGAGGTTCTGAGGAATCATTTTGATCACCTATTGAACAGGACAAAAGCAAATCAGAGAACAAAAGAACCAGCTGTTGAAACCTGCACAGAGGAACCTCCCATTACACAGGCAGAAACAGAAGCAGCCGTTACGAAAATGCCACAAGGGAAATCCCCAGGAATCGATGAAGTCAGCATGGACATGATTAAAGCAGCAGGAATCCAGAGTTTACAGTGGCTACACAGAGTGCTCAGTACAGTTTGGAAAGATGGCAAGGTACCTACTGATTGGAGCAAGGGTGCCATTATCCCCCTGTTTAAGAAAGGAATTCGCTGAAAATGCTCCAACTACTGGGGAATAACACTCCTTTCTCATGGGCTTAACTCTTCGCGGGCGGAAACATAATATATATGGTTTACTTTTCTTATGCTCTGGGCGGGAACATATATATGTTCCGTTCGAAAATCGTGGGTTTACTAGCCAAGGAGGTAACCAAATATGGTCAAAGATGGCAGGAGCTATTCTCTCAACTCTTCCGGTGAGGGAAATCCCTACAGTATCTTGCTGAGTTTGTTCTCTTGTTTGTGGGAGTTACATAATACATACTTTGCATGACGCAGTTTTCTCGTGTGCATCCTTCTTACGTATTTTCACAGTTTTCCGGTTAAATGGCATCGCAAAAACGGATCAGTGATATAGTGTCAATACAGTCGAAGAAGTGTCTGATTTTAGTGAATGTGAGTCTGAGGACGAAAATTCTTTCTCCAGCTCATCTGAGTGCAACAACGACACAAGTGACGCTGACACAGATAGCAACAGAGCAGATGACTGGACGGACGTGAGTAATAGCGACCCTGAGCCAACAAATATTATTCCCATTCATAATATTGATCAAGGGCCAATATTACCATCACACTTTGATACTGTAGAATATTTTCTTCTTTTTTTTTTAATGACGAAATATTTGTTGATATTCTCAGTGAAACTAAATTACATGCCAATAGTATAATACAACCAGCATTGTATAAAATGTTTGCAAAACTTGCACTTCAAAGCCTTATCTGCATCCAGATAAGTGCTTCAAGGTATACCACACTCACCATGAGTTTTGAGGATCCATCACTTTGACACTTACAAATTCAGAGTATTATTTGTGTACAGCATAGGTTCAACTGCTATGACTATTTTCTGACAGATTTTTTCCCTTTTTGATGGACAAAGACAAAAATTAAACCACAATATCATTGAAAGTAATTTTTTGTACATATATTTCATAATAGCAGACTACAGTGTACTTCAAGTTAACCACTCTCACATCATAAAGTGGAGTGTGCCTTGTGCTGTTCTTCCAAGGAAAAAATGATTTTACGATTTTTATTTTGCTTTCAAACCACTTCAGATTTAGATTTCCACTCCTAAACAAGGTATGTGGTATATTTAGGCATATTTTCATCGTTTTAGTAAATTTCCCAAAATTTTGCATGCATTAATTTTTATTTTCTTTGCCGCCTATGGCCATAAATGACTGCTGCCCGTGAAGGGTTAAGATTCTTGAGAAAATCTTAGAGAAGAGATTGGAAGTCATCTTAGAGCTAAAGTTTGAAGAGGAACAGTATGGCTTCAGGCCTAACAGATCCACAACAGACCTAATCTTCAGTGTCCATATGTTAATGGAAAAATATTAGGAAAAAGGCAAAGATCTGTTTATAGTTTTCCTTGACATTGAGAATGCATATGACAGCATTGCAAGAGAAAAGATATGGGAATGCCTGAGAAAAAGTAATGTGCCAGAGGGACTGATGAGAAAAGTTCAGATGCTGTATGAGAACTGAACCAGCTGTGTGCAATTGGGTGACGGATATTCGTCCTGGTTCAAGACTGAAAGTGGAGTCCAGCAAGGCAGTGCACTATCCCCATTATTGTTTTATCACCATCATGGATGACATAATGAAGAACATCAAGAAAACCTCTGGTGAACTTTGCTGACGATGTTATGATCTGGGGAGAAACCGAGGAACAAGTACAGTTGAGACTCAATGAATGGAAGGTTAAGTTCCAGGAGTTCAATCTCAAGATAAGCAAACTCAAAACAGTAGTGATGGCAATAAACAGAGAGGGACGACCAGCAAACATCATGCTAGGAATCCATCCATTAGAAGGTGTGGGAAGCTTTACATATCTTGGCAGTGTAATATCTCAAGATACACTAGCCACAAAGGTGGTGGCAAATAGAGTGCAGAAGAGCTCTCAGTTTTACCAGCAAGTACGAACACTCCTCTGGGATCCCAAAGTACCAACAAAGCTGGTGATGTTCAATCAGTACTTCATACCATTCTTAACCTATGGTAATAAAACCTGCACCCTCACTAAGAAAGACTCATCAAGGTTGCAGGCATCAGAGATGAAGTTCCTTAGGTCCACAATTCAAAAACCAAACTGGACAAGTTAAGGAATGATGTAGTTAGGAAGGAAACTGGGATTGATAAATCATTGTTAGATTGTGTCAGCATGTCCAGACTGAGGTGGTTTGGACATGTAATGAGGATGGAGCCAACAAGGGCATCATATGTTAAGTTGGAGAGACATGTGGCAGGGAAACAGTTGGTGGGAAGACCAAGAACCCACTGGATGGACATCGTAAAGATGGACATTGCAGATCGGGGAAAGACACTGGAGATGTCATTAACAACAGAACGTATCTCAATAAGACAGAATGGAAGAGGCTCGCCAACAGTACCTGGGAAACTAGAACTGTAAAATGATGATGATGATGATGATGATGATGATGATGATGAAATTTCATTTCCTTAATTAAGTTGCTCAGAAATTAGAAAATACACTGACATAATGGAAGCACAGAAGAATTGCAGCATGAGACACTGGCACATTCACCCTTCCCCGCCAAACTCAGCTGGGCACTTTGGACTGTGGCTCTACCTGTTGAACTTCCTACCAACTAATCTAATGACCTCAGGCACATGCACAAGTTAGCACCATACGCAGCGTGGCTAATGCATCCTCTTATTACAAAAACACATATTTCAGATTTTGGCACTTTCACCCTTTTCCATCTTTGGTCCTCAATTGTTGCACTTCCTTCTACTTCCTTTCTTGAACAGTGGTATTATATTTCCCTTTTTCCCCCAGTCATCTGGCCACCTGTTAATGAACAAAATTAGCATAACTGAACAATCATTATGTGATATTAGTATCATATGGAGTGATAGAAACTACTGAATGTGCTTGAGGGTGCTATAATAATTAGGTTCTCATTTATCTGAAGTATTTTGAAGCAAGTATGTAATTTATCTATACTGACTGTCATGGGACATAGAAATAAATAGGTTTCGTGAAGTTTATACTCTATATTTCAATTTTAGGTTTTTACTTTCTGCTTAAAGAGAAAATGTTTGATAACTTATGTTTCGTGTGGTTTCTGAAATTTTAAAAACACTCTTTTATTTTTTAAATTTTTAAAAGTTTTCCCTAGTTGTTTAATGTCACACTCGCCGATGGAATGTGTCAGTTCTAACCATATCTTCATGTGCCATCCTGACAAGTCTAACAGCATTTCAGCATGTTTTTAACAAGCATTACGGGAATATTTCATTTTATTTACATTAGTCAATGTGGAAACACCATCTAGAAGTTCTGCGTCAGCTGGTGGTTATTTACAGTGGCATCCAGTGGCTTGCATACTGCTAACACCACTCAAGTAGATTTGGTGATTGATTATCACTATTAGTGATATACATCTAAGTTATTTAAGTGTATATATCATGACCATTTGGTTGCAATACTATTATTATTATAATCTGACTACAGATTCAACATTTAACAGTTCCCGTTTTGCAATTGAAATTGTAATGATTAGCAGTGTTAGAACTAACAAATTCTATGAATATCAATACAAGAAAGAGTCTGGATGATAAGCATACTTCAAGTGCTAAGAATTTATAGCCTAATTTATTTTTCAGATTTTACACTTAGTTCATCCCAGATTTTAATGTTAATTGTGTGTTTGTACATTAGTTTTCAATCAATCAATACTGATCTGCATTTAGGGCAGTCGCCCAGGTGGCAGATTCCCTATCTGTTGCTTTCCTAGCATTTTCCTAAATGATTTCAAAGAAATTGGAAATTTATTGAACGTCTCCCTTGATAAGTTATTCCAATCCCTAACTCCCCTTCCTATAAATGAATATGTCAGTTGTGTGTTTTTACATTTGTTTAGTTATTAGATGTATTACATTAAGACTGAAGATGGCCAGCCAAGGCCGAGACTAGTCCGAAGTTTAGTAATGTAATTCAATAATATTGCATAATATAGTATTGAAAAAGGTGGACCATACAACATTAATTTAATAATTATTATTGTGATCACAATTCAATACGGATCAAAACCATGAAGTTTATATTTGGTATTTGAAGTAGCTCAAATACGTCAGTCCTGTGTTGGTAGATTTACCAGTATGTACAATAAATCCTGCTGGACAAACTTCCAGCACGTCAGCATCTCCTTAAAGGTATGGTAGTTAGTGAGATGTAAAAACAATAACATTATTATAACACACTTCCACAACAAAATAGCAGCTGCCTGTTCAGTGTTCTGCCACTAATCACATCATTTATTTCCTATGTCCCATGCATTGTGCACTTGCTGCTTTGATTGGATGCATCCTTACCTGGAGTTGTCATTTTAACAGCCAGCAGTGTTCATAATGTGTCATCGTAAACAAATGAAAAATTGCTTAGGTAAATATTGAAATTAAATTGTCATAGTTACTATACTGCTGGTTGCAGTCTTGTCCAAAGGTGCCATTAGTTTGAGATGATGGCTCTGTCAGTAACTTATAGCATGTGAAATGAAAATTAACAGGGCATCATCATTGTCATTATCATTAACTTAACATGATGACAAGGACATTTTCTATTTTCTGAAGGTTTTATAGGTCTTCTGCCAGTATGTTCTATTTTCAGATCGCTAAAGAGGATCATGTAATGATACTGACCAATGAAATACAAGATCTAAAGCAACAACTGTATAATTTAAATATTGATAACCAAGAAGCCCATGAACAAGTCAAGAAGTTTGAAGATTCTGACAGTCAAATGCAGCAACACTCTTGCACCTTGCAGACACTGGTAAGAGATATCCTAGATCTTGATAAAAAATTCTTAATTTTAATGGCTTAGAGAGCTGAAATAACCAATCCTCTTCTTTAAAGATTCATAATATGAAATAGACTGTTGCTCCGGCATCGTGAGCGATACTGACGAAACAGCGGAAAATATCTAACAGCATGCTCTCCCCATTCCTAAGAGACCCGCCTAAGCATAGCAGAAGCGCGGGGCCAGTCCTACCAATTATTGATGTTCAGGAACAAAAATTCCGTTTATATTTGATCGATTCGTACTAAATATGCGCGTGTGTGTATGAGGGAGAGAGATTTATATTACAAGGTGTTACATTAGTGTGATTAAATGAGATAACATGAAGACGCGAAGTACAATGTCAGTTTCAAAGTGGTCATGAAGGGTGAGTCAAAATTGTATAAACATGAGATAACATAATCACTTAAACAATAAAACATATAAACTGTAACAAAACCATGCGGAAGTATGAGATGATTGGTATTGGAGATTCAAACTATTTCAGACACTCTTCTATTGAATGTTGCCTGCCGCGAGTGTAGTACAAAACATAGGTTATATTTCAATAAACACAATCTTCTCAAAAATGCACATAACATTATCAAATATTTGGGTCTACATGCTAGCCTATTTCCCACATTTTGGCTGAAGATGACGCCAAACAGCGTCGAAACTAGTTCCAAGTGTAAATATATGTTGTAAATAAACTATAACATTTATTTGTATTGAAAAGGTGGACTCTTTTAAGTTTCCTATCTTTCATTCTCAGTTCAATACGGACAAAAAATGAAATTCTTAGATTTAAATGAGGGAGAGAGAGCAAGAGATGGGGGAAGGGAGGGGAGGGGAGGGGGGGGGGGGGCAGCAGCAGCAGCAGCAGCAATAGCAGTGGTCCACACTTACACTCTGCTTTCTTTGTCAATGGAAAATGCAACATTCTTAAGCAAAAGTACAAATTATTGTCTGCAGCTTCTGGCCAAGTTCCTGGATCCACCTGAATTTAATCCATACTGAAAATCTCGCATTTCTAATGGTTAAGAGAAACCATGAAGTTTCAAGATATCAGTACCATTATCACTTAAGACCAAGTTCATTCTGCTGGGCCTACTTCATTAGTTTCTTGTACATTCACATTGATTAATACCAGAGAACATTTTTCCACAACTAATACCTAATGTTACATTTACAAATTCCTTCTAATGGAATATTGTTCTTATTCAAAACTAAACCTGATGACTTTTGCTACACTCAGTTATTTCGGGTTCTCTACTTTTGTTCACTTATTCCCTGCACCATTATAGTATATTACTTTTACACCACAGCTACTTCAGCATCTTGCGATCTGTTCAAGAATTGTTTAACACTCCTTTCTGTCATGAAGTTTCTTCCAGCACCTCCTTTAAAAAAAAAATATTATGTTATGAAAAACTGTGATAAACTACATGGACAATGCCTGCATTAACACAAAAACAGTTAAACTACTGCATGCTATGGAGAACAGGAACAACATGGATTGGAAGTTCTTGATCAATGGGGTATTGTTATCTGAAGAATGTTCCTTTGGGACCCTTCTTTCTACTCCACACACATGTTCCTCTATACAGTGGTTCTCAACCTTTGTGGGCCTGAGCTCCATTTTCATCTGGAAATTCTTTCACACCCCCCTAATGAATTATAGATTTACAAAAGTTCTACTTTTCTGTTAGGGTTAATATCTCAAAAATATGTTTTCTTCTTCTTCTTCAAGTGCCATATCCGGTTGCACAGACGTCGGCGATTACTCTGGAGAACGTTTTTCTGTCTTCTGCCAGTCGGAAGAGTCTCTCAGTTATCTCAATACCGGTCCACTGCTTGATGTTGTGTAACCATGTTATCTCTGGTCTGCCAAATCACCGTTTGCCCTCTATTTTACCCTGGAGAATGAGTTTTATGAGGCCATACTTGTTTCCTCTTAATATGTGGCCTAGATAAGCTATTTTGCAAAATTTTATAGCTGTTATTAGTTCTTGCTTCGTCCTAGCTCTCCTTAGGACTTCATTGTTTGTTATCATATCTGTCCAGGGTATTCTAAGCATTCTTCTGTGCAACCACATTTCAAAGGCGACAAGTCGTTTGATACAGGTGGCTTTTAAGGTCCGTGTTTCTGCTCCATATAACAGTACTGACCAGATGTAGCACTTCATTAATCTCTGTCTGAGCTTCAGATTCAGATGATTATTACAAACAAAGAGCTCATCCTGCGAAATGCAACTCTAGCGTTCTCAATTCTGCAGCTGATTTCCTTATCTGGATCCATACTGTCTGTTATTATGCTGCCGAGGTAGTTGAACTGGTGGACTTGTTCTATTTTACGGTTGTCTAATGACAAGGTGACATTTGCATTACTATTTCTACTAAATACAATTAACTTAGTTTTTGCTACATTTATATTGAGACCATACTGGATTCTTTCAGGAGTTCTTGAAGGCCTTCTATAGTGTTGCACAGAATCAGAGTGTCATCTGCATATCTAATATTATTGATCAAAACACCATTTACTTTCACACCCAGTTCAACATCATGCAAAGCTTCTTTAAAAATGATGTCAGAATAGATATTAAAAAGGAGCGGCGAGAGTATACAACCTTGGCGTACCCCCCTTCTGATTTTCACATCTGATGTTTTGGTTTGGTTGATTTTGACTGTTGCTTGTTGGCCCCAGTAGAGATTCTGTATGATGCATATGTCTTTTCCGTCGAGATGTTTTCGTTGGAGAATCTCTATCAGTTTTTCATGTTTCACTCTATCAAAAGCTTTCTCATAGTCAATGAAACATGCAAATACATCTCTGTGTAGTAGGCGGCATTTTTTGAGCAGGACGTTGACGCTGAATAAGGCTTCACATGTGCCAAAGGCATTTCTGAAATCCATTTGGTTGTCATCCAAGTCTATTTCGCACTTCGTTCTAATGCGTACGTGTATTATACGAAGGAATGTTTTTAGCATATGACTCATCAGACTTATGAGACGGTAGTCACTGCATTTCTTTGGATGAAACTTTTTAGGTATTGCGATGAATGTTGATTGCAACCTGTCCTCTGGGATTATTCCAGTATCATAAATTGTATTGAAAAGTTTAGCAATTTGGTCAACATTCTCCTCAGTTATTAGTTTTAGAACCTCAGCTGGTATCTGATCTGGACCTACTGCTTTACCATTAGGTGATATTGTGAGGGAATGTAATACTTCTTCTTTTATTACTTTTGGACCTTTTGCATTGTGTAAGTACACAATTTCACCCCTGTCATCACTGAACAATTTGTTTACGTATTCTGTCCAGGTCAGTATGATTTTTTGTTCATCTAGGATGGGTTTGCTGGTGTCATCAAAGAGAGTCATTGGCATCTGTTTTCTGTACAGCCAAGCTATCTCTTTTACTTTCTTGTATAACTTGAAATTATCATGGTCTTTATTTAGTTCTTCTATTTCTTCAGTTTATTGTCATCCATCTTTCCTTGGCTAATCTGATTTTCTTCTTAATCTCCCTTTGTGTCTGTCGGTAGCTGTCTTCTCTGCCCTTTTCTTGTCTTCTCTGTTCCATTAGATCAAGTATTTCATCAGTCATCTCTGCTTCTTTTGCCTTATTGATGTAAGATGATCCTTACAGACTTTTAACAGTGTATCATGTAATATTTTCCATTGATATTCTGTACTGTTATCATTGTTGTTGCTATTGTTGGTTTGCATTTTGTTGTTCAGGTCTTGTATTACTGCTTTTTTAATTGTACCATCTCGCAATTTGGTAACATCAAACTTGCTAGACACTTGCTTTGATGTGGTGGTTTTCAATTTCAATCTGATATTTGCCACTAACGGCACATGGTCGGACCCAATATCTGCTCCAGGATACGTTATTGCTCATTTAACAATATTTCTAAATCTTTTGTTAACCAGAATATAATCATTCTGATTCCTGATTGGTCTTCCTGTTTCCTTTTCTAGTGGTGAAATCCATGTGTAGAGGCGCCGTTTATGAAGTTTGAACCAAGTGTTACAAACAACTAGATCTTGCTCTTGGCAGAATTGGAATAGATTGTCTCCTCTTTGGTTAGCTGAACCCAATCCATATTCTCCCATTAAGTCAGACCTTCTACCTTGCCCAATTTTGGCATTGAAATCTCCTGATATTATTATTATGTCAGTGCTGTTGAGTTCTTTACACACATTATTCAGCATATCATAGAACTCATCAACGTCGTTGTCATGTTTTGTGTCCACTGTTGGAGCATATACTTGTATAATGCTTACATTAAAGGGCTGACTCTGCATCTGAAACAGCATTATACGGTCAGAGATTGGTATGAAGTTTTTGACATATCTGACATAGTTCGCCGAAACGAACACACTCCATTCCAGTGATTGCAGTCTTGCGGGTCCCTGCCAGAGTAGTAGAGTATGCCATGTTCATGGCGACACAATCCAGAACCTGGCCAGCGTAGCTCACTGATTCCTAAGATGTTCATTTTCAATAGCCTGGCTTCTTGAATCATATTGTCCAGCTTTCCAGCTGCATATAAACTTCTAACGTTCCATGTAGCTATACATAGTTGATTTTTAATTATGTTAAACCGGGAGTTTCTTAGCACCCCTTGCCCACTTAAGGGCTGCCCGGGACTAGGGCCCTTTGATTTATTCTTTCTCTCCATAGTAACTTCCTGGGAATATTATCACTGGGGTGGTTTCCTGTTGCCTTCCCCTGTATGAATACAGTCGCTCCTAACATGGAGAACAGACGCTGGGTGTAGCCGTCCACTCTGGATCAGATGCTACCTGCCTGTTGGTCTGTGGGAAGTATTTCATTTCCCTCCTACCACCCATATCTGGGAGGCATTCCCCTATCCGCCACCTGGGGACGCGCCCTCTAGGGGTTACAGGCTCCCCCGAGGGAAAATGTTTTATAATGATTTTATTATTAATTATGTGTACTTAATACATAATCTATATATATATAAAATAACTTGTACTGACTGACTGGCTGGCTGGCTGGCTGATCATCGCCGAGCCAAAACTACTCGCCATAAAGAAATGATATTTTGACGATACATTTATATTAGGGTGTAGGTGCTCACTAAGGAAGGGTTTTTAGATATTCCGTCACTAAGAGATGAAAAAGGGGGTGAAATTTTAAAATGAGGATATCAATATCTCAAAAATTAAAATGATTACAGATGTAAAAATTGGTATTTAGAATCTCCTTTAAAAATAAAGAAACATGTTTTTATTTATTTTTGCAACATCCCATTAAGGGGGTAAAATAGGGGGGAAATTAGTTGAATACTTTTTATGAGGATACTTATATCTCAAAAACTGAAGACGTTACAGATATGAAAATTGATATTTGGAATCTGCTTTAAAAATAAAGAATTTTTTTTGAAAAATGAATAAGCGGTGAACGGGAGAGACAAACGGGATGGAATTTAAAAAATATATATATCTAGGCCTACAATATATCTCAGACACTTAACATGTTACAGACTTGAAAACTGGTACTTGGAATCTCCTGTAAAAGTAAAGAAACATAGATAATTTGTTTTCAGAAAATCCACTTAAGAGAAACTGAAAAAGGGGATGATTTTTTAAAATAGGCATATCTACAGAACATCTCAAAAACTTAACATGTCAAAGATGTGAAAATTGGTCTTTTAATCCTTTAAAAATAAAGAAACATGTATTTTTGTTTTCAGAAGAAACCACATAAAGGGGGCAGGGGTTAAAGGGACTGAAAAGGGGGTTGAAGTTTTTTATTAGGATAGTGATATCTCAAAAACTGAAGATGTTACAGATGTGAAAATTGGTATTTGGAGTCTTCTTTAAAAATAAAGAAATATGAATTTCTTTTTCTTGGAAAATCCAAATAAAGGGGACAAAGGAATTGAAAAGTGTGTTGAATTCTTTGTATGAGGATGCTTATATCTCAAAAACTAAAGATGTTGCACAAGTGGTATTTGGAATCTCCTTTAAATATAAAGAAACACGGATTCTTTTGTTTTTGGAAAATCCACTTGAGGGGGTGAAAGAAATGAAAAATTAATTTAATTATTTGTATGAGGGTACTTATATCTAAAAAATCTAAAGATATTACTGACATTAAAAAAGGTAAGTGGAATATCTTTTAAAAATAAAGAATCACGCATTTTGGGGGGAAAATCAACTTGGGAGTGCGGAAGGGTTGAATCCCTTTTATGAGGATAAATATATCTCAAAAACAGAAGATGTTACAGTCATGATAAAATGGTATCTGGAAGATCCTTTATAAATAAAGAAAAACATATTTTTCTGTTTTTGGAAAATTCACTTAAGGGGGAAATGTGAAAAGAAGTGGAAAAACGTTGAGTTCTTTTTATGGAGAAACTTATCTCAAAAACTGAAGGTTACAGACATTAAAACTGGTATTTGGAATCTCCTTTAAAGATAAAGAAACACATATTTTGAGAGGGGGCAGAAATAAACTTGGAGGGGGGAGGGTGTAAAAGGATTTCAGTTCTTTTTATGATATATATATCTCAAAAACTGACAATGATACAGTCATGATAATTCGTATTTGGAAACTCCTTTATAAATGAACATGTATTTTTTGTTTTTTGGAAAATTTACTTAAGGGGAAGGGTGAAAGGAAGTGAAAAAATTGAATTATTTTCATGGAGAAACTTATGTCTCAAAAACTGAAGATTACAGACGTGAAAAGTGGTATTTGGAATCTCCTTTAAAAATAAAGAAAACACACATTTTTGAGGGGTGGGGGGTTATTGATCAAATTAATGGGCGAGAGTGGGGGCAGCTGAAAAAAAGAGTTGAATTCTTTTTATGAGGATACTCAGATCTAAAAAACTGAAGATCTTACAGACTTGAAAATTTATATTTGGAATCTTTCAAAGTAAAGAAATACCTATTATTTTGTCATCGGAAAGTCCACTTATGGGGGGAGGGCGTGAATGAATTGAAAAATTAGTTGATTTCTTTGTATGAGGATACTTATATCTCAAAAACTAACGATGTTACAGAGGTGAAAATTGGTATTCGGAATCTCCTTTAAAAATAAAGAAACACGTTTTATGTTTTTTGTTTTCGGAAACTCAACTTAAGGGGGTTTGAAAATAAGTAAAGAAGGAGTTGAATTCCGTGCATGAGGATACTTCTATCTTAACCCGCGAGTGGTCGCTAGCCGAAATGTAATGTGAGTGGTCACGCGTGAGACTTTCTCTCATATTAAAATAAATATGACATTTTTCACAGTTCTGTGGGGCATAAGGCTGAAATTTACTACTGAAATGAAACGTAAGTTCTACCTTATATATTTTAGATAAAAATGAAGTGATTAGCTGTTTATTAAAGACACAAATTACTACTTAAAATAACATATGCAATGTACATAAGAACAACTTCTGTCCTGAAGTTGTAAAAAACAAAATCTCACACATGCATTATATCTAGTAATATTTATGTACAAAGCAAGGTTTCTGAACACAATAACATTTTCATAAACAAGAAGTGCTCATAATACAAATACTAATGCACACAACAGGAGTAAGTTTCCTGCTCAACTTCAACATAACACCATCATTAGTCGCGCGATGAGAGAAACTCTCTCGCTGCGCACATGAGCACATAGAAACCTTTGTTCTGACTAGGGGAGGGGGTGCTTACACTTCAAATGTGAATCACTCTACTGATGACATTTATAAACTCAGCTAGAAGAGGGAACAGTCACCTCCCTTTCATCAATGTGAAATAATATCACAATAAAAAATAATGTGAGAGAAAATCTCATATAGCGACCACTCGCGGGTTAAAAACTGAAGCTGTCACAGACATGATAGTTAATATTTTGAATTTCTTTTAAAAATAAAGAAACACGTACTTTTTGTTTTCAGAAAGTCCACTTAAGGGGGAGAGGGGTGGAAAGAAATGAAGAATTATTTGAATTCTTTTTATGAGAATAGTTATATCTCAAAAACGGAAGGTGTTACAGACGTACAAACATGAAAACTGGTATTTGGAATCTCCTTTAAAAATAATGAAGCACGTAATTTTTTTCTTTTGGAAAATCCATTTAAGGGGCTGAAATTAATTGAAAAATTGGGTGAATTTTTTAAATTAGTACCTGTATATCTACAGTATATGTCAAGTAACATGTTAGAGACAAGAAACTTGGTATTTGGAAATTCCTTTAAAAATACAGGAACAGGTTTTTGTTTTCGGAAAAGGCACTTAACGGGGGTGAATGGAAGTTGAAAAGTGAGTTGAATTACTTTTTATGAGGATACTTATATCTCAAAAAATGAAAATGTTACAGATATGGAAATTGGTATTTGGAATCTCCTTTAAAAATAAAGAAACGTGAATTTTTTCGACTTGAGTCAAGACTGTTTCTCATATGTATAGCTCTGTGTCACATGGTTGTCTTAGCCCCAAAAGGCAATACCTCAAACGTGATTAACAGAGTTTCTGGGGTAAATGAAACTCAAATTTTTTAATGAGTTTTTATACTTTAGAGATTTTCAGATAATGTCTTAGTACAGTGCCAAGAAACGGTTACTTTTATCCAATTATGAAATTGACGCGAGCGAAGCCACGGGTAAATAACTGTAAATTTGTCATAAATTCATATTTTTCAGTTGATTTATTACTTTTTTAATTTGTGTCATTTTGTTACATACATGTAGAAAAATGTTTGTGTAAAAAACTATAAAAGTGCAATAAGTTCTATACTTCATGATAAAAATTCTTGTATTTTATAAAAAATTTTACATATTTCATTACACAATGCATAAACACAAATTCTTTGTCCCAACATTAGTATAAAGTATAATAATTTTATGAAAATCATGTTTCTACATGTATGATTTAGTGGTGAATGAAGGTAAGTTCTTGTGGTTAATTCTTTTTTTTTTTTGGCACAACTTTTTACTGTTTAACAAATACATGTGTGTTTTTCATTGCTCACCACGTCTCTCCTGAAATTCTCCAATGCCTCCCCAGTGGGGTGTGCTCTCCAGGTTGAGAACTGTTGCTCTAATAGACCACCAATTCAGCTATGGATGTTTGGTGTCACTTGATAGTTTGGCAATGTATCAAAATGTATTCACACAACAAAGGTAATGATTTTAGAACATCAGAAGAGAATCAGGAATCATTAAAATGTATCAATCAACACACAAAATGAAAGAACAAAATTTCATATAACTTCCTGATAAAATGTTTTTGATGTACCATGAATATTATGAGAAATATGGAAGCTCAATGCAAGCAGAGTGTGTGATGAGCACAAAATGATACTCTGCACAAGAAGATGACTGCTCCATAATGCATCATGCACATCACTCTGCACTGTCGGGTTAAAGGTCACTTTCTTCATATCAGAGAAAGATTCAGCAAGAAATAACATGCTATAAATGCTGGCTGGGACTGTATGGAGGAGAAGTGAATCAGGACCACAGCACCATTCCTGTGTTATTCTATATCTTATTTCTTTTTTATTTAGCATACTATAAGTACTTAGTGTGTACAGCATATTTAATAATGGTTGCATAACAGTTTTTGTTTGTCCAACCCTTGTCCCATTTCTTTACGGGGTCGGGTGTGAGGTGAGATGAATCTGTCAAGGTGGGTTTTTATGACCAGATGTCCTTCCTGACGTCAACCTCATCAGAGGAGTCAATGAGATGAAATGAATGACGTGATATCTGATAGTAGGAAGAGAGAGGGTGAAACCCGGTGCTGGCACATAGCCTACTCCTGTCGAACAGCACCAAGGGGTCTGCTCAAGGCTTAACATCCCCATCCACTGGACGAATTGCCATCAACAGCGTCATATGCCCTCACTCCATATGGGCACTACAGAGAGGTTTGG
Source organism: Anabrus simplex (assembly GCF_040414725.1). Taxonomy (NCBI): domain Eukaryota; kingdom Metazoa; phylum Arthropoda; class Insecta; order Orthoptera; family Tettigoniidae; genus Anabrus; species Anabrus simplex. The sequence continues at coordinate 156,622,073 of NC_090271.1, forward strand.
AATTTAACCCAGGCTTTTGGCACACAATCTAGTGATTATAAATTGTATACTACCACCACCCCTACCCTGCCGGCCAACATTCTGATGGTGAAATTTTTTCAACCAATGGGACTCGAACCAGCTAATCACAGTGTGTCAGACCATTTAGACTTCAACATCTTAACCCTCTTAGAGCCAGGAGCCGATCTGGTCGGCCGCTCACTATCAGCTGGAAGAGGCCAGAGCTCCGCCTCCACTCTACTACTGTAAAGTGCCAGGTCGTTTTCAGTGGAAATACATGTATTTTATAATTCGCGTATATCTACCGATGTATAGCAAATACCGGCATGAAATTTTCTACATATCGACTAAATAGAATAAGCAACTGGTTTACAGTGATATAATGAGTCAAAAATGTTTTATTGTTGATTTAAGTTGTCGATAATATTTATTTTTTTGGAAGAGAAAAACATTTTCGCACTTTCTCTCTCAATATCTACTTTGAAAAAAATCATTTACGATACAAAAGCATATACGTAATTATGTATAATGTATTTCTAAATACAAGTCTATAGAATAACTAATTTGAATAAGAAAAATAAAAACATAAAAAAATAAAAATTCAGACATATGTTACTAGTAAAAACAAGACAATTTTACTCACCGATAAAATTCACGTATGTATATCGATGTCTGGCAAATACTGACAAGAGATTTTCTACATGTGGACAACATAGTATGAAAATAATTAATAATTATTAAAAAAATAAAAAATATCTGATATTATAGTTTTTGTTTTCAGCATAATCTATTTCTCGTTCTCGGTTCTAGTATCTATTTGAAAAATAATTTTACAATACAACAGAATATACGTAATTAAGAAATGTATGGAGATAAAGCCCTGATTTGCTTTGGCTTACCAAGCGACCGCTGCTCACTTCAGAGACCTGCAGTTTACGAGGTGAGGCATGGTCAGTGAGACGAATCCTCTCGGTCGTTATTCTTGGTTTTCTAGACCGAGGTCGCCCTTTCACCCTCAGATATCTCCTCAGTTGCAATAACTTAGGGTCACTTAGATTGAGTGAACCTCGAACCAACCCTCAGGACCAGCCGAAAATTCTTGACCTGAGCGGGAATCGAACCCATGTCCTCCAGGTGAGAGGAAGGCCTGCTACACTTGACCCGCGGGGACCAGTATTTACGTAATGATAGAGGACTATATGTGACTATAAGGTTTAGCAGAGAGAAAGTGAAAAGTAAATTTAAGTATGATATGGGCGGAGAATCAGACGGAGGGGCATGCTTAGGTCCAAGAAGTTCCTTAAAGAAGACAGGAGGTTGAGGAATGTTGGCGGGTTCATTGGGACAAATTTCCACAAAATGTACTCCAGAGACATCATCATCATCTTCATTATCACTAGTTTCATTTACCACCATATTCAGAGTAGCTTTAGTGCCGTTAGAAACATTTAAACGTCTCTTCTTTAGATGCAGTGATTCCGCAGGCGTATCCGGTAAAATTTCGTCGCTAATCTCTGAACTAAATTCACTATCGCTATCCGATAAATCATCTGCGTTAAATTTGCACTGTTCCAAATACTGCATTAATTTATCGTCATCAATACATGCTGAAAAAATATCACGTGAACAACTTGCCATTTTGCTGTCACAACTCCACTCACTGCAAGGAAGAATCTCCTACTGACCAGTTAGCGGTATTTGTAAACATAGGAAACAACTCTTGTGAAAGCTATAACACCCTCTTAGAACTTCCAAAGCAAGGTCAGGCACACAATGATGTGTAGCCCCTTTACTACAGGTTGTAACAAAAGTATTTACGTCACTATAGGTTGCCTCAGAATTATGTATATCATAGAAATTTAGGCCGGCCGATGTTATCGGCTCTGGCAACTTCCAACTGGATTTTAAAAAGCCGACCTGATCGGCTTTGGCAATTTAAAGGGCGGTGCTCGCACTACCGCCTGGCATCAAGAGGGTTAATGATGGCCACCAGGTAAGCAATGGTTGTATAACAGTATTACTGTTAAATGAAATTAAGAGGTGGCCATAGTCAGGTCAAGATCCACTTTTTATTTCAAAATATTGCCACTAGTCTTGTTGCTGTCGACAGCTAACTCCACTGATAGTTACATCGCAGGTGCATAGATGTCAGTGAGGAAGGCCAAGGCCGAGCGAACGATTCCCCTCTCACCCTCCAACGTCACACGGTCGTGTCACCAGGAAGTTGTGATACTTGCATGGAGCTGATGGTGTTGACATTTGTACGGAATGAAAAACATTCCGGGAAATTATTGAGTATGGGTTTTATATTTTATAAAATGGTTGCAAAATAACATACTGTTTCCGATGTTAAAATGAAGTAGTGCATCAACCCCGTCCCCGCCTCACATCTTTCCCTGTACCGGCCAGTCAGTGATACATAATATAATTCTATCCAATGAAAATATAAACTGATATAAAAGAAGTGAACTCATTTATGCATTTCATAGTCATACAGTGATGCTTTGGATATATGATAAAGATTGTAACGCGACAAAGAACGGAATTTTCCAACAACCCAGAGTAAAAAAAAAAAAAGCCTTACAAAATTTATAACAGTTTTTCTCCTTGGAAACAAACAGTTCTGAAATATATAAACAATGTATAAAACACCCCATTGTATATTGTGTTAAAATTTGGATTCGATCAAATAACATGTTTTCGGAGACGCAGAGGTGCCAGAATATTGTCCCGCAGGAGTTCTTTAATGTGTCGACACGAAGCTGACATATTTGACCACCTTCCAATATCACCGCACTGAGCCATGATCGAAGCTGCCAAGGGGTCAGAAGGGCTGTGTTCCATCCTTCGAGCCGCCTCGTAAATAATAAATGTTACAGCATCTAAAGATCCATTAGTTCTGTATTTCATGGCTAGAGTGGAGTGTAATTAGAGTAACTAATAAGCGCAAAAAATACCACTGTATTTTCACTCTTGGTGACATCAGGTGCATTAGCCAATAGCAGCGCTGCTCTGCGGAATGACCTATCTGGCCTGTGAGTAATTCTAGTTACGTTGGAAAACCCCATTTTCAAGAAATACAAGGATTGTGAACGACAGTTTTGTACACCTATCCGTTATGAAACTCTGAAACAGTGCTGGTGAAGAACGCAACAGCTGAGGGGCACTGCAACTTCCCCCTGTAGGTGGGGGTGGTAGGATAACACCCACAGTATCCCCTGCCTGTCATAAGAGGCGACTAAAGGGGGCCCCATGGGCTTTGAACTTGGGAGCCTGGGTTGGCGACCATGGTCCCCTCAGCTGCATTCTAGCATTATTTCCACTTATTTGTGCCAGGCTCCCCACTTTCATCTATCCTTCTTCTTCTTCTTCAAGTGTCATCTACTTTCAGAAGGTTGGCTACTATCATAGAGATTTTTGCTTTGGATGTTGCTCAGTAGTGGAACAGTTGAACCAAGTTTTCAAATTATCAATCCAAGGAATGCGCCTTCTTCCTGGTCTTCTTTTACCTTGTATCTTCCCTTGAATAACCAGCTGCAATAGACAATATTCTCTCCTCTCATCTATCCTATCCGACCGCATTTGGTCAACTCTTGTTCTTTTCCGACCCCAACAGTATTACGTAAGGAGGCCTATGGAGTCTTTCATTTTCATGTCCTTCGTGGCCCTTGTCTTTCCTTGGCCGATACCTTCATTTTTTGAAGTGTTGGATCCCTTCCATTTTTCCTCTCTGATTAATGTTATATAGAGGATGGTTGCCTAGTTTTACTTCCTCTTAAAACAATAATCACCACCACTGTAATATATTCTGTTACAATTTTCACATATATTTCTAGAACTTATAATTGTAAACCATGTGATTATAAGCAGCTGTATTAGATTGTCACTATGTCAGGATTGGACAATGTGTACATCATTGGGTCATGTGGCCGTTTAAATAAAGCTATCTCATTGGCTACTCCTATCTCACCTATCCACAGCCTAAGCTTTCCCTTGACCTCCAGTCAGTCGTCATGTAGCCTGCACCTTTTTCATTCCGTCTCCTTAGCTGATGTGGTACTTTGAAAATAACGTGTACTTCTACTGTTTATCTACCTCAAGGTGTTCCATACGTAAAAATTGGCGACGAGGTAAAAATCATCACATTGCAGCGAGTGCCAGTGCTTCCTCATGGCAACAAAACGTTTCTGGTCTGTTTTCACAGTGAATGACGCAACATACAGTCTGTTGTATCAGGCCTCGTGAAGCAACGTAATATTGGGTATGCCTTTCGCTCCATGCCCTTGGACAACAGTTTTTTCGCCGTCTTTTCAACTTTAGCTCACCTGTATCACACCATGTCTTTAATTGGTAATATTGGACCATTTGAAAGTTTGGAAGAAACTTGGTCAATCTATGTGGAACGCTTTGAACTTTACGTACAGTGCAATGACATTCCAAATGCTAAAAAGGTTAGTACCTTTCTAACAGTGGTCGGTGTTAAAACCTACAATTTACTGAAAGATTTAACCACCCCTGATAAACCTTCCAAAAAATCCTTTGAAACCATTGTTAAAATTGTCCATGACCATCTCCATCCTAAACCTTCATTTATCGTTGAACGATATAAATTCAGCAGGCGAGATCAATTGGAACATGAGACTGTGTCAGAATATATTGTTCAACTAAAACAGTTAGCCAAGTATTGCGAGTTCGAGGACAAACTTCCTGATTATTTACGGGACAGATTAGTCAGTGGCATCCATGATAAATCCATCAAGAAACTACTGCTGTCGGAAGAGAACCTCACATTCCAGAAGGCGGAACAGCTGGTGATATCGTTGGAAGCTACTGACAAGGATGCAGTGTCCTTGGCCTACCACACCACACCAAGACTGCAGAAGTTTTCAGCATGGCATTCTCCACGCAGCAATGTACCTAATGTGTCATCACGTGTTGTGAAAGTGTCTCAGTGTTTTTGTTGTGGTCATAAAGGTGGGCATTCTACTACTAAGTGCCGTTATCGTGAATATATTTGCAATTTTTGTCGGAAGAAGGGTCATTTAGAGAGGGTTTGCAAGTCAAAAAATAAGAGCAAGTCTCAATTTCAGGTAAAACCAAATATGCTTACAAACAATCCTTAAATTTCTAAGGGAATTAAAAATCAACAGGGAAACAGACTTAGACCCAACCAGCATTACGTAGACTTATATGAAACCAATGTTAGTCAAGGAAAATTGTGTGATGAAGTGTATCATATTTCTAACATTTTTCAGTGTGATGAAAATGATCAAATCCTTCAGCCTAGGTTAGGTAAAATAACAAAAATTGAGCCCATTAGAGTAAATTTAACTATTGAAGGAAAGCCAATTAACTTCGAAGTAGACTCTGGTGCGTGTGTGTCTGTTGTTTCTGAAAATTTTTATAAGGCTAACTTAAGTCATGTAACATTGATTCCCACAGACTTAGTTTTAAATTCTTATACCAACGAGAAAATCAAGCCTCTGGGGAAGTTAGAAGTAAATGTTAAATATCAGTCCCTGGAAAAGAGTTTAGATTTGTATGTTATTAGTAATGGATCTAATCCTCTCATGGGGTGTGATTGGATAAAAGAGCTCCAAGTTCTTATAAGCATTCCCAGCAGTGTAAACAACGTAAACTTATCGAATGTAAAAACCAATGCAGAGTCTAAATTAGTGCAAGACTTATTTAATGATTTTCCAGAGGTATTCACTAGTAAATTAGGCTGCTTTAAGGGAGACCAAGTAAAACTAAACCTTAAGCCAAATGCAGTACCTAAGTACCATAAACATAGGTCAATACCATATTCTTTAAGAGAAAAGGTTGAACAAGAGTTGAAAAGTTTAGTGGATGAGGAAATTATTTCCCCAGTATCTTTAAGTGAATGGGGCACTCCGATTGTTCCAGTATTAAAAAAGAATGGTAAAATCCGTATCTGTGGAGATTTTAAGGTCACTTTAAACCCCTTTCTAGAAGTAGATAGACACCCAATACCTAGAATTGAAGACATCTTTGTTGTCTTACAAAAGGGAATTAAGTTTTCTAAAATAGATTTGTCATCAGCTTACATGCAGTTGCGGTTAGATGAAGAAAGTAAAAAACTATGTACTATAAGTACACATAAAGGGTTATTTGCTGACAACTGTCTTTGTTATGGAATCTCGTCAGCACCGGGTATTTTTCAAAGAGTTATTGAACAAATACTACAAGGTATACCAGGTGTGGCCTCATTCCTTGATGATATTATAGTGACTGGAGCAAATACAGCAGAACATTTATCAAGATTACGAGAAGTTTGTAAACGCCTAAGTAGTCATGGGTTGACTGTTGGTAAAGATTAATGCAAGTTTTTCTGTGACAGTCTAGAATATTTAGGCTATGTCATAAGTAAAGATGGTTTAGCTACAGCCAGTGATAAGGTCAAAGCAGTTGTTGAGGCTCCAGTTCCTAAAGATGTTACACAGCTTAAAGGATTTCTTGGTCTGGTGAACTACTATGCTAAAATTTATCCCCAATGTAGCCACTGTTCTTACACCCTTGTACCAGCTTCTTAGAAAAGATGCAGATTTTCACTGGAATTTAGCTTGTCAAAAATCTTTTGAATTAGTCAAAGAAAAATTATTTTCAGCTAAGGTACTAGCACATTACAACCCTGACTTACCAATCAAGTTGTCATGTGACGTGTCACCTTATGGCATTGCAATGTTTTAAGTATAATAGAAAAAGATGGTACTGAGAGACCAATTTCTTTTGCAAGCAGAGTCCTAAACTCAGCTGAAAAAACTACTCTCAAATTGATAAAGAAGCCTTGAGCATTGTGTATGGTGTAAAGAAGTTCAATCAGTATTTATGGGGACAACATTTTACTCTGTGTACAGATCACAAGCCGCTTCTAACCATTTTTGGTCCAAAAAAGGGTTTACCAGCCTTTGCAGCAGGTAGATTGTAATGCTACGCATTGTTTCTGTCAGGTTATGACTATGACATTCAGTATGTTAAATCTCAATGCCATGGCAATGCAGATGGCTTATCTAGGCTACCTTTATCAGCCAATCATTTTGAGGATGTTGATGTTAGTTGAGTATGTAGGTAGTTACTTACAATGCATAATGGAATCTGATGTTCCGATAAACTTTAACGATATACGTATTGAAACCCAAAAGACCAGGAGTTAACCAAAATCCTAGGCTATGTGTTGTACGGATGGCCTACTATGCCAGATCCAACTTTAAGCAACTTTGTTAAAAGGCAAGCTGAGCTAACTGTGGAACAAGGAATTTTGATGTGGGGCTACAGAGTCGTAATTCCAAGGTCCTTGAGAAAGTCCTTGTTAAATGAATTACACAGTGGACACCTTGGAGTAGTTCAAATGAAATCATTAGCTAGATCGTACTTATGGTGGCCTTCAATTGATAAGGACATCGAAGCAGTAGCCAGCAGTTGTTCAGCGTGTCTTGCCCAGTGAGAAAGTCCTAATAGAAGTACACTTCATGTATGGGAATTTCCACCCAATGTATGGCAAAGAATTCACATAGATTTTTTAGGACCTTTCAAAGGAAAACTGTATTTAATTGTAATGGATGCTCGTAGCAAATGGTTGGAAATTGAAACAGTTAACTCAACTTCAGCTAAGCAAGTCAATGAGAAATTGCGTCCTATGTTTTGTAGATTTGGTCTTCCCGAACTCATTGTTAGTGATAATGGCCCTCCCTTGTCCTCTGAAGAATTTTCTCGATTTTTGAAACAAAACAGGATAAGGCAAACGTTGATAGTACCATACCATCCTGCTTCTAATGGACAGGCTGAGAATGCAGTTAAAACTGTGAAAAAATGTTTAAAATGTGCAATTTTTGAAAATGAAGATGTAAATTTAGCTTTGAGTAGATTTTTGATAGCTTATCATAATGCTGTACATAGCACTACTAATGAAACTCCTGCTAAGCTAATGTTCAATCGTCCTTTGAGAACTAAGTTGGATTTGATCAGACCTAATTTGCAGAAAGCTGTAGCAAATAAACAGGACGAACAAATAACTAACGCAGGAGGCAGTTACACTAGACAATTAACTATAGGACAACCGGTATTAGCTAAAGACTACAGAAGAAGAGATAAGTGGGTAGAACGTAGGATTATACATAGACTTGGCCCCGTTATGTATTTAACTCAACTCGAGTCTGGGTTGACTTGGAAAAGACATATAGACCAGCTAATAGGGTTACAGTCAGGGCCCGTTGTTTTTAGCTCTGATCGCCGTAGGGCTAATCCTTTACAGCGAGGGATGTCACAGTTAGACTCTCCCTCACTGACCACTCCTCTGCTGATACCAGCCTCTGAGTGCCAACAGAGTTCTCCTACTTCTCGCTCCCCTCCACCCTCACAACCTGTATCACCACCACGTCATAGTCCAGTTGCAGCTAGCAGACGATCTCTGCAACCCGCACAGGTAACTTATGTCACCTGTTGCAACTAGACGCTATCCAATTCAAAACAGGAAACCTATTGTAAGGTTCAATTCAGAATAGGTCACCCTTTCGTATTGTATAGTATTGTATAGCAAGATAGTATGTTAATTTGATTTTTCAATTTATATGGTTGTTTGTTTAGTTACATAATCACTTTTTGTATTTGGTATATATTGGTGTGTTTTGTGTTTTCTAATGAATGCTTACGATACTACATTGGCCTGATCTGTTGTAGTCAAGATCTTAAGGAGGAAGGAATGTAATATATTCTGTTACAATTTTCACATATATTTCTAGAACTTACAATTGTAAACCATGTGATTATAAGCAGCTGTATTAGATTGTCACCACGTCAGGATTGGACGATGTGTACGTCATTGGGTCATGTGGCCGTTCAAATAAAGCTGTCTCATTGGCTACTCCTATCTCGCCTATCCACAGCCTAAGCTTTCCCTTGACCTCCAGTCAGTCGTCATGTAGCCTGCACCTGTTTCATTCTGTCTCCTTAGCTGATGTGGTACTTTGAAAATAACGTGTACTTCTACTGATTATCTACCTCAAGGTGTTCCATACGTAAAAACCACCACTGCACTGCAACTGAAAAACGGTTATATTCTTGTTACTGTTTCATTCAACAACGGTTGTGTTCCCGAAATGGTCGTGTTCTGCCTGTCCCAGCTGTAATGGGTATTTCAAACAGTGACACTTGCATGGAGCCTCAAGGAGGGTTGTAATGCAGGAACAGGGGAGGGGAAGGTCCACTCGGTAGATAGATAGCCTTTAGAGTTCGTTGCCACAGTTGATACTTTGTGACATCTAGTGTTTCGTGTTGAAATGGTGATAATTGTTCTGCAGCTATGGAGTTCACCAAGACCACCAAGGAAAAGCCAGAAACTGCAGTGAAACTATAACTGGAATATTACTGGACTACAATAGTAAATCGTGTAAATATCCTGAATCAGAATTGAAAGGAAAGAACCTGAAAATGGAATATCACCGGATAATCATGTAAATATATACATATTTAGAATAAGCATTTAAGAAAGAACAAAACTTGGCAGACTTACATAAAGTTAACAAATACATCAACGGGGACTGCAGGGAGACTACCTCCCCCTCATGATGCCTGAAAATGGCGCAAAGTCTGCTAAATATCTCTTACAACTTATAACATGAATGGATATTTACAAAATGCATCCAAATTCGCTACCATACTGTATTATATGTGTCTTGTTAATACCGGAGTATATGAAAATCAAGGCTCCGTGCAAATGTCACCATACTACTTCTTACTCATCAAGTACTGTTAGGTAAAGTGAAGGGCTCCGTGCAAGTGTTCCAACCCCATCTCCAGAACATCGCGACTAGAATGTTTGAAGGGAAAGCCTGTATACCATCAGTTAATTGGTTGGAATATTTTGCTAAAGATAGGCTACATTAAAATACCTTCAGAATGTATAATTGGTTGAATTATACCAGGGCCAGCCATCTCACCACTCCACAGAGCCTTGCCTGAGCGCTCTGCTCTCTGCTTGCCTGCATGCCTCGTATCGAGAGCAAGAGAAGCAGTGCAGCGGTGAGTTACCATGCACACTAGTAACAAACGTAGATTTAAACCCATATCGGTTCTAGCCCTGGCGTGGGGGGGGGGCCCTCAGTTTTAGTGAAATAATTATTTTAAAATTCCTTGATTAATAAAGAAATTGATAATTTACAGATATAATGTATTTGAAATAAACATTTAGTTGTACTAATGTTGCCCATTGTATTTTCATAAACATGGTTACTTTTCTTTTGAATTCTCTTACCAAGACTTTTAAGTCCAAACAGCCCCCCCCCCCCCCCCGCCCCCTCCAGTTTTAAGCATCTTGAATTGCCACTGCCCATATTGTAATAGTCTACAACTGAAAGAGGAACAACATATATTTATAGCAATAGTTTCCATTTTTATTCTTATTCTACTAAACCTTAAACTAATCTTATAAATGTATACACACAGAGATAATACAGAAACATTAGTAGCAACATTACTATTCAGTATGCTGATTCTCAACCATTACTTCATCTCTTTCTGTAATGTTATGACATTTAGCCATTCTTTTTGTGGGATATGTTGTAGCTTATTCGAACTGATGAATCACCTCTGACCTACAATTACCAATGAAAATAAGTTCATTGTCTTAGTTTGAATAGTAAGCATCATTGCATCACTAATATAGCAAAGAAAATTCAATTAAGTTGGTGCATCGTCACAGAAAAATGTGATGAAACGAAATATTAAAATCATTAATTTTCGTACAAGGGAAAATAAAGGGCACATTTACGGTGGTCAAACCCTTAAATGAATCAGCAACAACAACTCTATTTACAACAGGTTACAATGGCATAATCTTGAAAGTGCTATGTTACAGACATGTTATAAAACAACTTAAAAAACACTCAATAATCTCTAAAACTGCATAAGACCCGTAGGCTCCATACCATCAGGAAAGCAACATTCTATTTACAACAGGTTATAATGGTATTTTGTAGTTCAAACGCATTGTTCGAGCAGGTATACCATGCGATATTTAACAGACTTTTTTTCTCTTCAAAAAGTAGCAAAAAGAAAATTCTTAAATTATTCAATAAAAGAGAAACATAATATTTACAGAAGACTACAAATAAAATGCACTATCATAATACATAGATGGGATCCTTATAATGCATGAAGTTCAACTCTGTGTTCACTGAGGTGTTTGCTTGCTAATCTTCTTTAATTTTCTCTCTTCTGCTCATTGTTGGGCTTCTAATATGTAATCTGGGTTTCTTATTGGCATAGATCTACTTTGTCTTGGGTCTATAATTTCAGGAATGATGCAACGTTTGTAAAACCAATCAAGTAACGGGAAAATACTCTGCCAAAAGAAGAGTTCAGTTTTAATTCCTTTGGGGGTCCATACTGCAAATAGACAATATTGCCTTCTTATAATATGAAGCTGCCCTTGAAGATGGTAAAAGAAATTGTGTTTGGTGTCAAAGTTCCCTATTTCTCCATTCCTTCCCACTTTCCAACAAGTTATCTTTTTCAATTTGATAGCCTCTTCCGGTGTAAGATTTTTGGCAGAAGATGGACATTTTATTTCAATGACACCATCCTCAACAATAAGTCCATTGGGACTCGCTCCAAGAAATGGATGTTCCTGGTCAATGAACAGGCCACACTTTTTAACTTCTTTCCCTATTAGCTCCGAAACTTGTTGACGGGCAGTGTCTTTGTGTCTTCTCCCATATTCCATTGCAAGACAGTCAAACATTGAATACAACATCTGTTTGACTAATGACCGGCATCCAGTTGTCGCCTTCATTTTACAAACATTTCCGAAATATGATGAAGTTAGCAAATTTTGTCTTATTTCTAGCCATTGACTGCTCTCATTTTGTTGAAGTGTGTTAGTTTTAATGGTTTTAACTCTTCTTTGGACTTGTTTAAATTGTTCAAGTATTCTTCAGATTCTTTTTCCAGTAGGTATTCATCCAAATCTGGGCGCTGCGCCATTACACCATAATCTCTCTCTTCATTCTGCAAGTTTGGGAATAATGATTTTCTGCATTTCTTCCTCTGTTTACTTCTTTCAATTTTCCTCTTTCTTTTATTTCTTTTTTTTTTTTTTCAAACAATCCAGGACTACACCCGTACATCTCCTTGTGAAGATGGTAATGTGCTGTACGACAGCTGCAGAGCACCTCGCTTCATATGAACTCTTGAGAGCAAAGTGTATTCTTTTGCCACCAATAAACTTTGCAACTATTGAGTTGTAGTGTTCAACTGTATTGCTGGTGATATCTTCAAGCAGGCTCTCAAATCCCTCACAGCAGCCGATATCTGATGGTAGAGGCCGTCGTAAGCAAATGAGGTACCACATTTATTTCATCAGAGGAAGGGACTGGTTGCAACTCACAAAAGTAGCCCCATATGGCACATTCTTTGTGTTCTCCAAAGATGTGACTTGGGATATTTAAAATATCAAGTTGCAGCTCGTTGATTTGTTTGTTTGGATCTCCATTTTGTTTCTTCCTAAATCCTACTGCCTTTGTGACAGCTGTTCTACAATGCAATATACTATCACCAATCTTTTTCCTCAACCACACCGTATTTTTTCTTTCATGCTAGTTGTTGCAATAGACCTTAACTTACTTGAAAAATTTCTCTGTAAGTGATTTTTGCATTCAATTTTCTCTACTGTAAGTGACTGGTAAGGCCTGCTTTCTAATTTTTTTTTATGTATGCTACTATCACCATCAGCAATAAGACGAGCATACCATAAACCGTACATCTCTTTGCTTCGCAGGAAACCCTCTGTAATAATAGCAGGCTTCATACTTGAAGAGCTCTGGCCTTGACTCCAGTTCTTGTAGCATGTGTGAGGTTTTGGTTCCACCCCAGCTGTATTGGCTCGGGCACAAGGCGTGCAATATTTGTTCTTGACGCCGACATACAGGAGCTTCCTCGTAATGAGGTCGACTATTGCAGCCTGAAATAAATAAATAAATAAATAAATAAATAAATAAAAATAAATAAATAGAAAGAAATACATTTAAATCATAACTTACCACTCCAGAGGGTGATGAGTAGTTGGTCCGGAACGACCTCTTGCACCAGCTACCATCGGCAATGACCATGATCAATGGTGTCCCATCCTTGTCAATATCTCCATGTTCTGATGCCAGTTTTGATTCTTCCTCAGCAGGTTTCTTCATTTCACATTTGGCTGTCATGTGCCATTTATCGGATAGAACTTCTTCATACCGTCTAAAGGTTTTATCAGTCATTGATGGAATGTTCATCGATGACAAAAGTTCTTCGAGGTGGGCGTGTCCACTGCCTATTGTAATGGAGCCACTGACTGCACAAGTATTAACATCCATTTCATCACTTCTGTATTTTTCTGACCAGATTGTTTCTATATGATTGCACATCACACTTAAAAATAAAACCACATCTAAGTCCAGTTCTCTTTTCTCTCAAAAATGACATATCTTTAAAAGAACACCCACGTGGACTGTGACTATCCAAGTCTTTTACCTGGTCGAACACGTCTCCTATGTTCATAATTCTTCATCCAATTAAAGTAGGTGTGATTACTTCTTGGTTCTGGTTATTAGCTTCATCATTATTATTAATTTCAGGAGAGATGTTTCGTGCCCTGAAAAGAGAGAAATTATTGGTATTGTAATAAATAGTTAACTCGACTGTTGTTAATTCAATGAGTGCAAACCTCCCAAACGTACACTGAATTTAAAACAAATACAGCCAAACACCAAACAACAACAAAATTCAACAGCCTACACTTCATAATAATCAATTATATTACTTGCTTGATATTTCAGGATTAGGCAAACAGCCATTGATTATACCTCTACTATAAGAGTTTAAAAATGTATTAATAATTCTATTACCGTATATGATTTTAAGAAATATGTCTACTTGTAGATGGTGTTGAAGAATTTGGCAACAACCTAGGTCCTAGACCTAATAGCCCAGCAGTCAAGTACTAAAAGAAGTCGGGGGCGGGGGTGCCTGGAAAGTATTCCAAAGTTAATGATATTTTGATATGTTGTTAGTGGGTACTCTGTGTAGTAGAATCTGAGTTTTCATCCTCGAGGACCCTGTGCTAACTTAAGAGAAGTCAAAAAACCTTTGGAGTTTTTTCATGTTTCCACTTTTAACTTCTATACCATGCACTTTTAGTGGAAGACACCTATGATAGGCCCCTTTCATTTTAAGTATTTCCATCTTACAGTAAATGCTCAATTATGTCCACTGTGTTTATGGTAATTTACGCTCAACCACCTCAGCCAAGCAGGCTAACGCTCTTCTTCCGATATCGTAGCCTGTTCATATGCCACTGTATGGCGATACTCCTTATATCCATAGAGTTAGTAAAATATTATTATTATTATTATTATTATTATCATCATCATTATTATTATTTACTAACGTGAGGCACCTGCTGAGCAGACCTTCCACCCCCACTCCCCAAACCACATTTAGTTGGCTGTGGGTGTAGAATTTCAATGTTTTTGGAATGGGAAGAGGGGGTGTAAGTATGGTATCTTGAGGGGAAAGGGGGTTGCGTATGCGAGACGTGCAGGCTCCTTGATGTTTTTGTGTTGCAATTAAGGGTACTTAACACAATTTACATAGAAATGTTGAAAAATGAAATTTATAAGGCAAAAACTTGCATTTTTCTGCTATTTTTGATCATTTGAGAAATTTGTCGTATATTTGAACCACTGTATCTCGGTAACTATTGGGTCAAAAGATAATTTTGACCAGAGAAATGTTAAGGAAATTAAGGAAATGCTTTTGAGTTTTGTGTGGAGGAAAGGGTACCAGGGTAGAGTGTTATCCAGGAATTAGGTTAAGGCAGATGTTGAGGAAAGTAGAAGAGAAGGAGGAGGGAAAGGAGAAGGTGGTAGTGTTTCATGTTGGTACTAACAACGAAAGACAAGCAGGTATAAGTACCAACATAGTTGGGGATGTGTGGGATCTGGTAAATGCAGCACGGGTAAAGTTTAAGGAAGCGGAGATTGTTATCAGTGGAATACTGTGTAGGAAGGATACTGACTGGAAGGTGATTGGGAATTTAAATGAGACTATGGAGTGGGTATGTGGGAAACTGGGAGTAAAATTTCTAGATCCTAATGGGTGGGTGCGAGATAGGGATCTGCGCTCAGATGGCCTTCACTTACACCACAGTGGTACGTATAAGTTAGGAAATTTGTTTAGAAGGGTTATAGGGAGGTACATTCAGAGAAACAGGGTGCACTAGGGAGCAGTGTTAAGGGAACAGGGAACTGGAAATCAAGTAGGGATGACATAAAACTGTTAGTGCTCAACTGTAGAAGTATTGTGAAGAAAGGAATAGAATTAAGTAATTTAATAGATATATACTTACCAGATATTGTCATAGGAGTTGAATCATGGCTGAGAAATGATATAATGGATGCAGAAATTTTCTCACAGAACTGGAGGGTGTATCGTAGAGATAGGATAGGAATGGTAGGAGGGGGAGTATTCATTCTCGTGAAAGAAGAATTTGTAAGCTATGAAAAAGTTAAAGTTGACAAGCACGAAATTCTAGGGGTAAGGCTCATTTCTAAAGATAATAGGCTACTAGATGTCTTTGGAGTGTACAGACCAGGAAAGGGTAGCGCAGATGCTGATTCAGAATTATTTGATAAGATAATCAGCTATATGGGAAACGATAAGGAAAGGAACATGATCATAGCAGGTGATCTCAATTTACCAAATATCAATTGGGAAGGTAATGAGAATGACAGGAAGCATTACCAACAAATGGCAAATAAATTAATATGGGAAGGGCACCTGATTCAGAAAGTGATGGAACCAACTAGAGGGCAGAATATTCTGGATGTGGTGCTGGTAAAACCCGATGAGCTCTATAGAGAAACCAAAGTAATAGATGGTATTAGTGATCACGAAGCTGTTTTTGTGGTAATTAAAAATAAATGTGAAAGAAAGGAAGAGATTAAAATTAGGACTGTTAAGCAGTACCATATGGCTGAAAGAACAGGCATGAGGGAGTTTTCAATAAGTAACTATGATCGGTGGAAAACGGTAAATAAAAATGTTAACAGACTCTGGGATGGGTTTAAAGCAATTGTTGACGAATGTGAAAATAGGTCTGTACCTACAAAGGTGGTAAGGAATGGTAAAGATCTACTATATTATAACAGAGAAATAAAGAGACTAAGAAGGAGGTGCAGGTTTGAAAGAAATAGAGTTAGAAATGGCTGTGGAAGTAAGGAGAAATTGAAGGAACTTACTAGGAAATTGAATCTAGCAAAGAAGTCAGCTAAGGATAACATGATGGCAAGCATAATTGGTGACCACACTAATTTTAGTGAAAAATGGAAGAGAGCAGAAACAGGTTCCAAGAAGGACATTCCAGGAATAATTAATGAACAAGGGGAGTGTGCATGCAAGAATCTTCAAAAGGCAGAAGTATTCAGTCAGCAGTATGTAAAGATTTTTGGTTACAAGGATAATGTCCAGATAGAGGAGGTGACTAATACTAAAGAAGTATTAAAATTTACCTATGACAGCAATGATATTTACAATAAGATACAAAAGTTGAAAACTAGAAAAGCAGTTGGAATTAATAAGGTTTTGGGGGATATACTAAAGACAATGGGTTGGGATATAGTACCATATCTGATGTACTTGTTTGATTTTGCATGAAGGAACTTTACCAAATGAATGGAGAGTTGCAATAGTAGCCCCTGTATATAAAGGAATGGGTGATAGACATAAAGCTGAAAATTACAGGCCAGTCAGTTTGACATGTGTTGTATGTAAGCTTTGGGAAAGCATTCTTTCTGATTATATAAGACATGTTTGCAAAATTAATAAATGGTTTGATAGAAGGCAGTTTGGGTTTAGGAAAGGTTATTCCACTGAAGCCCAACTTGTAGGATTCTAGCAAGATATAGCAGATATCCTGGATTCAGGAGGTCAATTGGACTGTATTGCGATTGACTTATCTAAGGCATTTGATAGGGTAGATCATGGGAGACTATGGGCAAAAATGAGTGCAATTGGACTTGACAAAAGAGTGACTGAATGGGTGGCTCTGTTTCTAGAAAATAGAACTCAGAGAATTAGAGTAGGTGAAGCTTTATCTGTCCCTGTAAAAATTAAGAGGGGAATTCCTCAAGGCAGTATTATTGGACCTTTATGTTTTCTTATATATGTCAATGATATGTGTAATGAAGTGGAATCAGAGATAAGGCTTTTTGCAGATGATATTATTCTGTACAGAGTAATAAATAAGTTACAAGTTTGTGAGTTACTGCAAAATGACCTCGATAATGTTGTGAGAGGGACCGTAGGCAATGGTATGATGATAAACGGGGATAAAAGTCAGGTTGTGAGTTTCACAAATAGGAAAAGTCCTCTCAGCTTTAATTACTGCGTTGATGGGGTGAAAGTTCCCTTTGGGGATCATTATAAATATTTAGTTATTAATATAAGGAAAGATCTTCATTGGGGTAATCACATAAATATGATTGTAAATAAAGGGTACAGATCTCTGCACATGGTTATGAGAGTATTTAGGGGTTGTAGTGAGGATGTAAAGGAGAGAGCATATTTGTCTCTGGTGAGACCCCAACTAGAGTATGATTTCAGTGTATGGGACTCTTACCAGGATTACTTGATTCAGGAACAGGAAAAAATCCAAAGAAATGCAGCTCGATTTGTTCTGGGCGATTTCCAACAAAAGAGTAGCGTTACAAAAATGCTGTAAAGTTTGGGCTGGGAAGACTTGGGAGAAAGGAGACGAGCTGCTCGACTAAGTGGTATGTTACATGTAATAAATATCATTTTTGGTCCGTATTGATGATATTTGATTGGAATAATAACAGTAAGTTATTTGTTAAATAGACCGCCTAATCAGTACAAAGTCTAGTCTTGGATGATTTACGTAGATCTGTTAACTAATAGTGGTACATGTTTCGCCTTATATGAAGGCATCATCAGCCATTGTCTTAACTTTAGATTGAAAATAAGCATGTAATTAACATGTAATAATGAAATGAATTGTAAAAATCTTGAAGAGAGTTGAAGTAAAATAACATTAAAAATAACACTGATGGTTTAAAAATATACAATGTTATGAATTACAATGGTGGAAGTATTAACAAAATTAACATTAGAAGGCTGCTATGATAAGTACAATGGATAAAACATCTGACTTATACAACAAGTAGTAAGATATCTATAAAAATAAAGCTGACTGTCCGGCGGTTACAATTAGACGATAGCGAAAAATCGTATATATTCAAAATAAAGAAGAGAGAATAATAGTCAAAGGTTGGTCAAGAGATCCGAAATTAGACATAATCATGAAGATAAAAGATGAAAGTCATAGGCATATGGTGAAGTTGTAGAACAGATTGAAGATATGAAGTTGTAGAATAAAAGTTGAAGAACAGTTTTAAATTGGATCTCTATGGACCATCTCAATTTGAAGCAATGCTCAAATGTTGCAAAAATGTGAGTTTGTTGATATTCTAGTTGAAAAGGCATATAACAGTGGAATCTGTAAAAGGAAACAAGAAACATAGAGTTAATTGTGTTAAAAGATGTTTTTAAATTATTGAAGTAGAATCGTGTACACTTACCATTTGACGATGATGAAGATAACTTGTAACGTTATGAGTTAGAAGGATTTGCAACAGTAGACTTCTTACTACGTGTGTTATAGCTGAAGGTTTGTGTTGGAGGGGGATCTGTTTGTGGTGATGTAACTATTGGTTTGTTTGTAGTACTTGGAGGGGGGCTGCTATTAGTGGGAGGGAAGGAGGAGAGTGTATTACTGTGCGTGTTGTATCGGTGTAAGGCCATTGGAGGGAGCAATGTTACAGTGGGTGTGGCTATGTGTTTATTGGTTGCATTTGAATTAGAGGTACTAGCGGTGAGGGGAAGGGAGGGGAGTGTATTAGCTGTAGAGGAGGTGGGAACGCTAATTGATGTGAGGTTGAAGATTTTAAAGAATATATTGGTGAGGGGAGTTGATTCTCGTAATAGAATAAGAATCTGTTCATACATGGGACTTTTTTTTTATCAATAGTGTCATTTAGGTTCTTATCTTTATTAAAATGCTAGTCGAGGAAAATGAATAAATTTTCATATTCTGTCATAAGTTTACTTTTATCGACTCTTTTGAGTATATGGAGGTCTTGTTCTATTGTGGTGAATTTAATGTGAATCTAAAGTTAAGACAATGGCTAATGATGCCTTCATACAAGGCGAAACATGTACCACTATTAGTTAACAGATCTATGTAAATCATCCAAGACTAGACTTTGTATTGATTAGGTGGTCTATTTAACAAATAACTTACTGTTATTATTCCAATTGAGTGGTATGTTCCGAGCTGTCAGTGGAGAGATTGCGTGGGAGGACATCAGTAGACAAATAAATTTGAATGGTGTCATTAAAAGTAGGAAAGATCACTATATGAAGATAAAGTTGGAATTCAAGAGGACAAATTGGGGCAAATATTCGTTTATAGGAAGGGGAGTTAGGGATTGGAATAACTTACCAAGGGAGATGTTCAATAAATTTCCAATTTCTTTGCAATAATTTAAGAAAAGGCTAGGAAAACAACTGATAGGGAATCTGCCACCTGGGCAACTGCCCTAAATGCAGATCAGTAGTGATTGATTGATTGATTGATTGATTGATTGATTGATTGATTGATTGATTGATTGATTGATTGATTGATTGATTGATTGATTGATTGATTGATTGATTGATTGATTGATTGATTGATTGATTGATTGATTGATTGATTGATTGATTGATTGATTGATAAATATGTGTTTTCTGCTAAAAACGTATGGTTTAGAAGTTATAAGCGAGAACATGAAAAAAGTCCCAAAATGTCTAGGTTTTTTGGTTACCCTTAAGTTAGCACGGATTTCTCAAGGTCGACAACTCAGATTCTGCTACACAGAGTACCCATTAACAACATATCAAAATATCATTAACTTCAGAATACTTTCCAGGTAGAAAGTACCTGACTGCTGGACTATAAACCAATAAAGATATTGAATTACAACTTATTTTTGTTTTCGATGTACTTGCGTAGCTGCTCTGGTAGTCTTCTTTTTTTTTCCTTTTGGTAGACAGCAATAAAAAAAAATTTAGTCTATGTTAAACCCATCACATTAAAAAAACACTACACAGCCTGAACCACAATGATTTAAAAAATCCACTAATCGTAGTACCACGGTATAATAAAACATGACAAAAAATATAACATTCTATTCAAAGGTCATAAGCGAGTAACAAAGTAGTGTCAGCGTGTCCCCTGCCGCTTGTTATGAAGCAAGGGTGAGGAAGCGACTGACAGCAGCTGAAGATCTCACCACATCCCTGCAAGGGTAAGAGCTAATCTGTCATCATCCCTCTTCAAGGACAATACTTTGCGATGCTGCGGCATCTGACGGAAACTGTCTGAACTACCAGCACTATAATTCGGCCAACATTCGTAAGTCAATAAGCAGAGATTTATTAAAATCATGATTAAGTATATGAAGAATCCCTAATTTTAAAGTATGTTAAAGCAGCCAATTAGAGAAAAATATAAACTTTCTTACGGTATTGTTTGCTTCTGATTTAAACACCATCTTGACTTAAAACAAGTTTAGGAAAAACGCAGTTCAGAGCTCAATTTTATATGGAGATTCATTATTTTAACTACCATTTTTATAACTATACTTGCATTTCTTTTTGAAATGCTTTTACACTAATGAAATTTGTATCACAGATTACTGTACGTTATAAAAACAAAATAATTTTTCCTTGTTCCGTTTCCTTACAAAAACTCTTAAAAACTTTTGACCCATGATACAACAACTACTGGGCTGGTGGCCGGCCGTTCCAGCTCCGGCCACCTCTTAATATTAAAACTTCACAGAGGGAAAATGTCTGAAGCAGTACAGCTCTAGTCACACTAATCAAGTTCATGTCTCACTGAATGAGCGCTGCAGGCTCTGGGTGTTTAAAATTTTGCAAAATCCATTGATAGAAAATAAAAATAGCTTTTGCCTACACAATTATTTCATTTCTTTTGGCAAAATTATTGGACTAATTGGAGGCCATGTCCTCCAATTGCTCTTCCTCCTAGTATTTGATGAGAAAGGGCAGCTCAGAAAAAGATATGGAGAACTTAATGTAAAGCATCTTATGTAAGGGCATAGCTTTGTTCATTCCAGCTTCAAATATACTCTGTCTATTTACATGCATGTACTCAGACTTATCCCAAGTCATCTGCTCATCTACAGCTTATCCCTTGACATTGACAAATTGAAATTGAAATTAACATCAGTACATGATATCTAATGAGGAGATACTCCATTGAACCTCACCAAACACAGGAAAGCAGCCTATTTGATCACATCTTCTGAAATAACAAATACAGCTTGATGCAAATGTTACAAATATTAGAATTAAACGGTATTGATGGTTTTCACTTTACAAAGGAAAAAATTAAATGTATCCTCCTAATTCAATACAAAACAAAATTCCATCATTAGATGGAGCAATTTATTCATTTGATAATTCTAACATGTATGCCAATGTGCTCGTTAACAACACCATACAATTGATCAAGAACAATCTTTCCAAATTCAGCAATTTAAGTATAGGCGAAATAGATGAATTTATTCGGATTCTGAAGTTTACAATGAATAACAACTTCTTCACTGCTTTTCTTTGGATTTTTTCCAGTTCTTGAATCAGGTAATCCTGGTGAGGGTCCCATACACTGGAACCATACTCTAGTTGGGGTCTTACCAGAGACTTATATGCCCTCTCCTTTACATCCTTACTACAACCCCTAAACACCCTCATAACCATGTGCAGAGATCTGTACCCTTTATTTACAATCCCATTTATGCGATTACCTCAAAGAAGATCTTTCCTTATATTAACACTTAGATACTTACAATGATTTCCAAAAGGAACTTTCACCCCATCAATGCAGTAATTGAAACTGAGAGGACTTTTCCTATTTGTGAAACTCACAACCTGACTTTTAACCCCGTTTATCATCATACCATTGCCTGCTGTCCATCTCACAACATTTTCGAGGTCACGTTGCAGTTGCTCACAATCTTGTAACTTATTTATTACTCTGTAGAGAATAACATCATCCACAAAAAGCCTTACCTCCGATTCCACTCCTTTACTCATATCATTTATATATATAAGAAAACATAAAGGTCCGATAATATTGCCTTGAGGAATTCCCCTCTCAATTATTACAGGGTCAGATAAAGCTTTGCCTACTCTAATTCCCTGAGATCCATTTTCTAGAAATATAGCAACCTATTCAGTCACTCTTTTGTCTAGTCCAATTGCACTCATTTTTGCCAGTAGTCTCCCATGATCCACCCTATCAAATGCTTTAGACAGGTCAATTGCGACACAGTCCATTTGACCTCCTGAATCCAATATATCTGCTATATCTTGCTGGAATCCTACAAGTTGAGCTTCAGTGGAATAACCTTTCCTAAAACTGAACTGCCTTCTATCGAACCAGTTATTAATTTCACAAACATGTCTAATATAATCAGAAAGAATGCCTTCCCAAAGCTTACATACAATGCATGTCAAACTGACTGGCCTGTAATTTTCAACTTTATGTCTATCACCCTTTCCTTTATACATAGAGGGCTACTATAGCAACTCTCCATTCATCTGGTATAGCTCCACCTACCAAACAATAATCAAATAAGTACTTCAGATATGGTACTATATCCCAACCCATTATCTTTAGTATATCCCCAGAAATCTTATCAATTCCAGCTGCTTTTCTAGTTTTCAACTTTTGTGTCTTATTGTAAATGTCATTGTTATCATATGTAAATATTTATACTTCTTTAGCCTTAGTCTCCTCCTCTATCTGGACATTATCCTTGTAACCAACAATCTTTACATACTGCTGACTGAATACTTCTGCCTTTTGAGGATCCTTACATACACACTCCCCTTGTTCATTAATTATTCCTGGAATGTCCTGCTTGGAACCTGTTTCTGTCTTAAAATACCTATACATACCCTTCCATTTTTCACTAAAATTTTTATGACTGCCAATTATGCTTGCCATCATGTTATCCTTAGCTGACTTCTTTGCTAGATTCAATTTTCTAGTAAGTTCCTTCAATTTCTCCTTACTTCCACAGCCATTTCTAACTCTATTTCTTTCCAGTCTGCACCTCCTTCTTAGTCTCTTTATTTCTCTGTTATAATATAGTAGATCTTTACCATTCTTTACCACCTTTGTAGGTACAGACCTATTTTCACATTCCTCAACAATTTCTTTAAACCCATCCCAGAGTCTGTTTAAATTTTTATTTACCGTTTTCCACTTATTACAAACTGCCTCATGCCTGCTTTATCAGCCATATGGTACTGCCTAATAGTCCTACTTTTAAGACCTTCCTTTTTATCACATTTATTTTTAACTATGATAAAAACAGCTTCATGATCACTAATACCATCTATTACTTCAGTTTCTCTATAGAGCTCATCTGGTTTTATCAGCACCACATCCAAGATATTTTTCCCTCTGGTTGGTTCCATCACTTTCTGAATCAGCTGTCTTTCCCATATTAACTTATTTGCCATTTGTTGGTCATGCTTCCTGTCATTCGCATTTCCTTCCCAATTGACATCTGGTAAATTCAGATCTCCCGCTGCAATCACATTTCTTTCCTTGTCGTTTCCTACATAGCTTATAAAATAATTCTGAATCCGTGTCATTGCTACCCTTTCTCGGTCTGTACACTCTAAGTATATCAAGTTGCCTATTATCTTTAGAAATGATCCTTACACCTAGAATTTCATGTGTCTTATCTTAAACTTTTTTTAGCTTACAAATTCTTCTTTCACCAGAATAAATACTCCCCCTCCCACCATTCCTATCCTATCTCTACGATACACACTCCAGTTCCATGAGAAAATTTCTGCATTCATTATATCATTTCTCAGCCATGATTTAACTCCTATTACAATATCTGGTAAATATATATCTATTAAATTACTCAATTCTATTCCTTTCTTTACAATACTTCTACAGTTCAACACTAACAATTTTATGTAATCCCTACTTGATTTCCAGTTCCCTGTTCCCTTATCACTGTTCCCTAGGCCACCCTGTTTCCCTGAATGTACCTCCCTATTATCCTTCCAAACAAATTTCCTAACTTATACGTATCACTGCGGTTTAAGTCAAGGCCATCTGAGCGCAGATTCCTATCTCCTACCCACCCATTAGGATCTAGCAATTTCACTCCCAGTTTCCCACATACGCACTCAATAGCCTCATTTAAATCCCCAATCACCCTCCAGTCAGTATCCCTCCTACACAGTATTCCACTGATAACAATCTCCGCTTTCTTAAACTTCAACCGTGCTGCATTTACCAGATCCCACACATCCCCAACTATGTTGGTACTTATATCAGCTTGCCTTACGTTGTTGGTACCAACGTGAAATGTGTCATTCGTCGCTGCTGGAGAGATGACTGCTAAGTCCTTAAGTTCTATAAGCATGCAAAGTGATATTCATGCACCAGTATAAGGTTTCTCATATCAGTTAATTATTGGTTAAGTGTAAGCCAGTGCAGCACTTGTTTTGCTCAGTTTTAGTAAGATTAAATAAGTGCAGGGCTGCAATGTATGTTTAAACCCCAAGCTAATATTTTATCCAGATGGGAACAAAGGGTAAAATAGGTTAGTTATAGGTGTGTTTCTTTTGTTTAATAATGTTTTTTTCCGGTATGAGTTGATTTTGATAGAAATGTTGGGCAGTCTATTCACAGTTTCAAATAGGCTGCACGCCGTCGGCATCATGAGATTTTATAGCGTAGATTAGAGACAGCTTTATATCAGGATGTTTTCTATGCATGAAGCATGAATTTTTCAGCTGCGAGGAGTTGTATGGCAGAGTTATACTCACCGTTGAATACAGAGCAGGGTCTTCAAGGATATTATGTGAGATGCTAGAATTGCCGTAAGATTTTGACAGGGCTGAAATAATGAGAGAAAGACAATCTTTATTCTTTATTATTATTATTATTTTTCTCTAGATCACAGTAAACAAATACCAAATTGATCCGTTGAATGAAAAAAATAACAGCATTCAACTTTAGCCACACACACAAACTTCTACTAACTTTAAAACAAACAGACATAGTTAATATACATACAAAGAAAGAAAAGAACACCACAGATTATAGACAAAGACAAAATGAAAAGAACACCACATAAAAACCTACTGTCCGGCCGAGTCATCACCCCTGGTGAGAAGAAGGCTGCCCTCCCGATGATGACTCAACCGGCCCTGCTCCTGGAGACCTCCTGAAGGCCCCAAGATCCAACCAGATGACAATGTTTTCCCTCTCACCATTCCATTTCTAAACGTACCCCTTGGACATGCCATGAAGTCCGTCGGATTCTCCGGATATGTGACTCCCTCTGATAGGATCACCCAGTAGTCATCCTCAGTGTTTTCATGTCATGTCCCGCTTAACTCTAGAACTGCTGCAGGTTTTTCTGTCAAATGCTGCAGTTATTTTCTTCAACATACACCATGAAAATAAAATCATACCTGTAATCACATATTAATCCTAATAAAGCCATATTATATACCAATAGAAAGATAATAGACTGGTCTAAATGAAGATAATACAAATAACGAAAAATATGCCACGATTTCTAACTATCGTAAAATGAAATTAAGAATTTTTTTAGACAAAGGAAACTGTTGAAATATTTTGCTCAAATAAAGGAATTTGTGATAGATAATTTATTTCTGAAACATGATATTCTGAAACGAATAAGTATTTTCTTACGTATTCCTCCACATTTATCCACTTTTCATTTCGTTTGCAAAATAAAACTCAAATTTTCATCGAAACGAATTTGAGTTCTTTTCACAAATTTCGAACCTACAGCTTATCTTAGTTTTCTTTAGGTCAATTTCTTCTTTCCTGTGTTGTGATCAAATTCCTTATAACAATCTACAAAAATATCAACAGTTCACACTTATTCCTTCGCTGGTTTCTTCAAATATTGACGTACTGCCAATAATAACATAACCTGCACCGACTTGAACATCATACCGGTCATCGGAAATTCCCATTACTTCCAAGGCACCTTGTACTTCGCTGTCACTTTCACTATTTTCAGGAATAATTTTCTTGTCGGAGTTAAAACAATAACCACTGTCACCATCAGTATTGTCACTAAGATCTTCGAAAATCGAGCGCTTGATTTCAGAATCGTCAACAAAGCGGGCTGCCGTCTTGATTCTAAGAACATGTGAAAGTACTTTCACTTCTACAGCTAAATAAACTTGTCCAGACCAATGTTTGTGTTTCAAAGACTTTCAATATTGAAGATAAAAGTATAAGTAATCAGCTGGTACCTTTATTATTGCCATCTGGTGACCAATTATAAACCTACGGCAGAAGAACGACACCGCCTCTCAGAAAGACGATCGCACTTGACGAAACAGTGCACCGTCTTCCAGAAAGACGGTCCGCAGTTCTAGGGTTAAGTATATTTGTCTTGGGCCCTTCCCCACCCCGACTTCTTACGGGTGAGTCCTCCTCACCCTTGTCCCTCTTTCCTTGCCATCTGCACCATCATATCTCTATACTTCTCCTTCACCACCTTCCAGCATAAAATTCAGCCTTAAATATTTTTTGCTAGGGGCTTTACGTCGCACCGACACAGATAGATCTTATGGCGACGATGGGATGGGAAAGGCCTAGGAGTTGGAAGGAAGCGGCCGTGGCCTTAATTAAGGTACAGCCCCAGCATTTGCCTGGTGTGAAAATGGGAAACCACGGAAAACCATCTTCAGGGCTGCCGATAGTGGGATTCGAACCTACTATCTCCCGGATGCAAGCTCACAGCCGCGCGCCTCTACGCGCACGGCCAACTCGCCCGGTCAGCCTTAAATAGTCACTTCAAATATACCCAGTCCTTACCATTACGACCACCCTTACATAATAAACGTCATATAAACAAAACAAAACAAATGGCCCACGGTCAATTCCCTCTAGGAACCATTAGCCCTAGAAAGAAGAAACAAAAGACACAAAGAAAGGCCAGCGCATACTTGAAAATAAACATAGAATACCACATATGCAATCCCGGAGCAAGACTACTCCTTCTACCTGACTGTCCTTGTCGACACGGCACATTCCATCACCGCCATTGTTCTTCTGCTTGACCTACTCCGGATTGCTGAGCCCAGACAACCTTACCTCACCCGCCGTGTCTGTGTTTACATATTTTTTTCTCACTCCTGTTGTAACTTCATCCTTGCCTAACACTGCTTGATCTAATTCAAATACCAATCCATACCCAACATTAAATTTGCCATCTCGTCCACAAAACCACAATTTCCCAACTCTCACAAATACATATAGACCCCTATGTACTACTTCTCTAAAATACCATATAGTTAAAAGATACACACTTCATTATTTACCTCTACCATCACCTCTCAGCCAATACTTTAACTTCACTCTTTAATAATTTATTACAACAATAAATGCACCACCACTTTTCTATACTACTCCAGTACCGTATTTCAACATCCCCCACAGACTTTATTCCTCTCTTGTTGCAACTTCATCCTTGCTTCATCCTTGCTTAACAATACTTGATCTAATTCAAATACCACACCGTACTCTACATTAAATTTACCATCTCATTACCATCTTTTCTCCACCTCCACCTTGCAGCAATGAATACACCACACATCTCTCCATCTCCTCAATTCCACCACAAATAAATTTACATAATACACAATACATACACCATCACCTCACCCTACTTCTCTAACACCCCATTTCATCATACCACACACACTTCATTACTTACCTCTATCATCACCTCTCAGCCAATACTTTAACTTCCCTTCTTTAATAATTTAACACAACAATAAACACACCACCATTTCTTAATTACTTCTCCAGTACCACATTCCAATAAATAACCCTCCACCAACTTCTCATTATACATCCAATTACTACAACCTTCTACCATCACTTCTCCATCACCACATTTCAATCTCTACAATCATAACTCTGTTCCCTCTCCACATTCACGCATTTCATCAATATATAACCATCCACCGACTACGCATTATACATCCAGTTACAATATCGCTTCTCCATCATTCAATATCCATACATATTCATACTCCTTGGACATGCCATGCAGTTGATCGGATACTCCAGATATATGACCCCCACAGGGTCACCCAGTAGCCATCCCCACTGCCTTCATGCCACGTCCATCCTCTAATGCATAATACATCGATACCTAATATTCATCAATATCTAATACTACAACCATATACCATCACTTCTCCATCACCACATTTCAACCTCCACAATCATAACTCTACTCCCTCTCCACATTCACACATTTCATCAACAACTAACCATCCACCAACTATGCATTATACATCTCCATCACCACATTTCAATCTCCACCATCCTAACTCTACTCCCTCTCAACACTCGCATATTTCATCAGTAAATATCCCTCCGCCAGCTACACTTTATACATCCAATTACAACTTCTGTCATCACTATTCAATACTCTAATGTTTTTTACTTCGAGTAATCACACCCCCTTCATTTCCACCTGTACCCCATATGTCTGTCAATTTTTTATTCCTTCCTGCTTCTTTACCACCTCTCTTGGCCGCCGTTTCATCGCTATCTTCACTCTGTTGACTTCCTTTGCCACCAACTTCAGCTCTCTGCAGGTCCCTTAAGCTTCTGCTCCTCCCTCTGCTCCTACTCAGCTCAAGACTCCTCCAGGTTGCCTCTGGCCTTGCCGTTTTCCCCTGCACTTCCCTTACTATACTGCCTTGACTTTCCTGCCTTTCCTCTTCACTGTTTCTGGTCACATTTTCACTTGGTACCTCTCCCTGCTTCTGATCACACAGTACACTGTTACTTTTGGTATTTTGTCTATCTTCCCCACTGATCGCAGCACTTCTCTCTTTTTCTTCATCTTGTTTTATCTTCCTTTCTAAATCCATCAAACTATTCACAGTCCAGATTCTCTTCCAGTTGCTGCCTGACACCACTAGTTCTTAACCTTTGATAGTTGCTCTCAGCCCCTGATTTATAGCTAGAATCCTGTGCTTTCTAAGTATTTTGTCATTTCTAATCGCCTCTCCTCCCACGTCTCTCTTAATCCATATTTTTTCCCTCTGCACATTACCCGCATTGCCTATCACAGCATCAGCCATCAGCGTAGAAAACAGTTGAACTTTGATAGGCCTGTTGCCCCTAATTCTTCCCACTCTCTGCACATCGTCTATGTCCACTTCACTAAAATTAACTTTCATTTTCCCCTGTATTAAGTCCACTACTTTATAGGTTGTAATCACTCTGTCTTCTCTCCGCTCCTCCGGCACACCATATATAAATAGGCACTTCTTCCTGCGATTTAAAGTGTTAGCTTCCCCTTCTGCTTTCAGTTTCTGCGTCTCCTCTTCTAATCGTCCTATTTTCTTTTTCAGTGTTGCCACTTCTTCGGCATTACTCCTCACTTGAGATGTTATATCTTCAGTCCTTTCCCGTAGCCATGCCTTCATTTTCTCGAACTCCCTGGTTTGTTCTTGAATCAAATTTTTCAGTTGCTCAAAGGGGCAGGCTTCTTCAACCACTTCTTTTACAAGGCTTATGAATTCTTCATAGTCTGGCCATTCCTCATTTCTACTAGATGATGGACCTGGGTTCAGCTCGACCCCCCCAATCCATAGCAACATCATAACCACCGCCGCTGCAAGCAATAATTCTCCTTTAATCTCCATTTCCCTTTTACACCCACTGATTTTGCTTCTTCTTTCTTCTTTCTCCCCTGCCATCTTCTTATAGTTGCTCTGTACTGTTCAACACCAATCATTGTCGTTACAACTCCACACAACCTTCCAGCACTCCACACTCTCTCTCCCTACTCCCACTCCCGTGACCCTCCACGCAATACGTCCGCGCTCGACCGTGGCTAAAGCTGAACTGGAGAAAGACAATCAAGCCATAGTGTTTACTGGGAGCACTGATTTATAGGTGTTAATAAGCCAGCTTGTGATTATGCACATAAATGTGTTGGTTGTGCATTAATTTTGTCAGAGAGAATTTGTGCCATAGTGCAGAGATAAGGAGATGGTGTGGTCCTGACCATTTGTTAGCTCCCAGGTAGAAATCTGCATGTCAGCTGTACCCTGTGAGCCCACTATGGGTCAAAGTACATTTACGAGAGGTCCCGTTAGTTCCACGAACTACTGTCTACCTGCCCCAGTTATTTAAATGTTTTTGCTTTCCAGCTGATCTCTCATGCTGTATGGAGAAAGATGGCAGTGCTGTGTCTTGTTGAGACATAAATCTTTGGAGCCTGAATATGTCAGAATCGAATCTCGATGCCTCTATCAACTTCAGTGCATATTTGTGTGTATTTTATTTTGCAGGTATGATTTTGTATGTGTATTTTGTGTTGTTTAGCATTGCCCTGTGTATTTTTTTTTATTGTCTTGTAATGTTGTCCTTTGTTGTGTAACGGGGATACATTAGCCTGTCGGCTAATTTGAGGGAAGCAGGTTCTGCCCTGATTCTTTGCTCATGGGTATGGACCCATATGATTAAAATATGTGCTATTTTGGAGGGTTTATTTAGGTGCATCCTGAACAAGTGTTTTGTTAAATATATTTGTGTCTGAGTATTTGGGATGTGTATATGACATTTAGACCAATTACTAGTGTATTGAGTATTATTTTGTGCATCTAATGGATGGTTTTAGATTGAGCTACGGGCAAAGGACTTGGGGACTTAACGAAGCAGTCAAACAATCCAAACAATGTAATGCATTGTATAAACCGTTGCTAAAATGTCAATTATATTATGTACGTATCACTTTTTTCTGACCAATTTTATGGTCAATTTTACATTTATTTGATGAGCTCAATTCTTTTTTTTAGATTAATAAATCTATCTCACCTGAATACCTACAATCTCATTCACTAGTTATATGTACATATCTCCTGTCCATATGCTTTTAGTATAATTTAGTTAGTAGAGATTTTATTGCCCACTTCCGGACGTTCCACGCACTTTTACCCTGAGCTAGGCCGAATTTGAGACAGGATACGGTGCACTACCACTTGGCTAAAATCATGACAAAGTAGAACGTTGTACTATGACAAGTACATAAACGCTACACCTGGGAAGGCCCCTCACTTATCTCTAGGTAAGGTAAGGGTTATTCTGCCCAAAGGCAGGTCCGAACCTCCGCAGAGGTGTTCCTGAGCCGGAGTTTACGTACGGTAGGGTGGCCAGTTCCTTTCCGCTCCTCCATTCCCTTACCCCCCACCAACAGCGCGTGGCAACCCATCCAACTCCTGACTACGCCCAATGTTGCTTAACTTCGGGGATCTCACGGGATCCGGTGTTTCAACACAGCTACGGCCGTTGGCTACTTATCTCCAGGATGATGGAAAATTATTCTAGGGCAGACAAGAACAGGAAGGAGTGCTGTGACGTTATCTCACTCCACTGCTCGACTTTCTTATAGCAGACTTGTTTGGGGAGTTTATGAAATGTCGATAGCATTAATATGGGGGAAGAGAGGCTACCAGTATCAGGAATGCAGGCAGTAAAATTGGAGTTGTTCGTATTACGGTATTATATTTCTTAACTACTTGAATTACAAAATTTGTTCCCAGATTATAAATAATTATATATTTCTATGCAGTATATTATGATAAAATTTGGGGCTGATGACCTAGATATTAGGCCCCTTTAAACAACAAGCATCATGATGACAAAATTAATGTTTAAATCTGTTGATAGAAAATAAAAATGCTTTTGTCCATGTAATGATTTCATTTAATATAATTTGGCAAAATATAAATGTAGCAAAATAATGTAATTATTATGCACATTCACCTACAACTTGGATGATACAGTATGATGACAGGGATAGCTTTCTTAAATTTTCTGTTTCTCTTTTCCTCAACAAGCTTATCAATATTTTTTTTTTTCTTGCTATTTGCTTTACGTCGCACCGACACAGATATGTCTTATGGCGACGATGGGATAGGAAAGGCCTAGGAATGGGAAGGAAGCGGCCGTGGCCTTAATTAAGGTACAGCCCCAGCATTTGCCTGGTGTGAAAATGGGAAACCACGGAAAAACCATCTTCAGGGCTGCCGACAGTGGGGCTCGAACCCACGATCTCCCGATTACTGGATACTGGCCGCACTTAAGCGACTACAGCTATTGAGCTGTAGTGAATGAGAATATTTAATCTAGGACTACATGTTATGTTATGACAATGAATCTCTTGATTTTAGACTTCTAAGTGTGAAAAAAATTGATTGCATACATATATTGATCCAAACATACACAACTTGAGCAGCTAATGCACATAATCTTGAAAATACTGTGACCTCTTGCCTGATACCACATGAAATAAAGGGCTTGCAGTTCTTAAACATCAAAACTCATTAAATCGTCCTGCTTTGTTCTAGAGCTTTATTCAAATTAAATTAACAAGGAAAATCAGAAATCTTGGTGAAAACCATTACCACCACTGTTGTATTTTGTTCAATACAAAATTTCACTTCTTGTCATTGAGATTTGAGCTTGAGATATAGTCCTGAAAGGTATACACTCATAAGTACAGTACGGTAGTCATAATCTCCATTATACCAAGCTTTCCTTATCTTGTCTGTACAGCTAGGTATTTGTAAAGTTATATGCATTTTCCCTCTTTCATACTGCCAAAAAATGTTCAATTGATGGAAAGGAAATGTTCATTAATAATTCTATAAATATTTCAGAGCTATGTAGCCTATATAAGACATTTCTACTGTTCATAATCTGACAATTGACTTGACAAAATATTTTAAAAATATATTTCTTGACCTGTTGCTTAGAAACTTCCATGATTTTTTGTTTTCTTATTAGATCAATGAGCTGCATAAAAAGTTGTTTGTGACTCAACAGAAGAATCAGAAGGAAATGGATAAAATGAAGGACCTCATTTTAGTGAAAGAAGCTACAATAATGGAGAACAAAAAACAACTTTCCTTGTTTGAGGTTAGTTAAAATATCATATATTTGGAACAGCATATTGTAGTGAGGAGCTAAATGTGAGCAAGTTTACTTTACTTCCAGGATAAATTTCAAAGATTGTCAAAAACCTTGAATGAAACACAAGAGAAACTGCTTAGCCAGAGAGAAGAACAAAGTAAATTGGAGAAGGAGATAATTAATCTTCAGGCTGAGAAGTGAGTAAATTTCAGTTCTGTACAGGTAACTTAGTACTTTGCTAATGACTCTTCTACTTACTGAAAATTATCTATATATTAAATTTTTTTATGAAAACTGAAGTCAGTCAGTCCGGCCGTTCTATCCGGTCAATTTCCTTCATTCTTTTTTTAATTGCACAGATGCACAGATTTGTCATCAGGTACTATAAATCACTTAACTTCCATCTTCCTCAAGTTATTTGACTTTTTCAATGTTTTGTCTCTTTGAAGCAATCATATAATTGGTTCTAATTGAGGTACGGAGTTCGTTTTGGCCTAAGAACACTCAGTGGATCAAGCTCTTCCATTTCGGCTCTTAACTATTCAAATTGGTTGATTCTGAGGAAAGTTATGAGTGCACATTCAATTTGACATCTCATTTCTTCAACATTTTTTCTCATTGAAGCAATCATATCTTTCAATGAATATTGAATTTTCACGACCGCATTGTAATCGAAACGGACTTTCAACGTATTAGGTCGTGTTACGTACATGTAGTACGTGTTGAAGAGATGTTAAGTACAGAACAAAAATGGCCAGCCGGACACCAGTGGGATCCGAACGCACAACCTCCCGATTTCGCGTCGGTTGCTCTACCAATTGAGCTATGGTGGCCTCAGCCATCTTTGTTCTGTTTGAAAGGATCTGAGCTACAGGTCTGGCACTGCTGCTAGCACACTGTAGAGTGTGTTTAAGTCGCCCGTTGTGGGGCATGTCAATGAATATTGAATTTTCACGACCGCATTGTAATCGAAACAGACTTTCAACGTATTAGGTCGTGTTACGTACATGTAGTACGTGTTGAAGAGATGTTAAGTACAGAACAAAAAATGGCCAGCCGGACACCAGTGGGATCCAAACCCACAACCTCCCGATTTCGCGTCGGTTGCCCTACCAATTGAGCTATGGTGGCCTCGGCCATCTTTGCTCTGTTTGAAAGGATCTGAGCTACAGGTCTGGCACTGCTACTAGCACACTGTAGAGTGCGTTTAAGTCACCTGTTGTGGGGCATGTCAATGAATATTGAATTTTCACGACCGCATTGTAATCGAAACAGACTTTCACTGGTGTCCGGCTGGCCATTTTTGTTCTGTACTTAACATCTCTTCAACACGTACTACATGTACGTAACATGACCTAATACGTTGAAAGTCTATTTCAATCATATCTTTCGTTCTAATTGAGGTACGCAGTTCGATTTGGTCTAAGAACACTCAGTGTATTAAGCGCTTCCTTTTGAGGTAATAATTACTTAAATTGGTAGATTCTGAGAAAAGTAATGAGTACATTTGTCTCCATGATGAAGATCTCTGAAGGACTTTTTAACAGTTCAGCACGTAGTGTTGTTCCAAGGAACGTTTAATTCAATTTCTTTGTGTAATGTATTTTCAAGTGTTTTGTTGACATAATATTACATTCTAATACCATAGCAGATCATGTGCTTTATTTCATTAACTCTAAACTTTGCAAATACATCCGTGAGGACAGTAACGAACAACACCATACTTTATACATTGCGGGCGGAGCCAGCGGGAAACTGTTAGTATTTATAATTATTGTCTCAAGTTATTGTACCTGTTTTCATTTGTACATCTTTGGGGCTAATGATCTCATTGTTTTATCCCTTAACTATTAATTGACTTCATATGGTCCCTGGGATCATCAAGTTCAATCATTTATCTCCAACTCAATTGCAATCACCTTAATTTTTCCCCCTCTCAAAGTAGCTTTGCAGTAGTTTCAGCACATGTGGGCCTGTGGCTATTCTGGTAGTACATTCATAGTTACCTATGAGTGGTGATTATTGTTTTAAGAGGAAGTACAACTGGGCAACCATCCTCTATTGTCAGAGGGAAGAAAACGGAAGGAGTCCAAATGAAGATGTCACCCAAGGAAAGAAAAGGCACACAAAGGGCCTGAAAAGGAAAGAATCCTTAGGCCTCAAATGCTCTAATACCATCGGTGTCAGAAAATAACAAGACTTGACCAAGGGAGGTCCAGTAAGATAGATGAAAGTGAGGAGTCTGTCACAAGTGGAAGCAATGGCAGGACTAAGCTAAGGCCCCATGGTCGCCAACCCATGCTCCCAAATCAAGAGCACATAGGGGCCCCATTTAGTTGCCTCTAATGAAAAGCAGGAGATACTGTGGGTATTATTCTACTGCCCCCACTCACAGTAGGGGTTGTCTGTGATAAGCAGGATCTCATAAGCACTGTTACACAAATTTCAAACATTTTTGATGTATTCTTAGCAAAATGTGGTTGTTATAGACTACTCAAATTCTGGCTGTGGTTTGATAAATTTATACAATACTTGGATTTCAAGAGTGTTGTAAATTGGCTACAAGCAGATGAAAAAATTCAGCAAAGTATATTGGACTCCAAGAAACATATGTCTCGAAAGGAGAGATGTCAGATCATGATACTGACTATACATCCAATGATCACAACAGAGATACTGAGGTAAGTACACCAGAAAACAATATTGATGTGCATCTGGAAGAGATATATAATGGTGAAGTCATCCTACTATGGAAAGGCTAGATTCACAGGGGCTCCTCCGATCAAACCAACAAGAAACATTGGAACCTTTTTGGTCATGATTTTGAGATGGACTACTATTCAGAGCTGGCTGGAACAAACAGAGAGAAGTATATGGAGTATCTGGAGTGATATGCAAATAAAAAAATATAAAAATTTAAGAAAATAAAAAAGTATACCACAGTTGTAACACCCATCATCATCTATGGGTCAGAAACATGGGGTTTACGTAAAAGGAGGAAGCTTTTCTGGAGAGGACAGAAATGAGGATGCTAAGATGGATCTTGGGTATCTCTATGACTAAAACGGTTTTGTGATCACTTACACCAGCAGTCACTTCAGTTTCTCTATAGAGTTCGTCTGATTTTATCTGCACCATGTCTTGAATATTCTTCACTTCTAGTAGGTTTCATCAATTTATGATTCAGCTGTTATTCCCATATCAACTTACTTACCATTTGTTGGTCATGATTTCTGTCATTCTTATTACCTTCCCAATTAACATTTGGTAAAATGAGATCACTCACTACAATCACATTCCTTCCTGTGTCATTACCCATATAGCTCATTATCTTATCAAATTATTCTGCATCTTTGTCACCTCTTCCAGGTCTGTACACCCCAAAAAACATGAAATTGACTATTATCTTTAGAGATGAGCCTTACACCTAGAATTTCATTCTCATCCATTTCATTTTCATACCGTACAAATTCTTCTTTTACCACTATGAATATAGCCCCTCATATCAATAATAAACACTCCATTTCTGGGAGAACATTTCTACATCCTAAATATCACTTCTCAGTCATCAATCAATCACCACCGATCTGCATTTAGGGCTGTTGCCCAGATGACAGATTCCCAATCAGTGTTTTAACTAGTTTTCTCTTAAAATTTCAAAGAGTTGGAAAGTATTGAAGATTTCCCTTAATCATATATTCCATTCCCTTACTCCTCTTCCTGTAAATGTATATTTACTCCAATTTGCTCTCTTGAATTCCAACTTTATCTTCATACTGTGATCTTTCCTACATTACAAACTTCCCTTAACCTTAGTTGTCTACTAATGTCAATCTACGCCATCTCAGCTCAGAACATACTGCTTAATCGAGCTGTTTCTTTCCTTGATCCCACGTCTTCCTAGCCCAAAATTTGCTACATTTTTGTAACACTACTCTTTTGTCAGAAATCTCCAAGAACAAATCATATTGCTTTCCTTTGGTCCGGACGAGTTGGCCATGCGGTTAGGAGCGTACAGCTATGGAGCTCGCACACGGGAGAGAGTGGGTTCGAACCCCACTGTCGGCAGCCCTAAAGATGGTTTTCCATGGTTTCCCATTTTCACACCAGGCAAATGCTGGGGTTGTACCTTAATTAAGGCCACAGCCGCTTCGTTCCCATTCCTAGGCCTTTCCTGTCCCATCATCGTCATAAGACCTATCTGTGTTGGTCCGACGTAAAGCAAATATCAATAATAATAATAATGCTTTCCTTTGGATATTTCCCAGTTCTTGAATCAAGTAATCCTGGTAAGGTTGCCAAACTCTGGAACCATACCCTAATTGGGGTCTTACCAGTGACTTATACACCCTCTCCTTTAACATCCTTAATACAACCCTTGAATACCTTCATAACTGTATGAAGAGGTCTGACTGCTAACCCCAATGAACATCTTTCCTTATATTAACATATTAACACCTAGGAACTTGCAGTGATTATCTCCCTCGACTCCTATTACTGTACATGATCCAACTGCTATTACAATATCTGGTAAGTACATGTCTATTAAATTACTTAAATCTATTCTGTTCTTCACAGTACTTTTACAGTTTAACACTTACAGCATTTTATCATCCTTACTTGACTTCCAGCTCCCTGTTCTCACATCATCGCTGCCTAGTCCACCCCATTTCCCTGAATGTACCCCCTATAACCCTTCTAAACAAACCTCCTAACTTATACGTACCACTGCATCTCAACGCAAATCCCTATCTCCTACTTGCCCATTACAATAAAAAAATCTCACTCCCAGTTTTCCACAAATCCACTCCACAATATTTAAATCCCTGATCACCTTCCAGTCAGTATCTCTCTTACAGAGTATCCTACTGATAACAATCTCTGTTTTCTTAAACTTCTCCCACAAGGCATTAACTAGATCCTCACATCCCCAACTATTTTGGTACCTATTCCTGCTTGCCTTAAGTTGCTGGTACAAATGTGAAAACCTACCCCCTACTCCTTACCCTCCTCATTCCCTTCTACTTTCCTCAACATCTGCCTTAACCTAATTCCTGGATAACACACTATCCTGGTTCCCTTTCGTCCACACACCTTTCCCACACACCTAACAATAGAGTTGCCTATGACCAGGGCCTCAACCTCACCCACCTCATTAGACACCCTTCTCTCCTTGTCTCCTTTAACTTCCGCGACTGCTGCAGAACCCCTTCCTCTTCCCTTCTCTCCCTCTCATGACCCTGTCCCATCTCCCTCCTCCTATATTCTACTCCAAGTTTCACTTTCCTACCGTTCCCTTTTTGCTTGCATCGTCCCTCTTCTATTAAGACTTTTCTGTTCCGCATATTTCCTCTGCGTTCTACCTGCAGTGACTCATACCAATTCCTCACCGATACCTCTCCTGGATTCCCTCCCTGTGAGAATGATTAGCCCTTAATTTCATTCCACTTAAAACATTAGCTCAAATATTTTTAAAAATGAATTGTTTATAATTTACATTCGTGTAAATTATTACAATATACATCAATGTAAATTATTGTAAACAATTAGTTTTTAAAAATAGTTTTAATATAACGTCCACTTCAGAGCTCTGACTTAGATTATAGAATTTATGGAGATTATAGAATTTATGGCTGATGATGCCTGTGATGACAGGTGAAACATGTACCATTACAACCTCAGAATGATTATATAAGTCTTAAGACTGTAAAGTATTGAATAGGTGGTTTTAAATAAATTAATTGTAAAAAGTTTTAATATATTGAACTTCAATATGGTCTAATAATGAGATATTAATCACTTGTAATACTCTATAGAATCAATATAAATGTCTGTTAGATGCCAGATAGAGGGTAACCCATAGCTAGATCATTTTGCTGGTAAACTGTACTGTTAAAAGAGTAATACACATTCTCCCATTACAATTAAGAATACCTCCCTACACCCTAAGGCCCAAAAACAAGCCTCATTCTATAGCTTGATTTATAAAACCAAAACCAAACCCCATAGCTCAACAGCCCTTGAAGAGCCTTGGCCTACCAAGCAACCGCTGCTCAGCCCAAATGCCTGCAGATTACGAGGTGTCATGTGGTCAGCACGACGAATCCTCTTGGCCGTTATTCTCGGCTGTCTAGACCGGGGCCGCTATCTCACCATCAGATAGCTCCTCAGTTCTAATCACGTAGGGTGAGTGGACCTCGAACCAGCCCTCAGGTCCAGGTAAAAATCCCTGACCTGGCCGGGAATCGAACCCGGGGACTCCAGGTAAGAGCCAGGCATGCTACCCCTACACCACGGAGCTTGATTTATAGAGCTCTAAAAATTCCTCTTTCTTCAAACAACTTAAAGGCTGAATTGAATTATATAAGGAATCTTGTCAATATTAATTATTTCAAAGTTGACATGGTCAATCGTCTGATCAACAAAGTAAAAACGAAATTATCCACAAATCTCATCCCAGACAAGCCTAAAAAAAAATTTTAAAAAAATTAAAAAAAAAATAAAAAAAAATAAAAAAAAAAAAATTTGCTACATTTACTTTTAATAACCCCACCATCCATCAGATCACTAATACCCTAAAGAAGCACAATATTAATATAGTTTTCAAGATGGTCAACACCAATCAAAACATATTTCTTAACCACAATAATGTCAATTGCAATAGCAACATTTACTCAAGATCTGGTGTATATAGATTAACTTGTTCACAGTGTGGATTTTCATACGTTGGTCAGACTAGGAGGAGCTTTTCCACGAGATACATAGAATACTACAACGCCTTTAAACATAATAAGTACTTGGCCATGAGCCTGCACATTTATAAGACAGGACATCACTTTACAACAATAGAGAAGGATCTTACTATTATTAGATGTATCAGTAAAGGAAAGTTAATGAACAAAATAGAAAATTTACACATCGTTTTGGACCAAACCTATAATAACAATCATAATCTAAATGATGTCACAGAAAATAAAAATCCTTTATATGAATTAACACCCAAATTAATACATATCATGAATTCACACCAGAATAAAATCCCAAATCTTTTAAAATCCTTTCATCGAAATGTTTCATCCACCAAGCCAAACATTAGGTCTACCCACACCATCCGCATTAATGCCCCTCTAGTAACAGCACAGGCACTTAAGGATCAACCTAACCCCTCTCCCCCTCTACACCCCACCCCTCCCTTTACCGCACAAGTATAACACCAGGAATATAAATGTTAGTCAGGCAGGAGCTGCCGGAAGAGTCAGACCTACCTAGCACAACCTTGATGAGTAAGTTTTACTTCTCAATTGACATATTAGCTACTTGATGTTTCTTGTCAATACGCGTGCTTCAAAATACTAATTTTAACTTCTCTTTTAATTAATTACAGACAATATCCCTCTCAAAGGCTAATAATCACATCAACAAGAAAAACTATTCACACACGACTGTTCGTAAACTTCAAGGACACAATTTCACATTTAAGCAGCAGCTTCAACTTGGAATCGTGATACCGCTTTACGCGACAGAAAACATACAATTGTATATTTTAAAAAATTACAACATTTTAACAACAACACTCAATCTTATCTAATTTATTCTTAAATATCCAGCTGCTGTTTATAATTAATTGACATTGATTTTATCACAAACAGGTACATTGAACATTGGGACAAATGTACCCAAGAAAGATTACACTCTTTACTCAAGACTGTTACTATCCCAATGATCTGCAAGTTATTATGAAGAGGACCTATTTTAGCTTTGGACTTTTTAGAATCTAAAAAGAACAGCACTAATAATCTTCTAATTTTCACGTGTATAAGACACTATCATTTCTCGATACTTATAATGTGCAATTTGGCATCTTTTTATATTATAATTGTAGCATGTAAATTTAAAAGGTCTTGAATGTGTAATGTAATTCTCATTGTAAACCATGTATGAATAGATAATGTTTCAGACATTTGACCTTAAGATTAACTACAGGCTGATGATGCCCTTAACAAGGGGCGAAACCTGTCCCCGAGAAGTTTATGTAGTATTATGTAGATTTCAACCACGTAGCACGTGGTTTGTATTGAATAGGTGGTGATAATAAAATAAATTATTTTTGTGATAATTTTGCTTACACTACTCCTTTGTTGGAAATCACACAGAACAAATCGTGCTACTTTCTCTAGAACTTTTTCCAGTTTTCGTTTTAAGTAGTCCTGGTGAGCGTCCCATACACTGGAACCATACTCTAACAGCAATCGTACCTACCTGAGACTTACACACCCTCTCCTTTAAATCCTTACTACAACATCTAAATACTCTCATAACCATGTGAAGAGATCTGTAACCTTTCATAACAACCTCATTAGTGTGATTTCCCCAATGAAGATCATTCCTTCACTCTATTTTGG
The DNA here is from genome assembly GCF_040414725.1 of Anabrus simplex. Taxonomy (NCBI): domain Eukaryota; kingdom Metazoa; phylum Arthropoda; class Insecta; order Orthoptera; family Tettigoniidae; genus Anabrus; species Anabrus simplex. The sequence goes on from NC_090271.1 coordinate 156,663,644, forward strand.
ACTTCTAGCTTAGCACTGCCATGATTTGAGATTATGCTTCCAGGATAATCAAAACTATCCACACATTTAATCCTTTCTCCATCAAGTATTAGATTATACTGGGTACATGTTCTGAGCAAGATCAGAATTTAAGATTAGCTCGGGGGTCAATTACCATGAACCAATCCTTCATTCACAACACACATTCTGCTATCAAAACTTCACCTCTTACCGGTAACACCAACAAAATAAAAATATGATAATAATGAAACTTAAAAATTGGTGAAATTTAAACACATCAACGGACATCCAAGCACTGCACCTATGGATGCTCCTATATGCTGACATTTTATTCGCTACCAAAGAGCATCAGGATATTCAGGAACAAATGCAAGTATGGGAAGTCAGACTTGCAAAACATGGACTGTACCTAAACATGAAGAAAACTAGAGTACATGGAGTGTACATGGTGGCTAGTATTTAAACAAAGCTAAAAAACAAAAAAGCAAAGCAAAGTCATCTCCGTACAGGCCATGAAGGCACTTGGAGGTGTGGAAGATTGTTTCCACTATCTGTAACATCGGCGTTTAGTGGGGTAGAGTGATTAGCTCTCAGCCTGGCTGCCTTTGCGCCCAGGAATTAACCTGGTACTCACTTTTTGTGTAGACTGAGTGAACCTCAGAGACAAGGACACCTCTGGAAGTGGAAATTTCATTTCTTAAATTTTTCAACTTCTTGGCAGGAAATCAAACCCATGTCCTTCCGGGTGAACTAAGCAGTGCCTTTACTGCATTAGCCAGGCAGCCCCTTCTAAACAAAGCTGGACAGTTCAAGTACCTCAACTCCCCCACCTGTGCGGATGGTGACACTATTCCCGATGCCCATGCTCGTGTCAGTGTGGTCCGGCTAAAGTGGAAACAGGCACTGGAGTTACCTGCAGCTGCACAATACCCACCCGTCTGAAGGCCAAGGTCTACAAGAGTAGTGTCCACCCATTTGTCCATTGCAGATCTGAATGTTGACCGGTCACCATCAAAATACATCAGCTCTGAACTCGTGAACATAACCATGGAGTTTACTGTTCAATGGTCTTCTTAACTTGGCCATGTTAACTATATGTAATAAGAGCAGTATGTCTTCCTGTACTCCACAGTTACTGGCGAGTTGTCTGTTTAACAGAAAATTAATTCCTTTGTTGGACAAGTTATTTAAGGAAAAGTTTGTTTTTTTTGTTAAATAGTCTGTTGACAGTGCAAGTGAAATTTGCTCAGTGTAGCTGTATCTTGTGCTTCGTAAATAAATAAATAAATAAATAAATAGATTACTGAGCAAAGGAAGAGGAATTGACAAACAATTTCCACACCACAGTATCTGCCAGTAAGAGGCTTAAACCAATAAAGAGTTTACTTTTCATATGCCTGTCTTTTCAGTGAGGTCTATAGGGAATTCCCCCTCTAGGGACATCATGACCTTACAAGTTATGAATCTCATTATAAAATCGTATTGGATTTTAGAATAAGAAGTTATTATATTAATAAATATTAATAAATATTAATAAATATTAATAAATATTAATAAATATAAAGGACTACAAAAACCAATTGACACAGATCGAGCAGGACTTCAATAAGAATAATACTAGGGATTTCTATAGAACCTTCAAACACAACCTCACCAAGTACACCCCACCAAGTCTACACTTCCGAGATCAAAATGGAGAAGTTGCCTACAACGACAAGGATAACTGCCAAATCTTGGCTAAATATTTTGAATCTCTTCTTAACTGCGAAGAACCAGAATCAGAATTCACCTTTGAAGAATCCAGACATCCCAACCCAGACTCTTCTCCCCCCACAAAAGAGGAAATCAAACAGATAATTACATCATTAAAGAACAACAAAGCACCTGGAGAAGATGCGATAATTGCGGAACTCTGGAAGGCTGCAGGTGAAAAGGCGATCGATAAACTAACTGAGATCATTCGCGAGATCTGGGAAACAGAGAAGATCCCAAATGATTGGACAGCAGCCCTGATTCATCCCCTACATAAGAAAGGTGACAAAACAGATGTAAACAACTATCGCGGCATCTCCCTTCTTGCAGTAACATACAAAATTCTCTCCAAAGCCCTTCAAACTCGGGCAGAAGAGCAACTTGATTCACAGTTGGGTGAATACCAAGGAGGCTTTAGAAAAGGACGATCCTGTGCAGAGCAGATCATGAACCTTAAGTCTGTCCTGTCGTACCTAAAATCCAGGAATAAGAATTTTGTAGTTACTTTTGTTGACTTCCAAAAAGCCTACGACTCCATAGACCGACACACACTCCTCCGCATTCTGAAGGAAATGGGCTTAGACAACAAAACGAGAGCTATCATTCAACAGACCTTAACCAGCACTACGTCCAGGGTGAAATTTCGAACGTCTTTGAAATCAAGACTGGTGTTAGGCAAGGGGATGGACTATCACCGCTTCTCTTCAACTGCGCTCTGGAGAAAATCGTTCGGGAATGGCGCAAGGAGATGTGCAAGGAAGAGGTTGAGAATGGCCTTAGAATAGGATATAAGAAAGATGATCTTATCATAGACTGCATAGCTTTTGCAGATGACCTAGCGATCTTTTCTGATTCCCTGGATACTGCTGAAAAACAAATTAACCAACTGAGAATCCAAGCAGCAAAAGCTGGCCTCCAAATCTCTTTCCAAAAAACAGAGTTTATAACCAACATCAAGCCAGCCCCCAGAGAGCTCATTGTGGAACAGGGAAAAATCAAGCAGGTGGAAAAGTTTAAGTACTTAGGCGAGTGGATAGTACCTAACAACTCTGAGAAAGAAGCAATCATGTGCAGAATCAACAAGATGGAGGTGGCATATCAGCTGTCTAGGAATGTCTACAACAAAAGATCAGTGTCCATCAACGCCAAGCTTAGGCATTATTGTTCGGTTGTACGCCCGGAAGCACTGTACGCAGCAGAATGCCTTGCAATGAACAGAAAAGGTCTGATAGAGAAGCTAGAAGCTAAAGAAAGAAAAATCCTGAGAAAGATTCTTGGACCAATCAAAGAAAATGGTGAGTACAGGAGACGACACAACAGCGATCTGTAGTACCAGCATATGGAGAGGATAACGGACACGATTCGGAAAAGGAGGATTAATTTTTATGGCCATATAGCACGCATGAGCACACAGAGACAAACCAATAGGATCTTTTCCTACTTTCTTAACAAGAAAACCAAGGGACCCTGGTTTATCGAAGTTGAAAAAGACCTTCAAGAAATAGGAATCACACTCGAAGACATCCAGAAACGTGCTCCTCTCCAGAAAAAGCTCCAGGGATACAAGAGGTTCCAAGAAAGACCAAAGTTGAAAACAGGCAAGAAGTGGACTGATGAAAGGAAGGAGGCTCACAGAACGAGAATGCGTGAGTACTGGGGAAGAATTAAAGCTCAAGGATGCAAACGGTTGAAATAACGTGGTCCACAGCAGGCCGAAACGAAGAAAGAAGAAGAAGAAATATAAAGGACTATTGTGTATTGGAAAGGTGTTTTTTATTAATCTTCTTCTTTCTTCTTCTTTTCCTGCCGCTTTTTCCCACACCTGTGGGGTCGCGGGTGCGAACTGTGTCGCACATGTGGATTTGGCCATGTTTTACGGCCGGATGCCCTTCCTGACGCCAACCCTCTATGGAGGGATGTAAGCAATATTGCGTGTTTCTGTGGTGGTTGGTAGTGTAGTATGTTGTCTTAAGATGATGAGGAGAGTGTTGGGACGGACATATACACCCAGTCCCCGAGCCAGAAGAATTAATCAGAAGCGATTAAAATCCCCGACCCGACCGGGAATCGAACCCGGGACCCTCTGAACCGAAGGCCAGTACGCTGACCATTCAGCCAACGAGTCGGACGGAAAGGTGTTTTTTTATTAATATACTTTCTTATTATGACCTTGACGCTGGTGTGGGGGCTTGTGAACCTCTTGATCCTAAGGGCTGTGCCAGCTCAGGATTACCCATGCTGGATTGGCTTCAGTGTAGAGTCAGGCTAAGAAGATGTCCCCCGAGATGCATGGGAGTTGTTTGTGCTCTTTTTTTCTTCATATCTATTTCTCAACTTCTTAAATTTAATTTATCTTACTGTCTAGCCAGCCTCGGGTATACCCCTGTGAGTGAGGGTGGTAGAATAACACCCACGGTATCCCCTGCCTGTCCTAAGAGGCAACAAAAAGGGGCCCCAGGGGCTCTTAACTTGAGAGCGCAGGTTGGCGACCACAGAGCCCTTAGCTCAGTGCTGGCCTTGCTTTCACTTTCTTGTGCCTGACTCCTCACTTTCGTCTATCCTATTTGACCTCCCTTGGCCAACTCTTGTTCTTTTCTGACCCCAACAGTATTAGGTTTGCAAATCCTAGGGAATCTCTCATTTTCATGCCCTTCATGGCCCTTAACTCCATTTTTGAAGTGTCTGATCCCTTCCATCTTTTCTCACTGATTAGTGTTATATAGAGGATTATTGCCTAGTTGTACTGTACTTTCTCTTAAAACAATATTCATCACCACCACACAACCACCACTATGGGGAATGCCACCCATCAGCCTTTCGTTTGTAGGGTGCCACTATTAGATGAAAGGAAGGCAAGGCATACTAAGGATTTTATGACAGCCAGACCACTCAATAGGCCCTCCTGTTAAATTTACTAGAACTGAGGAGGTGGCTGAGTTGACAGAATAACAGTATTTAGGAGCTTGAAGAATGAAACGGCATATTCCAAATAATAATAATAATAATAATAATAATAATAATAATAATAATAATAATAATAATAATAATAATAATAATAATAATAATAATAATAATAATAATAATAATAATAATAATAATAATAATAATAATAATAATAATAATAATAATAATAATAATAATAATAATAATAATAATAATAATAATAATAATAATAATAATAATAATAATAATAATAATAATAATAATAATAATAATAATAATAATAATAATAATAATAATAATAATAATAATAATAATAATAATAATAATAATAATAATAATAATAATAATAATAATAATAATAATAATAATAATAATAATAATAATAATAATAATAATAATAATAATAATAATAATAATAATAATAATAATAATAATAATAATAATAATAATAATAATAATAATAATAATAATAATAATAATAATAATAATAATAATAATAATAATAATAATAATAATAATAATAATAATAATAATAATAATAATAATAATAATAATAATAATAATAATAATAATAATAATAATAATAATAATAATAATAATAATAATAATAATAATAATAATAATAATAATAATAATGCAAAAATATTGAAAAAATAAGGGAGTTTATGGCCTTACAAAAAATAGGCATGAAGTCTTTAAAAAATGCAGCAATAGCTGAAATAAGTAAAACAGGTAAATCAAAATGTGTCCTTTTGTTCCCACTTTTGCTGAAACTTGCTTATCTCTATATATAACTTTTTCGTATGGCAACCTGGTAAAAAAAAAAGGAATTTTTCCAAATATCCAGACTTTACTGATGAATAAGATAGTGTAGTTTCCTGTGCCCAAACAAAAGCCACATAGTTTATCATTCTTCTCTTATGTCCTACAACATAATTTGCTGCCAAAAGTGAATATTGTAAGTGAAAAAGGTACATATTGAAGTGTGTTTACCTACATGATTAATTAATTGTGTGACTTGTGTGCCAGACGAGATTTGAATCTTCGTTTGCATGGAGTGGAAGGTCGATTACGAGAGGAAGTGGCATTAAAACAGCAGCTTCAAGAGACATCAAAACGGCTACTTGAAGAAGTTTCTAAACTACGACTGAGTAACTTGGTTTCTGAGGACTTAATTACATAAACAGCTTCGTCACTTACTCAAGGTATAATTTTTTATACATTATAAAGACCCTTTACAGTTGTATTTAAGAAAATGTAGTAGAAGATACAGACAGTGCTGAACTAAATACCTCTACATTTTGTGTTCTGTACAAAGACTAAGTTATATTCCTTTATGTATACTGTGTTATATTCATGTATTCTAATATTGTCACAGATAATTTCCCTCCACTTTTCTTAAAATGTAGAGGCCAGAATTTGAGGGCGGTGGTAGAGAAATTATGCCAAAATGATGTGACAATTAAAAAAACTCAGAAGTAATCTTGTGATAAATAATGTCAAACACTTCATTCATTTATCAAATTAATATTTAATCTTTAGAGTGCCATGCTCTCTTGTAGATTCCCATATATAAATTGCCAAGCTATTTTGCCCAAAAATGCAGGGTCTTTTTGTTTTTAAAATAACTTTAGATGCATTTGATCTATCTGCCTGTTTTTTTTATTTTTTTGTTTTGAAGCAGAAGATTAGTTCTACCAAAAGTATGTGCCTTTGAACATTTAAGAAACAAAAAAACCTTTTAAAAAATCCTAAATGTTCAAAATGTTTAAGTTGTCTTCTCATGTTTAGTTATTTTGAGTCACTGCCAAAATTCACTGAATTATTTTCACTATCACTATTGTTGTCAGTTTCACTATTTTCACTGGATACACATCGGACTCACTACCATTCATTCTGAGAGCTCACTATCATTCTCACCGGGCGAGTTGGCCGTGCGCGTAGAGGCGCGCGGCTGTGAGCTTGCATCCGGGAGATAGTAGGTTGGAATCCCACTATCGGCAGCCCTGAAGATGGTTTTCCGTGGTTTCCCATTTTCACACCAGGCAAATGCTGGGGCTGTACCTTAATTAAGGCCACGGCCGCTTCCTTCCAGCTCCTAGGCCTTTCCTATCCCATCGTTGCCATAAGACCTATCTGTGTCGGTGCGACGTAAAGCCCCTAGCAAAAAAAAAAACTGTCATTCTTCTTCTTCTGCTTCTTCCTTTTCATTTTTATTTGGACTCTGGTCTACTCATTACGTCCAGTCACTAGGTTGATTTAATTATTACTAATCAAAGGTACTGTTCAAAAGGATAGAATACAGTGCTATTGAGAAACAGAAGTGCGAACTATTTTATTGGGAGAGGTTGTTTAAGGAAGATACGTTAGGAATATTCTAGTCTTCTACCGTACTGTTAGGAACACGTATACATTTGGTAGAGTACAGGAATTTAGCACAGGGTTCTACATCTTCACGCCAGTGTGATCTATCACGGCGTCTTATTACTGTACACAAACATGACCAGATCACAAATAAGGGAGTCAGGATCATCCATGTTAAATTTTGATATTACATTCTTGAAAAAATTTGCCACTACTCTGCTAGGTGAACTGTCGGATGATATACTAAACAAGAAACATTTAGGATAGTTGAAAGCCGAGTGATATTAATTTGGAATTGAATTGTTGTTGCTGTCTTGGATATTTGCCGGCCCCATGGTGTAGGGGTAGCGTGCCTACCTCTTACCCCGAGGCCCCAGGTTTGATTCCCGACCAGGTCAGGGATTTTTACCTGGACCTGAGGGCTGGTTCGAGGTCCACTCAGCCTACGTCATTACAATTAAGGAGCTATCTGACGGTGAGATAGTGGCCCCGGTCTAGAAAGCAAAAAATAACGACCGAGAGGATTCGTCATGCTGTCCACATGACACCTCGTAATCTGCAAGCCTTCAGGCTGAGCAGTGGTCACTTGGTAGGCCAAGGCCCTTCAAGGGCTGTAGTGCCATGGGGTTTGGTTTTGTTTGGTCTTGGATATTTATCACATTGAAACAAGATATGATTTATAGTGCTGACATAATTACCACAGTTACACAAGTTGTTATCCTTAATCTTTAAATGATACAGATGTTCCGGTGTATAGGCATGATTCAAGCAAAGTCTGACTATAGTAGTTACATGACGTCTGGTGTACTGTCCTTTTGCGAACCATTGTTTATAGTAGCAATTATATTTTGAATATTGTATAAATGTTTACCTTCAGATTTAGCTAATTGGTCCCATTATTTATTCCACTTTTCTCAGATAAATTTCTTACAGTGTCCATATGTCAATATGTGGGATTGCAATATGGTATCGTAAGCCTTGTCCATTAGCTACCTCATTTGCTAGTTTATTGGCCATGATATTGCCTTCTATTCCAGAATGTCCTGGAATCAACGTAAATAAGATGGAACAATTTAGTATGGTTAAGTCATACAGTAGTTTCCTTAGGTTTTCTATATACCAATTTTCTGCATTTGTCAGATTTTCTAATCCTTTAATAAAACTGAGAGAATTGGTACATATGAATGCTCCCCTGCCATAAGACGACCAGTAGACGGAGGGGCAGGAGATCAAGACCAAGATCATTTCACGCCCCGTGCACAAAGGAAGATTCAATAGGGTACATCAACGGCACCCGCCGGAAAACTACGTGCCGCAAACAAGACTGCATGGCTGTATATAGGACGCGTGAATCCAGATGTAACCACAAGCGATGTCGTAGACTACATAAAAGACAAGGGAATTGAAACCGGCATAAAATGTGATGAGCTCGTCACCAGAGGTGAGAATAAAGCCTTTAAAGTTGGGATTCCATTTGAGAGGAAGGAGGATGCTTACGACCCAAACTTTTGGTCAGCGGATGTGATCTACCGGCCTTTTTGTTTTTGAGCATGAAATCTCGCAAAATGCAAGCAATCAGGAGGTGAAGTTACTTCTATGGAATATTGAAGGCCTGATAAACGCCACGAACTCAGCGCCAGAAAACATTTTTGACCCATATGACGTCGTAATTCTGGTTAAAACCTTCCTAACTTCAGATTGGAATGCAAGAAATCACAACACAGTAAACAATTTGGCAGAGCAAGGTATGGTGGGGAGGCCGAAAGGAAGAATCACCTGCCTTTTAAAGGCTCACTTCACACCATTCCAAGTCATGTATAAAAACAACAATGTTCTTGTAGTGAAGACTACACTGTGCGTGTTAATATGTGTGTATTTTCAGCCAGGTTTCACATCTTATCAGATCATTGATGAAATAGGCACCGCTCTGAGTATAACAGAATGCGAGGATAACATCATCCTAGCAGGAGACCTAAATTGCCACATTGACATTCCATCACAGAAGACAATAGAGGTCTTCGGCTACTTAGAAGAGGAAGGGATATCTCTGGTAAACAAAGACTGGAAGACGTATGTCTGTTATAACGGCACCAGCACCATAGATCTCGTCTTTTCGAATCAAGGTAAAATTAAGCCAATAAAACAAGACATAATCCCGACTCCCTACCGGAAACACCAACTAGTAGAAACGACTTTCCTACTCAGTCATGGCAACTAACAGGATAAGCCAAAAACATTGAAATTTTCAAGGAAGACTCTACACCAGTTCATAAGTGAGACCGACAACCAGGCAATCTTGGAAAAGGCCCGGAAAGGAGATCTTGACGAAGCAGCAACATGCTCGAACATCTTTTACAGGGCAAAGACATACCAGAAGCCACCATAACACGAAAATCGAAACCATGGTTTGACGAAGCCTGTTACAGACTTCGCAGAACCACATTGGATGCCCTACACACAGCTCTCAAAGATCCAACTGACGATCATCTAAGGGAATATTCTAATCATAGGAAGACATACAAGACTCTCATAAAAGAAACAAGGAACGGTATCAGGAGCAAGAGGAGCGGAGGCTGATAGCGGCAGCAGATCAGTGCCCATACAAAGCATTGAACCCAGGGCAACCAAGATACTGCAGAAGCATCCCTATGGAGACATGGGTGACTCACCTTAGCAAAGTACTGCAGTACAAGGATACTCGACCAACAGATACCCCTGAGAACGAGGGGGACTCTGACTTCGACATGGAGATATTCACAATTGAGGAAGTAGAGTCCGCTATCCTCTGTTCAAAAAATAATAAAGCGTGTGGCCCAGACAATATATGTAATGAGCACCTTAAAATCGCTCTCCCAGTGTTGAAGGAAGCAATAACTTCCCTCCTGAATGGATGCCTCAGGCTAGGAAATATTCCCCATAGCTGGAGAAGGTCCACAGTAAAACTGTTGTATAAAGGAAAGGGAAGCACCGAGGACCCAAACTCCTATCGAGGCATCGCCCTAGAATGCACGCTATTCAAAATTCTAACAAAACTTTTATGTCAACGCCTCAACAGAGAAATCGACCCCAAGCTCCCTGATGAGCAATTTGGCTTCAGAAAAGGAAGATCTACAACACAGGCCATCCAATGCCTTCTAAGTGATATCGAGACAGCCTTGACAGTCCCAAAAGGCAAATTACATGCCATATTTATAGACTTCTCCAAGGCTTTCGACATGCTCAATAGGAGAATCATCATAGAGAAGTTAGGAAAACAAATGAGAAGAAACAGCTATACAAAACGGCTTATCGCGAACATCCTGGCCTCAAATTACATAGAGATAAGCGATGGAATCATAACATCAATCCCAATAGAACAAACAACCAGTGTATTGTAAGGGGACCCTCTAAGCCCACTACTGTTCATCATCGCGACGGCAGATATCACACAGGTAGTCTCGAAGGAAGTAATTCTATATATGTACGCTGATGATATTGTGTTGGCCTTGAGTTCGGAAAAGGAGCTGCAATCTGCATTTGATCTGCTAATGGAATGGGCGGAAGAAAACGAGCTCACTCTAAACGAAGACAAGACTGTGTCAATGACTTTCAGAAAAGGAGGTAAACCAGCAGTTTTTCACATGCACAAAAAACCCCTGGAGAGCGTCTCTAACTTCAAGTACTTGGGCGTGACACTCCAGACAACTTGCAACGTCTTTAAGCTCCACGTTAACGATAGGATCGGCGCGGCTACGAGGGCCATGAATGACATCAGACAGCTGAGAAAACTCTCCGTCAAAACAGCATTGGAACTCTTTCATCTCAAGGTTACACCTGTCGTAATATATGGATTAGAGAATATCTGGACACACCTCAAGCTGAAACACCTGGAAAAGCTAGAAAATCTAAAGGCGACTTTCTTGAAGAAGGTTCTGTGTGTCTCAAAATACATGCCATCAAGACTAGTTTACGAACTAACACGTGAATTATATTACATGGAAGAGCTCCACCTCCACCTGCCGCTACAGTCGACACCAGCATACGTGCAACTCATGCAGAACCTGCAAGCAAAGAAGAGAGACATCTGATGGGATTTTTACATCACTGACGCAATGACCGCAATGACCTGCAACGATTGGAAACGGGGAAATTACGAACTAAGGCACATGGTCACACGCTTCGCCGTACATGGCTTCCATCATAAGCTGTGCAGGTTGAAGAAGTTTCACCAACCAGACACAGAATGTGTATGCGAACGCTGCGGCAAATATTGTGAAAGGTATCATGCGACGCACTGTACACATAGTCTTGAATCCTTGACGTCTTTCTGTTGTAACGACTAGCCTGCTAGCACTTATAATGTATTCTATATTCGTTTTTTCCTTGCCTGTATCATGCTCTATTTTGGCTATTAGCTGCAATAAATATTTATTATATGAATGCTTTTTGGATAGTTGAATATTTATTATATATTAACACTTGATGAACTGCAAATATTTTAGCAGTGTATATAGATGCCATAAGAGGTAATATCAATTTTGTGGATAATTGCAGCTGAGGGGAGCAAAAAGTGGCTCCAACATCAGATGTAATACCAATATAGTTGGTCCGTTATTGGACATTATAAATTTTCCAGCTAACTCATTCCTGATTGCAAGCATTTCGTCCCAGTGTGCTAAGTTGGGCTAATAGATCCAAAATAATTCTTAATGACTTACTTGTTATCCATCCGTTTATATTCTCAGAAATACTGTCATTGTTTAACTTTGTACATATAATATTGGGTAACTGTATATTCACTGCTAACATTATGGAGTACTTAGAGTGAGTTTATGTTTGAACTACATTAGGTCATAAATATATAAATTGAACATATGCCCATAGGAGTGCTGGCTATTTTTCTTGTAATATGTTTCCATTTCCATAATATTCTGCTAATAATTTCAGCTTGGGAAGGATCGTATGTTGATATCTGGCCATTTTCTTGAGAAGATATTTAGTAGATATATATTTATATCTCAAATGTAATGGTGGTTCAGTAACTTCAGCTAGTAAAGCATTTGTGGAAGTCAAGATCATGGTACCTGTAATCATTCTAATAGCTCTATACTGTACTTTGTCTAATCTCTCTTTTGATCCTCAGAGGCCACATCTACAAACTGACTACCATAGTCAAAAACAGACCTTATAATGTTTTTACAAACAGTTATAAAAGAGTATATGGGTCAGCTCCCCATGTTCTGTTCATTAAAGATCTTGATACTTGTATTTTTTGTTCTGTTTTTCGACATATCGCTGCATTATGACTTTTAGAAGATAACTTATTATCTATTTCTACCCCAAAATACTGAATGGTTTGTTTAACGAAGATTTCCTGTTTGCCGCATCTAATGGGTGATTGATCATATATATGTTTTTCGGTAAATATTAGAAATGAACTATTAGCCGGTGCTACCTCTAAACCATTTTGTATAGTCCATGTCTGAAGGACTTCTAACGTCTTCTCAATAGCAATCCGACATTCCTCTATAGTATTTTTAATGCAGTATATTACTATATAATTTGCATATTGTATTATCCAAGCTGTTTTACAGTTTCTTTTTCAAGATCAGCAGCATACAAAATATACCTAATGGGACTCAAAATATTACCTTGTGGCAGTCGAACAGATGCATTACAGCAATTGCTTTGGCGAGTTGTTAGAGTTTATGGAGTAAGATGAAAATATTCACGTTGTCATAAGCACCTTTAATATCTAAAAAAGCAGCAATACTGTGTTGATTTCTAGATTTTGCCAATAGTATAGCTACATATAAAATATTCAGATCGTCTATTGTGCTGCGATCTTTGAGGAATACGAATTGGTATCTCAGTAGAAGTTCATAATATTCTAAAGCCCACATTATTCTGTTTAGTAAAATTTTTTGAAACAGTTTCCTGATACAAGAACTTAAACAAATTCCTCTGTAACTATTTGGATCATGTTTTGGTTTTCCAGGTTTCTTTATAGGTACTAAAATGAAATAGTTCCACTCTATAGGTATATTTCCAAATTCTAATACAAGGTCAAATTTTTTAAAAAGGATATTTTTAGCTTTGGGTGGTAAGCATTTAATCATATGATATATAATCCGTTCTTGGTGAAGTACTTTTCTTATTGTACAGGGACTTAATGCAATATTGAATTCCAATGGGATTATCGGTTGCAGCAATGTTTGAAATTTATTTGTAAGGAAATATTGTCCACACACGTCATGCGCTTGATTGCGATCTGTTGCTGATGAACTTCATATCTATCGGATCCTACACTGTGATTCAGCCCACAATGTAGGCATTTACGCATTAAATCAGAACATGTGTGAGATTCAGGAGTCTTAGAGCAGTTACCGCATCTTGGGTATTTTGTTCTGCAGTTTTTGGCTGTATGCCCATATCGTTGACACTTCCCACACAAAATAGGGCAAAAAATGAATGCCTGAACCTCTAGTATTACATGAAAAATATTAACAAATTCAGGTAAAGTTTGGCATTTACAGGTTAATTTTATCGTTCCCGTAGGAACAAAGTTAGCTTACCCATCAACCGACACACATCGATTGAGCCGTTGGGCTTTAACTATAGGAACGGGGGATTCAATGTACTTGATAATATCCTCCTCAGTTAATTTCTAATCGACTCCCCGAATTAATCCAATGTGATACAAGCTGCATTCCGGAATGAAAGCTTTAAGTTTATGAGAAGTCAAAATGGGGTGTGTGAGAAAAATGTTGGCATTGTCAGCTGAGTCAAACAGAATTTGAATACGCTTTGCACCTTTCGGTTTGATAGATATTATACCTACAATTTTACTATCGTAGAAGAGCCTACCAAGTGCCATGGGATGAATATTTCCACTGTTTTTCTCATCAGCTGACACAACATAGATTACGTACAGACCGCAGTGTCCTGAATAGTAGTAAATCAGATTAGTTATAACAATCTTGTCAGATTGTATAGTGGATGAAGAGTTTTCACCACTGAGAGCTGGTGTGATGTCACTATTATTGGTTGACCGCACTGATTCTTCATGATCAGTATTACCAGAAACGTCCGTGTCCGGTGAATGGTTAGTACTGCCACCCCCACTATTGAAGAGAGCCATACATATACCGTAATGCTTGCACTATGGAATACTGCACTTGTCGCACACGACACAATTAGGAAAGTAGAACCACACACTACCACTGTTCGAAGCGAACTGCGAGATGATGCTACATTCATCAGAACTAACACAAACATTGCCTTGTCAAAGAAGATATAGATATAGAATCCAGAGATGCATAACAAAGAGAGAGCATTACTGCTTCACTAGTGCCATCTAGCCACTTTAAATCCATGGCACATGCAAATGCACATCTCTAAGAATATACAAAGGGGAAATAACATTACCATACCTTCAAAGAGTAAGCATAGCTAGCTTACAAAATCTCCTTTGCACATATGCAATGCTGCGCATTTAAGGGTTAACACTTCCTGTCACTTTTCATAAGCACTTTCACAGGGTCATCTCAAAAAACATTGTGCCAATAGTAGGAAACTAACATAGGAACTGGGGTGCCAACTTGCAGACCTTAAGAACCTTAGCCCTAGCATTAAGTGTGTCTGCCTCTCCACATATCGCTTCAAGGATCATGTCTGGATGCCCGATACAAACTCCTGTATGAAAACTGTATATATTAAAGGAATAGCATCACCTCAGATCCCGAGAGAATTTTCTGCTTATTTGGAGAGGAGGAAGCAGAAAACGGATCCCCGCCATCCACTTTATGGACACCAAGCCGCAGTTCTGTGACTCAGATCTATGAAGTGTCCAGTCTAGAATGCATTTTTGGAGGGAACATTGGAACGTCAGAAATGGAGGAACAAATTGGGTCACTAGAATATCCAGGTCAAAGAAATAGGTCTTAGCAGTGATCAATCCCACATAGAGCAGAGAACTTTCAGCTGCATGAGAATGGGTGTACAATAATACAAGAAGAACATGCAGAGATGAGGCCCCCTACCAGCTGAAGTGGACATTCAGTATAAGTGTGGTGTTATGCAAGATTCAGAACATTTGATGTCCAACCCACAACCGCAACATTCCTGCACAGCTTTAAGATACAGTGTAAGCCAGCAAAGTAGCCATATCTGCTGTTAGATTGTTGTTTGTACGAACATGGATACATGTAAACATACCTAGAGTAAAGGGAATGAATAAAAACAAGCGTCTTTAGACGTACACTCTTCTTCTTATTCTTTTTCTATACTTGTCCTGTGTTTTTTATCTTCTACGGCCTGTCTCTCCCTCTTTCTCCCATCAGCCCAGCTTTCTCCTTGTCCTATATTTTCAACATTAAGAAAAAATGAGTTATGTAGATTAGCCCCTTTAATGATGGGAAATGAATTATCTGAGGTGCAGTGTAGGAGTAACGAGATTGGATAGAATGAGAAATGAAAATATCCAAAGAAAGTACAAGAAGAGCCCTTACAAGGGCAAGACTGAGATAGCAAGGCTCTGATTGTATGGACACATGAAGAGAATGTCAGATAATATAATACCCAAGAAGATACATATGCATGGAAAATGACCAAGAAGGAGAAGAAGGTATAGGTGATGGAAACGGATATAGAAGAGTGCTCAGAAGAGAGAAGAGCACTGTTCCAGTGATGACAGATGTAGTGGTGGGAAGACAGGAGAGAATGGAGAGGCCTATGTTCCAACCAGACCTGGTCTGGGGCTGAAAAATGTGCAAGATGATAATGTGATGATGAAAGAGTACAAATCCTGTCCTCTTGAAGCTGGAAAAGACAAGTGCATGAAGGTAGCAATCTGTGAACATGTGGAGTTTGTCCTTGTCTTTCCTTTATGTTTTGCTTACTCTGCCCACACTAGCCTGTCATACTGTTTGTCCTTTTATGTGGTGGTATCCTCGTTCCTAGCTCTCCCTGTAAGTGGAGACTGTAGAATACATTAACAGTATGCCCTACCTGTTGTAAGATGAAACTAAACTGGGAACCCCCAGGGGTTTTCATCTTGGAAATGTGGGTTGGTGACCATAGGTCCCATAAATAAGTCTGGCTCCAAAGTTCCTTACCTTTATCTTTTCAATCCAACCTTCAAAAGGACAACTCTTGTTTTCTTACAACACTGAAGGTTTTAGGTTTGCATGGCGAGTCTTTCATCTTCACGGCCTTCGTGTCTCTTTCCTTTTTCTCTGATACTCCACTCTTAGAAATTTCAGATCTCTTCCATTTTTCCCTTTTGTCAGAGAGGAAGGTCACCCGCCTCTACTTCCTCCTACGACAATAATCACCACCACCAGTACCACCACCTTAGATTCTTAAGTTTGAAATGTATTCCTACTAATTATTTTGACCAACATATATAGCACATACTTCTCATGCGTATATGATCTCTAAGTAGAATGCAGCAGTGATGTAATTCAGCATTCGAAAAAGTAAAATACTATGGATGATAACATTATCTGCATATGTCTGCCTACCTGAAACTACAATATGGTCTATCAATGTACACCAACCTGCTTTCTTGGTATATGTTAGACCAAAAATCATCTTATTTGAATTGAAAAATGCTTTACAAAACACGCATGGTCTCATAGTAAACAAGCATATATTTCAGAAATAGTATTTTGTAATGCCTTTGTTATTCATACATTTCAGGTACTGCTGCAACGGCAAAGAACCCATAGGACAGTGACTGAAGTTGGAACATAAAATTTCCACCAGAAAAACATATCTATATTATATACTGAAAAAAAATCTAGAATATCATAACTACGTTGTGAATCAATTTTTCAGCAAAATAAATTTCCAGAAGTTCTCAGCATCACCAAGTTATGATATAAAATTGTTTAAAAATATTTGTCATTAAAATATATTGTAAAATTGTAAATGATGTTTAATTTAATGATGTTGTACTTGAAGATCAACATTATGTGGGTGCATTTAATTAGTACCTAATACACAAATTTACATGTTGCCATCCCTTGTTGGTGAAGTATATTTGTGCTGGTCAAAGGCACAGTCTAGTATTTAACATAGCTTTTACAGAACACATTACCTTGTATTGTGTGAGGTTTCCTATTACCTATGGTATTTTGACCTGGGCTTACAAACAGCTCAAGGCTGAAGAAAAAAAGACTACCACAAGTAAGAAATTTGCTCATTAATTACTAATGTTTAGAACTATTTACCTGTAGGTAAAACTTTCTCTGTGGATCAGTGTGTAGAGTACCAGCCGTGGGATACCAATATCACGAGTTAATAATAATAATAATAATAATAATAATAATAATAATAATAATAATCGTATGGCCTCAGCTACCGTGTGCAGACATTTCAATTTGACGCCATCTGGCTGTCTGCTCGTCAATTTCGACGTTCCGTTTTACTCTAGGCCCCCACTAGATGGCAGACCGAGTAAACCGAAACTCTCTTGGGCGTCTATGGCTGAGATTTAATTAATTTTGTCGGGTAAACACCAAATGTGTCACCAGAGATCTTTTACATGCCGACATCGTACGACATGGAGTGTCGAATGGACTTTTTTCCGCCCTTCAAAAATCCGACTACCTCTGCCGGGTTTGAACCCGCTATCTTGGGATCCGGAGGCCGACACTCTACCGCTGATCCACAGAGGCAGCTATCACGAGTTCAAACCTGGCAGAGGAGTAGAGGGGCTGAGCGGGTGCTGAATGGGAGCTGACTCAGCATTTTCCCATGAGGTCTTTGACCCCAGTCAAGTCATTGACCCCATGATGTCATGACCACGTGACCGTGATGTCACATTGTTTACAAACGTGGCCACGTCCTCTTGACAGCTGTCAAGATGACAGTTATCACCATGAAAGACGCTAACCTCACTGTTTTAGCACGTGGGTGCAGCTACCCTCATTGCTGCCATCTTCACAGGTCCTAACCTTACATTTTTAGCCACGTGGGTGCTCGGAATTTGATCAAGTGAACGTGGCTAACCCGACAGCGTCATCTTGACAGGTTCTAACCACATACACTTGTTTGGCGTGGAATTTGAACAAGTGAACGTGAATAACCACACAGCTGCCATCTTGACAGGTCCTAACCTTACTTTTTGGCTACGTGGGTGCAGAATTTGAATAAGTGACAGCTGACAAGCTGCTATCTTGAAGGGTCCTAACCTTACTTTTTGACCACGTGCGCGCGGGATTTGAAAAAGTGAATGCGGCTAACCTCACTGTTGCCATCTTGACAGGGCCAAACCTTACTTTTTTGGCCACATGGGTTCGGAATTTGAACAAGTGAACGTGGCTAACCTGACAGGCATCATCTTGACAGGTCCTAAACTCGTGCACTTATTTTGATGCGGATTTTGAAAACTGTGCATGGCTAACCTTACTGCTGTTATCTTGACAGGTCGGTGCGGAATTCTGAACAAGTGAACATGGCTAACCTCACTGCTGCCATCTTGACAGGTCTTAACCTCATGCACTTGTTTTGGCACGGAATTTTGAAAAAGTGAAAGATTCCTAACCTCACAGCTGTAATCTTGTTGAGACTTAGCCACATGCTATTGACAAGCGGAACTTTGAACGACCCTAACCCCACTGCTGTCATCTTGTGCTTTTGTGTGACGCGGAATTTGTAAACGAAACCTATCCTTACTGCACTGTCAGCATTACATACTTTCTTTGTGCAAGATCCTTGGCTGCCACAAAGAAGATGCTTAGAAGGTATGCAGGGAGAATTGACACCAGAAGGCATCGTGTCAGTAAAGATGTGATATCAAGGGTCTTGGGATCAAGTGGCAGTCTACGTAGAAATTATTCCGCGTCAGAAGAAGAAGGATCTGGATGATTACAACAGACAGTAAAGCAGAAGAAGGAAGAAGAAACACAAGATGCATTAAGCACAACACAGTGCTGAAGTAATGCGAGAGCGACTCTCGGGCGGAGACAAACTTCGTGGGAAAAGGGTGTGTGGTTTTTATTGGGTAAGAATCTCCACACACTTGTTGAGTGCGGACCCTCACAAGTGTCTTATGGAAGATTTTCCACACTACCTCGAAAAATTTATTATTATTATTATTATTATTATTATTATTATTATTATTATTATTATTATTATTATTAAATGGATTATTTGTGAAAACTGATGGCAAGGAACTTTGATGGGGAACATTTTCTACTTTGACTTGTTCAGTGTAGTGATGTGGAAAGAACTTCCTCTAATTACTGCTGTTGAGAATTGTGAATTGCATAGGCCTACATTTCATTTTATTTATGCTGAAATATTCATCCATTTCACAGGGAGTGATGGTTTATGCTGGGAGGTATGAGTGACTTGTTTGCCACAATATTATTCTGTGGCACAGTGATGATGCTTTAAACTTACAATTTATACATTCTTTTGTGTGTATATATATGATGTTAATGTTTGAACATATCATATCATATGTCGTGTAATAATTAGGTATCTCAATCCATTTAATGCAATTCTTAGACTCGCGAATACTATAATTTTTACAAGGACTGATCGATCTTCATTTCCTTTTGTTTTAAGGTTACAATGACACTTCACAATAAAACATGACCAACACCAACACATCAAATATCCCGACATTCTCCCACCTTGGAATTTTCAGTCATTCAACAAAATTGCAACAATCATTCATTCATTACAAAAACCGTGCTGGTCGCTTCACCACTCTTCCACATCTAGTACGGTCTGCCTCTAGGTCTGCCTCTCTCTTCGAGGAATCAATTTTGTGTTCGGTCTCTTAAACTGATGACAGGGAACATTCTAACGGGATCAGACGTTGAACAGGACGCATGACTACTCCTCTCTTCGTACGAAGCCTCACAACTCTTACACGACCGTCCTTCCCAGGTAACAGATCTTCGATAATGCCCAGCGGCCACTCTAGTTTGTTAAGATTGTCCATCTTAATGAGCACAACATCTCCTTTGCTAAATTTTGTTATGCTGCTTCTGTTTCAACCGAAGTTGGCCAACGTACTCCTTTCGAAATCTCTGACGAAGTGCATTTCTCAATAGCAGTCAATAGGCTGCTCTCTTCCTCAGTTGAGATCCACCTATCACATTCAGATTCGGTACACCTATCTCATGGGCTTCTTGCAAAATCATCGCTGGTGTCATTGGTCTCAAGTCTTCAGGATTTTCTGTGTCTGAAGTCAAGGGGCGGCTATTGATAACTGCTTCACACTCGCATAAAACAGGCATTAAATCTTCAGATGTCAGGGAAGATTTTCCCAAAACTTTACAAACCACGTCTTTCATCAGTCTGATCAATATCTCCCACCAACCACCCCACCACGAGGCTGTGGGAGGGTTGAATTTCCATGCAATTCTTCGAATGCTACAATAAGACTCCATCTGCTGCCAGTTAAGCTTAGCCATCATGTTACTCGCACCTCTAAAATTTGTTCCGTTGTCACTATAAATTGTCGAAGGCCTTCCTCTACATGATATAAATCTTCGTGGTCCTGGAAGAAAAGAGTCTGTAGATAGCCATGCGAGCAGTTCCAAATGTACTGCACGGTACACAGCGCATGTGAACAAACATACCCACATCTTCTGATTACCTCTCACAATCAACGGGCCAGCCAAGTCAACACCAACTACTTCAAAAATCTTGGCATCCCTCACGAGATCTTTAGGTAGGGGTGGAGTAAAAACCTATAGTCTCTCTTTCTTATATCTCTTGCAAATAACACATTTTTGCACACATGATCTCACGATTCTTCTTCCATTCAAGATCCAGAATCTTTCTCTGAGAATACCCAAGAGAGTCTGTGGGCCTACATGACAATTCGGAACATGAACACCATAAATAAGACGCTGAACAGCAGGGTGATCCCCCGGCAAGACACCGGGCTGACGAAACTCAAATTTATCCTCCCTCTCTGATACTCTCGTATTCACTCGCAAAATAGCATGTTCGTCCAAGATTGGTACAACTGAAATCAGCTTTTGATCCTCAAGGTCTCAAAAACTCTCATTCTGGATAAGTTTAATAACTGTTCTTTTGCAGTCTTCCAATTCTGAACAAGTCAGTTCTCCACTTTTCCTCCTTTTAGACTTACAGTTAAAAAGAAACCATTTTATCCAACCAATCAATCTCACTATCTTGTGAAGTCAAGAAAAATATTTGTAGTACCAGTCTGACATTAATGGATCTTCTGTGACGACGAGGGTTGTGGCATTCTTTTTTCTTTCGTGCATAATTTCATCTTCATTCCTGACGCTGCAATCTGAAGGCCATTCTTCTGCTGGAAGGTACAACCAGGTTGGCCCCTCCCACCATCTGGAGGTTATAAGTTCTCTTGTCCCACATCCTCGAGTAGGAAGATCAGCAGGATTCACTGTACCAGGCACATGCCTCCAAGATTCCTTTTGAATCAGTTGTCTTATTTCCCTAACCCTGTTCACAATGAAGACTGACCAAAGGATCTCACGCTGTATCCATGTCAACACTGTCGTAGAAGCTGTCCACAAGTAAACTGACTCAGCGTCAAATTATTTTCTCACAGTTGACAACAATTGAGCACTTATTGTTGCTCCCATGAGCTCAAGTCGAAGAATGGTCGGCCGGGGCAAAGGAGCTACTCTTGATTTTGCTTGAAGGAGCTGGACGTAAACTCCTGACTCCGTATGCGTACGTAAAAAATACCACTGCGGCATATGCATCTCGACTCGCTTCGCAGAAATTTATAGACAAGAAAAGTGTTTCACCGATCAATACTTATTTATTGTGAATGAATTATTACACTAGTACCGGTTTCGGCCTATCATGGCCATCATCAGCTAGTACATAACATTTATAGTCATTAAACAAAATTACAAAGATGTTATGTTAGAACATCCAGATGTCTAATGAAGAATGCAAGTAAAATATATTGCAGTATTGTTATGTTAAAATATTTGTGATTAAAGGTGGTGGTGATGGTTACAAAATACTAAAACCTATTTAGTGTACATGGATATGAGTCTTGTCTATAAATTGAATCCAATCAATATGGAAAATGAAGCTTATAAATAATAATCGCTTTGCAGAAGACGTGAAGGCTACGTTCTATATATACCTCAGGGAATTTTCTGGGGATCTCCAACTGATGTAATTCTCGAAGTTCAGAAAGCCATTTTCCAAATGTGGTTTTAATTTCCAAAGGTATTTCCATGTCCCAAGAGACCTCATTTATTTTCTGTAGTAAAAGCTTCGGCAGCAGCATAATGGGTACCGAAAATCTTATTGGATCATGAATCCGATGGACAGTAGACAGCACTATCCTTTTAGTTATCTTCTCTTGTGAAATATTTTTCATAGGCTAACAATTCAAACGAAGCACATCCTCCTTGCGATTCCACATTATTCCAAGGACGGGTGACAACTTACAATCATCTTCAAGCAAAGGATCAGTGCTCTCCCAACCTCTGAGCTCAAGCTTGTGTTGGGAAAAAACCTCTTGAGCAGTACTGACAAATAGTTCCAGCTCCTCCTCATTTGAGACACGTGTCACACAATTATCAACATAAAAACTGTCCTTAAGCTGTCTAATAATACCAACAGTCACTTTTCGTCTTGAGCATCTAGAAAGGCTTGGTCTAGAAGGTGGTCAATCACCGCTGCCAGTACAAAAGGGCTCGATGTCACTCCAAAAACTACTCGATTGTGCGTATAGGTTTTCACTTCTTCCTTGCTCCACAGGAATCTAAAAAAAATCTCTATCTTCTGGTGCTGTTGAAATTTGCAGAAACGCCTTACGAATATCAGCAATAACCCCAACTGACTTCTTTCGGAACTGTAGGAGGAGTGAAGGAATTCATTTTATGAGATTGGGACCCTTTTCTAGACAATCGTTGAAGGAAGGATTGTTACCTCTTCTCGCGGAAGCATCAAAGACTGGCCTAACTGGTGTTGTTGCAGAATTCTTGATGACAGGTCGATGAGGAAGATAATGCCCACAGATTCCAGCCTGCTCACCCGGAATTTCTTCTATTATCCCTTCATCAAGCCAGTCTTGAAAAACTTTATCATATTCTTATAAGAGGCCGTTGCTGTCAAGCTTTCTCTTTGTAATTTCTAGCCACTTTTCTGCTGTCTCGTATGATGGCCCTAAAGCTGGGTGCACACGGTGCGAGTAGACTTGGAGCGAGTGGACTCGCATGATGCGTGCGCATGTTTGGCCCGCCACTCGCATCATGTGAACAGTCCATGCGAGTCCAGTTGCCTGAGTTTGAGAGAAGCGAGTCAACTCGGACCGTGCCCAACTTTCTACAAGCGAGTAACAAATTCAAGATGGCGGAAAGCTTGAAAACGGTGCAAGGAAGGAAGTGGAGCGATATATAGACAATAATACTTGTACAATTATACGAATCTGAAGAAGTGTTGTGGAATGCTAGGTTTCCCAGTTATAAAATAAAAGATGCCAGGGATTCTGCGTTGCTACGGATTGCTGAAAAAATGAATATTCCTGGGTAGGCGTCGAAGAAATCAACAAAAAATAAAAACATTCGTAACACGTACAGAGAACTACTATTAAAAATTAAGAAATCCAAGAAGTCAGGCACATCACCCGAAGAAATTTATTCACCGACAATGTAATGGTTTAACATCGCTGATAGATTCCTGAATGGAGTAATGAATACGAGAAACGATTTCACCAATTTGGTAAGAGTGTGATATTTATTTATTTATTTACCGGTATTTATTTATTACTCCGTTGTCGTCTATCATTTATTAAAGGGTCAAAGAATATAATACCTACACTGTAAACCATTCAATATTACTGGGCTGAGTGAATGTTTAACAATGTATTATATTATTTGACACTTAATAATTGATACATGCGAACACACTATGATGCATTCTTTCAGTGCATCATCGATCGCATCCAACACAGCCGACACAAACGTGGATATTGTAGTCTTTGGAGCTCGATATAAAGATTCTAAAGATCTGAGACAGTTATAAGTCGCCAAGTACCGTAGTGTAACCTGGAGTTTCAGACGGGCAGTTGAAGCCGCTCTCATATTTGTGTTGCGTTTCTGTATTTGTACTTTAATCATCCGTAGAAGTTGATCGAACTGGATAGCTGTGAGTCGTAATGTGATTTTTCAATGTGTTTTCATCCCCCTCTAGAACTTCACGTAAAGAATGTGTCGACGCACCGAATGCATTACGTCATGCAATCCACTCTCGCGCTCACATTACATTTTCCTTTCTATTTATTTTTCCAAAACTATTTACTAACTCGGCAATTAACATATCAGCAACAGCTGATATCCTTTCCCTTACGAGGTCCGCCATCTTAATTCAAACGCGAGTACTCCTTTAGAATTGCAGTCTAATATCATTATTGACTATAAAGCCTGGAAGGGGAGAAGAATTCTCCTAAGCTGGGTTCACACGGTGCGAGTGGACTCGGAGCGAGTGGATTAGCATGATGCGTGCGCATCTTCTGGCCTAGTGATGGGCATTTCGAATGTTTCCTGCTATCGATTGTTAAACGATAGTCCAGGAGAACAACCGAATGTTTTTATTCGATAGTTTTCATTCGGTTTCCGAATTGCTGACATTCGTTACGGTAGTTACTAATTACTGCAATATGCACGCTTTTTACAGTGTACGGTCTTATATTTACTCTGATCCTTGCAACTTCGGCTCCCACAAGATCTGTGCTAATCATTAGGAACAATTTATAGAATACTCATTATTAACATTATGGACACTGGGACCACATAGGCCTACTTATTTTAATATGAAATATTTAATGGTGCACTTCGTCAGTTTTAGGTTAGGCAATCTCTCTTCGTAGGAGGAAGTACAGTAAAATACATTTTTATTTACCGGTATTTAACTGGTATCATGTCAAACAATATACATGTGCAAACAGCCGTTAAACATAGCTCTCTTCAAAGCTGTCATAGATTTTCAGATACTTACATTATATTTTAAAAAATTGCATTTTAACATGAAAAAATACAACCAAACCGCGAACTAAATGAAACACACATGTAATAGAGCAATAAGCATTTATATGTGCAGTCACTAATTTTATGTCGTGGTAAAAAGTACATAAAGTAGCTAGATCAAATGTTTTCATTCTGTGCACATAGAACAGGTTAGGATAACTAAAACAATATGTTAAACTTGCAGTATAATTAATCAGACACTTAGGCTACCACTGTCTTCCTATAATCAAAGATTTTTGTTCAGGAATATTAAAAGATCTAAATGTTTTGCTTTCAGACTGTTTCTTCTTTCACTCATCTGGCCAGCTTTCGAAAATATTATTCCTGCTGAAACAGATGGTGCAGGAACTGTGAGATATTTTTGTGCCAATGTGTATAAGAGTTCCATGGCAGATTTGTGTGTCTTCCAGAATTCTGCTGGACTGCTTTTTTTGCCCATGTAATGGAGAGAATAATATTTACGGACCATCATTGGATAATGTTTAAAATACGCGCGCGATAGTTGCTCTCCTAGACCGTAATACTATTGCATTGGTTCCTATCGTTTCCTTAACATTTGACTTACGTACTATCGTTTTGAGCGAACTGCAGGAGAATTCAGTATCATATAGACCGAATGAAACATCGAATGTTGTTGAAAACAATCGAATGAAACGGTAGTTTGAGACTATCGAATAATTCGATAGTTTTCATTCGGAATGCCCATCGCTATTCTGGCCAGCTACTCGCATGTAATGGGTGTTCACACGACGTTGTACTCGCGTCTGAATTAAGATGGCGGACGTAAGGGAAAGGATATCAGCTGTTGCTGATATGTTAACTGTAGAGTTAGTAAATAGTGTTGGGAAAATAAATAGAAAGGAAAATGTAATGTGAGCGCGAGAGTGGATTGCATGACGTAGTGCATTCGGTGCGTCGACACATTTTTTACGTGAAGTTCTAGAGGGGGATGAAAACACATTTAAAAATCACTTAAGACTCACAGCTATCCCGTTCGATCAACTTCTACAGATGATTAAAGTACAAATACAGAAATGCAATACAAATATGAGAGCGGCTTCAACTGGCCGTCTGAAACTCCAGGTTACACTACGGTACTTGGCGACTTGTGACTGTCTCAGATCTTTGGAATCTTTATATCGAGTTCCAAAGCCTACAATACCCACGTTTGTGTCGGCTGTGTTGGATGCGATATATGATGCATTGAAAGAATGCATCATAGTGTGTTCGCATGTATCAATTATTAAGTGTCAAATAATATAATACATTGTTAAACATTCACTCAGCCCGGTAATATTGCATGGTTTACAATGTAGGTATTATATTCTTTGGCCCTGTAATAAATGATAGATGACAACGGAGTAATAAATAAATACCGGTAAATAAATAAATAAATAAATAAATAAATAAATAAATAAATAAATAAATAAATATCACACTCTTACCAAATTGGTGAAATTGCATCCCGTATTCATCACTCCATTCAGGAATCTATCAGCGATGTTAAAACCATTACATTGTCGGTGAATAAATTTCTTCGGGTGATGTGCCTGACTTCTTGGATTTCTTAATTTTTAATAGTAGTTCTCTGTACGTACTACGAATGTTTTTAGTTTTTGTTGATTTCTTCGACGCCTACCCCAGGAATATTCATTTTTGCAGCAATCCGTAGCAACGCTGAATCCCTGGCATCGTTTATTTTATAACTGGGAAACCTAGGATTCCACAACACTTCTTCAGATTCGTACAATTGTACAAGTATTATTGTCTGCGTATCGCTCCACTTCCTTCCTTGCACCGTCTTCAAGCCTTCCGCCATATTGAATTTGTTACTCGCTTGTAGAAAGTTGGGCACGGTCCGAGTTGACTCGCTTCTCTCAAACTCAGGCAACTGGACTCGCATGAACTGTTCACATGATGCGAGTGGCGGGCCAAACATGCGCACGCATCATGCGAGTCCACTCGCTCCGAGTCTACTCGCACCGTGTGAACCCAGCTTAAGGACAGATGATCTATCAGCCATGGAAGGCGAACTTCGTACCTACCATCTTCTTTTATCTGTACTGTACCGTTTTCATCGTCCTGATATCGGAATAAAGGTTGTCATACGACATTATAAGTTTGCCATGCACGGTAATGAGATCGCGAAGATTACGTAATTGGGCCATAACGTCAGAAAAGAATGTATATATTAAGTAAAATAGGCCGTGATTTCGGAATGTATATATTATACGAACGTATATATTCAAGAAGGCCATGCACGTGACGGCAAAGATATTTATTTTATGAATTAAATATGCCTAGGTCACGGACTGAGACGGAAAATTATAAAGGATCCATACGGCCGTGATAAAATAATAGAAAGTTCTCAAAATTGTTAAAAAAGAAGAAGTAGCTGAACAATAAAAAATTCTGTTACGCAAAAAACGACGTAAATTTATCCTTGAGAAGAAAAGCCAATCTTCGTATTAAGAAGAAGGAAGATATTGCAGTAATTACCGGCTGGAGAACCTGCAAAGCGAAAGAATATTTGGAAATCAAATATAATCGAACGAATATCGTGAAGAGCGAGTTAGAAAATACCCGAACAGTAGTCCGTGTATAGACTCAAGACCGTACGAGGAATCAAGTTGAATATAACGCAGTATAGGTTGATTAGCCGAACAAAAGAGATTTTTAGAGAGCTAACTTGATATATTTTAACTGTTAAACTGCCGCAAAGAATTAACCTTGAATTACTGTCCTAAAAACCTGAATCTTAGATACAAACTTGATACTCATTCCTAAGAGTATGGATATGAAATTAATTCCCGATTTGGAAATGTTTCTTTCATATATGACTGACTGCTACAACTTGAGAGGCTAAATCGAGGATGGAGCCGACAATCCGACGGAGACCGCCCAGCTGTTTCTACTATCCCGAGTCCCAAAACTACAACCTGATGGTGACGTAACGAAGGATGGAGTCGTTCCACGCAATCCTAAGATGACAACATCGAAGCCAAAACCAGTCATTTAACGTCAGTGATCGCAAGATAAGTTCCAAAGAGTTATTTTATTTTCTTGAAATTAATATGCAGTAAATATAGTAGTTGTATTTGTAGTGAACATTGATATGTTGTTTTTACGTAGTTCTTCGTGATAAAATCACAGTCGTTGCCATCTTCGCAATGAGATTGTCCTTGTTGACTTATTATAATTAATATGGGAATAGGTATTTCTTCCAGAGTTTACAATCAATGCCATAATATAGGAATGTTTATAACTGAGCAAGGAGAGATTTAGAATGTAATTTTCAACCATTATGGGACAAAAACATCGTATATAAAGAGACGTAACCCCAATTTTATATTTTAAAGAAGATAGTTGATTTCTGAATAACCTATATGTGTTTGCTGATACGACGCGATGAAATGTGAGTACATATTAACTTATTTGATTTATATAGGCCTATGTGCATTTCATTTTTAGGCTAACGTGTTTATGCGTATAATATATGAAATCTAACCCAAAAGAGTACCACTGTAGTACATTTATGTGATGTTAAGATGATTTGCCGTCATGTTGGAAATGATAAATGTTTACGTAGGGAAGTTATGATTTGAGTGGCATGTTAATGTGGAATTATGAATAATTATTCGCTGTGATATGTTTATGAGAGTAAACAATGATATATTATGGTAATTAATATTGGTAAATGGAGAGATAGATATGTCTACGGATAATTTTGGCGGTAAATACGGCGTATTATGGGCCGATGGTGATGTTTGCATTATGCGGCAAAATATTAATATGGTAATGCGAGATATATTGGGTTAGTGGTACACGAGTACAATGAAATACATCGCATATTTCGTATATGGGTTACCATAAACTGTCTTCAAAGGAAATATCCAAGTAGGAAATAAAAGAAGGGAAACTTGTTGTCTTCATAGATAATATATATCAATGTTGTACTGAATATTATTGGAAGTTTGTTGTCGAGAATGAATTTAATTCACAGAACAATCCCATAATTTAAAATCTCTACCACAATTAGATAAAATAGGTTACCAAATGCATTCCTACGGAATTCTTAATACCTGATTAAATATTGGTAAATCATAAAACATGTTAGGTATAATTTCTATTTGAACTACGATTATAATTATTTTTTACACGATACCTACATTTAATTTTAAGGTGTTATTTGAATATTTTAACCAAATGACATGGTCGAGGTGACCAATATTTCTCATTTAAAGAACTATATATATTTGAAATAGCCATTTTGGGCTGATATATATTTGGAACTTATTTGCGATTGCTAACGTTATAACATGTGTTTATGACAGAATATCAATTTGATAATGATGAAAATAAGCATTTTTTAAAAAAAATAAAGAAACAAAAACTGATGGACACAGATATGTATATTTAGAATGGAGATTACTTAAGCTTAGGGACTTAGACTTATTTTCAACCTAAAAATATGATACTACGTTTTTTCAATAGAAAGAAAATGTACTTTCAACTTTTATAATCAAGAGAACTTACCCTTATTTTTGTGATGCGCCTAACTAATGGAGAAGAATAGTTGAATCAGACTGAAGTTAAATTAAATTTAATTTTTCTTTGTTAGAGAAGAGGAAGATAATTGATGATGATAATTATTAGATTTACTTTTATGATTCTGGAATCATGAAATAAATTATAGATTATCCAATTTAGATGTTATTATTTTAGGAGATAGGCTAATATAATTATGATATAAATAATTTTGAATTATTCATTTTTAAAAAAATATTTTATTTATTTTCTTTCTTTTCTTTGAATGATTTGGACTTGAAAGCTTGGAATTGATTCTGGATAATGAATGGTATCGATAGTAATTTATTGAAAAGGAGATGTGGTGTCTCAGTTGATCTCACGTAAAAATAGTATGGTTCGTAGATGCAATTTAATTATCCCTGAGAGGTGTCGCGTGGCAACTTAAGGATTACCATATCAAATATTGTGATAGGAAAATTGAAGGTTACGACATCGCTAAAATGCTATGATGCGATAACTGTTTATACGATGAGTATTTAAAGCGAACATAGCTACCGACACTTAGCATCAATTTTATTATGCATTCATCCATTTAATGATCTGTTGGAGTGATGGATGAATGAGGGGAAAATAGCCGGAGCAATTGTTAGGTCACCCAATGGGACGCACATATTAGAAATGGTTGCCCAATATGGTGCAAGACAGAAACCCCCCTCAGGATGGTGCAGTACGGTTTCCATGAAATCTAGTCTTGCTTCTTCTTCCAGTTGATATTTCTTCTTTACAGAGATAGGATCTTCTACCCCAAAACGTCCAGTTCCCACAGGTCACTCACTTTCTCTATATTCAGCAGAATAGGTGTCACTTCCCTCTCATCACAACCTGAGCGCTGATTTCTGCCGAATACCATCCACCCTAATGTAGTCAACATTGTCGTCAAATCTCCCACTATTCTAGGCTCATTTAAGAGAATTGACCCTAGGAAACCACAAGGATCTCTATTTCTTTATCTCTCCCCACATCTAGGTGTGACGGTTCCAGTTACTTCACGTGTTCTGCTGTAAGGCGAGGAACATGACTGAAAATAACAGGCTGGCTAAGAGCAGTCAGTCTCACCTGATTGGAATTATCAAGATTCTGAAGAACAAGTTCAAATACACGATGTTCTACAGGAGACCCAATAATACCACCAAACACAGCATGGCTCATAGTCACTTTTCTAATCTCCTGAAGACCTAATCTCTCTGCCAGTTCTTCTATTACATAAGAACGCTGCGAAGCAGAGTCCGGAAGGACACGCACAAGTTCCTGATTATATCCATGCACTATTTTAAGCAAGAGAGTTTGAAGATAGACACACGAGAAATTAATGCAGAAATTAGTTACTGACCTAGACTGAGGTGAAGCCTGTGACTCTTTCTCAACTTTCCTCTCTGAAAGATCACACATGACCGGATAATGTTGCCGCTTACACACATTGCAGAAGAGGCGAGCGTAACATTTTCTTGCAACATGCCCAACCTTGAAGCACTTGAAGCATGCACCGTTCTGGGAGAGTCTAGCTTTCTTTTCTTTGAGAGTCATATTTTTTACCTACTGGATTTGCGATGAAGCATGAGTCTCTACTTTGCAGAAAGCACATACATTACCTACACCACCAGTGTAAACTAACTTTAGATTTTCTTAAAGGTTTTGATATTTGAGCTTTACCCACACTAATATCACTGATCTTCCTAGTTAGCTGCAAGTATTCTTCATTTTCTACTTCAGATTTCAGAAATTCTAACAGTCCTTTGAGCTTTTCTTGTGACCCAGCGGGCATATTATCCCCTCTCCTCTGCCACACACGGATCAATTCATCAGTCAAGCAAGACTCCACGAGAGGAAATAATAATGCAGCATAGTTGTCAGTGGTTAGACCCATTGATTCTAGTGACATAACATTAACCTCAATTTGATCATACAACACACATTTTCACATTTTATACATTTTTATTCACAATCAGGATCTTGCATATACATACAGAGGTAGTATAAGATACAGTGTGAATCCCACATAAGGTAAACTTGTGTGTGGACTTCAAAAATACAATAGCTAGATTATGTACATCATGGCATCTAGTGAATATCATTTACTCCATTATCATTTTGGTAATATTTAATTAGAGTAATTTTATGATCTGTTTTTCTGCATTTGGTGTAATAGGCCTAAAACAGGAAGCTGGAAAGGAGGGGCATGGGTTAAGGAGAAGGTTGGTTTCTTAGTAGAGAGGAATAGTGTGCAAGTTGATTTAAATATTATAATGGAAATGTATAAGTTGATCTACTTTGTAATAATTGTTAATGAGCCATGTGAATAGCCTTTTCTTCATTGTATTCTGATTGCCACTGATCACATCCACAGGTAATGCATTGTATATCTGTGGTCCTAGACAACTTAGATTTCTTTGTCCAAGTAAAGTGTTCTGGCGTGGTATACTTATTCCAGTTCTGTCTTGCAGCCTAGTGCAAATTTTTGACTTGTGTTCTTTGCAGAAGAGCTTTAAATTTTTATGAATGTATAGGTTCACTGACTGCACACTGACAGGGAAGGTTCTTCAGTCACTAGATTTATAACGTCTCTTATGTTAAGTTCTATTAATAAATCCTTTCGACCATAACGTGTTTTAAACAACTGAATCAGCTTTACTATAATTTTCAGGAATAGGTGGAAAACTATTCACAAGTTCAGAAGCCCTTGTCCCAGGCAAGACCTTGGAGTCAGTCTTGTCCCAGGAGTCATAGATTCTCTTAGATAGAGATTCTTTTCTGCATCATCCAGCTCGCTACTTTCGTGTATTCGTTTGAACTGTGCCCTAAATGATAACCACTGCTTAATACCTCCCGAGAACTTGACAAACGATAACTTCGGCAATTTACTAACGAATCTACTAGTCTGAGAAACACTCGAGCTTATGGAAGAAGCATCACACGTTATTTGATATTCATTGAATTTCTCGTACTTACATATCACTGTTGTCACTTATCTTGATATTCATTCATTCATTCATTCATTCATTCATTCATTCCAACGAGCCTGCAGGCTCATACATAGGAATTGTACAGGACATTACATACTGACGGGCACTTACATATTAAAATTATAGGTTGTCTCCATAAGATTATAGTATACGGTTGAGCATATAAACACATACAATATATAAAATATGTACATCATCATTATCAGGATTACAGAGAATTATTTCTGACTACTTACATTTACATAACATGAAAGTTGCAAAGGTACAAGAATAGATTACAGAGTATTTTCATTTTCATAACATAAGAGTTGCTGAAGTACAAGAATAGATTTCAGATTATTTACAATTGTATTGTATTGTATTGTATTGTATTGTATTGTATTTCGTCCAACTGATCATACAGTCAATAATCATATTTACAGTAATAAAGGATAAAACAGTAATATCCATGCCAAGATAAATAAAGAGAAATATACAATGTGGTAAAGAGTCACACATTAAAAAACAAGTGATACATAAGTTAATTTTCAAGAGCTAAGTATTCTTCAATAGAATAAAAACCATGGTTAGAAACAAATTTGAATAATACTTTCTTAAATTTTGAACATGGTTTTATCTGCTTAATGTAGTCTGGTAATTTATTAAATAAATATACTCCTGCATAACTCAAACTTGATTCATATAGCTTAGTTTTGTGTGGTTCTATGTGCAGACTATGTCTATTTCTAGTATTATACCTTTGTACATCAGAGTTTATGGTGCAGCTGTTTACATTCTCCTTCATATATACAAGTATATGGAAGATATAAAGGCTAGGCAATAGTAAAATAAAATAAAGTTTAAAGAATTTCTTGCAGCTTGTCCTCCTGTCGACACCGGCCATTCCTCTAACTATTTTCTTTTGTAACTTAAAGATGACTTTGCTATATCGTGAATTCCCCCAGTAAATGATTCCATAGGTTAGTATGGGATGGACATATGCAAAATACATAATTTGGCAAGCCTTTAAATTAAAACTATTTTTCAAAGATATTATCATGAAATAAATTCTACTAAGCTTTTTCCCTATAAACTCTGTATGTTTTTCCCAGGTTAATGATTCATCCATCCACAAGCCAAGAAACTTTGTTGATGATGAGTACTCAATTACGGTCTCTCCAAATGATATTGGACTAATTTCCATATTTAAATTAATCTTACGGTGAAATCTAATCACAGAAGTTTTCTGTTTACTTAAAAATAATTTATTATCTTCAAGCCAGCTCAGGATATTACTCACTATATTGCCTGCCTTCAATTCTAACCCTTCAGAACATTCATCAGCTACAAAAACAGCAATATTATCTGCATACAAAGTTAATTGCACTCCTTGAATATCACCGACAATTTGGACGATATCATTAATAAATACTAAAAATAATAGTGGTCCTAAAACTGACCCCTGTGGAACACCATGACCTATGTTTCTGGCACAGGAATACACATTTTTAATTACATTTTTGCTCAAATCAGTACCGGCATATGATATTTCAACAATCTGTCTTCTACCCCTAAAAATGATTTGAACCAGTCATAGGCCATTCCCCGAAATCCATACATGTATAACTTTTCTAAAAGCAAGCTGTGGTCAATTATATCAAAAGCTTTTGTTAAGTCCAAGAAAATACCTAAACATGCACCCTTCCCATCTAGTGTGTCATATATCCCTTCAATAAAGTTAATGAATGCTGTGGTAGTTGATCTGTTTTTACGAAAGCCATTTTGGCAACCAGCTAATATATTATGCTTCTCTAAGAATGATAATAGTCTATCGTACATAATTCTTTCCAGTATTTTGGAGAATACAGAGGGGAGGCAGACAGGCCTATATTAACAGCATCTTCTTCACTACCCTTTTTATGTATCGGAACAACTTTGGTTACCTTGAATTTGTCTGGAAATTTACCAGTGGTTAGTGACAAATTTATCAAATAACAGAGAGGCTTGATTATGTATTGGTAACAGCATTTAAAAAGGTAGTTTGAATAACCATCTAAACCAGAAGACTTCTTTTTACCCATCTGTTTCATTATCTTATCTATCTCTTGCTCAGTCACAGGAGTAAGAAACATGGATGATACATTCCTGTGAACTGTATTCAAGTTTGTTCTTGTCACTGATGTTTGAAAATTTTCCGTTAACCTCAAAACTGCTTCTAGAAAATAGTTACTAAATATTTCTGCAACTTCTTCTGGATCACTGACTTGTTTCCCTGCATTTGTAAAAGTAATATTATGTTTTAATGGATCTGGAGTACCTTTCTCCCTTTTTATAATGTTCCACATACATTTAGACCTGTTTTTCGAATTTTTTTAGCTCATTCTCATTATGCAATCTTTTGGCAGCCTTCAAAACTTCTTGATATATGTTCTTATATTTCTTATAATAATCCTTCAATTCAGATGAGGTGTTACTCCCTTTCACACATTTGCTTAAAAACCTTAATCGTCTACTTGAATTTCTAATTCCTGTTGTAATCCACCCATTCCTATAATTCTTTACAATTACCCTCTTGACTGGAATTGCCACTTGATAATAATAATAATCAAACAAACCAAAAAACTCACTGAAGGCCTCATTAGTTGAGTTATTTCCACATACACTCTCCCAAGTTTCCTTGGCCAATAACTGGTTAAAATATGAAATATTTTCCTTGTTACACATTCTTGTTTCCCTGTAAATTACATTGTTATTTTTTAAAATATGGTTTCTTATTATTCTAAAATTTAGATGCACAATTTGAGCAAAATGATCTGAAAAACCTGTCATAAAATTCTATTTCATAGTTCCACATTTCCTCATTCAATACAACTTGATCTACTGCTGACTTTGTATCCCCAGATATTCTAGTTGGTTGATTTACAACTGCCTTTAGACCGTACAAGGAAAACAACATTTCTAGCCTTTGTTTATCTCGCCCACCATTATTCCCTAAAAAATCTACATTGAAGTCGCCCATGATTATTACATTTTTGTTCTTATTCTGTAGGTCATCTAAAATAATTTCAATATTATTATAAAAAGTTTCAAAATTACTAGAAGGATTTCTATAAATGCATATAAATATTAACTTATAATCCACTAGTTCAACAAAGCTAGCCTCGAAATGCTCCTCTACATTCAGATATTCAAATTTATCCAACTACTTACATTTGATATTGTTATCCACATATATACATTAACCTCCACACTTCATTTTCTTTCTACAAAACTTACTTGCAAGAGCATAACCTTCTAATACAAAGTTTGAAATCTTATCCTCTACCAACCAATGTTCAGTTAAGCATAAAACATCATACCCTTGTAGGTTATCTGCCAACAGAACCTCCATACTTAGAATTTTATTTCTTAAAGATTGAACATTCTGGTGGAACAAATTTAGCTCTCCGTTTAGATTATAACTATTGCTCCCTTTTACCTTAAAAAATCCTGCTCTAGTAATACTGGTCGTTTCCTTGTCCTACTTGACGTTCTTATTTCTGGCTGTTTAGGTTGCCCTCCTTCAGTTCGTCCTGATGCTGCTCCAACATCCAACTTCTCCAGTAACTCCTCTCCTCGTTCATCCAACTGCCTGCTACTGACGATCTCAATGGTTTCCTCACAAGTTTTCCATGAGTACTCAGTGCTTTCTGGTATTGCTGTCTCTGATGATTGCGGTAGAATCACATTAATCCCTTTCAGCTGATTTTCTTCTCCTAGGCATCCATCTTTAGTGGTAGCACTCACCTCAACCACTTCCTCAACTCTTCTTACTTTCATTACCTTCATTACCTGCAAATGTTCTGCAACTTCCTCATCTTTATTGAACAGCAGTGGTATGGCATTATTCATGATAGTTGTTCCAGGAGTCTGTTGTATTTACTTTATCATATTACATAGCTCCTTTTTCACTCTTCTGCTAAGATGCATGCCATGATTTGCGAAATATTCTCGATCCATATTGCTCATATCAATTATTTCTGTATTTTGAAAGCATTTGACAATTTTCTGTAGCCGCCTGTTTTTATCATCAATTAACGTATTTGCACAAGACCATTCAATTAAATTATGTCGATGTGGAATATTACATAATATTACATTGGTGGTCTTTAATTTGCAAAGTGCTTTCTTCACCCCAGAAATCACATTTGATGCTTCATTTCTAGCAATATCATTCGTCCCTGCCATAATAACCACGTAGTCATTCTCATTAAGTGTTCCCATCTCTTCCATATCTGACTGAAGAACCTCTTTGAACAGAGCACCTGGCTTGACAAAACCTACAACTTCAGTCTCCTGTAGCATATCACCAAGTTCGACAGCAATACCCCGACCATGGCTATCCCCGTACACAACTACTTTACATTCTTTCTTCTTCAACCCCAGTGCAGGCTTCCTTGTAATGGCTGGAACGTTATTAATCTTTACACATTCTTCTTCACTAGAGGTAATTGATTTCATGACCTGGAACTTATTCCTTAATTCAATACCTAGGCCTACGCCCCGACCATGATTATTTTGGGCCAATTGTTGCAACTCCTACTTACTTCCGACCATGTCTCAGTTTGCACTTCAGTCACACCATTTAAACTAAATCTATTACGTTTGATACTTTCAATGTCTTCCCTTAACATTAGAATAATTTCATCCCTTGAGGCCAATTCGGATAATAAATTAACACAGTCAACACACTTTCCCGCTTCCGCATGCACGATGCGTGCGTCACATACACAAACATTTCGCGAATTATTTTCCCATGGGCCTATGCCCTGATCCACACTTCCACTGGTATTTGACACCTTCTTCTTCCCGTCGTTAAATTCTATGCACTCACTACTTTCCATTAAACTATTACATTTCTGAAAATTCTCAACAGCGTGAGGAGCAACACGACCGGCCGGCGCCATGTTAGTTACCATGTTGGATATAAGTTGCAGACGTGCAAGAATTGATTACGGAGTATTTGCAGTACATATATAAATACATAACACAGAGTTGCAGAGGTACAAGAACTGATTACAGAGTATTTACATTTACATAACATAAAAATTGCAGAGGTACAAGAATAGTTCCAGACAGTTTGCAAGATTGTTTGGGAGAATGACTTAAATGTCAACTGACATTTTGATTTAAACAGCACTATACCTTTCCCAAAAAATAATGCTTGACTCTTTGATTGAATTTTGCCAAAGTTGGTGCTGTTTTTACCTCCACACGGATGTTATTAAATAATTGGATCGCAGAGAACTTCAAGCTGTTTATACCATATATATAAGAACGAACATTGTATAAGGCAAAGTCATTTGTGTGCCTAGTACTATATGGATGGTTGTCAGAATTCAGAGTATATGTAGTGTTGTGGTGTATAAATTTATGTTTTATTTTAAACATGAGTACAGCTGTATTGAATTCTGTACTCATGCTTAGGGGTGGTAATTTAGCACTTAGGTATTGTGCCATTTCACTGTTATGAGAAGTTACGACCGTAAGTAGAACAAAGATGGAACCCATGTATCTTGGAATAATTAACGCCGAAAGATCTGAATCATACCGCATGTGAAGGCGAAAGTGCTCGCATCAAGTGGGAGAGAAGAAGAAGTAAGATCCAGAAGGCAGTGAAAAGGATCGAACGGGAATATTGTTACTAACAATTATGAAAAAAAAAACGAGATTGGATTGCTACCTAAAATATACGAATTGAAGACGGAAGTAACTGCACCAGAATCTTAAGGACGGCACAACAAGAAATCAGCTCCGCGGGATAAAGAAGGAATTTCTAGAAGCTACATTGCGAATTGAACGGGAGACTAATAATCTCATTCAGCGAACTCCAAGAGACGTGAAGAGAGAAAAATAACAGCAACAAGCTTACGTCACTGCAGTCCCTGCTGACGGACTTCACGATATTACCGAAGTGAAGAGTTACAAAGGGAATCCTACAATAACTCGAAATTGAGTGAAGAAAGAGAATTAATCATTTCAAATTCTAAAATTACATCACCCTAAGGAAAATATTCAACCAGTAAATCAACTCTTTCAGAGGGAACAATCTTCACATTAGACAGTTTCTCACAGTTATTCACAATGGAAATGTTAATTAATCTCATATGCCATTCTATTCCAACTAGACCACAGATGAACATGAAGCTCTAAGGAGATGATAAGCCAGACTGCCCAAATGGGTGCCGCGGGATGACGTTGCCGACCGAGATGACTGAGCCCAGAGGAGGAATATGCGAATATTTCCCGTCCACCCAGGGAAATAAGTAGCGACGTTTCAATATGTCCTGTCAGCTGGACATATGATGGCGACTGGAGCTGCTGAATTCAGATAAGTCTTACTTTTAAATCAGTGTAATAATGTTTGTATTCAACTGTAAATGTAGTATGATTTATTAATTTGTTCGGTGCGAAGTGATTAAACGACAAGAGTGGTGTGATAAATTAGAATAAAGGTGGATAGGTAATCTTCAGATGTGCATAACAAATCCTTAGGTAGGTAGTCACTCAGTGATAAAAGCCTACGTTCGAAATGTGATCCATGTAGTGAAATTCTGAGTTAGTCAAAGTGACAGTAAGTTGTATGATACATAAAAGAGCGATATAGATACGTGTGTACATTGGTTATAGTCAATGAATGTCAAGTTAGGAACCAACAGTAGGATATGCTTGCTAGGTAGACAAATCTCTTTATGATAAATTGTGGTTATGACTGAATGAAGGTCATAGTATTTGGAAATGTGTCCATGAACCGTAGTTGAAATAATAAGGGCCACAATGGTAAGAAGTGAACCCGTGTTAGTAAGGAGACAGATTATGGTTTTGAAAGTATAAGAGTAATATTTTAAGAGAAGTTGATACGTGATTGATGATTGAGAATAATGATATTTATTGATTCTTCGCGAGTATGAACACGGTGACGTGGCTATGCACTTAACGGTTTTCATGTAGAGTTTTGCTAATTAGGAAATGAACGTGTAGCAATTTCATGTTCTGTTTATCTCACGAGCAAGCATGTAGAAATACAAATAAGATCTGAGTGACATCTGTTGGTTAGAACGCTCACTTGGTAGTGTCAACAAAATCTCAGTAAGGAGGACGAACTGGAAACATGTGCTGTCACAATTTTTTTTTCTTAATACCAATCTATTCTCAGACGAGAGGAACGTAGTAATTTCTTAGGCGTCATCCCAACACTGATGACTAAATGGAAATGTAGAAATGATTTTCAACGGTCAAGTCTTCACACTATGCACCACTCTTGATAGC
Source organism: Anabrus simplex (assembly GCF_040414725.1). Lineage (NCBI taxonomy): Eukaryota > Metazoa > Arthropoda > Insecta > Orthoptera > Tettigoniidae > Anabrus > Anabrus simplex. The sequence goes on from NC_090271.1 coordinate 156,703,530, forward strand.
ATATTTCAGACGAGACTAGTAGGGTAGTCATTAACAAGTATAATATCGCACCTATGTTTAGCTTAAAATGACGAGAGGATTTGGATCTTTAAATGGTATATGTGTCTTACTGGTTCTGATTGAACTTTTATGAGAACTACATTGATTTGAAAGAGAAACTTATCGGAATTCATGCAGAATAAGAAGGACGTAGACAAAGAAGCATTAATATTCAACATTTAATTAAATTTTCAATGGTCATTATTCCATATCCAACATTGTGATTTAATTATGTATGGAAACATTAGGGAACTATCCTCCCAGATTAGCACCCATAGGTATTTATTAGTATGTTGAGAAGGATAGGATTATTCTCTGGCAGTAAATAAATATGAGCTCCGAGGGAGAGCTAATAGTTAATTCAAACCTCATATGTAGTAGGGAAAAATTCCAATTCTATAAAAATATGGTTATAAGTCTCAAAAATGCGTCCTGGATACCATGAGGAAGACACCCACAGTCTATATTTTGCTTATTGGAACTCATGTTGTAAATATTTCTTTTCTTTTCTTTGCTAGGGTGCACCCAGACAAATAATTTTTCTTTTTGTTACCCAGACCAATAATTTTTTTCTTGTTACCCAGATAAGTTATTAACTATACAGATAAGTTTTTCTTTAGTTATCTAAGTAAGTTTTCAATTACTTATACGAATTTTTAATTACCTATGTTAGGAAAGCTTTCACCAATTTAAATATTCAAACATACTCGACTTCGTTTCAATCCATTAATTGAACGCTTTGTTCCAATTTAATTATTGCTTTAAGGACCTAAGAGGGAGAATTTGACATTTTCTTTTGGACTTATGGGTTTTAATTTGATAATTATGAGCTGGAGCATAATAGTATTCAACTTAATGATGGCCTATTCATAACTTAATACCTTGCCAGACATTGCATTCTGTCCCTGATTTTGTGGCAAGCATGACCTGAGCACTTAACGTAATGGATTCCAGTAGATCTATTACAGATGATGACGAGATCAAACAACTTTTACTTTAGAATGCATAGTGGGCGCTGGATATGCCAAATACCGGTAGATTTTCCATGAACATTACTTACATATATTTTTGCACGATACCGCCCTTTACTTCGATTCTTCTTTCCACCCAGAAATGTGGAAGTGCTGAATAAAGGAGTGATATACAGCAATTAAAAGTGAAAAGGAAATGAGTAATTAAAAATTGATTGGAGAAAATAGGTAGACTTATGAGGTTAAGTCCATGTTCCCTCGAAATAGGCCAAGTGAACAGTCGACCATACAATTTCCTTTACCAGATTTTTCTTTTTGTGGAGGATAGTCCAATATTCGAATTCTGGATTGAAACATTGTTATAATAAACAAATATAGAAAATGTTAAACAATTCTTTCAATGTGCTTGTAGTATAGAGACCTAGATTTAAGTAAATGAGAGCGATAACATCTTGATAGCATAAGAATTAGAATAAGCAACATATGAAAGTCGTTACTATAGGTTATTTAAGTCTTATTAGGCTCCGCATGGTATATCTTTCTCTGATTCGGAACTGAACACCCAAAATTATTGAACTGTTTAGTTGGAGAGATCATAATTAAGCTAGCCTGGATATTATGCGTCCTTTCAGGGAGCCGGGAACGGCGCAGTATAGATATTTTATTGGCGTTAAGTAGGGAAGATTGAGTATATTTCTAACTACTCTATTTTGTACTACCATTAGCTCATTCAAGTCAGAATTCTTACAGCTCGTCCAGATTACATTCAAATATTGTAGGTGACTATGAACTAAAGAGTAGTAGATCTGTTTTAGAAAATGTTGTGGGATAAGATAACTTTCTTTAAAATTCCTGCAACAGGTGTGATCTTTTTAGTCATGTATTCAACATGGTCTGTCCAGTTCAAGTTCCTATCAATCACCAACCAAAGATATTTGACAGTACTAACTAGTTTAATTTCAGTATTCTGCATATATATTACTGTGTGGGATTTCTTTCTGACCTTGTTTTGTCATTGTCATATAATTAGTCCTTTGCACATTAATTGTTAATTTATTTGCTTGAAACAAAAAGCACAGAGTATTGAGGTCTTCCTGCATATCTTTAACAATGGAGTCTATATTGCAACCAGTATAGAACACGTTTGTGTCGTCGGCATATAGTATGATACGTCTTTTCAAACGTCAAGCTGCAATGTCGTTGATGTAGACTAGAAAGTGTATCGGCCCTAATACCGACCTCTGTGGAACGCCATGGGTTACCCTAATTGCTGAGCTCCTACAGTTATTGAGCACTACATACTGTTTTCTATCAGACAGATAATTATCAAACCACTTCAAAGCAACACCACGAACTCCTGCTCTCTCTAATTTAGCTAACAGTCTTTCATGGTCCGCTGTATCAAAGGCCTTCTTTAGATGTATAAACGACCCACCAGCAAAATTATTGAAATTTATTGACTCTTGCAGCAGATTTATGAGATCTACGGTTGCTATTTCAGTGTTAGAGTTCTCACGAAAGCCCTATTGTGCAATGTAAAAAAAATTGCTTTTGTTTAAAATAGCGAGAAGTCTTTTTTAACAATAGTTTCTAATATTTTGGAGATAATTGAGAGAATACAGATAGGCCAATAGTTACTAGGATTCCTTCCATCCCCACCCTTGAAGACAGGAACTACTTTGGCTACTTTTAGCTCACTAGGTAATGTACAGGATGCCAAGGATTCGTTAATGAGCTCCGTTACCATCCCGCTTAAAGAATCCTGGAATTCTTTAAGAAAGTTGGCAGTTATACCATCCTGTCCACAGCTACTCTTATTTTTTAGATTTGATATTATAGATCTTACTTCTGTTTCATCAGTTGGATACAGATAAAATGAGTTCATGTAACTAGGAACCCCAAGTGTTTCTGTTGAAAATATCTTCATTTCTGCTCGCTTACACCGCGTTTAGGACAAAACTTTTACCACTGAAACACCAGCTTCATGACACATCCATTTATTACAAGCTGTTGACTACAACTGACTTACACACACACATGGCAATTCAAAAACGTCCGAAGAATAAAACAAACGAGGATAAACCACTTGACAAAATTTATATGAATTTCCAACACATAACCTCAATGTTGTATTCCTAAAATATGTTCAAGATATGATACATGACATTTTATTTTTATGAGAAAACCTCAACATTCCAACACTCCCCCTTTTCTCAAAGAAATAAAATACTACACTTCAATCAATTGTCCTCTCATGGCAAACATATACCGTATGTTTCACTTCTTTCCAATCTTTAATCTTAGGTATTTGACATTTTTTACTAACTTTACTTACCGCGAATGCAATGTCAGGTCTAGTATTATTCGACAAATATAGCAAAGTTCCTACTGCACTGCGATAAATGGTACAATCAAATTCCTGCTCATCATTTTCAGCTGCTGAATACCCACTTGGTGAAACAGTCTTACTCGGTTTACAGTCACTCATGGAAAAATCAGCAAGTAATTTGTCAATGTATAAACTTTGACTCAACATAACCCCTTCGTTTGTCTGTTCTATTTTTATTGACAATAAGTTTGTTGCTTTCCCTAGATCTTTAATCTCTAACTCATCTGCCAACCTTATTTTAACCAACTTAACCTTTTTGTCACCTATTGCAATAATGTCGTCAGCATACAAGCCAATAATACAACACTCCTTTACATACACACATGGTTCTTTGATACATCTCTTAAAATCTAGTCTTCTAATTATAGCATCCACACAAGCATTCCAGTCTTTACTCGAATTAGGTAGTCCATAGATGCTTTTCTTCAATTTACATACATAGTTTTGAACATCCTTTTCTACAAACAATACTGGTTGTTCCATGTTTACAGTACAACTGATTTCACTGTTTAAGTAAGCACTAGTTACATCTAGATGTTCTACAGTCCAACCTTTACGTACTCCAATACCTATTAACAGTCTCATTGTTTTCCTCTTTATAACAGGACTAAATGTTTCATCAAAACTAAGGTTCATCTGTCTCTTAAAATCTTGGGCAACCAACCTGGCTTTATATTTCTGAATGTTACCGTCACTGTCATATTTAAATGAAAACACCCACTTAGAACCAATTACCTTGACATTTTCTGGTCTTTTTACAATTTCCCAAACATCCTTCTTTCTCATCTCATTGATCTCCACTTTCATGGCCTGCATCCAGTTACCAGACTCTTTGCTTGACATAGCCTCCTCAACTGTTCTAGGTTCCACTACATTTGCATGTCTAACTTCCATCACTGCCTTACAATCTGCAAAAGTCTTACCTTTCCTCTGTCTTATTGACCTACTCAGACTATTACCTGGCTCTTGTATCGCTATAGACTCAACCTCTAGTTGTTCCTCTCCAGTCGCTTTCTCAACAGCCAATGTTTCCTCTCTGTCCTCCTCTGTGTCTAACTCAGTCCCTAATTTTATCTCTGGATCTTCAGTGCACAGTATGTCAAAGTATGTTTCACTACCCTCTGCCTTTGGTACATTTATCTTTTCCGTGATATCAATTCCAGGACTTTTCACCTTAAAGGGAAATATCTGCTCCTCAAATACGACACTTCTCCTCACTATTACCTTTTTCCTTTCAAGACTCCATAACATATATCCTTCTTTAGTACCTGCCTCGTACCCTATCATAACGCATGGCTCTGCTCTGGGATCTAACTTCCTGCTGTTTGCCCTCACAGCTCACGCCTGACATCCAAATACTTTCAATCTACCTATTTCTTCCTGATCCAACCTCCTACTGAACCACAGTTCATACGGTACCGGTATCTGAAAATTTATTGCTGAAGATGGGCACCTATTTATTAAGTACATTGCTGTCATTACCGCTTCTCTCGAGAATTCCTTTGGTAACCCTGACTGGATCAATAGACATCAAACAGTATCAAACATCGTTCTATTCTGCCTCTCTGCTAATCCATTTTTGTGAAGTGTACGGTACTGACCTCCTATGAGTAATACCATATTTTTGTAATTGTGCTTCAAACCCGCTACATGTATACTCTGTACCATTGTCAGATTGCACCACCTTAATTCCTACACCATGTAACTTTTCTGCATTCGCCTGATACCTATTAAACACCTCTAATATTTCATCCTTATTTTTCATACATACAGCCACATTAAATCTGGAGTATTCATGAATAATAGTTACAACATATTAAGCTTTCCCAAGTGATGGTGGAATAATTTTTCCAATATCATCAGTGTGCACAACATCTAGTGGTTTTTCTGCCTTACGCTCACAAGACTTAGGTACTCCCTTGTTACTTAGTTTCCCCTGAATGCATACAGAACAAGTATTAATGTCATTACTCCTTTTCATTTCAGACAATTTAAACAAGGCTTCAGAATGTGCATGTCCGTATGTCTCATGCCACAACCTAACCTGCCCAACACTTTTTATGCTACATTTTTATTACATTCTTGATCTATCATTTGATCACAGTCACTCACAGCTACAATATCATTTCTCCCCTCTATTTGTACTACATACACATCATTCCTCCTGTTTGCAACAAGCAATGTTTCACCTCCATTCTTATCTACAACCACTGCTTTCTCGCCTGCAAATCCTACTTTGAAACCTTTGCTGGTTAACTTACTAACTGATATTAAATTTGCACCTGAGTTTGGTACATACAACACGTCTGTAAATGTAATTGTCCATCCTGTGGACATTTTTACTTTTACTTTACCTATACCTTTAATATCCAGCTTATTATTATCTCCTATTTCTACATTCCCAGTTACATTTGTTAACATGTCTGTAAACATCTCTTTGTTGGACACATATGATGGGACGCACCTGAATCGAACAACCAATCTTTAATTTTCTCAGTTCCCACAGAAACTACCATGCTCACCGCCTGATCTACTACATGTATAATTTCTGAGCTTACCAGTTTTCCACTCGCATTCACTGATTTACTCTCCTGCGATGGTTCGTCACTTTTCATTGTTGGACATACTTCTGAATAATGTCCTGACTTACCACAACTGAAGCACTTTTGGGTACTGCGACGATATTTAGATACAGTCCCTGTTTACCGCAATTGTAGCATCTATATTTTCCTCGTCCCACGTCTTCTTTCTTGACATCTCGCTTCTGTCGAACAACCATGGCTTGAGCTTCATCCTCCTCCCTTCTTCCAGTGTCGTAAGTCTTTCCTCCATTTTGCTGAAGTTTCCTTCTGCTTTCTTCCGTGAGTAATCTCGCCTGCACCTTCGAGATGGTCAGTTTCGTCAAATCAGCTTCCAAGGAAGGTATACAAGCTGCATATTCCTCTGCAAGATTTCCGATGATCATTCCTGAAACTTGTTGGTCTGTGAATTCGTATCCGCCTTTACTAGTTCTCCTCCACAGTTGATTTATTTTTGCGAAGTATTCTTGAACACTCATGTCCTTAGGTTTCACAAAATGAGTTAACTGTTTCAGGGTCATAGCACCATTCACTAGCCCTCCGTCATTACACAACTCTTCCAGTTTTTCCCATGCCTGTTTCGCTGATTCAATATCTGCAATGTCACTTTCAAAATCTTCTCCGACATATTTGAAAATAACCGCTAACGCGATCACATTATTTCGCGCTCGCCGTCTTGTTTCTATCTGAGACAATTGACAACCTGGCGTATCCTCATACCCTATTACTGATTCCCATACATCTTTCAACAACAGCTCTTGTTTCACCTTTAATGCCCACAAAAAATAGTTCTCCACTGTAAGCTTGGCCACATTCCTATTCAGTGTTTCTTCACCGGTCCACGAGGTCGCCATTTTTACCGGCAATAATGTCACAAATTGCTTCGTTCGACGTTATTTCTCATTGCTCCATTTCCACTGATATTTTCCGAAATTTACTGCGGCGTTTTGGCGCTCTGGAGCTCTGGACCTATAACCTGTTGAAAATATCTTCATTTCTGCTCACTTACACCGCGTTTAGGACAAAACCTTATACCACTGAAACACCAGCATCATGACACATCCATTTATTACAAGCTGTTGACTACAACTGACTTTCACACACACACATGGCAATTCAAAAACGCCCAAAGAATAAAAAAAACGAAGATAAACCACTTGACTAAATTTATATGAATTACCAACACATAACCTCAATGTTGTATTCCTAAAATATGTACGAGATATGATACATGATATTTTATTTTTATGAGAAAACATCAACATTCCAACAGTTTCATTGCTCTGGGGAGGGATCGCTGAAGCCAGGGTTTTAGCAATATTTGAAAAATATAAATTTAATGATTCACATATTTCCTGACTATCTGTGATTATCTTGTTATCTATTTCTAGAGATGTACAATTATCGCCATTTGTTGTTTTTCTGTTATGTATGATTTCATTGATTATTTTCCACGTTTCCTTTGGTTCCTTGTTGTGAATTCTAAATGTTTCAGAGTAATATTTGTTTTTAAGCTCCTTTTTAAATTTGTTACATTGTTTCTACACTTGCGATATTCCTGACCGAGATTGATGTTATTCTTTAGGGTGGGATTTTTAAGTTTCGCATGTAAAATGCCACGTCGCTTAATAAGGCTGAGAAGTTCAGGAGATATCCATGATGAGATACCGGTTCTTTGTGTTCGATGACTTTGTGCTTTCTGCCTTTGTGTACTAAGCGGTAGTTGGTCAATAAAGGAATTATATATTATATCAATCCTACTAGTAGTGTTGTTTATGACTTTTGTGTTATGTTAAGTGGTATTACTACTTTAAGATCTACCACCTTTTCGGTCTACATTAGTTGCTTTCAGCCTTTTCAGTTCAAACGATTGTGATTGAGATTTAGAATTTGGCAAAAGAATAGTAAATATTAATACGTTGTGGTCACTTATATAGCTACCAACATTTGATAAAAATTAATATATACCAGAATTATTTATAGACACCTCATCTATTAAAGTATTACATATTCGTGTTGGATATACATTATTGCATTGCTTGAAATAATAGCAAGAAAGCAGGTTCATGTATTTTCTTTTTAGTAGGTCACTAGTTAAGATATTAATATTCGTGTCACAGAAAAATAGGCATAAATTGTTAGTTGTTTTACTAATCAAATTTTCGAGGGATATGATCAAGTTCACAATTCATTCTCACATTTACTTTCCAACAGTGCGAAATGTATATACCTAAGCCACTTCCAGCTTTGCCGCCTCTGTGTCAAAAGATGCTTCTATAATTTGGTATATTATAGTATTTCGCCTCCTCACTTTTTACCCAGGTTTCTGTCACAACCGATATATCTACCTGGCCTATAATGTTCAACAGAATTTATATTTCCTCAAGTTTGTTTCGGATACTCCTGCTGTTTAGGTACAAGCACCTAACCGCACTGTAAGAATTTTAGGGACCAGTAGAGCTGTTTCCGTCCAGGTGAGAAGCAACTGTATATGAACTGATGTTCTGAAAAACAAAATTATTTTTGCAATCGTATTGAATATCATAACAGCCTAATGGAAAAATGGAATATTTGTTGTAACACTTAGGTACTGCCATTAACGAATGTTGGTATGATATCTTGGCCGTTCCGTTACACTTGTGTCTTCGCTATGCAACTTTCTAATATCATCAATGCTCCTAATTCGCACTGATCGATGGTTTTCAGTCCTTCTTACGTAGATTTTGCAGTCCCTTGTCCAAATATAATTATATCCATATTGCCGTAGATCCCTGGCCATCTTGTTGAGATATTTATTCCCCGATGCCAGATGTTCGTTGATATAAACAGCTCGGTTAGTTGCTCTGATACCTAAATCTTTTGAGCTTAGTGTTGATTTGTTCTTCCTTGCTGCGAGCAGTTGATCCTATTTTAACCGGCTACAAAATTTTACAAGGAGAGGAGGACGGAGTTCCTGCTTCTTTTGGGGTAGACGATGACACGCATCAATATCACCGTTGGTCACTTCGAAACCGAACGCATTGCCAAGTGCTTTCACAACTGCGACTGGATTCTCGTCACCAAGCTGAGGCAATTCATGGATTTCTACGTTGTTCCTCCGGACGTACTGTGATATGATTCGACTTCTTCATATTCCGCAGCTACATCTTCGTCCGTGCCATCATTGGTATGCCAAGCTTCATGGTTTCTCTCAACAAGTGCAAACAGTCGATCGGCCTTATCTTCGAGAACCTTAAAACGGGTGAAAACATCTTCCTGCGACACATTTCCCTCAGCAATCTGGTTCTGGAATATGTTAAACGCTCTTGTAAATAAACGACGTAATTGTGTTCTTTCTTTCAATAATACATTTAAAGCAGCCATGTCTTTACGTCGGTCGAAATCGAAAGGTGTACCGCGAAGCAAGTTTTCTCCTATTTTACCTTCATAGGATTATTACATGGCCAGAACTGTCCTATCACGGTCGCCAGATGCTAATGTTTGAACATATCATATCATATCATATCATATGATGTGTAATAGTTAGGTATCTCAATCCATTTAATGCAATACTTAGACTCGCGAATACTACAATTTTTTCAAGGACTGATCGATCTTCACTTCCTTTTGTTTTAAAGTTACAATTACACTTCACATTGAAACATGACCAACACCAAAACATCAAATATCTCGACATTTATGTTGTTTTCTAAAATCTCATATCTGTGTTCTCCTGTATCGGATCGAAGTTTGTAAATTCATGTTTGGAGTGATAGATGTGACCGAGACATGGCTGTTGTATATACACTGAGTGGCCAGAAGTCATGGGAAGACAATGATGTTACTAACGAGTTGCTCCTCTGCGAGCCCTCAAAACGGCAGCAGTACGGCGAGTCATCGACTCTACAAGGTGTTGGAATTGTTCTGGAGGGATATGGACCCACGCATCTTGCACTGCTACCCACAATTGTTCTTGTGAAGTTGGAGCGGGTTTCGTGGAGCGTACACCAACTTCAACAGCATCCCATAAATGCTCGATTGGATTAAGATCGGGGGATCTGGATGGCCAATCCATGGTTGTAATTTCACTGGAGTTCTCCCCACCACCTGCATGCCACCACAGAGCGGCGACATGGCACATTATCCTACTGAAACATGTCATTTTGCCCAAGATGGCGACTACTGTGTGTGAGTCTGTGATATCCGTGGTGGATAATGGTGTACGATGCAGTGAAAAAGTGGCAAATGCAGAAGAGTAGTTAAAAATGGGATTCTGTGTCGTAAGTGTGATGAATGGCACCATTTTCGTTGTGCAAATATTGTAAATAGGACTGACATTGAAGAAAGTGTGTGGCTGTGTCCCGAGTGTAAACAAACTGATAGTGAGGCAGAACAACTAGAAAGAGAGACTTACAAAATTATACTTAAGATTTTAGGAGTGGTACAAGAAGACTTATGTGCTCTAAAACTTGAAAATGAAAGCTTAAAGAACAGAATAAAGAAACTGGAAGATAAAGAAGACATTGGAGAAGAAAAATCGCTGTGGACGGAAGTGATGCGTAGCCACTTTACCCTAAGGTTAAACATATGGGGGAAATTATGTGCAACTTAAAGCCCAGAAAAAACTCTTTGCAGTGCCAAAAATAGATTTCAGTCATTGCAACAAGTTCCAGAAGAATACATATCAAGTTTTCTGAATAATTTTAAATCCAGTGGAGGTAACCTACAGAAGAAGAAAACCAACCGAAAGTCAAAATCGCCAAAAATTCATCTCTACGCAGACAGTCAAGGGAGTGGGGGGGGGGGTGGGTGGCAGAAGTAATCAATAAATAATAAAACCAGGTGCCAGAACTGAAGACGTTCTTTCAAGTTGTTATCCTGTGTTAGAGAAGGAAAATTATGTGGTAATTTTGAGTGGTACAAATGACATTGCTGCAAATGAAGGCGAGTAATTAATTACGGCCCTCAGAGGTAAGATTTTCTAACTATCTGACTCAAAAGGTATGACCTTTTAGAGGACTCGTGTGTGAACAAAGCTGTACATGATGTAAATATAAAAATGAAGAGGTTATGTAAGTTTTAGAAATGTGTATGTAGTAGATACTTTAAGTCTTGGCAGGCAAATGTTAACTAGGCATAGGTTACATCTGAATGGTAACGGAAAAGCAACTCTCTGTAGACAAATTTCTACAATTATCAACAGAGATCTGCAAACTAATCTGCACTTAAGAAAACCCATACCACTAAACTACAGGGAATCTTGCCAGAAAACCCAGATCCTTAAATCAAGATCTATGTACAAGGATCTGGGGTTCAGGGAAGTTCTCAACTCATGAGTCAAATGTTACCCAATTGCAACAGTCAAGTTTTAGGGAGGAAGGGGTTTCAGATTGCTCTTGGGAAACTGTCAGAGTGTAGTAAATAAACGATTTAAATTCAGTACATTGATAGAATCTTATGAGATTGATGTGGTGATAGGAGTGAAATCATGGTGGAGAGAAGGGATGGGTAATAGAGAACTATTTCCAGAAGGGTATGCAGTCTATCGTAGAGACATGCGAGGGGAGTGTTTATTCTGGTGAAGGAAACTTATTGATGATTTACCGATGAAAGGGATGAATATTAGGGATAAAATTATTTTGTGATAATATGAAGGAGGTGGGAATTATAGGAATATATAGGCCTAGAAGAGAGGAAAGAGACATGGAAATATTTGAGGAAATAATAGATTATACTCATGAAAACAATAATAATGATATGGTAATAATTGTGGGAGATCTAAACTTGCCTGAACTTGAATGGAACGGATCTGCAAGTGAAGCCCATTAACAGAAACTGGTAAATAAGTTAAATTGGGAGGGAGGATTTACACAAGTAGTACAAGAACCGACTCGTCTCAATAACTTGCTAGATGTATTCTTGGTTAAACCATGGGAAATTGTTGATAAAACTGAGGTAATTCCAGGAATAGGTGACTATAAGGCTGTAATAATGGATGTAGGACTCGTACCAAAAAGGCTTAATAAGAGGGTCACACAAGGCAAGAAATTATATACAAAAACTAAAGTTGATGAATTTGGGACTTACCTTAAATCACAATTCAGTTGTTGGATACGTGAAGGGAGTAATGTGGATACACTTTAGGCTAAATTTAAAGGAATCATTTGTGAAGGAAAGAAGAGATTTGTATCTGTTAATAAGGCTAAATGACCTCAGACCCTGTTCATTACGCAAGGAAAATAAGAAAATTAAAAAGAAAATGTAGAATAGTAAACAAGAAAATCAAAGATGGTAGGGAGAATATAGAAACTAGAAAACAGCTAATGAGGGAACTGAATAGAGTGAAAAAGGACGCAAAAGGGAATTATATGAATGGCATACTTCAAGAATGTAATGACCACAAAGGGAAATGGAAAAAGCTGTATTCATATATTAGGAGTCAAAAAGGAAAAGGAATCCAAATTCCTACATGTTGGGAGAAGGGGGTGAACACTGTTCAACAGATACTGAGAAAGCAAATCTATTTAGTAGGGAATTCAGAGATTCAGTAGAAAATTGTCAGGACTTGGAAACCGTAAGAGAAGATAGAGAGGGAGACACACATAGGGAAACAAGAAGCTTCTCATTCACAAATGAATATATTTTACAGAGAAATCTAACTGCTTAAACAAGTAAAAGCAGCAGGAAGTGATCAAATGACTGGGGAGGTATTAAAGACAATGGAGTGGTACATAGTGCCTTATTTAAAATTTCTCTTTGACTATGTCATAAATAATAGTGTAATACCGAAGGAATGGAAGGAATCTATAATAATATCAATTTATAAAGGAAAGGGTGATAAAAAGAAACCAGAGAACTACAGACCAATCAGCCTGACCAGTATAGTTTGTAAAATACTGGAGAGTTTAATAGTAAAGTACATCAGAGGGATATGTGATGATAAAAATTGGTTCATGAGGAGCCAGTATGGATTTAGAAAGAAATTTTCTTGTGAGGCACAACTGGTGGGATTTCATCAGGATATATCAGGTCAGTTGGATTCAGGAGGCCAGTTAGATTGCATAGCTATAGATATTTCCAAAGCCTTTGATAGAGTGGAACATGGAGTATTATTAAAGAAATTGGAGGGAATAGCATTGGAGGTAAGGGTTATACGTTGTATAAGAAAATTTCTAAATTCAAGGTTTCAGAAAGTCATAGTAGGAAATAATATATCTCAGGAAGGGAACGTTTGGAAGAGAATTGCACACGGTAGTATAATCGGTCCGTTACTTTTCTTAATATACGCAAATGATTTAGGGAACAATATATCATCAAGATTGTGTGCAGATAACATAACTGTTTATAGGAAAAAAACATTGAGGATTGTTCAGAATTACAAAGGGATCTTGAGAGTATCCAACAGTGGGTTGAAGAAAATAATATGAAGGTTAATGGAGGCAAATCAACTGTTACAACATTTACAAACAGGAGCTTTAAAACTGAATTTGAATATACTTTGGATGAGGTAGTTATCCCAAAAGATGGCAAGTGCAAATACTTAAGTGTGAGATTTGAAAGTAATTTGCACTGGAAGGGTCATGTTGATGACATTGTTGGGAAAGCATACAGATCGTTACATGTTATAATGAGGCTACTTAAAGGATGCAACAAAGAAGTAAAAGAAAAAAGTTACTTAAGTATGGTTCGTCCATTATTGTAATATGCAAACAGTGTTTGGGATCCTCGCCAAGAATACCTAATAAAAGAAATAGATAGTGCGCAGAAAAAAGCAGCAAGATTTATAACACGGAATTTCAGGAGAAAAAGTTGTGTAAGTTTATCAGAAATGTTAGAGGAACTTGGGTAGGAAACTTTAAGTAAGTAAGTAAGAGAAGGGAGAAAACTAGACTTATAGGATTATACAGAGCCTATACAGGAGAAGAAGCATGGGGATAAATCCGTTAAAGGCTTCAGTTGGAAAATATTTATATCGGCAGAACTGACCACAAGTATAAAATTAGAAGGAATTTTAGCAGAAGCGATTGGGGTAAATTTTAATTGATTGGGAAGGGCGTGAAGGAGTGGAACAGTTTACCAGGGGTAGTGTTTGATCCTTTTCCAAAATCTGTGTAGATATTCAAGAAGAGAATAAACAGCAACAGAGAAAATAAATGTAAAGTTAGAGGGCATTCGACCAGTGCAGGTTATTGTAAATAAAAATGTGTGTGAATAAATTAATTCCATCCCCTGGTCTATGGAGTTTGGAAAGCCGGAATAGGGGACTGCCTGTAAGGGTGAAGTACAGTAGGGACTTAGAGGGCCCTGGTACCGCTACGGTAGCTCTGAAAGCCCTTCAGGAACTCTGAAATATGGTGGCAAAAGGAGCTCTGGTTAAGACGCAGCAGGTCGTTATGCTACTTAGTTTCCAAAATGAGTAAAAAATAAATAAGTAAATAAATGCAATGTAAATTTTAATCTTATACCAGTTGTATAGTATTATTTGAAGTATATGAGTTGACTATGTTTGTAAGTACAGGAGATATTATAGGTAGAATTTTATAAACAATATAAATTTACTAAGTGTGAGCTCTGTGTTTAATAGAAAAAATTGTTAGCGTAAATTGTATAATATTGTATTCTAGGACAATGTTCTTCTCCTTTTAATTTAAAATTTAGTGCTTGATAATAATGTATTTTAGTGTAACATTTGCCACCGAGGTAGACACCTCATTTGCAAGTAAAGAGATTTTGATTTGATATGATTTGATTTGAATAATGTCCACATAACGTTCACCAGTCAGCGCTCCCTTGCGGCCGGACCTTGGGGCCTAATGGCAACGATGAGAACGCCACCCAGACCAGAACTGAGCCACTTCCCGTCTGGACACAACCTTGTTAACATGCAGGATCCATCGCTTCATGGGGCATACGCCACACTGTCACGTGCCCATCAGCTCGATACAAATATAACCGTGAATCATCGTACCATACCACACTCTGCCACTGTTCCATGGTCCATTGCCGATGTTCTCGGGCCCATGCACGTCGTTTAACTCTGTATTGCGGTGTCAGCAAAGGGACGCGAGTTGGTCACCGGCTGGCGAAGCCTATGTGGTGCAGTTACCTCCTAACAGTCCTGGTAGAAATGGGTTCCTGACTCCCAACATTCAACTTCAGTTTGCTTTTTTATTTGATTAATTTATTTTTTTCCATTTCATTAATTTGATTATTGTTTGGTCTATTCACAAGTATCATAGAATGTAAAAAGTAGTGCTGTCTAGTGAGTTCGCTTCAACTGTCTGCGGTTAGAGAGACACTAGCATTCCTGGCGGTTACTTGAGGAACTAAAGTTTGTGTGCTGGATGTTGGATTCACCTGGCCATGGTCACTTTTGCTTAGCTTCTGACCTCAAATATAGTTGGTGTAATTGAGGGCCAGAGGACCATGAAATGATGCTATGATAGACCTACTGGCAGCTTCCATACAAAACGCCGATAGTATCTTATTGAACACACTAATTAGATTCATGAATACATACATTTTTGTTTGTAGACAGATGGTGAAGCAAATACGATTGTTCATTGCGAGAGCTAAAATACATAGACATTGAAGCCATCTTGTAAACTTGTAACAGGACTACAATATAAATGACATTACAGAAAAAAACCAGTATCATCTTTAATAAAGTTATTTCCGCCCTAAAAAGTGATTACCTAAAAATAGTTAATAAACATAACACATCACATTTCAAAGAACCGCCGCTCTTCCTACCCCTCCAGCCATACCCCTCACCGCTGCGAACAACTTGTGTCTAGCGCCTGACAATGTGCAGCCACTCGGAGCAACTCGGCTACGTTCGGTCCTGCTTGCAATGTGCAGCCACTTGGAGCAGCTCGGCTACGTTCGGTCCTGCTTTGTTTCGCATTCTGTCTGGCGCATATTTTCACATGAACTGGCGCCTACCGCTAGTTTTATAGGCACAGTTTCCCGCTGAGGCGTTGTTGTGTAGTGTCGAGAATTATTGATGAGTGAAGTACGGTATATAGAGAGAACGATCTAGAGTCTGCTAATTAGTAACTGGAGGTGACAAACCAGTTCCGCGGCATTCTTAGAATGGAGAAATTCCGGTGTGATGTGTGCAATAAGGATTTTAATTTTAGGAAAATCTTAAACAGTCACGTTAAATCGAAACAGTCTAATTCCTCTCCCGAGTTTCAGTGTAATTTGTGCTCCTTTAGTACGAATAATAAATTCAGTTTCATTCTCCATAAAAATTTAAAGCATACGAACAATATTTCTGAAACTCGATCGAAAATGAAATGCCCCCTTTGTGTAGAATATCGTGGAACTAAAGACGAAATTGTTAAACATTTTATCAGTGATCATCACATTCCAGTTAAGACTGAACATTTAGAATTTTCTAAAGAACAAGAGTTTAAAGACTGGAAAATCAAAATAGAAAAGGATGATTTGTGTGAATTTATTACATTCGAAAGTTTGATGGCTCAGCGAAATGTTCCTGTCGATGCCACAGAGACGGTAATTTGAAATGTAAAGGAAGTGAACTGCGCCATCAAAAATGCTTGGTAGCAATAAAATAAATGGACACTGCCCAGCGTCAATAGATATTATATTTCATGTATCAGGAAAACTATCAGTCATCATCATCAATCGGTTTATTCACTGCTGAGCGTCGTGACCTCATTTCTTCACTTCATTTGTAACTGCATCCATAACGAGATTTTTCCATCCTGAGCGGTCTTCAGCTCTTGTTAAGATATTGTGAAGAGCTAGACCGGTGATTTTCTTTGCTTGGTCTAACCATCTACTTGTTGTTCTGCCTTTTGGTCTGGTGGCTTCAACTTTGCCTTGCAGAATGGTCTTTTCTAAATTGTCTCCTTCTCTCCTCAAAATGTGTCCCAGGAACTGGAGGTAACTTTCACTAATGAGGGAAGATAAAGGTTTTGTGATGCTCAGTGTCGTACTGTAAATCTCATGTCAATCACTAGGGTGAGTTAGGTCGGTTGAGACCCTCTGAATCAGACAGAAAGGAGCTGGCAACAAAAACTGCCATGAAAATTCCATTCGATAATATATTGGATGAGATTAGGGATTCTGTCGGTGGTACTGACATAGAGCGTGTGCACTTACTCACTAGAAAGGATCTTTTAAACATTGAGCAGCAGTACAATTTAAAGTCCGAAGCTGTACGCCATGGTAACGATTGTACGAGTGGTGAATCGTGGATCCAAGAGATGCAGGAAATCGTTGCCGTAGTTCATTTCTATAAAGGTCAGGGAATACCTTCTGAAGCAAATCCTGAGCTAAACAGAAAGATTTTGCCCTCATTATTATGAATAAAGCGCAGAAAGAAATATTTGGACGTTTTGGAATGAACACTGTTTGTATTGATGGTGCCCACGGTATAAGTAAGTATGCTTTCGAACTGACTACCCTCTTAGTGATAGATGATAAATGTCAGGGTTTCCTTTGCGTTTTCATGCTATCAAATAGGTCCGACACAGCAGTATTTCAAATTTAATTTACAACGATTAGAAATGCTCTTCCAGACGCGTTGAGCCCTAAAGGGTTAATGTAGGACATGGCTGAAACATTTTATAAAGCATGGCTTGCAGTGATGATGCCCCCTCCCCCAAGTTTTGTTTATTTTGTTCGTGGCATGTAGATCGGGCATGGAGGAAAAACCTCTGCAAAATCAAAGGGCGCGAGAAACAAGTTGAGATCTACAAAGATCTTAGAGTACTACTGGAGGAAAGAGACGAAGTTGCCTTTTCAAGGATGCTTGGTAACTTAACACCTGACCTGAAAGGTGATCCCGACACCAAGGAATTCGTCGAGTACTTTGAGGCTAACTACGAACGGACGGTGACTAATTGGGCTTATTGTCATCGCCTCCATGCAGGGCTCGTCACTAATATGCACCTAGAGCGTTTGCATGGAGTAGCTAAGCACATTTATTTGCAAGGCAAGAATCGCAAGATACTTGACCTAACTATCAACACTCTTATGAGATTTCTCCGAGACAAACTGTTCGATCGCTTCATTTTTCTTAATAAAGGCAAGCTTACGAATTAATTGTTGGCGCTGAGAAAAAGGCACGTGAAATCACAGTCACTCCCGAGGGAGCAAACTACGAGGGCGGCGTATGGAAAATTCCTTCTGAAAAGCTGACAGAATTTTATGAAGTAAGGAAGGTGGATGGCGAAAACTGTAAGTGCAGTTCAAGAACGCAAGTTCTGCCTCCATACGTACATTTGTAGGCTACGTGTACTGATTCGTCCATTAGATTTAATATGTGCAAACACATGCATCTGATTGGAAAGATCAGAGGCGGAAGTGGTAGGAATGGAAGTGGCAGCCCAGGGGATGAACTGACTATTCAAGAATCGCCCTCTTGTAACGAAAGTGCGGCTGTTTTCAATGAACTGTGGAATCCTCTCAAGAAAAAATGTGACAGTGACGTAGAAAAGAGAAAGTTACCACTTCGAGAACATTTGGAAACAATTCTTGCCGAAATCCAGTCACCTGAGCATGCAGACATTGTTGAAAATCAGCTTAAGCCTATAATTTCTATTATTCATGCCCAAAATAAAAGGGACAATACTGACTCCATCGACTTCATCACCTGGCGCAATCAAGTTTCAACTTCAAAGAAGACTGTTCTCCACGAAGAAGGCCCGTAAAAAGACACCGTTGAGTTTATCAAGACCTACCAATAGCGAGCAAGAAGCTAAGGCCCGTAAAAAGACACCGCTGAGTTTATCAAGACCTACCTATAGCGAGCAAGAAGCTATTACTGCCAATTTATTGCTACGCTGATTTGTTTAAAGTGTAAATACGTGCGTGTACATAGTGTATTTTAGGGTGAATATGTGCGTGTACCTAGTGTATGTTAGTGTAAATACGTGAGTGAACATAGTGTATGTTACCGTACTGTATATATGTGGCTGCATGCTTGAGTGGGTGACATAAATATCATTTAAGTAAGAATATTCATGTGTACGTGATAGGTGAAGACGAAAGTGAGACTAGTGTGTAAATATCGTACTGAAGCATGATCACTTTATTCTGTTATTTTCATATCTGAATTGCTGCTGAAGTATACGTGGAGATGCCTGGAGGACGAAAAAGGACTATTAGGTAAGTTCTATATTACGAAAGCCATAAAAATGTGTACCGTACTAGTTAATACTTTTGTAGTTACGGAAGGACGAATAGAAATGAATAGTGTGACGACTCCCTCTGAATTACATGTTAAGAGACACGGTGTACATGTTCTCCGCCACCTGCAGCGCTGCTGTCGATAAAAGGGCCAAGTACCCGCGCTTTTCGTCGGCTTTGGAAGTGTGCAAACAGTTTGTGGTCTTTTTCAGTAGCTTTATACATTCTCCAGTTGTATAAGTGCAAAATAGCTGGCATTAACTTTTCATGAACTGAAAAAGATTATGCATTTGAGATGTAGGACGTATACTTTGACATATGCTTCAATTTACTACCGCATGTGAATATGCCTACAACTTGCAATGTCCCGGGTTGTAATTCGAGTTACAATAAACATTCGAATGATAAGCGTCATTTTTGTTTCACCCCCAAAAGATCCCACTCTGTTCTCAAAGTGGTCGAAGGCAATCCCACGTCAACATCTGCCTTAAAGTACCCTTAATATAATTTTTCAGTCAGATTAGAGACATGGCAAAAGCTGGTTGTCAAAGATAATGCCAAAATCACAAGTACAGCTCAGAAAAAAATTACAACACGCTTACCTTTGATCAGCCACAATTATCTTTTTTGTTTTTGTTTTTTGCTAGTTGCTTTACGTCGCACCGACACAGATAGGTCTTATAGCAACGATAGGATAGGAAAGGCCTAGGAGTTGGAAGGAAGCGGCTGTGGCCTTAATTAAGGTACAGCCCCAGAATTTGCCTGGTGTGAAAATGGGAAACCATGGAAAACCATCTTCAGGGCTGCTGACAGTGGGATTCGAACCCACTATCTCCCGGATGCAAGCTCACAGCCGTGAGCCCCTAACCGCACGGCCAACTAGCTCGGTCTACCATTATCAAGTTGGGAAGATGAACAAATAGCTCCTTTCACCAGTTCAAAAAATAATGTCATTAATCAGGTCTGTGGGTATATTGTTAAACATGCAAGCCAAGTGATAGGCTGGACAGCATGTATTGGTTCTATGCAAAACAATACAGAGGAGGACCTAACAAGTCTAGAAGAATA
The DNA here is from genome assembly GCF_040414725.1 of Anabrus simplex. Lineage (NCBI taxonomy): Eukaryota > Metazoa > Arthropoda > Insecta > Orthoptera > Tettigoniidae > Anabrus > Anabrus simplex. Next base: position 156,723,719 of record NC_090271.1, read on the forward strand.
TTTTAACGCAACCATCTATCTATCTATCTATCTATCTATCAAATGCTTTCATTCCCCACCCTGAAGGGGTGGGGCGGGCCACCTAGAGGGTGTCGCCGTCTCTCTGGCCAAGAGATGCGGGCGGGTTGGGGAGATGTGATGGAAGAAGGAGGTGGGTAAAGGATGTGGAGAGGTAGGAGATGGGAGAGGAATTGTGCCTATGCCTGGGTATAACACAATTGCTTTATTTAAGTCATAAGTACATAATACATAAAAACATATATGATTTACGAAAGGGTGTGAGGGATAAGGGAGTGTGCAAGGGGGAGAGATGAAGCGTAGAAGGAAGTGCCGGGTAAAGGTGCAAGATAAGATGAAGGGTGGCTGTCATGTGATTAAGTGAAGTGATGAGAAGTCGAAGGAGTTCAAACGTTGGGACGGTTGGGCGGATGAAACCAGTCGGAGGAAGGGGAGGACAAACTGGTGGAGATGGGTAAACAGGAGGAGGGTCCGGCCGGGGTCGGCGGCGAGGAGAGGTAAATCGGGTCGAAGGTTGGGGAGGAGAACGGGAGGTTCCACACGACGGTGACGACCATATAGCTTGATCCCATGAGTGATGAGTTGGTTCACGTCTTCGGGCGTCGGCAGGTGGAGGCGAACTAAAAACGTTGGACCATCAGCGTAGTGTATTCGAAACACTCGTTGTACGGGTAGTCCTTGCTGACGGAGGTGAGTAGCGATGTCGTCAGTAGGAATGTTTGGGTCCACACCGCAAGCAACACAGCTGTAGTTATTAGTACGGTTGGGCGACGGTGGTGGTGATGGTGGATTGGCCATGTTTATTGAAGTCCCGGTGTTTGTTCGCTCGGCAGGTGGCTGGGAGGTTATACACTGAGGTCTTTGTTGATCAGTGGTGGGAGGGTTAGGGAGTGTAGACATCATAAGGGGTAAAGGATGGGATAGAGTTGTAGTGGCTGTAGGGTGAGTTGGGGAGGTGGATGCAGAGGTGGTGGTGACGGTGGTGGTAGTAGTTGTGATGGTAACAGGGTTGGTATGACTAGGGAACAACGGTGGCGATGGAGGAGGGGGTGAGGTTACGACGGGCGAAGCAGTTGTAACAGGCGTAGCAGGTTCATCTTCTGGCAGCTGGGCTAATATATATGATGGAGTAGAGGTCACTCGGTGTCGGCAGCCATGGATGAGCGCTCCGGTTGCTTGTAGACGATTGCGGTCGTCTTCAAAGGCGAAATGCAGAAGTACATCGGGGGATGGGTCGGGGCCATCATAGAGCCGTGAGGCGCTATGGACGCCGGTCCCGCGGAGGGCGGTATGGATGCCGTCGTTGGAGAGAGCAAGGCTTACTTCTTCGATGATACAGGTATACATGGTGGGAGGCCGACTTCCAACGAGGTGTCAGGCCGTTATGCGTGTTTGGGATCGGCGGGGTGAAATAGAGGTGTGGAATCCCCCGGCCGAACAAAAAGAGACCTTGCGTGGAGAAGCGTCCAACTATCTTATTTATCCATCAAGTGAATTATTCTTGATGTTATCTCATGTAGAGGAAGTTGTTGTGAGAAATATTAGTGTACAAGAAGCATATGGGGTGAAATATTTCAAGAATGCCTGGATTGTTTACCTTCAATTACAGTTTCTTATAGACTGTGGTGCTGTACTAAACATGCTCAGGAATTAGTACCAAAATTAATTTTTCATTACATACGGTGCCGAATTTATTTCCGAACAAAAGAAGTACGGAAAGAAATGCAAGCTTGTACGACCGCAGAACATACCCGGAAAATGTCCAAGGTGTCCAGTTAACTGATTGATGGGGTGAAGTGCTGATAAGATTCATTAATTTGAGCATGTTAAAATATAATTTAACTTAAGTAGTTATGTAGGAATTACATATGTATGATATACCGGTACGTAACATCATGTGGGTGCCTGCAAAGTTTTAATGTGTTTATATTACGCAGCATGTACGACAACAGTCGAACATGTGTTTTTTTAAGGTTATAGCTGATAATTGCAACTGAGTTTGATTTTGTGGTGAATTAATTAAATAGCTCTATACACACATACCCGTTTGACATATTCGTTAAGACACTATAATAATAATTTCGTGTGGCTATTTTTAGCCGAGTGCAGCCCTTGTAAGGCAGACCCTCCTATGAGGGTGGGCGGCATCTGCCGTATGTATGTAACTGCGTGTTATTGTAGTGGAGGATAGTGTGGTGTGTGAGTTGCAGGAATGTTGGGGACAGTACAAACACCCAGTCCCCGGGCCGTTGGAATTAACAAATGAAGGTTAAAATCCCCGCCCGGCCGGGAATCGAACCTGGGACCCTCTGAACAGAAGGCCAGTACGCTGACCATTCAGCCAACGAGTCGGACGTTAAGACACTGAGGAACCAATTTCAGAACTGATGTCATTAAATTATTACTAAATGCAAAATATTTCCTACAAATTTGTCACATATTACTTTCAAAACAAGGAACACTATCATCTTAGTTTGCACGAAACACAGATCGCACATAAACACAGTCATCGGTCAGTAAAGAGAATGCACATTCTTGAAACATAACAATAATAAACACACGGTTTTAAATAATTTATTTAAACGATAAATTCCGAATTAAGTCACATCAGAACTCATTTAAAATCACATGTTCAGGGACAGCTGATCCCTGTTTACCTATACCAGCGCCGCGTAGTGTAGGAACATATCAAACAGCAGAAGTCGTCACACTATGTACTTCTATTCGTCCTGGTTAAGGTGTTGCAATTTCAGTTACACTATTGCCTTGCCATGCGCACTGAGGGACGATCAGTTTATTTTATTATTTTAATAGGTTGAAGTGCTGTTTAAGTTTAAAGTTTACTAGGAGATGTCTTGAGGGAGAAAATTAGGTCAGCTCTACATTACAAAAGCCATAAAAATGTAGTCTACTACTTAGTAACTATAGTCTCGGTACTGCCTTGCCATTCGGTATTGAATTTTAAATTACAATATAACAACGTAATATTTGAATACTGTCCAATATTTGGACACTCATATTCCATTACTATTGGAAGGTGCCCCCTTTACCATTTGAAGGAGCGCTAGCAGAACAGCGGAATGACTCCACCCGAGCACAGCCGATTATAGCCGACAGATCTCATCCGAGCGTAGCCGAGTGGCTGCACATTATCAGGCGCTAGACACAAGTCAGCGAACATAAGCCCAAGGCAAACGCGTAGCAGTACGCAGCCCCTGGTTATCTGTTTGTTCCACCTATCTCCGGAGAGATAGTGGTTTGTGACGTGCCGGTACCGGTGCGCTGTTCCGCGCTCCTCTGTCGGCCTTTTGTGTGTATGTCGAGCTCTCAAACAGAACGCCATCCAACAACAACAACAGCATTAATTTCGCACACATCCTTAGGCATTCCTTCAAACTTACACCACATTACTCATATCAGTTTATCTTTCACAGATAACCATAGCACGGGCACAAAAATATAGACAAGGAAGGAGTTACACCAAAATCAAAATTCACTCAAATCTACAAAACCAAGACTTCATCATCTGCTACGAACCTTTAAGAACAAGATTTTGTTTACAGCTGAGCTACATACTGTCTTTGTCCACACTATTGGATCATTTAATGACATGTGTTTTTATTATAAGCATACATGAAAACATACTTCAGTCAAATGGAACATTGTCAAGAACCTATACCATGGTTTACGAGCACAAAATCAACCGATATAAATACATGATTACAACACTCTAACATGGAAATCTGAAGAAGGAATGCGCAAGACATAAATTTTAAACCCATCAAGTGTTTTATATATGGTTTTTAGTGTTTTAATGTGTTTAATGTGTATGTAGAATTAGTTTTTAAGGTCAGGTTAAGTTTTACAATCATATTTAAACTTCAAAAACAATTTTACTTTCACGAACTTACAAATGAAATGACAACATACATCCAACTCATACCCCCATTAGACATCCAGATGTGCTAATGGATGACAACATCTTTTCAGACAAGTAATATATACCAATGTCTAATAGATGTAAAACCATGATATATCAGGTGATGATGTCCAAATAGGATCGAAACCGGTACTGATGTAAGTCATTTACAATAAACAGTACTGATACGGTGGATTTCTTTCTTATCCATATACCGATATGTCTGCCTATAATCCAGTGATATATTTAGATTTCTACTTTATACATTGATTCTAATTGCCGTGATTTCGATATCTCTTGCTAGCGAGCTTAAAATGTTATATGCTGCTGCCGTTCGGGATACGTGACGTGATGATGATGCTTGTTGTTTAAAGGGGCCTAACATCGATGTCATCGGCCCCTAATGGTACGAAATGAGACGAAATGGAATGACAAATTAAAAGCCCAAAATTCTCCACTGACCATAATTCAAAACATGAGGACGAAGAATGAATGGATGGATATTAATTTAAAACAATCAGTGGATGCCACCCGCAATACCTTACATTAATGGAAACTGACGGAAAAACCATAGGATTACTGACCAAGGGTCTGCTGCTAGAGCATAATACTGAACCGAGAATGCTTGCAGTCGAAAGGGGGTCCAAAATCCAAGGTCAAGGTATCAGCCCCTCATAACGGTACTTATCGCTAGGAAAGCAGAACCATGGTATTTGTCATGTTGCGGTACTAATCAAAAGTAGCAGAGACTCGCGGTATTCCACACCTTATGGTACTACTCACAGGTTATTAAATTCGACATATAATACAGACCTATGATTTTTCTCACATTGCGGTGCCATTTACAGGCAACGCAACCCTATGGTGTTCATCACATTAGAGTACTAACCACACGGACCTTCCTCTATCCCGTGGTGTTCCTCATATTGTGGGTTCTAATCATAGGCAAGGCAGAACCACGGTAGCTATCATCCCATGGTTCTGCTCATATGGTGGTACTAATCACAGGTACTGCAAAAGCCGACCGCACGGTGCTCCTGTGTTCTACTAATTACAAACCTATTTCGTACCTAATATAGTGGTACTACACGCAAGTAAAAGCGACCCTTGGTGTTCTCCGCGTGGTGGTACTAATCACAAGTAGTTTCATAGTTCTAATACAATCATCTTTTAGTCGCCCCTCACGACAGGCAGGGGTACCGTGGATGATTTATTCGTCTGCCTCCCTCACCCACAGGGAGTAGTGTGTTTGGTCCACGAGAGGTATTCTATTTCCATCAAGTCCGCCGGCAAGCCGGTTAGGCCCCCCTATCCGCCACCTGGGACGCGCCACGTGGGAGTATCACCTCTCCCCCTGCTCCGCCTGCGTAGCAGGTTCGTGGATACGTGACGTAATCAATTACGTAATTTCTTTCTTAAGGCGTGAGTTTGATTTCTCGGCGTTACTTTACGCGTTTTAATGCAATATTCTGAGATATTGGCCTTCTTCTCTCAAATAATATAGTAATTTTTTTTTTTTTGTAAATTATCTTTGGCTTCTCGTAATATTCCCATATTTCTACTGCGACGGCACGTTGCTTCTTCTTGCTTGTAGAATTTTTCTGGAAGGAGTAATAATAATGTCACAACATCTTTATATTTCTCACCGCCACCTTGCTACTACTCTCCTCAGTTACGCTATATCAAGACCAACTACAATCTTCAGACCGTAATATAAGAAAAACATGGCGGCTGAAGTAGCCGGATTGCTGGTATTGGCTAACACGAAAATATCACGTACATATTATATAAACGACGGTAATTTAACATGATGAATGTAACATCATGGAGATAATCACTTTTACACATATGAAAACGCTTCGCCAACAAGTATGCACCACATATAATAAACTAGAATCACATATATTCTACTAGAAAAGAGACCAACAAGCTGATTATTTAGATATTTCAATTCGTCAAATAATGTTTTTTCTTAGATTTCACTTCGCTGGATAGATGAACATGCACGATGAAACTGTTAAAATTATATTTATAACATCATTTTGAATGTTTCAAAATAAATTAAGGTGCAAAATTCCTCGATTTATTCGCTCTCATGAGAACTATGAAATATAATTTGTTGCCTTAGTTTTGAAGTGGTGGAACAGTTCTTAAATTCAGCAACCAATGAAAGGGAAGTACACCCGAAATTATGTTATTGGGGTTACGTCCCACTAACTACATTTTTTACGGTTTTCGGAGACGTTGAAGTGCTGGAATATAGTCCTGCAGTAGTTCTTTTACGTGCCAGTAAATCTACCGACACGAGGCTGACGTATTTGAGCCCCTTCAAATACCTCCGGACTGAACCAGGATCGAATCTGCCAACTTGGGGTCAGAAGGTCAGCGCCTTAACCATCTGAGTCACTCAGCCCATGTTAACCCAATGAACGACCCTCGCAATGCTAACATAATATTGACATATGGCATAACAGCACTTCACACAGTGATAGTAACCTTAGTAATGAAACGTTCAGACACTAAAAACATAGTAGGTTTTTACCCATTAAAGAACATGATCGCAAACACTCTATTGACTAAACAATCACATGGGCGAGCTTCAGTTCGGCGCAGTCTGCTTGATAAAAGATAACCACAGCATGAATCGGAAGGTGTTGGTAGTGTAAAACCCTACGTTACAAACCCAGCTAAGCCCTCTAAGTCACTATTTCTTTTGTGTAACAGTATACAGATTACTCCATCTGTCACATAAGTTCTGTTATACTTCAAGATCCAGCCAAACATTTCCGCAGGCAAGCACAGATTGTCGTAAAATACACTTGCTTTTAAATCACTCGACACTTTGAAGCACATAGACACTGACGGAATATCACAATATAAATTATATTCTATATAAATTACTATTTTTCGATGAACACGAATAGTTTGGAAGTACAGAAATGTCTTCCCTAACCTCAGACTTATTCTCAAAATGATGTATGCACGCTACAGTTTTGTCATGGACTTAAAAATGATCACGATGTATATTCCTAATTAATTTCTCTCTTAATGTTCTATTCCGTAGGAAACTTAAGATTAGTTGAATGAGAGGCATTGCCATAGTTAGACTAAGATCTGATCCATCTAGTGCCCTCATGTTCTTTAATGGGCAAAAACACGATCAAAACAAGCACATTCTCACATTACTGCGTATAATTACAGATCCTATGTGTCCGTTGACTCATAAATACACTCACACACTTATATTCTACAAAGAAACTAATATTTATCGTCAACTTTCAAAGAATTACACCGACTACATACGATAACAACAAACCAAAACAAACTCACATTTCTAACAATTTCGGCTACTCGATTCGCCATCTTTAAACGATCGAGAGTAGCATTAAGGTCTGAGGATTGTAGTCGGTCTTGGCTATATGTATTATTCTCTCGCTATCGATGATTGACTTTACGTGCCGTATTTATTCTTCTCGTGGCAACTGCGTCCATTTTAGTTCCAACTGTCAATTTATGACAATAAATTGGCACACTAAGAATGGAAGGCAAACCATACCTAGGTTAAAGATGGACAAAAGAAAGGAAATCCATATAAGATGTCGAGAGAAAAGAAAAGAGACCGTGACCTACATGCACTTCAAATATATGTGAAAAGTCCAAATTGAGGGAGTGCAAAAACATCAAAGATGAAGAAAGAATAGGGATAATTAAAGAGTTTGGGGAGACCAGGTCTTGCGATAAGCGTAAACTGAACATTACTGGGCTCGTGGATTTCATCCCCAAAAAACGACCATGTGCAGGGGAATCTATTACATTCGCGTCAACCACAAGAAGGAACAAGTTTGCAAAAAAAGATTTTAAACGCATTCGAAATTAATGAGTGGGCTGTTAGGCGGAACCATTCCTTGTGCTGAGACAGAACATCCAATATTCAATCGTAGCAAGAAGCGTGGAGTACATGACTTTTTTTAAAAAACATGCCAAAATTACCATCTCACTACTGCAGGGGCAAGTCAACAAAAGTATATCTGGAACCTGTAATTCAATCAGCAAGTAATCTGTATGAACTGTATAAAAAGAGGTGCAAAGGAACGAATAATGATACTGTCAGTAAGTACACCTTCTATACCATTCTTTCCGACTTGAACATAGAATTGTTGACGCACGTGTGGTAAACAGATATAACTTGAAAACAATATTCTCTCTTCCATGGGTAAATAATGCAAATATTGAGCTCGAATTATAATAATTATTATTTTACGATTATTATTATGGCTTGTGATGTACCTACATCTACTTATTAATATCATTATTATACTCCGCACGGCCTTACTTCTAAATTGAAGTTTCGCAAAACAAATGAGCATCGCCTTTCCTCCGTTGCCAGCGCGCTACACCCGCGAGAAAAGCTGATGCAATACGACCGCGGTAAACAGCCCTTGTCAAATGTAATATCGTACTCAGAAAAACTAATGAATATGGATTGAACACAATTTCACAAAAACTACACTTACTAATATCTGACACTAAAAGAGAATATTTTATTAAGAATAAAAGAGAATGATGAGAAAATAACACATCACTCACCGCTAATGGCTGGCACAGAAAGAGGTTATGGCCTACAAAGGGAATATTCTACTGATCTCAGAGTCACCGGAACCCTCCAACAATATGAAAAACACGCTAATTACTGAAGGGAAATGCAAAAGATCGCGAACCGTACCGAATACCATACACGCTGAGCGAGATAGGTTAACCACGTGGTGAATGTAAATATTAGAGTTGGCAACTAGGTTTCGAGATCGTGCTCTGCCGATATAAATCGATATGAATGGCAGATTGGGATTGGTTGGATCAAGACCAACTACAATATATCAGACCTTAATGCAGCTATCGATATCAGCTAAAATGGCGCCCCGATCGGTTTGTTCGAATGTAAACATGGACATGTGCTAAGCATCTGTTTAGTTCTTTCTGTTGGTTTGCTTTGAATAGGAAACGTTAGTATAGTGATGTTTTTATTGAAGTTTGGTTTTAAAACTATTTTGATATATTAGGACGTGTCGATCGTATTGCATACCTGGATGGTCTTGGTTGTGAACATGTGTGAAACACGAGTGTAGTTCTTGCCTCGAGTTGCATTAAGTCAGTGTTTATTACAGTTCTGTGTTTAAATCTAGTTTATCTACGTTTTAAAACGAGTGCGGTGTGACTTATTAGAATGGGTCGTTCGTGCTGTGTGCCTGGATGCAAATCCAATTACGGTGCTACAGACACTTCAGCATTTAGATTCCCTAAGGATAAAGTGCTACGACAGACATGGATCAAATGTATCCATCGTGACGATTTTGTAGTGACAGATAATTCACTAGTGTGTATTAAACATTTTGAAGATAAATTTATAATTAGAGAGGACGTTTTTCCTGTAGTTGGCGGTGAACCAGTGATTGTGCCCCGGAAAAAGCCGAAACTCAGAGATGATGCCTACCCCAGTATTTTTCCCAATCAACCCTCGTACCACACTGTTAAGGTCCCTAAAGATAGGAAAGACCCAGCCGCTCGTTCAGAACGCCTGTTAATTAGAGATGAACAAGATTTCAACAACTGGTGTGAACAAGATAAGATTTCTAGTTTTGATGACTTTAAAAGTGAGGTTATGAAAAGAGACATAAAGCCGTTCATTTCATTAGTCAAGGAAGACTATGTTCTTTTTATTAAAGTAAAGGATGAAGGATCTACCGATATCCCATCACTTACAGTAAGTTTTAAGGTTACCAGTGGTTTGGATGTTAAAGTGTTTTACAAAAATATGTATGTGCCTCCAGACAACTTCAAGTGGATACTAGAATCAGAAGGCCAAGATGATCTAAAGTGCAATAGATGGTCAAAATTCGACAATCTGGTGAGTCATCTTCAGAGTTTTAATGATGAGAGAATTGAAATTGATGAAAGGGTTATGTTGCTAATAAATTTCTTGAAACAGGCTCTAGATTTAAATAGTTTTGATACAGAAAAGGCCACTAAAATAAAATTCTCTCTGGAACAGTTGGAGCTCACTCTAATGAAACAAGTCAGATATTCCCAAGAACTCCTGATTTGGGCTGCAACAATGTGCTACTCATTTCCTGGTGCATATCAGTCCATAAGACAGACACATGTTTTGAATTTGCCACATCATGTGTACCTTAAACAATTCTTAGGTAAAATTGGCCCCATTAGTCCAGGCATAGGAGCTTCACATAAAGCATTTTTGAAAGAGAAAAGTAAATTTCTTCAGAATGATGATAAGGTGGTGTCAGTTGTGTTAGATGAAATGTATCTTAATTCGAAAGTAACATATAAGGGAGGAAAGGTACTGGGTTTGGCAGACAATGGTGTAGATGTAGATACAGCCACCACTATGCAAGTTTTTATGTCTTCATCTTTGCATTCTCAAAACAAAGATGTAATTGGTCTTTTTCCTGTAAAAGGTCTGCAAGCTGACACATTATATGACCTTACAATAGAAGTACTGAATGTGATGAATGAACTTGGCTTTCATGTTGTTAGTTTAATTTCTGATAACAACCGTGTAAATAGAAAGATGTTTGAACTCTTGTGTGGTGGTAGTCTCAAAAGCTGCATACCAAATCCAGCTAGCCCTTCAAAGCCAATCTTTCTTTTGTTCGACAATGTGCACATTTTAAAAAGTATTCGTAACAACTGGTTGAACAAATCTAAGGAAACATTTACTATACCCAATGTGGAACAGGTTTTCCCTGTATTAGATACCATGTCAAATAGTGAGGATGGCAAGACCACTATGTGTGAATATACAACAGTTCAAGCTAGATTTTCTGATCTGAAAGATTTATTTCATTCAGAAAAGAGTATGTTGTTGAAACTTGCACCTACGTTGTCAAGGAAAGCTTTATATCCTACTTCTATAGAGCGTCAAAATGTCTCGTTAGCTGTCAATATTTTTAATTCTAAAAATATAGTAGCTCTTGAAACAGTGAAGAAACAAGGTGTTGACATTAGTGATGGCACTATCCAATTTTTAACATTGTTCACAAAGTGGTGGACAATTTGCAATGTAAAGCACCCGATTGAAGGGAACTACACTAAAAATGTTGATGCTACTCCAATCAGTGGGGCTAATGATTCAAAACTTGTGTTTCTTCAAAATTTAAAGACATACTTAGATATCTGGCACTTATCAGATACTGGTACCGGTAAACAAGGAAAGCTGAGTAACGACACATACATTGCTATGACACACACACTTACTTCACTGGTCAAATTATGCAAATATCTGTTTGATACATATAATTGGGCCTACATTCTGACTGCTAAATTACAAACAGACTGTTTAGAAGCAAGGTTTGGTGCGTACAGACGATTAAGTGGCTGTAGCTATAATGTGTCTGTGGAACAGGTTCTGGAATCTGAACGGAAACTGAAAGTGTTAAGTGTGTTGAAGCTCAAGTCTGCAAAATATGGAGAACTGAACTTTAGTGATTTTACTGTGACAGTTCAAAAAGGTAGTAAAGGGAGTGTATGTGATAATCTAGAATATCTGGAACCTGCAATAAATGAAATATCGCATGTTCCAATCTCCCCTGAAACACAGAAAATTCTTGTATGTATTGCAAGTTACACTAGCAAGATAGTCACTGAGAAATTAAATAAAAATGGAAACTGTGATGAGTGTCGGGTAATGTTACAGTCCAATGATGAAATGCAGGTGATATGTGATACGGAACTTTTTTCATACTTCTCAGAACTAAGTCGAGGGGGGCTGAAATGTCCCTCGCCTTTCTTGATTACCTTATGTTCAAATGTCTATGCACTATTTCAAATGTTGATAAGCTGTGCTTATGAAGCTGTATTTATGAAATTAAGTTATCAGCAAGATGCAGTTACGTCAGGGATTCAGATTTGTGAACTGAATATCAAACACCTGGATAAACTGTGCGGATGTGGTGTGCCTCGGAAAGTGCTTGTTGAAAAGTGTCTGGAAATTTTAAGCAATATTTTCATTAACAATTATACTAAAGCAATACATGAGAAGAACACCTCGCTAGAATTAGCTAAAAAGCTTGCAGGGAAGAGAAAGGGCAGTGTCTGTGGTCATGAACTTGGTGAGAAAGTGAGAACGCGTAAGCAATTGAAACTTAGCAACTAATAGCTCCTTCGGTCATCGATCAGGTATGCCCCTTGGGCGTAGAATTACTTCTTTTTAATTTTTTTAATAGGTCTACCTAGTATTCTCTGTGTGTTTATCAAAATGATCTAAACAATCTAATAGTACAGTATGTGCAACATTTAGAGGTAACGGTGTCCATTAAAGCAAGTACATTTTGATTCATTACATTCCTTCGAGTATCATACTGTGATTTATATGCAAATTTTCTGCTTTACAGTGACAGTCCAATGATGAAATGGAGGTGGTATGTGATAGGGACCTTTTTTCATACTTCTCAGAACTAAGTCGAGGGGGTCTGAAATGTTCCTCGCCTTTGTAGATTACCTTGTGTCCAAATGTCTAGGCACTGTTTCAAATTTTGATAAGCTGGCAAGATGCAGTTACAACATTAGGAATTCAGATTTGTGAACTGAATATCAATCATCTGGATAAACTGTGCAGATGTGGTGTGCCTCTGAAAGTGCTTGTTAAAATGTGTGTGAAAGTTATAAGCAATATTTTCATTAAAATTACACTAAAGCGATTAATGAGAAGAACACCTCACTAGAATTAGCTAAAAAGCTTGCAGGGAAGAGAAAGGGCAGTGTCTGTGGTCATGAACTTGGTGAGAAAGTGAGAACGCGTAAGCAGTTGAAACTTAGCAACTAATAGCTCCTTCGGTCATCGATCAGGTAGGCCCCTTGGGCGTAGAATTACTTCTTTTTAATTTTTTTAAAAATAGGTCTACCTAGTATTCTCTGTGTGTTTATCAAAATAATCTAAACAATCTAATAGTACAGTATGTGCAACATTTAGAGGTAACGGTGTCCATTAAAGCAAGTACATTTTGATTCATTACATTCCTTCGAGTATCATACTGTGATTTATATGTAAATTTTCTGCTTTACAGTGACAGTCCAATGATGAAATGGAGGTGGTATGTGATAGGGACCTTTTTTCATACTTCTCAGAACTAAGTCGAGGGGGTCTGAAATGTTCCTCGCCTTTCTAGATTACCTTGTGTCCAAATGTCTATGCACTATTTCAAATGTTGATAAGCTGTATTTATGAAATTAAGTAATCAGCAAGATGCAGTTACGTCAGGGATTCAGATTTGTGAACTGAATATCAAACACCTGGATAAACTGTGCGGATGTGGTGTGCTTCGGAAAGTGCTTGTTGAAAAGTGTCTGGAAATTTTAAGCAATATTTTCATTAACAATTATATTAAAGCAATAAATGAGAACACCACCTCACTAGAATTAGCTAAAAAGCTTGCGGGGAAGAGAAAGGGCAGCGGCTGTGGTTTTTGAACTTGGTGAGAAGGTGATAACGCATAAGCAGTCAAAACTCAGCCACTAACAGGTCCTTTGGTCATCTATCAGGTAAGCCTCTTCGGCATATAATTACTTGTTTATTTTAATTTTTTGAATTGGCTCACCTAGTATTCTCTGCGTGTTTATCAAAATAATGTAAACAGTTTAATAATACAGTATGAGCAACATTTAGCAGAAATAGTGTCCATTAAAGCAAGTACTTTTTAATTCATTATGTTCTTACAAGTGTCATACTGTTATTTATATGTAAATGTTCTGCTTTACAGTTGATGATGAATATCTGTTAAGATAATTAGCGCAAAAACATCGCACTTGTATTCTAGGTTATGCACGTCAAAGTTCGATATTTAGTTATAAAAGCGTGGTAAATTTTAGTTTTATTTCCATAAAGTTTCCAGTATTTCATTATCTTCATTGTAGAAAACATGCTTTGATTAAATTTGTAAACTATTCTGGGGAGCACAGCAATTACAGACCTTAAACAAAATGATGTGATAATACAGTACAGAACTTATATGTCAAACCGATGCGGCGGCCATTTTTATTTTGCATTAAGGTCTGAGTATTGTAGATGGTCTTGGTTGGATGTCTATGCTTCGGCACATAACCACCAGACAGAGCCAAAATCTACCAAAACGTCAATTTAGAAGTAGAGCCGTTCGGAGTATAGTTTGCGATCGCATTATTTGTGAGATTATGTCATCAAACATTTGTTGTATATAGATATTTATATCAGTATAGTTAATATAAGAACCTATTTATAATTCATTATCACCTCTATTAATGATTTGAAATCCACCTCATAAGTGTGAAACACACTGTAACATCCAGAATGGTACTGGGTAGACGAGAACTCGTTAGAATATTCTATACATTATATCTGGGCCTTAACCGCACTAGAATTTACGAGAAAATGTATCTTTCTAGAAGCCTGGCCAGGCACATATATAAAGAGGTGTACCGTACTTGGTGGTCGAGACGAGTTATTACTGTGCCATTTCACTGTCCCAGGAATAAAAAAAATAACCGAGTTGAGATGAAAGCGAAACGAAATTAAACACAATTAAAAACACGAAATTAAAAACAATAAAATGTCAAGGAGATACGGTATAACGCGAAGTCGAAATGGTCAAGGTCATAATGGCAGTGGCAAAGACAACATTTGTAGTCAAATCTTTAAAGCCAGCACTATTGAAAAAAGACACAATTGAACAAGCTATCAAAGAAAGCAAATGCATTCCAGTCGAGAAGCTAGATTTACGTCTTAAAACTATTGAAATAGAAAGGAGTCTACGAAAGAAAGAAAATTTATAGCGTTTATATATCAAATAACGCATAAAAGATAATAATAATTAAGTTATAATAACGCGTTATATAAATTGAGAACGGAAAAAATGATTAACAGAAAATTGAAGACGGCAATGACAAGGCTTTGACCCTAAGAGAAAGAATTCACTATAACGCAACGTCATTATATTAAGTCATTAAACAATCCGGTACGACATTAGAAACTAAGAAAATAGCAGACAAACTGGGAATCTGATAAAGATTGAAACGATACAAAGCAATCTAAAGTTGATTCTCATTGATAAAATTATGTTAGAAGGCTTTGATAACAATAAAATATTACATGAGATTTCATCTACTTATTTTTATCTTTCAATTGCGCAAGAAAAGACTGCTATGGATTTCTAAGAAGATATTGGGACAGACTGTCCGGACGATACCGAGCTGAGATGACGGCAGAGAGGAACCACAATCCCAGATGACATCTCGATGGCCAGCGGAGTAGGATGATCGTCAACTGAGCTGCAGATGACGAACGAAAGATGATATAATCCCGGATGTAGAAGGAAAAGTGTAAGTTTCGTAAATATATGTATCCAATTGCTAGATAAAATGAAATGTAGACCATTCGTAGTTGTAAAGTACCGTAGATGATGAATTTCCGGATAACTGTAACATTAAACTTTAACTTCGTTTGACTAGTGAGTTTGTATGTGGTTCTTCACTTGCATTCTCCTCTACATAACTGCAACCTACGACATCGTTACGTCCTCCTTCGATAACCCCAGTGTTTCTATAAGTGCTGAACAACTCCATCTCCAGTAAAACTCAAAATTTGGTTCTCTTGAAAATTCACGACAGCATGTGTTGTGACTGGGTAATGGCTTTTCAGCAGCGCCCAAGAAATTCCTAAGCAGAAGAAGAAGAAGAAGAAGAAGATACTGCAAGGTTGCTATTATCTTCTAAATAATTTAAGTTGCGTTAGATTCTAGCGAGTGATTTACTTTTTTTGCTAGGGGCTTTACGTCGCGCCGACACAGATAGGTCTTATGGCGACGATGGGTAGGAAAGGCCTAGGAGTTGGAACGAAGCGGCCGTGGCCTTAATTAAGGTACAGCCCCAGCATTTGTCTGGTGTGAAAATGGGAAACCACGGAAAACCATTTTCATGGCTGCCGATAGTGGGATTCGAACCTACTATCTCCCGGATGCAAGCTCACAGCCGCGCGCCTCTACGCGCACGGCCAACTCGCCCGGTAGTGATTTATTTATTGTGTCCATACGTATGAGGAGATAGGTAGTCTTCCTAAGATACCAGATTAAGGGCCGAATTCATAGTCAGCAATTATACATAAGTGGAACACATAAGTAATAATGGAACACGTATAATAAGTATTCACTTATATCAGTTTACATTTCATAGACAACACTTAAAGAGTACGAGCATTTACCCAATAAAATTCACTCGAGATGTGGCAACGCTGTATATTTTGCTCGTGCTTCGTGGATCGTATAGTTCTGGCTACTGAACAGTGGAATGATCTATTGCGTTTTGTTTATCATCCGCTGTAATTTTTAAGGTTAGAAGATCATATTTGTATTTGCGTATGTGTATTTTGTCATCAGAATAGCGCTGTTAACGGAGTGGTTGTTTACGGAGCGGAGGCTCCGGGCGCTTTCAATCGTTTGCCTCCGGAGAACCTCCGATTGAATTGCAAGCGCGTAGTTTGAACTTGGCACGGGAGAAATGAACGAGCATTTGTTCAGGAATTTATAACTTGTCGCTATTAATGTGAAAAACTACGCCCCTCCGTTAGTACTTCAGTTATTTGGCGATATTACAAATAGGCCTAGCATTCTTACGTACAGACATAATAATTATGTAACAGAACCTCCGATTGAATGACAAGCGCGTAGTGTGAACTTGGTACGGGAGAAATGGAAGAGCATTTTCTCAGGAACTTAAAACTTGTCGCTACTATTGTGCGAAACTAGGCCCCTCAGTTAATACCTTAACTATTTATCGATATTACACATAGCATTCTTACGTACAAACATAATTATGTATTTTCTTAAATATAAACATGTTATAATTTAGGCCTTGTCCGTGACTGTAAATTACTTCGTTATGAAATAATTAATACTATTATCATTGCATGCCGGGCTGAGTGGCTCGGACGTTTGAGGCATTGGCTTTCTGACCCCAACTTCGCAGGTTCGATTCTGGCTCAGTCCGGTGATATTTGAAGATGCTCAAATTCGTCTCCCTCGTGTTGGTAGATTTAATTACACGTAAAAGAACTCCTGCGTAACCAAATTCTGGCATCACGGCGTCCCCGAAAACCTTATAAGTAGTTAGTGGGACGTAAAGCCAATATTATTATTATTATTATTATTATTATTATTATTAGCTGATGTACCCGTGCTTCGCTACGGGATTCTCAGAAAGACTGACTTGGTGGTTTTCCTAACTGAATTCAACATAGGTCATTACAAAAACGTCAGTAGGAATGTAGCGATTGAAAGCAATGTTATCATATAAAATACTCGATCAAATGAAAAACCGCGCACTTTCTCACTTTCAACGAACAGTACTACGGTGCCGATCTAAGAGTCCAAAGTTCCAGAACTGGAATAACCAGGTCGCAGACTGCCGTGACCACTCCTCTGTCATTATTTCGTTAAATATGCACACTACTCATTCCAATCAGTGGCTCAGAGTAGGGATTTTGTAGCTCGAATACAATGATGAACCAGTGTGTTACGTACCAGATATATCAGAAAATGTATGAACCAGAGGAATGGCATGCTAAAGAAGAAAGTTATCTTACACCTCAGCTACTTCCCACCAATATACAGGCAGGCTGTTACAGTCGGTACGACCAAGCGAGTTGGCCGTGTGGTTAGGGGCGCGCAGCTGTGAGATTGCATCCGGGAGATAGTGGATTCGAACCCCACTGCCGGCAACCCAGAAGATGGTATTCGGGAGATGATGGGTTCGAGCCCCACTGTCGGCAGCCCTGACGATGGTTCTCTGTGGTTTCCCATTTTCACTCCAGGCAAATGCCACGACTGTACCTTAATTAAAGCCACGGCCGCTTCCTTCCACTTCCTAGACCTTTCCTATCCCATCGTCGCATAAGACCTATCTATGTCGGTGCGACGTAAAACAACTAGCAAAGAAAAAAAAACATTGAATGACAAGCGCGTAGTGTGAACTTCATACGGGAGGAATGAACGAGCATTTTCACAAGAATTCATGACGTCGCTGTTTTTGCGCGAAACTACACTCCTTCTTTAACTTTTTTTAAATGCTATTTGTCCGGGGCGTCGACCTATGAAGATCCTTTGCCCCTATTTGCACCATATATGAGGAAACCTGCGTGTATTATGTAAATGGCGGTAGGGTAAAGTGTTGAATGCGAGGAAAGGAACGTTAAGGATGACACAAACACCCAGTCCCCAGGCCAGGGATATTAATAATTTACAATTAAAGAAACTGACCTGGCCGGGAATCGAACCCTGGGCCGCCGGGTGACAGGCGGCCGCGTTGCCACCTACACCGCAAGACCAATGGTTAGGAGTCGTTTGTGCCATGTTTTGCAGAGCAGCATTTACAGATTTGAACCACTTGAACTCCTCCCTCCGCTCGTAAATAATCATCCCTTACTTCTGCCACGTCTTTCACGTGTTTTACATAATGTCCAGAAATTAAAAACAAATTCAAATTTAACTTGAAATTACTGTAATCTAGCGCCAATATAATGGGAATATTTCCATAATAATGATAATAATAATGAACGAACCACTGTGTAAGGTAGGCCTGTACTTTTCTGAGGAACAACTGAACCTATTAAGATATATTGTTTGTTGTATCTCATCATCATCATCATCATCATCTGTTTACCCTCCAGGTTCGGTTTTTCCCTCGGACTTAGCGAGGGATCCCACCTCTACCGCCTCAAGGGCAGTGTCCTGGAGCTTCAGACTCTGGGTCGGGGGATACAACTGGGGAGTATGACCAGTACTTCGCCCAGGCGGCCTCACCTGCTATGCTGAACAGGGGCCTTGTGGAGGGATGGGAAGATTGGAAGGGATAGGCAAGGAAGAGGGAAGGAAGCGGCCGTGGCATTCGCCTGGAGGAGAAGTGGGAAACCACGGAAAACCACTTCCAGGATGGCTGAGGTGGGAGGCTGAGTGGACCCCGTTCCAGCCCTCGTACCACTTTTCAAATTTCGTGGCAGAGCCGGGAATCGAACCCGGGCCTCCGGGGGTGGCAGCTAATCACGCTAACCACAACACCACAGAGGCGGACTTGTTGTATCTACAGGGTTTATACCTACAGGTATGTGGGGTATGTATTATATGTCGATATAAACTTAATTGCATTTTCTTGATAACAAATGAGCGGATGCATTAATTATTCTGAATGACTATACGTTCTTTGTTAAGGGGTATTGAGCCGAAGTAGGGAAAAATTTTCTTGCCATGAGTGGGCGACTACCTTTTTCCTGAATCGAACGCTTAGTCCCGCGGCGTCCTTCTCCTTTCAAGCTCTACGAGTGGGCAACAATTTCCTTTCTTGCACCATTCTTATGGGTGACTATTTATCTAGAGCCGTGCTACAGTGCCTATACCACCTTTCGGTCCTACTCAGCAATCAAGAAAATTCAATGTTCGAACAATATCTCAGGGAATAAGTTACATCAGCATTCTTTTTTACCGTGAATCCGACTGGGATTACCTTCTCTACCTTTCATTATATGCGAACATCGATTGGAATATTTGGTCACGAAGACTCTGTTTCAAACTCAATTAGTTACCATTATCAGGTAAGATATTACCTTAAATTAATCTTATAATCTATAAATTATATAAAATCGCTTAAATTCTAAATTATTCATATTTATTCAAAATTATATCATATTTTCAGATGAGCTAAATGTTTTCTAAATATTTTGTATGTACATTGGTATTTCATCCAAGCAAAAAAAATCTTGAACTAGTCCTTGAAGTCCATGATAATTAATCAAAAAAACTGCCTCATTATTACCTATGGTCTCATCCTACCAAATAATTCTTCTCCTAAAAATTTTCATGGATTAAGATTGTTTGATGAATTCATCCTGACTTTTCATGAATTACAATCTATCTTCATATTCTCATTCTCTTATTAAAAAAAATTATAATTGTATAGTTCTTTATATTGACATTTATAAATTAATTAGATTAATGAATTAGCTTGAAATTGTGTAAATGACACAACAAGAGTAAAATAAAAGTGAAACTTTCATGAATAAAGTCAAATTCTCGTGAAATTCCAGCAGAAAGTCGAGTTCTGACAAACATCCAGTTTCGGTTATTGATATTTTACAAAGTTTCAAACTTAAGAATCCGAGAATATTTTTTTTTGGTAAGTAATCATCTGTCTAGGCTTTCTTCAACTAATTTTATCATCTAAAAAAAACTCACGCAGAATAAGAAATGTTTCATGTCTGTAGCTCTTAATAGCTACCTATCTTAATATTAAAAAATCATCATTTATCATGATTAGATATAATAAAAATATACCTATAAAGTCTGTAAGATCTCCAAGATAGACTCAACAGCTTTGCATTCAGGTTATAATATGTCGCACCGCTTAATAAATTCAATTAAATGTTTGCAATAAGTCAAGGAATACCTTAGATGACAGTTCCTAAGCCATTAATAGTGATTAGCTAACATTACGATGACACTAATTTCATACCTGCCGACACTAATCTAGTGTTTCAGCTTAAATCAACTTAAATATCAAATAGGATGTGGAAATTTTCTTTGAGGTTGCCATAATAGCCTGAGTTGTAGGTTAATTGAGATTAATTTCCGATGACCATACTTCATTAACATCCTGTAAACCCATCTTCAATTTGCCAATACGTCACATATAGATTATTCGAGGTTACGTCGCTTTAAGCATTAAATAAAACCTTAATTCTACACTACGTTACATACACTCTCATTAATTACTTATACGTGAGATTCTTTCCTCAAACGGCCTTCCATTTATTATCATTCCCCAAACAAATATTCAAGGATATCTATTATTTATTATTCGCACTCCCTATCTCATATTTCCATCATATCCTTACATCACCGCATACATAAACTTCATTTGATCTATTCAATGTAACGCTCTATTTGAATAATTCCATATCCCAATGAAATTACAATATTATGGATCTACAACATCTATTTCTGACAATATGCACTTGATTTGTCAAAATATATATGTATAAATATAACCCATATTTATTCACGTTTGGCGATAAGTTGGTGTTAATGATGATCTAGGTAACCTACGATTCGATCTGCATTACCGGTATTTACTTACTCCGAGTACATTTGAACGGCTTGATTATGGCATAACTCTTTTGAAAATCGACTGACAAGACGTTATTATTGTGCTTCATTGGCGAATGCGACATTTCCTACATATGGAAGTTCTTATCTGCTTTTGAAGATTACCAAACACCTTCATCTGAACAGCATTATCAATACGTTCGCGATGAAACTATCTTTATAAGTCATCTCTCGAAGATACATCGATCCATTCCTTACATCAACACAACCAACAAATTACTACATGATACTACACAAATATCTACTTTTGAAAAAAAAAAAATACAGTTTTGAAACTTATCTTATTCTGCCTGTGTTTTGGGCTGGGACTGCTGTTATTTCGTCCTCTTATGTGGCGATCATCTCTGGTTTATATCTGCAGCATCTCCGAGTCTTGATCGCTGGACTTGTGTTGTCGGGCAAGGCCGGTTCGGTTCCCGTCTGTCGCCAATCCCATCTTCATTTAGCAGGCCATCACAGCGTTTTCACGTACATGCATGAAAAACATAGATAAATATAACATTAATTCCACGGTCTCCATAGTTATAAAGCCTTCTTAAATTCTTTAGGATCTTATGAGGAGAATATGATGACGTAAATTCAACTACGGTATTGCAGTTTTAACAACACGAATTGCAGTGTAATTTGCCTACGAGCCTATATCTTTACGAGAAATATAACATTTGGACTTCGTATTTTTGTTAATTCTTCCGATAATGTTAGTATCTTCTCTCTAAAATCTGCTATTTCTTTATACAGTAGCTTCTTGAAATCTTCTGTGAATATTCTTCCTTTTTACTATCTTCGAATGTTCCTACTGTTGTAGTGATGGGTAGTTCGCGAACGAACTAGTTCTCGGGAACTACTTCACTCCCACGAACTGTGAAGTGTTTACTCGTCTCTCGAGGACTACTTCTCGAACTGTAGAACTTCACGAGTGTGAAGGGAATGGGAAAGAACTTGTTCGCGGACGAACTACTTCAGCGGTTGCAGAGTAGTCTAGCGGGAAAGTTAAACATTTTGAAGTAGTTGGTGAAGTAGTTCATGAAGTAGTTCTTTCTTGGGAGCGAGAGTAAATGAACTAGTTCCCACAGGTGAACTGCTCCTTCCCATTACTATACTGTTGGTTTATAGTGAACTTTTCTTATATCACGGTTACCTGGATTCCGTTTGCCTGTATATTTTCCCTTATGTTAGCGGCCACATGGATTCCATTAGTTTGTATTTCATTACTTCGAACTTTCTGCCGCACGATTTACGGAACTTTACCGCTATTCTCGGCAAATGACGATTTCAATGTCGCGATTCTAAATGACCAGGGCAATGAAATGGTACAGTATTGTATGGAATATCGGTGATATAGATCAATTTTTGTTTATGTAGGTAACGATTTTTATAGGGCGCCTACATTCATGGACGTAAGTTTGAAATTACAGCCCACTAAGTCCTTACTCGGAGCTACTGTTGCGAATAGAGCTGGGAACGGAGCAGTTGCTCCTATGATTGCAATCGGTAGTGCGAGTGAGCGCTCCCTCCGGTATTCTCCGGTAGTAAACTGTTGCTGGGAAACCAATCGGTGCTTCGGCACGCGAGCGGAGGGCGAGCGGAGGACGGAGCAACAGTACTGAATGTGTGCCTCGCTTGCCGTTCCATCCGTGGTGCGCAACGGATGTTTTTTTTGCTAGGGGCTTTACGTCGCACCGACACAGATAGGTCTTATGGCGACGATGGGATAGGAAAGGCCTAGGAGTTGGAAGGAAGCGGCCGTGGCCTTGATTAAGGTACAGCCCCAGCATTTGCCTGGTGTGAAAATGGGAAACCACGGAAAACCATCTTCAGGGCTGCCGATAGTGGGATTCGAACCTACTATCTCCCGGATGCAACGCAACGGTTGTGCTAGCGACATAGTAAATACTGCTTTATAAGTATGACGAAGGAGAATATAGGAAATATATACATTCTCATTTATCGTTCGTGTTTCATTTGTCGATTACTTTTGTAAAAATTTGCTTTACGTCATGCCGTCTTATGACGACGATGTGATAGGAACGGCTAAGGAGAGTAATTTCTAGGCGTGAAAATGGAAAACGACGTAAAACCATCTTCAGAGCTGCCGACAGTGGGGTTCGAACCCATTTTCATCCGGAAGATAGTGGGATTGAATCCCACTGTCGGCAGCCTTGAAGATGGTTTTCCGTGGTTTCCCACTTCCCCTCCAGGAAAATGCCGGGATGGTACCTAACTGAAGGCCACGGCCGCTTCGTTCCCACTCCCAAACCTTCCCTATCCCATCGTCACCATAAGACTTATCTGTGTCGGTGCGACATAAAACAAAACCCAAAGTCTCACCCTCCAGGACACTGTCCTTGAGGCGGTATAGGTCCGAGGGAACACCCAACCCGGGAGGGTAAATTGATGGAAGGATTATTATTATTATTATTATTGTACTCCCATAACCACTTCTGTGGTTTTCTGTGACGTTAAGGTGCTGACCTTTTGTCCAACAGGAGTTCTTTCATGTGCCGGTACAGTAGGGGCGATTGGGGGGGGGGGCGAGAGGGGACAGTCGCCCCCTACTTTGTGGAGAAAACTTTGCATTTGTATTCCATTTTAGCTGGATGAAACAAGGTATTATAGGAATTATTAAAACAAGCAATTTGTACAAGCCCTGTTGTCTTATCAGCTAATTATTTGCTTTAATTAACAACAAAATTATTAGCGGAAATACGCAACAAAGTCGTACACGCGGTTAACCGATTTGTATAGCGCCACAGCGAGTACTGTAGTGGAGACTTTGTATGTGCTGTGAGGAAGGGTACGCGTGCATTTGTTAGTCTGCAGTCTATTTAGTGTCAGTTAGTTTTTTTTAAATTTTGTAGTCAAATACTAAATGATTTTAATTATATAATCACGCCGTACGTCTATTTAATTGTAATACATGTGTAATAATGTTCCTCTCGTGAAAGTTTTATTGTATAGTATTGAATCAAAATCTCAAATAAATATTATCAATACAGGTAAGTTGGTAGGCTGAGAATCTTTACCTCTCTGTCGAAATTCCATTTAGTAGCTTTTTTTCAGTTTTAATGTAAAACATATATACCCCCCCCCCCGCTATATCCTACAAACTGGGGTACTTTGTTGTCTTTACATTTTTCCCCCCTACTTCTTATTCCCAATCGCCGCTACTGCCGGTACACCTGACCACCTTCAGGTACCGCCGAGCAAAGTCGGAATTGAAACCGCAAGCTTGAGCTCAGAAGGCCAGCGCTTTACCGTCTGAACTACTCAGCCCGGTACAGCATATAACCAGTTTCAATCAGTTCGTACTCTTCAGTAAAAACTGAAATGGCGTATGACTTTTAGTGCCGAGAGTGTCTGAGGACAAGTTCGGCTCACTAGATGCAGGTCCTTTGATTTGACGTCTTTAGGCGATCTGCGCGTTGTGATGTGGATGAAATGATGATGAAGACGATACATACACCCAGTTCCAGCGCCGGCGAAATTAGCCAATTAAGGTCAAAATTCCCGAACCTGCCGGGAATCGAACCCGGGACCCCTGTGACCAAAGGCCAACACGCTAACCATTTAGCCATGGAGCCGGATGTACTGTTTCGTAATAAATGAGCTACGAGTATAATTAATGTAAGAACATCGTATATAATACATGTTTACATGCAATGGAATATATTTACCACTTAAACTATTTTACTACCAGTATTAATAATATTGTTAACGCATTTGCAACAGTTTAATATAAACCAATATTCAATCTACAGTATTCTATTCACCTGCACCTATTGCAAACTGAACGTCAGCAGATCAAAATCTGTTATTCATAACGTAACAAATAATGCGGCGATCTTGAAACGACTACATCATTTGAATGACAAACGTAGGGGAACACATGCATCTGTGGAATTAGTACTAAAATCTAAATTGTAATTCCTCCTAAGATCACCGTTGCAACATTGCCCACATCTAAGCATTTGAATTTTCCGCCAGTGAATTCAATCGGAGGACTACCGGAGGTCTCCGGAGGAGCGCTGTAATCGTATTATCCGATTCAATCAACAGGAGGTCCGCCTCCTCTTCACAACGCTACATCAGAATGCCTGAAGGAAAAAAATACAGCAAACTGGAGAGACGGAACCTGCAAGAACTTGTGTCGAGGTACATGAATATAATAGAAAACAAGCAGACAGACGCCATTTCTCTGCAGAAGAAAAAATAGCTTGGGAGAAACTTGTTGTGGAATATAACGCCAACTCCGAGAATGCCCAGGTAAACATTACAGTCCAATTTTCTTCTTAATTTGTTTACAAATGTAAAATATCTTGCCTTACAATACTTCCGATGGTTTGACAAATACATCCACAGTCTTTATGTTTCAGTTATTTACTTCCCTAATAAAATGGGAAGAGCATGTTTTCACAAAGCCCACACCATCCAGACAATTTCGTTTGCCATGTTTACCTGCATAACTGATGAAATACTTCCATTCGTGGTAATATTGCATTATTTTACTGATATAGGTTAAGAACGGTTATTACGGTCAGAGCGAGCAGACTACACACGGCATAGATCTTTGATATATTTTTACTCTTTATATAGATACTGAATTTTATTTTATTTTTAAAATTTTGTTTTTTCAGAAGGATGTTGCACAGTTGAAAAAACTGTGGGAGAATATTAAATTTCGCAGAAAGGCTGAGCTGGCTGCAGAGAAAACAGCTGTCATGAAGACTGGAGGAGGTCCACCACCAAAAACTTCAGCAGTAAATAATCCTGATCTGGACTCTTGCTGCAATATTGACATTGAAATGAAAGATATGATTGATAGTGATACGCTGATGTTGTCCGAGAATCGATCTGGAGCATATGTGCTAGTATAGTACGCGCACCTTTTCTTGAGCCCGGATCTCCTTAGTAATGAATGGGAACCAGGGCTCAAGAAAAGGTGCGCGTACTATAGACAATGTTCTCGTTCCACAGAGTACCGAAGGTAAGAATGTGATGCATTAATTGATAATTATTTTAATGAAATAGTAAAAACTGCTACCAGTCACAAGTTTGAATAAAATATTCACTCCACTACACGTTTCTCAGAGGTTTTACTCCACGTTAAGAATTTAACCCAAGTCCAATATTATTTTGTCACAGATAGGTCCAAGGGGGTGGGGGAGGGCTACCAATTTCTCTGGACAAAATGTAGGCCTTTATATTTCTGAAACATTTGTTTTATTTTTAATAACTGTGAAATTTTACACTCTACCTCATAAACATAATAATATATTTTCATACTTCACCCAAATTCTGTTATTATGAGTTCAAATCAGTGTTTATGTTCTTATGTTATGGTGAGGCTGGTTCTCAGCCAGCATCAAACCGAGGAGGTGGTATAATCAAAGCACCTACATCCGGCAATGAAGGTAAATACTATTTAAACTATTATCATATAATTAATATTA
This sequence comes from Anabrus simplex, assembly GCF_040414725.1. NCBI lineage: Eukaryota > Metazoa > Arthropoda > Insecta > Orthoptera > Tettigoniidae > Anabrus > Anabrus simplex. Next base: position 156,750,298 of record NC_090271.1, read on the forward strand.
ACCTTAAAACCAAGCGAGTGGCTCCGAGGTTTGGGTTACATAGCGCTGTCAGTTTTCAATCGGGACATAGAGGTTTCGAACTCCACTGTTGGTTGCTCTGAAAATGGTGTTCTGTGGTTTTCCCATTTTCACACCAGGCAAATACTGGGACTGCACCTTGGTAAAGCCACGGTCGATTCCTTCCCCACTCTTAGCCCTTGCGTATCCCATTGTCGTCGTAAAACTTGTCTGAGCTGATGTCACGTAAAGCAAATCGTAAGAAAAAAATATTAACCTTGAACTTGTGATGTACGGAATTCCAACATTTTTGTTTACGGGCTTCGCTAAATGTTAAAACCCACAGAGGGCGTGGTTGTATATTTTCACTGACTATTGCATGGGGACGGAGTGCTGTGAGACATAAGCGCACAATATTGTAACTTGGTGTTGGGACGTTTCTTGTGGGTTCATCTAAAGCTCATTTGAACCGATTTTTTCCCATAAAAGTATCTCAGAGTTCCTACGTCGTCTTGCCCACCTTCATTGGTACCCGACAATCCACCTTTACTATAAATAATTTATTTTCTGAAGAGGTTCAATTAAGAATAGACAAAGCAGACTATTTATTAAAACTCGAGTTGTGTTCACTTTCAATTATTTGTCATCAGCAACACTACATGCCTCATTTAATAGTTCCCTAGTGTCCTTCTCGAACTCAGGCTCTGTAGATATTAATTACCACATTGGACCAACCATTTGTGACATTTTACTTACGCTGAGTATTCAACATGCATTGAAAAAAAGTACTGTCGTACCTGGAGACGTGAGGTCTGGCAGTCCACTTAAGAAATTCAACCGAACAAAGCGAGTTAACCAAGGCCACTGAATATTCCTGACTGGGGTGTTTAGTACCATATGTTGACCCAGATAAGAAGGTAACATAAACAACAGCTCCCTGCACGATTTAATTAAAAGAGCCCAGATGATTTATTTTTCTTGGGAATCTGTTCGACCTCACGTCACCAATTAATTAAAAGTTAAAATATGGTTTATTTTTTAGATGTACATATTTGCTTGCTGGATCAAAATACTGATATACAATACCTATAAAAATGTCAAATGAAATTCAAAAATTTCGATAAACAAATAAAACCATTTTTGCTCTGTTACAATTATACCATGATAAACTCATTTTATTTTTATATATTTCCAGAGAATTCTCAGTGTCTAGAGTACATAAATGGTGACAGACAAATTCAGCAATCAAGCACACCAGGTATATTTATCCATTTGTATTTGATTAATTACATGTTATAATATGGACATTGTATCAAATGGCACTTCATAACTTTATAATGGAACTTCCTTCCTTTCAGAAATTAGAAAAGGTAGCAAGAAGAATTTATTTTCTGAAGAGGCTCAATTAAGAATAGACAAAGCAGACTATTTATTAAAACTCGAAAAAGAAATAGGAGAGATGAGAAGAGAAGAGCAGTCACTAAAATGTGAATTAATCAAAATTCAAGTAGAAGTAGCAATTAGAGGCGGCGAGACATGAAGAACAGTTTAATAAACTGAAACGTGACTTGGAATTTAAAAAATTAATGTAATTAATGGAAGTGCAATACATTAATTATTGAAATGCCTGTCTATAAAATTTTGTCTGATTACGTTGCCCCTAACATTTTCAGCAACATGTACAATGGGAACTTCAATAATTTCCCTTCCTTCCTCCAACTCCTCTTCTTCCCAGAGATCTCCAGCTTGTATCCCTATGTTGTATAAGACTGCACAAGCTGTAATTATCCTAGTGACATTTCTCAATTTATTTTGAAGTTCGAAATATAGGCATGGAAACCTTCTCTTCCATCTCCCGATGGTCCTTTCAACGATACTCCTAGTTCTCCTGTGGGCAGTATTGTAATTCATTTCAGCACGAGCAGTTGGATGTGGAACTGGTGTGTAAATGTAATCACGCTGAGGATATCCACTGTCCCCTAGCAAATGTCCAGGTATGTGCCCTTCACTTAACCTCAATCTAATACCACTGTTTTCAAAAATTCGGCTATCGTGAGCAGAACCTGGCCATCTTGTAACTATATCGAAGATTTCTTCATTAGGTCCTGCAACTATCTGTACATTTAGTGAAAAGAACGTTTTTCTGTTGCGGAATACTTCAGCATTGTTCCCTCCGGGACTTTTAATAGGGATATGAGTTCCATCAACAAGACCAACGACTCCTGGAAAGGCACCTTTTTGAAAAAACTGAACTTTTATTCCATTTAATATATTCTGGTCTGCAGGAAATTTGATGTATCTTTTGGTGTGGGATGCCATGATTTCAGAAACTTCTGATATAATCCGACATACGGTCGGTTGACAAATCAACTGAAAGATAAAAAAAAAGAATCCTGTAGCATGTCATATTTAAGTTCATTTTCCAGATAAGTCTTTGCTATTCAATAAGCCTACAGTTTTGATAATGTATCAACTTGTAACATTTTTCCAATTAATTAAGCCAAGAAATATAATAAATTAATGATAACTCACCTGGAATGAACAGGTGGCATAAAATCTCAAAGCAATTAATATCTTCATTAATGGTGAGATAGGGAGTCCTCTAGAGGTTATGTTCACTCCCTCAACCAAAAGTACAAGAATAGCCTACTCATTACTGTTACTTTACTAAATCGAAACCTTCTTTTAAATTGTTGGTCACTATACATTTCTAAAGGATTTTCCAAGTCTCTCAAATATCTTTTGGGTGCACGGAAAGCATTCTGTACATGAAATGCAAAATATTCAGCAAAATCATTATCTTCCATCTTGCTACCAAACAACATAAGTGAGTCACTTAAATGTGAGTGGGAGGACCACTTATAGCAATAAGTGGGACACTTAAGTGGCCAATATGAAATGAAAACTGGCTTATAAGGGGCACTTATGTATAAGTGCTGTCTATGAATTCGGCCCTAACTTCAGTTACGAATGCGAGATAATAGTGTGGCAATATCATGTCAATAAAATCAAAGAATCCGAACATATTATGCCATATAATGTGTGAAAAGCTTAGGAGTAGAATACTTTAGGTTCTTCGATAAAATACTGAATGATGTGTTATTATATTCAGGTTATGCGTTGCCATAAGAAATCAGAATAAGGTTAGATATGGATATAACGGCGAACTAAAGACATGTTGATGTTAGCTATGAAGACATTGATCCAATGACATGAATATTTGAGAATGAAGTTACTTATGCGTCAGACTAAGTTATATATGAAGCAGACTTAAAAGAATTGGAAGAGATATGATATGACATGGGAAGTGAAAAAATGTTACGATGTTATATGAAAATAAATAGGAATAAATTGAAAGAATATACATATATTGTTACAATGATATAATACAAGTAAATGGTATATTTGAATAGTAAGATTACAGTATTGATGCAGGCTAAGATCACATTATGATACAATGACATTGTTTCTTTATTCGAGAATCCATATCCTAGGATAACGACGACGTATTGCGACATTTATGAAATGTTATTGCAGGATTAGATCATCAAAATGAATCCTTTGAAAAGAGTTGTTCATTAAATTGTTCATTTTTAACTTAGTAAAATCATATTTCTTAAAGGTTAATTATGGCATACGTTAGTTGACATGAATAGACATTACTATTTTCTACAGATAATTTCAAATGAACAGAGGTCACATAATGTCTTAGAGAATAATGTTCCCTACATATTAAATTAAATCACATGAGGTCACATACTGAATTTCAGGCACATTTGTGAATCTCGTTGGTTGTTTATGTTGTATGATTGATCTAGGTGGGAAATTAACTTATCATATGATACAATGTTGGTTAAGATTTCAGAGTAGATTTAATTGATTTCAGAATTTTAATTCCTTAATTTCACTTTTCTTTATCAACAACTTTACATTTTTTAATCTATGATGGCAGTTTAGATGAATTTGAGGTGTTATAATTTAGATAGTAACATAAGGCAAAGTAGAATTAAAGCGTTAGATAATTGATATTCTTGCATCCCAACGATACGTCGGATTGCGACGTCCATCATTATTAATGACAGAAGATATTTATTAGCCATATATGGTCACGCAATTGGATTGGTCAAAATAACGACCCCTCCACGGGTCCTCAACTTATATGGTAAGTGCTATTTCTATTATGTTTTATTTTATTTTATTCCTTCTAGTGTTGTTACCCCGGATCCCACGTACAAATCTAATTTAATATAACTGAAATCTTTTAGATTATCTAGAACAAGATCCCAGTTACATACTTGAATTATATTGAATTATATATATACATTTTCGCAACCGAAACAATTACAGACTGGATCATTAAGCTATTCACCGAGTTCCGTCGGCATTTGAAAGCACAGTGCCGGATATTGAGTATGTTGCGCTGATCTTCAGGAGATATCAATTTGCTTCAATCAAGCGACTCGTCTTCAACGTCTACACAATTTTGGGACTTCATATTTATTAAATTATGTTGTCACTTCGCGCCTGATAGTATATGCAGGCTGGCTAACTTAACAGTTCACCTCTTCTCAAAACATTTTGAGACACAGTGCCGTACTCTGCGTGTGTTGTGCTACTATTCAGAAGATTGCGCCTTACTTCATATAAGTGACTGACCTTCTACTTCTTCTAGATTTTACGATTTAAAATCGCGCAGTGCCATCCCCATTATCTTATATTGCTTCTTCAACAGTTTATGTGAAAGACTCATCCTTCTTATTTACCTATGCATTGTTTTTGCATTTTATTCGGCTGATGATTACCCACATTGGGGTCGAAACCGGTACCGCTTATAATTAAATAGGAATGTAACACTATATTTCTTATTTACTTGTATTGAATAGGTTGAATTACATTATTTGTTATTTCAATTTAATTGTGATACAGTTCAATACGGAATGTCATGAAAATGTTATCTTTAAATGATGGTACTAATCACAGGTAATCTCATGGTTCAAAATTCAGCATCCCTTGGTCACCCCTTTTAGTCACCTCTTATGACAGGCAGCTCCTAGAAGAAATTGGAAGCTAATTAATAACGGACCAGGCACCCAGAATGATCTGGAAGTGAGAACCAATAGAATCTTATATAAAGAGTACAGCTGGTGCATGGCAGTCAGCCTGGAGGTAGTCTAATGTGAGTCAGTTTTCAGTGCGTCAATCATGAGTGAAAGTAAGCAGTACGAGACAATCAATAGTCTGTCATAAGTCATTATTTGGGAAGGCGTTCATCAGACGGCAACGTGGAGTTCAGCGAGGCTTGTTATTGTGAATTGTACTGGAACGACATTGCACTGTGAGAAGCTGTGTTAACTATCAAAGAGTAGAGAAGGGTCCACCTATTCAATACATAAGCTCGTATATTGTCTTATAAAACTGGGACTAGTTTCGACCCCAAATATATTGGGTTATCTTCAGCCACGCTACAATTGAAAGACATATGTATACATATAACCAGTAATAAATTAAACACTTTGGTATGCCACAATTTACAATTTTAATTTAGAACATTGATGAAGTCTGATCAACACATCCAAACCTGAAACTAAATGACATACCAAAACTGCTGCGTTTGATGCCGAACTATGTCGTCGCTCTTACAGTAGCCAAATGTTCCTGAGTTTACTGGGAGTTGGCATCCCTATCTGCATAGACGAGCAACTTGATTTATAATTTATGTTTCTTCAATGTACTATGGTGTATGATTTACATTCGGGCGTTCCCTGAGCAATGGTAAGGTGTTAACACCGGCTGATCTTTCCAATCTAGAAGTAACATCTATTATATAATGACATTCATAAGTCAGGAAAGGTTCTTTTCAGAACCAAAAATGACCATCATATATATAAACATAGAAGGTATGTCAACTTGTAAACAACAGCTCTTACAGGAACTTCTTTTTTTTTTTTTTGCTAGGGGCTTTACATCGCACTGACACAAATAGGTCTTATGGTGACGATGGGATAGGAAAGGCCTAGGAGTTGGAAGGAAGTGGCCGTGGCCTTAATTAAGGTACAGCCCCAGCATTTGCCTGGTGTGAAAATGGGAAACCACGGAAAACCATCTTCAGGGCTGCCGATAGTGGGATTCGAACCTACTATCTCCTGGATGCAAGCTCACAGCCGCGTGCCTCTACGCGCACGGCCAACTTGCCCGGTTACAGGAACTTTGCCAAACAACTAACTGTGATGCAATATGTGTAGAGGAAACTCACAGGGTTGTGCACCAACCACGTCCTAGAATACCAGGTATGAAATTGGTAGCAGAGAGACCACATGGACAATATGGTAGTGCAATCTTCGTCAAGCCAGATCTCCAGATTCTCTCCACATCAATTACAGAAGAAAATGATATAGAATTGATCAATTTGGTTATAGTTTCCATATATAAACCACCTAATGTAACATTCTCATTCATCCTACCTAACAATCTCAATGATCGGAGAGTATCTTTCTTCATTGGTAACTTCAACAGCCATAGCAGTATTTGGGGCTGTGAACAAGACGAGAGTGGTGAGAATGTTTTAGAATGGGCTGAGGAACGCCATCCGTCTCTTATCCACGATAGCAAGCTCCCTTCTTCTTTTAACAGCTGTAGATGGAAACGGAGCTATAATCCAGACTTAATATTTGTGAGCGAGAAGATAGCACATCAGTGCGTTAAATCTGTATGTGCTCCTATTCCTAATACACAGCATCGCCCAATAATGTGTCAATTGGTAGCTGCCATTAGACCTCAAGAGGTCTACTTTAAAAGGAGATATCATTTTAGGAAAGCCAACCAGGAAAGATTCACCAACTTACTGGGCGAGAAGATCAAACCACTCATTCCAATTCCAGAAGCATATCAACAGCTTAATAATATCATCAGGGAGTGTTCAAGAACTACAATCCATAGAGGATGTAGAACAAACTACATACAAGGTCTAACTCAAGAAACCTCTGCCCTCCTGACAGAGTATCATAAACTATTCAAAGAAACTCCTTTCAGCAATGACACCATCACATTGGGGCAAAAAGTAATTTCTTCTATTTCTGAAGTAAAATGGGCACAGTGCTTAAGGTTGATGGAAGAGATTGACATGGGCAGGAGTAGTCAAAAAGTTTGGCAATTACCTAAACGACTCAGTAGTTATCCTAATAAAACTTCAATACATTCCAATATCTCAACAAACCAAATTGCACATGAACTTCTATGAAATGGACAACTATCTAATCCATGTCGACTTAAGAATAAAGGAATTGAGAGGGATTATGAGCATGAGACTAATACACTCACTAAACCTTTTACTTTATCTGAGCTGAACAGACCAATAAATCAGTGTAAAAATGGTAAGGCTGCCGGCCTAGATGAAATATGTATTGAGCAAATTAAGCAACTTGGACCTGTTGCTAAACAATGGTTACTAGAACTGTACAACAACTGTATAAACACTTACAAGTTACCATGTGTGTGGAGGAAAGCCAGAGTAATCGCAATTCTCAAACCAGGAAAAGACCCAAACGATCCGAATAATTACAGACCTATCTCACTGTTGTGTCATCTGTACAAGATCCTAGAACGGATGAATCTTGAAAGACTTACAGTGATCATTGAACCACTTCTCATCCCAGAGCAAGCAGGATTCGGAAAAGGGAAAAGTTGTACTTCACAGGTCCTCCATCTGACACAGTATACTGAAGACAGATACGAAGAACATAAAATCACACGGGGTGGCTTTTATTGACTTATCTGTTGCATATGATACAGTTAATCATCGTATACTTTTGCGCAAATTATACAACAAGACAAAAGATTACAAGATGACTCAAGTCATTTGCGATCTTCTCCAAAATCGTAGGCTCTTTGTCGAATTTCAGGATCAGAATAGTCGATGAAGGAAACAAAAGAATGGTTTGCCACAAGGAAGTGTTCTCACCCCTATGCTCTTCAATATCTATACGAATGACCAACCTCTTCCACTTGGAACCAGAAGCTTCATATATGTGGATGATCGAGCTACTGCTACTCAAGCAAACTGCTTTGAGGTTGTAGAAGAAAAGTTATCAGGGGCTCTTTCTGAACTATCCTACTACTACAGAGGAAACCAACTGAAGCCTAACCCATCTAAAACTCAGGTATGTGCCTTCCATTTGAAGAACAAACAGGCATCAAGAAAATTGCACGTAGTATGGGAAGATACTAAACTAGATCACTGCCCAATATCTAAATATCTAGGTGTAACATTGGATCGTGCTCTCACCTACAAACAACACTGCATGAACATCAAGCAGAAAGTGTCAGCTAGAAACAATATCCTTCGCAAGTTGTTTAGAACCAATTGGGGTACACATCCAAAGATGATGAGAACTACAGCCCTGGCTCTGTTACTCCGCTGCAGAGTACGCTTGCCCTGTTTGGTACAGATCCAGTCATGCTAAACAAGTTGACATTTCTTTAAATGAAACATGTCGACTTATCACTGGTTGTTTGAGACCAACACCACGAGATAGAATCTACTGTTTGGCTGGAATCACCCCACCAGATATTAGAAGAGAAGTTGCATCCATGAATGAGAGATCTAAAGCACTTGCCTCATGTGCACATCCATTGAACAGATATGAACCTGCCCACCGAAGATTGAGATCTAGAGGGAGTTTCCTGAATACAACCGAAGATCTAAATGAATCTGCTCAATCCACAAGGTTGAGATTATGGAGAACTAGAAATCCTCAACTTGCTGGTTAGATGATACCAATTGAACATCTCCCTCCAGGACAAGAGGAACATGGGTCTACTTGGAAATCATTGAACAGGCCTCGCACTGGGGTTGGTAGATCAAGAATCAATATGGTAAAGTGGGGCTGTTACCTGTTACCAGGTCACACAAAGAGGAAATCACTGAAGCTCTAGTCGCTGTGGAAAGGTCCCTATACTGTCATCACCAGGATTAATGTTGAAGTTTACAGGATTCAGCAGCCTCTGCAAGGGAAAAGAATGGCCGTCCACCTAGACTGGCTTGCACCTTATCATGAAGCTATTCAGGACTAGCAGCTTTAAGGAAGGAGCATTGTGACAATGGAGGGCAGGTGCAAAGCAGCCAGCAATAATGCCAGCGAAAGATAACTGCAAAGCTAGACAATAGCAGTGGCGAACTGTTGAGACTAACGAAAACTCCCAAAAGAAGCTGGAAGCTGGTTTGCAGTGGACCAGGTCCCTAGAATGATCTGGAAGTGGGAACTGCTAGAATTTTTTTTTGCTAGATGCTTTATGTCGCACCGACACAGATGGCGGCGATGGGACAGGGAAGGGCTAGGAGTGGGAAGGAAGCGGCCATGGCCTTAATTAAGGTACAGCTCCAACATTTGCCTGGTGTGAAAATGGGAAACCACGGAAAACCATTTACAGGACTGCCGACAGTGGGGTTCGAACCTACTATCTCCCGAATACTGGATACTGGCCGCACTTAAGCGACTGCAGCTATCAAGCACGGTTGCTAGAATCTTGTAGGGGCCCTTACAAAGAGTGCAACTGGCACATGCCAATCAGTGTGTAGTTAGTCTCAAGTGAGTCAGTCTTGAGCGTGTCAATCATGAGTGAAAGAAAGCTGTATGAGATAGCTGAAAGTCCGTGATGAGTCATACATTTGGTAGGAGTCCATCAGGCTGCTACAGGAACTGTTCTGCTACAGCACTCTGCTGTGAGAAGCTGTGTGAAGAACAGGAGTTTGACGTGCTGGTGTTCGTGTGTGTATTATGCTCGTGAGGAAAACTGAGTCGAGTGGAAAACTCAACAAAGTAGTTCGATAAATTGAGTGGATAAAAGGCACTACTTCTCTGTGTGATAATTTAATTTTTAAGGACCCTGAGTAACCTGTCAAAATATATTCATTTCTGCAGCCAATGAAAGTAAAAATCAACAATTATACACAAAATATTAGTCAATGAAACAAATTGGGATCAAACTGCACCTTCTTCTTAAAGGAAAGCATTTTTAGGGTTGTGAGGGGGAAATTTCTGTATTTTCAATGTAACTCATTTTCTAACAAATATTGGGAACTTCAATGTTGCCAAAAACAGGTTTTGGAAGGATAGAGGAAATACAAAGAATAATAACCAGATCAACATTATCACATTTCAATACTACTACTCAAGATCAACACTGAGATTTATGCTAGAAGTTATATGAAGATTAATTATAGTTTTAAAGAATGTAACCAAGAATTGTTGCAGAGTTGCTTTAATCTCAAAACACTGTTCAAATCTGGATGTTGAAATTTGGTAGACTAATTAGAGTATCTAATACATTCATTTTACCTTCAGCATTAAATACTTTTAAGGTCTGATCAGTTGTCACCCTGATGAAGGAAGCAGCAATGGCCTTAATTAAGATACAGCCCCAGGATTTGCAGGGTGTGAAAATGAGAAACCACCAAAAAAAAAAATCTTCAGGGCTGCTGACAGTGGGGTTTGAACCCATTATCTCCCAAATGCAAGCTCACAGCTGGGTGCCCCTAACCGCATGGTCAACTCGCTCGATTGCCCTTGCAATAAGTGGAAAAATCATCTATTAGAACAGAGAGCAAATGCTCTACTTATCCAAACTTTTCACCTGGTGCCATCATTTGGAGATCATTTGTGCAAATAAACTTCTTGGTATATGGAGATGTACGCTGATTGTTAGCATGTATGTTAACCCCTTAAGTGGGTATGACGTCTTTAGACGTTTTCGCGCTGGGCTTCTACAGTGGGTATGATGGCATTAGTCGATCGTAAAATTTATCGCGTATGTATCTTGACGGTGAAGGCATATGGCGTGTCCATGGAATCTATCGCATTAGTTGATATGTTTTCCATGAGATCACGCTGTGTATTGTTTTTTAGAGCTGTCACAGCTTCGTGAAATGCATTTGTTTTGGCGCCTTGCACGAAGTTCCTGCACAGCCATTTATGTCGCGAAGTATGGCTTCCAAACTTTAAGTAGATCGGCTACCTCTCTGAAGGCGTATTGTGTGTTGATCCCAAGGGAAGAGGAAGGAAACATCATACTGGTGTCCTGACTGTGAAAAGGCTTTGTGTTTAACACCTTGTTTCTGCCTATATCACACAGATAACAATCTACAAAACCTATAATCATCCTGATTCAGAACAATGTAAATAATGTTAGTAACACATTTGGATTCATAACTATGTAAATAATGTACATAATGTTAGTATCACATTATTGAAGAATAATAATTACTATCGTATTAGATTAAACTAATTGTGTACACATTTATGAAGGAAATATTTAAATATCACAAAGTGGGGAAAAAGTACCCACGGCAGGTTACGCATGTGGAGAATTTAGTTCCCAGTTAAGGGGTTAAGCAGCAGAGGTGAGAGAACACTGCCTTGTGATAGGCCATTTCGTTGATATCTCCAGTGACTGTGTTCCTTGAAATTCTGCAAAGAATCTTCGGTTCTGGAGAAGACGAGCAAATGTTTCTCCGAGGCAGTAATCTTTGGTGATTTGATATATACGGAGCAAAGTTTAAAGCAATGAAACAAATGAAGGGTGGCAAAGCACCCAGTGTAGATAACATTATCCCAGAAATCCTAAAGGTAGATCCAGATTTAACACCAGAAATCATAGAACCACTTCTAACCCTAATATGGAATAAACACCTTCCTGAGGAACAGGAGGAGAAATCCTCATCAAGATACCAAAGAAGAGTGACCTCTCAGACTGTAATAACTGGAGGGAAATAACATTGCTCTCATATCGTGGAAAAGCGATGTTAAGAGTAACACAGAACAGAATAAGCAGTGCCGTTAATGGGAGACTCCGCCAAGAACAAGCACGTTTCAGAGAAGGTGGGTCTACTGTGGACCAGATTAATACACTAAGGCTAATCACTGAACAATTTACTCAGTATCACACATCTTTGTATATATTTTTCATTGAATTTGATTCTGTCAACTGGAGGAAAATGTGGAGGGCTATGGAAAAGTTTGGAATCCCACAAAATATAATCCGTCTTACACACGCAATGTACGATGGAAATAATTGTCAAGTAGAACGTAATGGGAAGCTGTTTGATGTTTTACTGTGAGATCTGGAGTAAGACAAGGATGTCTCCTGTCGCCATCTTGCTTATCATGACACTGGATTGTATGTTGAAAGAGGCAACGAATAGAAAGCGGGGGCATTCAGTGGGAATTAAATAACTGATTGGAAGAACTGGATTATGCAGATCTGTCTTCTTGCAAAATGTTTTTGGGATATGGAAATCAAACTGAATGAGACGGTAACGATGTAGGCTTAAAGATAACTAAAAGACTAAGGAAATGTGCATAAATCACTGTAACAATCTAGCCTGACTCTAGGTGGAATGGATATAGAAAGAGTAGAGGAATTTTGCTACTTAGGAAGCATGGTCAGCCAGGATGGAGGTGCTTTTAGAAATATGGTGAGCTGAATAAATAAAGCCAAAGGAGCTTTTGCACACTTACGACCAATATGGAGATCCACTCACATTAACATAAAAACGAAGCTAAGAATATTCAACTCAAATGTTAGATCTGTTTTATTTATAGAAATGAGACCAGGAAAGTGATCAAAGACATTACCACAAGGTTACAGACTTTTGTAAATTGTTGCTTGAAGTATATTACGATAAAATGGTGGCCAAAGACCATCTCAAACAAAGCTATTTGGGAGGCCACAAGTCAAAGTCACATCCAGCAACAGATAATAAAAAGAAAATGGAGATGGATTGGGCACAGCCTGAGAAGACCACAAGAAAGTTATCACAAGGCAGGCATTAAGTTGGAATCTGCAAGGTAGATGCAGGCAAAGCAGATCGAGGAGTACCTGGAAGAGAACCACAGACTGGGAGACAGTTGGCGTCAACAAGATATGGAGAGAGGTGAAAGCATTGGTGGCAGATAGAACAAGCTGGAGAAATTTTGTCGAGGTCCTATGCTCCACCTAGGAATTATAGGAAATAAGTCAATCGAGCAGAATTTGGTGATGAACTCTGTCATAGGCAGCTGTTAAATCTACAAGAACTGCTCAAGTAATTTTCCTGTTTTAAAACCCATCCTCAATATGATTGCCAAAAATCTGCGTTCTGGGATCAAAAGAGGGCCAATTCTTGGAGCTAATCTGTTAAGAGTTATACAGTGGATGGCCAAACATTATGGGAATGGGTGTCCCATTAGAAAATGTGCCGTAATACCCCTGAGCATTGCGGCTAGCTGCGCAGTCTGTTACAGACACCAGTGTCATGAAGATGACAACACGCCACGAGTTAACCGACTTTGAACGTGGGATGATAATCGGTGCATGGGTCATAGCAGTGCAGAGATTACACGTGAATTCGGGTTTCGAAGATCAACAGTGTCGAGGTTGGATCTTTAATATCGCAGAGAAAATGTTACCACCCGCATATACTGACGCACAGAATGACCATCATTGTTTAACGAACGGACATCACGTCACCTCCGCAGAACCATACAGGGCGCTCGACGAACTACCGTGAGTCAGATCACTGCCCAGTTGAATGTTCGGAGTCAGGAATCCATTTCTACCAGGAATGTAAGGAGGCAACTGCACTGCATAGGCTTCACTAGCCGACGACCAACTTGTGTCCCTTTGCTGACATCTCGACACAGAGCTCAGCGATGTGCAGGGGCGCACGAACATTGCCAATTGACCATGGAACAGTGGTGGTGTGTGGTGGGGTCCAATGAATCCCGGTTCCAGTTGTATCGAGCTGATGCGCGCGTGAGAGTGTGGCGTATGTCCCATGAAGCTATGGATCCTGTGTGTCAACAAGGTTGTGCCCAGGTGGGAGGTGGCTCAGTTCTGGTCTGGGCAGCGTTCTCACGGTTGCAATTAGGCTCCATCGTTCTGCTGCAGGGAGTGCTGACAGGTGCACGTCATGTAGACATTCTTTCAGACCATCTGCATATCTTTCTGGCCCTAGAGTACCCTGATGAAGATGCCATGTTTTAACACGACAGTGCACCATGTCACCGCTGTGGTGGCACGCAGGTGGTTGGAGAAGCACTCCAGTGAAGTTACGAGCATAGATTGGCCATCCACATCCCCCAATCTTAATCCAATCGAGCATTTAAGGGGTGATGTCGATGCTGGTGTACGCTCCATTAACCCTGCACCAACTACACAAGACCAATTGTGGGTAGCAGTGCAAGATGCCGCATGGGTCCAGATCCCTCCAGAATAATTCCAACACCTTGTAGAGTCGATGCCTCGCCATATTGCTGTCGTTCTGGGGGTTCGCAGAGGAGCAACTCATTATAAACATCACATTCAGTGTCTTCCCATGGTGTTTGGCCGGTCAGTGTGTGTGTGTATATATCATCATCATCAACATCATCATCATTTCCCCTTATCCAGCTCCTGCCTGGTTGGGAAGTTGATGGCACTTCTCCACTGTTGCCTCTCCTTCCACCACTCCTGTTCAGTAATTGTATTCCAGTCCAGTCTTTTTTTTCTTATACTGGTTTTGAAAAGAGTCCATCCATCTTGCTCTGGGCCTCCCTCTTGCCCTCTTTCTTCTTTCAAAGTCTCTGATGCATACGTTAATATAGGGGTATAGTACACCTTGTACATTCTCTCTCTGCATTTCATAGGAACTTCTCTGTTCCACACCAGGTTCCTTACATTCTTGTAGAACATATTCCTGCTTGTATCCTTCTGCTGATCTACTTATCCAACCTTGAATCTTGCAATATTTCACTTCTCAAATATTTGAAGAATTAAACAACCTCAAGAGTTTGTTCCCTGATGCTAACGATTCCTTTTCTTTCTTTTTTCTCCTCTTGTCATCATCACTGTATTACTCTTCTCCACACTGATTTTCATACCATATTTCTCAATATTGTCATTTAAAGCCTCTAGTTGGATTTTTACTTCTGTATTTTTGACTCCCCAGATAACTATGTCATCTGCAAACAACAATATTTTCATATCTTGCCTTTGTTTCCATTAGAATTTCATCCACAACTTTTATAAACATACAGAAAGTGGAGACAATACACTTCCCTGTCTTAGTCCAGTTTGGTTTTTAAACCAATCTGTTCCCCCTACTGGAGTTTGGACACAACTTGAACAATTCTTACACATACTGTAGATTTCATTAGTTCCCTCGATTGCTTTCCACATCCTTTTCTCTATTAATACTATCGTATGCCTTCTCTAGGTGCAGGAATACATCACCAGATGTTTTCCAAATTACCACTGTTTTTCCATCAGTAATCTCATGGTAAATATAGGGTCTATCATTGACCTGTCCTGCCGGAAAGCATACTGCTCTTCTTTTAAATTTATTTCCATTCTTATTCTCATCCTCCTTTCTATTATTCTCTCCAGTATTTTGGCTACTTGTGACAACAGTGTAATTCCTCGATAACTATTATGTACCTTCCTTTAATCTTTCTTAAATACTGGTATTATTACACCTTTACACCATTCATCGAATACCTACTTTTTTCCTCCATATACACCTTAGCATCCTACATAACTAATGTAGACCAACAAGCCCTGCTGCCTATATTATTTCCACACATTTTATCCATCCCTGCTGCTTTTCCCGTTTTCATTTGTTGAACAGCTATTTCCATCTCTGCCAATGCAAAATCACTCTCCATTTCTGGATCATCCTCATTCACAAATACACTCTCTTTTGCATCATTTCTCACATTCAGGAGTTTATCGAAATAATCTCTCCAGCTATTCTTTATCTCCTCTGAGTCTGTTATTGCATTTCCACTCTCTTCAATTGTTTCGTGTAGATTTTTTCTCCTGTTTTATTAATCCATAGAAAATCCTTTTTCCACTCTTCCAACTCTTGTGTGAATCTCTCAACACTTCTCCCCCCCCCCTTTCATTTATGAATTTTTTTACACTTTTACACTTGATACTTAATCTTAATTCCGATCTCTATTTCATTCTTGCCATGCTTTCTTCACCCAGTGCCGGATTAAGGTGTTTGGGGGCCCTGGCTATTTAAAAATGTGGGGCCCCTTCTTCGTAACATCACGTAAGACTAGCATACTGAAGTCGTTATAGAACTACTTCCACTTAAATTGATGAATAGGGAGGTGTTGAAATAGACTACAATTTTTCTCTATTTTTTCATGTTAATATTTCATAATGCCAAAACATATTTTACATTTGTCTCATCACTATCAAATCGACATACAAAACAGAACTTACATTTTTTTGGCACCACTAGGATATTTTCTGTCCATTTTACAAGAACAATACAGTTGTAACTTATGAATGCCTCAATAATCAGAGGTGAACTGGAAGTTTTCTTCCTGATGTAAAGATATAGTATAGCATGCGCATTCCACCATGCTTCCCCTTCCCCTCCTGCTCACTTCCTAGACCTCTTCCCCCCTTCGCCCTCTGCCTGTACTCACAAGCTGCCAGATTTAAATTTTTGTCAACAATAATTACAGTGTGTAAGTAGCGAGGATTCGTGTCTTGAGACGGTAATGGATTCTAGCAGTGATGAAATACTAACATGGACAGCTGATAAGAAGGAAGGAAAAGTGCGCGTTCGATATTTTGCGAGCGTAAATATTCATATACATGCACGTGCATTTTTATACAATTTTAGTTTTGGCCAAGGGCTGGGGTCCCCTGGCACGTGGGGCCCGGGGCTGCAGCCCCTTTAGCCCCCCCTTCCTTCTTAATCCGGACCTGCCTTCACCTTTTCATTCCACCAAGGTGTCTCATTTTCCTTTACTCTCACCAAAGTTCTGCCACAAATTTTCTCTGCACAGCTTACAAATGTATTTTTAAATTTGGTCTATTCTTCTTCTACACTTTCTGTTTCTGATATACAGATGTGCTGTTTTAAATCCTCCTACAATTTCTTTTGAGTTCCTTTATCTTTTGATTTCCATACTTTTATTTTCTTCTGTCTTATTTGTTTTACTCTCACAATTTTACCTATTTTCAATTTTGCTACCACTACTTTGTGGTCTCCATCAAATGCTTCACCTAGTAGTGCTATTACATCCATTAACAGTTTATGATTAATTTTCTCAACCAAAAAATAATCAATAACTCTTTTTGACCTTCTTTTACCTCAGCCGTACTCAGTGATCTTTCTACTATACTTCTTTCTAAACGAAGTGTTACAATCATTCCACTTCTCTCACAAAAATTAATCAACTTACCTCCTTCACTTTTTTTTTTTTTTTTGTCCTTCTCCATATTCAAATGGACCAATCACTTCTTGTTTACCAATTCTGTCATTTCCAACTTGCACATTGAGGTCTCCCATGACAATCACTTCCATATCGGTATTACCTCCTTGAGTGTCTCCAAGAATTCCTCTAAATTTTCCTCACTGTTTCCAGTTTAGGGTTCATAAACTTAGATGATGCCTTTGCTGGTGGGACCTAGTGTTTACAGTGCACTATGTCCTCTGGTATGGGCTAGAGCAATCTTATTACTTTCATTGAACTGTATCAGCTTTATCCTTTGCTTTGACAAAATGAAAGTGATTGAGGTATGAGTGATGCTAGTAATGCCATTCCTTCTGCAACCAGTCCCTGCTATGAATGGTGTGAAAATATTGCTAATAGGGTCGGTTGGTGCAGGCATTTCAGTGGGCTTGGCAGACTGATATGTAATAGCAACTTGTGGCTTGGAGAGGAAAGCAACAGGAAACCACCTCACTCCTCATTTCCCTAGTACATCTCTTCAGTGATGGCTAGGCCATCTATGACAGCTGATGGCGGAGCTGTTGAGGATCCAACCAGCCTTCGGGCTGAGGACTAAACATACATACAAACTTAGATGAAATCTTTGACTCCTCCTTCTGTCCTCAGCCGTAAATTGATTATTCTATCACTTATGTGATACCCATGCCTTTCCACATTTGTCATTCAGGATTTTGTTACCAATCTCTCCTATCCCATTATTTGCCTCACCTCCTCCACTCCACTCCCTCTACTCATATCTTCACTCTCTTTCCCTCCACTTGACCTCAGCCTCATCATATAATCTAGGGGAGAATGGGGCAACTTGACGATAAGCTTCCTTTCAACATTCCGCCGGAACATGGCACGTTTTACGCCTGTGATGACACGCTTATTACTGTTTACCTTTTCATGCAACTGTACTGCAGTGTTCAAAGTTCTTGTTTAAATAGCTTTTTCATAAAGTAGTACAGTTTAATTTCATGTAAATTCGTCATCTTGCCCCATTATATAGAAATAATATGAGTCACCACCTTATCAATACACTATTTTATTTACTACCAAACTGGTAAATAGGGTCAATACCGGTTTCGACCCCTAAGGGGTCATCCTCAGTTGACACATATAAATATCTATAAAAACATCACATATAATAGTTAAAGTTTAAAATTGATGTGTCGTTAGTATACTGGTAAGTACATATGCATGTATTATGGAATTTATAAGTTTGTTCTATTAGAGCTATTATGTAGATTTTCTGTTTCTTTGTAAACAGTATCAAAAGTATTGTATTGGATGTGGTTCATCCATTTGACAAAATGCTAGTGGATTGAATATGTACATTTGCTGAGAGGTACATGCTATTCTATTTTACAATTTTTGTTTTACATAATATGGGGTAAAATTATTACATTTGCACATATATGGTGATATTAGGTACAATGTAGGGTGTTAAAGATATACTATTTGAATTTTCAGTATCCTGATTACATTTCATGTAGTGGTTGTAAGGTTTACTGATTCACTTGTTTAGTTCAGTTAAATACATAATGACCTTGTTGGTTTGAATTCTTATGATTAAAATATTGGTATGTAATACCTAGTTAACATGAATCCTTAATATTAATATATAAGTTTGTAGCACCTCTTATTCCCGTTTTCAGTCTTAAAATAGAATTGTGTCTTGACACTTTATTTTGTTAGACATATAAAAGTCTTGTTAAAATAAAACTTTGGGGCTAAAACCGGTATGAAATACCTATTTAAAATACATTAGATAATGGTATTGATATGTGGTGCTATGTGCATATTCAAAAAATCTAAATGAAATATAAATATAAATTGGTGACAGTACTGTAGGTTGTTGTGTTGTAGTTAACGGCTGGTCCATTAAAAATATATATGTTTACTTGAATAGGATCGATCACATGCTGTACGCGTTACGAGTGAAATTGCATAATATATTATAGTAATAACTGGTAATTTTGTAGGATACTGCTGTTGTAGTTGGAAATCTTGAATATCATTGAGAAAATGTTCTCATCTTGTCGCGTGTCGAATACAGGTTGAGTAGGTCACCATTAAGAGATGAAGTGCATATTGGATGTCGTATATCTAAATTAGGTTGTATGTTGGTTGTATCGTGGAGACGTGTTGTAAATTAATATATCTGTAAGTAGAAATAATAAGTGTGTGAGATAATGTATCGAAAGAATGTAGTGGCAAGTATATATCGTATTACTTACGTTGGCTGTTGGGATCGTGTGCTCTGTATGGCTGTCTGTTGAGATCTGTAGCGTGTTGCTCTGAGGTTATAGTTTACGGCGGTAGAGGGGAGGCTTGAAGGGATGGGTGGAGCGCTTGTAACGGGAGTGGGATTAAAGGAGGGGAGGTCTTGGAGCGGTAGATTTGTATTTATGGATTTTTGTTTATCTATTCTTTTTAAATAGTAATCTTTCAGGAGGGGAATAACTGTATGAAAAAGAATATTATTTCTGTCTATGTTATCGTTCAAGTTGGAATTTGGATTAACGTATTTGTCTAAGTTTATATAGAATTCTTCTAGTATACTGAGCAAGGGGCTTTTTGGGTTTATTTTGAGGATTTGCATATCATTACTGATGTCTGTAAACTTATGTTTCTGATCGTTGATGTGTTGTCCCATGGCTGAGAAGTGTCTATGTCTAACGGCATTTACGTGTTCGTTGTATCTTATTGAAAAACTTCTACCAGTAAGCCCTACATAACTGGCTTGGCAATCATTGCATTTTAGACGGTACACTCCTGAGTGGTTGTATTTGTTTATGTTATTGACTGATTTAGAATTGTATAATATGTTGGTGTTATTGCGTGTAGTTTTGTATGCTATTTTTAGGCCTTGTTTTTTGAAAATGTTGGTTATGGGGTGTATATGGTTATTGTTGTAAGTGAATAGTGCGTATTCTTTTTTATCTTTGGTGATTCTGGTTAACTTAGTTTTTGGTTGGTTTTTTTACTTTGTTGATGATATGGTTTATCATTACTCTTTTATAACCATTTTGTTTGGCTATTTCATGAATTATGTTTAGTTCTTTGTTCAAATCTTTCTTTGAAAGTGGAATGTTATATGCCCTGTGTATCATGCTGTAGTATGCGGCTTTTTTGTGAGTGTGTGGGTGGGTGGAGTCTGTTTTTATTGTATTTGATGTATGGGTAGGCTTTCTGTATATGTTGTATGTTAGATGATTATTATGTCTGGTTATAGATATATCCAAGTAGTTTATGGTATTGTTGTTTTCGGTTTCCATAGTAAATTTTATGTGGGGATCTATTTCATTCAGTTGTTCCAAGATTGTATTTTCGTTTGTGTGTCTATTGTCCATAATTATGAATACATCATCGACAAACCTGCACCAAAGAATGATATTTTCTATTTTTTGGATTTCTTGATGTTCTAAATGGTCCATATATATATCAGCTATTATGCCTGATATTGGCGATCCCATGGGCAATCCTTTTTGTTGGTAGATGGTGTCATGGAACCTAAAGTAATTGTTATTAATGGCGAAGTGTAATAGTTTTATAAATTCATTTATTTCCAATTTGCTTAGCTTGCTGTGTTTGTATAGGTTTGATTCTATGATAGTTATAGTTTTCTGTGTAGGTATGTTAGGATACATGTTTGTTATGTCATATGTTGCTAGTTTGTAGTATTGTTCTATTCTCATGTTTTTAGTAGTGTTGCAAAATTCTATAGAGTTTTTTATGGTTTTGTTTGCCTGAAAAACATAATGTTTTTTTAGGAATTTTTGTATGAATTTTGACAGTTTGTAGGTGGGACTAGATCTGTAGTTGATGATAGGTCTCATGGGAATATTATCTTTGTGAATTTTAGGGTAAGCTTTGGCTGTAGGTATACTTGGATTCATTGTAATCAGTTTAGTAGTTTCTTGTTCATTTAAAAGGAAGTTGGTGTTTTTTAAAAGAGTGTTTAAGTTCTTCTGGATGCTATTGGTTGGATCTTTATTCTTAATTTGGAAGGTTTCATCTTGAAAACAAGTTTTTGTTTTTGTTATATATTCCTCTTTATCCATAATAACTGTAGTATTTCCTTTATCTGCTTTTGTTACTAGTAAGTTGTTATGCTGGATTTTGTTTCTGAGTTCTTTTATTTGTGTTAGGTCTTTAGTATCTTGTTTATAGGTTTCTAGAAGAATTCTATATAAACTTAGACAAATACGTTAATCCAAATTCCAACTTGAACGATAACATAGACAGAAATAATATTCTTTTTCATACAGTTATTCCCCTCCTGAAAGATTACTATTTAAAAAGAATAGATAAACAAAAATCCATAAATACAAATCTACCGCTCCAAGACCTCCCCTCCTTTAATCCCACTCCCGTTACAAGCGCTCCACCCATCCCTTCAAGCCTCCCCTCTACCGCCGTAAACTATAACCTCAGAGCAACACGCTACAGATCTCAACAGACAGCCATACAGAGCACACGATCCCAACAGCCAACGTAAGTAATACGATATATACTTGCCACTACATTCTTTCGATACATTATCTCACACACTTATTATTTCTACTTACAGATATATTAATTTACAACACGTCTCCACGATACAACCAACATACAACCTAATTTAGATATACGACATCCAATATGCACTTCATCTCTTAATGGTGACCTACTCAACCTGTATTCGACACGCGACAAGATGAGAACATTTTCTCAATGATATTCAAGATTTCCAACTACAACAGCAGTATCCTACAAAATTACCAGTTATTACTATAATATATTATGCAATTTCACTCGTAACGCGTACAGCATGTGATCGATCCTATTCAAGTAAACATATATATTTTTAATGGACCAGCCGTTAACTACAACACAACAACCTACAGTACTGTCACCAATTTATATTTATATTTCATTTAGATTTTTTGAATATGCACATAGCACCACATATCAATACCATTACCTAATGTATTTTAAATAGGTATTTCATACCGGTTTTAGCCCCAAAGTTTTATTTTAACAAGACTTTTATATGTCTAACAAAATAAAGTGTCAAGACACAATTCTATTTTAAGACTGAAAACGGGAATAAGAGGTGCTACAAACTTATATATTAATATTAAGGATTCATGTTAACTAGGTATTACATACCAATATTTTAATCATAAGAATTCAAACCAACAAGGTCATTATGTATTTAACTGAACTAAACAAGTGAATCAGTAAACCTTACAACCACTACATGAAATGTAATCAGGATACTGAAAATTCAAATAGTATATCTTTAACACCCTACATTGTACCTAATATCACCATATATGTGCAAATGTAATAATTTTACCCCATATTATGTAAAACAAAAATTGTAAAATAGAATAGCATGTACCTCTCAGCAAATGTACATATTCAATCCACTAGCATTTTGTCAAATGGATGAACCACATCCAATACAATACTTTTGATACTGTTTACAAAGAAACAGAAAATCTACATAATAGCTCTAATAGAACAAACTTATAAATTCCATAATACATGCATATGTACTTACCAGTATACTAACGACACATCAATTTTAAACTTTAACTATTATATGTGATGTTTTTATAGATATTTATATGTGTCAACTGAGGATGACCCCTTAGGGGTCGAAACCGGTATTGACCCTATTTACCAGTTTGGTAGTAAATAAAATAGTGTATTGATAAGGTGGTGATTCATATTATTTCTATATAGTGATACCAATCAATACGGACATGAAGCTTATAAATAATAATAGAACAGCCAACCAGCCAAAAAGAATAGCACACAGATATCAAAATCTGAAAATTAATATCACTAACATCGTCAAAAACATCACGTTTTTAAAACAATGCCTACAAAACAACTTAACCCCTAAATTTCTTAAGAAATATAATAACAAACATAGAAGCACTAATCAAACCCGAAATACACAAAATAAGACAAATCGAATATGGCTTAAAGAGGAGATCAAATTCATGTACAGAAAGAAACAACACCTAAACATCCAAATGTATGAAGCACACCTAAAAGCCTCACATGAATTACCATATACATATTGGATTAACTTCCAACAAATAACCCATGTAAAGATAGAAAACTTAGCGATACAGAAACAGAATACCCTAAATAAGAAACTCAATGCATTGAAGCAATCACAAAATCAACATACACATAAGTACACACAGAACAAACAACATACCACTACACCTATTGAAAGCAACCTACATGAATTCCACCCACCAATCAAAAATCTAACCAATACAGTATTTAATGAAGCAGAAACTACTATACTGAGCAAGGGACCTAAACATAACTGGAAAAATAACTCAATTTTTGAAAATATCACCACTATCATTACTGAAACAGAAGATGCTTTAAACAAAATACCTCAAGAACAACAAAATGAAATCAGATATGAAATTAAAAAAATATTACCACAATATATCAATAGAATCAACCAAGAAACCTATAAACAAGATACTAAAGACCTAACACAAATAAAAGAACTCAGAAACAAAATCCAGCATAACAACTTACTAGTAACAAAAGCAGATAAAGGAAATACTACAGTTATTATGGATAAAGAGGAATATATAACAAAAACAAAAACTTGTTTTCAAGATGAAACCTTCCAAATTAAGAATAAAGATCCAACCAATAGCATCCAGAAGAACTTAAAAACTCTTTTAAAAAACACCAACTTCCTTTTAAATGAACATGAAACTACTAAACTGATTACAATGAATCCAAGTATACCTACAGCCAAAGCTTACCCTAAAATTCACAAAGATAATATTCCCATGAGACCTATCATCAACTACAGATCTAGTCCCACCTACAAACTGTCAAAATTCATACAAAAATTCCTAAAAAAACATTATGTTTTTCAGGCAAACAAAACCATAAAAAACTCTATAGAATTTTGCAACACTACTAAAAACATGAGAATAGAACAATACTACAAACTAGCAACATATGACATAACAAACATGTATCCTAACATACCTACACAGAAAAATATAACTATCATAGAATCAAACCTATACAAACACAGCAAGCTAAGCAAATTGGAAATAAATGAATTTATAAAACTATTACACTACGCCATTAATAACAATTATTTTAGGTTCCATGACACCATCTACCAACAAAAAGGATTGCCCATGGGATCGCCAATATCAGGCATAATAGCTGATATATATATGGACCATTTAGAACATCAAGAAATCCAAAAAATAGAAAATATCATTCTTTGGTGCTGGTTTGTCGATGATGTATTCATAATTATGGACAATAGACACACAAACGAAAATACAATCTTGGAACAACTGAATGAAATAGATCCCCACATAAAATTTACTATGGAAACCGAAAACAACAATACCATAAACTACTTGGATATATCTATAACCAGACATAATAATCATCTAACATACAACATATACAGAAAGCCTACCCATACATCAAATACAATAAAAACAGACTCCACCCACCCACACACTCACAAAAAAGCCGCATACTACAGCATGATACACAGGGCATATAACATTCCACTTTCAAAGAAAGATTTGAACAAAGAACTAAACATAATTCATGAAATAGCCAAACAAAATGGTTATAAAAGAGTAATGATACACCATATCATCAACAAAGTAAAAAACCAACCAAAAACTAAGTTAACCAGAATCACCAAAGATAAAAAAGAATACGCACTATTCACTTACAACAATAACCATATACACCCCATAACCAACATTTTCAAAAAACAAGGCCTAAAAATAGCATACAAAACTACACGCAATAACACCAACATATTATACAATTCTAAATCAGTCAATAACATAAACAAATACAACCACTCAGGAGTGTACCGTCTAAAATGCAATGATTGCCAAGCCAGTTATGTAGGGCTTACTGGTAGAAGTTTTTCAATAAGATACAACGAACACGTAAATGCCGTTAGACACAGACACTTCTCAGCCATGGGACAACACATCAACGATCAGAAACATAAGTTTACAGACATCAGTAATGATATGCAAATCCTCAAAATAAACCCAAAAAGCCCCTTGCTCAGTATACTAGAAGAATTCTATATAAACTTAGACAAATACGTTAATCCAAATTCCAACTTGAACGATAACATAGACAGAAATAATATTCTTTTTCATACAGTTATTCCCCTCCTGAAAGATTACTATTTAAAAAGAATAGATAAACAAAAATCCATAAATACAAATCTACCGCTCCAAGACCTCCCCTCCTTTAATCCCACTCCCGTTACAAGCGCTCCACCCATCCCTTCAAGCCTCCCCTCTACCGCCGTAAACTATAACCTCAGAGCAACACGCTACAGATCTCAACAGACAGCCATACAGAGCACACGATCCCAACAGCCAACGTAAGTAATACGATATATACTTGCCACTACATTCTTTCGATACATTATCTCACACACTTATTATTTCTACTTACAGATATATTAATTTACAACACGTCTCCACGATACAACCAACATACAACCTAATTTAGATATACGACATCCAATATGCACTTCATCTCTTAATGGTGACCTACTCAACCTGTATTCGACACGCGACAAGATGAGAACATTTTCTCAATGATATTCAAGATTTCCAACTACAACAGCAGTATCCTACAAAATTACCAGTTATTACTATAATATATTATGCAATTTCACTCGTAACGCGTACAGCATGTGATCGATCCTATTCAAGTAAACATATATATTTTTAATGGACCAGCCGTTAACTACAACACAACAACCTACAGTACTGTCACCAATTTATATTTATATTTCATTTAGATTTTTTGAATATGCACATAGCACCACATATCAATACCATTATCTAATGTATTTTAAATAGGTATTTCATACCGGTTTTAGCCCCAAAGTTTTATTTTAACAAGACTTTTATATGTCTAACAAAATAAAGTGTCAAGACACAATTCTATTTTAAGACTGAAAACGGGAATAAGAGGTGCTACAAACTTATATATTAATATTAAGGATTCATGTTAACTAGGTATTACATACCAATATTTTAATCATAAGAATTCAAACCAACAAGGTCATTATGTATTTAACTGAACTAAACAAGTGAATCAGTAAACCTTACAACCACTACATGAAATGTAATCAGGATACTGAAAATTCAAATAGTATATCTTTAACACCCTACATTGTACCTAATATCACCATATATGTGCAAATGTAATAATTTTACCCCATATTATGTAAAACAAAAATTGTAAAATAGAATAGCATGTACCTCTCAGCAAATGTACATATTCAATCCACTAGCATTTTGTCAAATGGATGAACCACATCCAATACAATACTTTTGATACTGTTTACAAAGAAACAGAAAATCTACATAATAGCTCTAATAGAACAAACTTATAAATTCCATAATACATGCATATGTACTTACCAGTATACTAACGACACATCAATTTTAAACTTTAACTATTATATGTGATGTTTTTATAGATATTTATATGTGTCAACTGAGGATGACCCCTTAGGGGTCGAAACCGGTATTGACCCTATTTACCAGTTTGGTAGTAAATAAAATAGTGTATTGATAAGGTGGTGATTCATATTATTTCTATATAGTGATACCAATCAATACGGACATGAAGCTTATAAATAATAATCTTGCCCCATGCCAAGTTGACGAACCTATTGGGATAAGATGACGAACATTCTTCTCAACTGTTTCAATACTGAACTTCAATGGAATTTGTTAAACACACCATCAAAACTTGAATTAATTTTGATTATGTACTACACATGGACATACATTTCTAAAGAACATAAATTTGAAAAACGTTAAAATCCTTTAAAATAACTTAAAAATAATTTTTAGAAGTTCCTGCTAAAATTAATAATTACTGTACACTACAATGAATACAAGAACTCTGAAGAAAACTGTTTTAAACTGGAATATATTCAACACATATCACAGAGAAACTGTTCACTACCTTCATAACTTGAGCGGTCTTCATGCCACCACACTTTACAGTTATCACACATTGGTTCAGTCTTCATTTGGAAGATGAACATACTTTTATTCACACGCAGGCTATGAAGAATATCCTTGTTGCCGATTATTTCCAGATTTGGATATGAAGCCCAACTGCCTAACTACTTTTATTCTCTGGGTTTTACATTCCCGCTCTCTCTTCAGCATTTCTTTCTGATGAAGCATGCCCTTCATGTGTGTGCTGGTTATGATGGATGCTGAAGTCATAGTTCTTCTTTTCGTTTCGACAAGAATTTGAGCGCGAGGTAGTAGTCGAATATCATATTTTGCGTTGGCTTTCCAGGCTGTGGTGGTGTTGACACTTCAGGTTCTAGTGTTTTATCACAGTGATTACCGACAGTCTTATTTTCTGAAATTGAAGTATCAGGGATCGAAGGCATATCTGCATGTCCATTACGCTCAAAATGTGTTTCTGAGGTACAAGGTTGGCACTGTTCTTCATAATATCTTTCTGTTGTCACTGCTGGAGAGTAATCTTCCTCATCAAGTATTTGTGGGTTGAATGGGTCAATTCCATATGGTTCAAATCTTTTAATGGCGTTGCTCATAGTTGCATTACAAGACATCTGAGATTCTTTGACGGCATGCATTGCGGCTGTTGTGCTTATTTCATCCCAGTCCCGTCTCTTGGTCTTCCGCTGATAATTTCTAGGCATTTCTGTAATTTGCGTAAGACCTATACCTGGCTTGGGGTAAGATGACGAATCCGACAACTTGCACCTGTCATCTTGCCCCAGGCTACTTCGGAAGCGGTTTGCCCTTATAATCGACAGACGTCTTGCAATCAACATTCAGTTAACACTGAAGTAATTTGGAAATACATAGATATTTTTAAAAAATAGACGGTTAATTTGTATTGTGAGCACACTAGTATTAGAAGCTTCCTGCACATACCTTAGATATTTTAGTGCAACAGCGCCTGGCAGACAATCCGCTAACACTGCTTGTCACAGACTGAAAGAAGATGATGATGTTGCTTGCTATTTAAAGGGGCCCAACATCTAAGGTCATCGGCCCCTAAAGGTACGAGATGGATGACATATGATATAATGATTAAAATTAAAACTTTAAAATGTATCCACTGACTGGAGATTAAAATAAATGGTGATGAAAATGATTATGAGTATAAAACAATCAGTGGATCTAATTCACAAAGACTTATTTTCTCATAAAATTATAGAAAATACAGGTGGCAATAGAATAAGGCATTGCCTGGAAGTACAATGTGTATATATATATATATATATATACACTCAGGCTCATATTAAGGATAATTGCATATTGCGGTGCCGCACAACGTGGCACTACACAAAACTGGCACTAATAGCATAGGCACATAGTGAACACAAACAAAACATATCTGTAAGTCCACAGTATTTGTGATAAGTTGAGAAAACCGTCCCAAAACACACGTGTTACAAAACGCCACTGTTTCCTGCGCATGTACCCCGACATTAATATGGGATATGATCACCATGCACATGTACACAGGCCGCACAACGGGTTGGCATACTCTGGATCAGGTGTTCGAGCAGCTGCTGGGGGGTATAACCTCCCATTCTTGCACCAGTGCCTGTCGGGGCTCCTGAAGTGTCCTAGGGGTTTGAAGACGTGCAGCGATACGTCGACCGAGAGCATCCCAGATGTGCTCGATGGGGTTTAGGTCTGGAGAACAGGCAGGCCACTCCATTCGCCGGATATCATCTGTTTCACGGTACTCCTCCACGATGGCAGCTCGGTGGGGCCGTGCGTTATCATCCATCAGGAGGAAGGTGGGACCCACTGCATCCCTGAAAAGGCGGACATACTGGTGCAAAATGATGTCCCGATACACCTGACCTGTTACAGTTCCTCTGTCAAAGACATGCAGGGGTGTACGTGCACCAATCATAATCCCACCCCACACCTTCAAACCACTACTTCCATACAGGTCCCTTTCAAGGACATTACAGGGTTGGTATCTGGTTCCTGGTTCACACCAGATGAGAACCCGGCGAGAGTCATTGCTCAGACTATACCTGGACTCGTCCATGAACATAACCTGGGACCACTGTTCCAATGAGCCTGTACTGTGTTCTTGACACCAGGCTTTACGGGCTCTCTTATGAACAGGTGTCAGTGGGATGCACCTTGCAGGTCTCCAGGCAAATAAACCATGTTTGTTCAGTCATCTGTAGACCCTGTGTCTGGAGACAAGTGTTCCAGTGGCTATGACAAGGTCCCGAGTAAGGCTACCTGCAGTATTCTGTGGGCACTGATAGTGAGATATCGGTCTTCTTGTGGCATTGTACACTGCGGATGTGCCATACTGTAGCGCCTGGACACATTTCCTGTCTGCTGGAATCGTTGCCATAATCTTACGATGGCACTTTGTGGAACACCGAGAGCCCGTGCTACAACCTGCTGCGTTTATTCTACCCCTCATAATGTCATCAATATGTGTTCGTTGAGCAATTTTCACCACACAGTCACCATTAGCACGTCTGAAAACATCTGCACACTTACTCGCTGCACCGTACTCTAACATGCACCAACACACCTCTGTGTATTTGGACTGCTGCCAGCGCCACCGTGCGACGACCGGAGGTCAAATGCACCACATGGTCATGCCCTGCGGCGATTTAAAACCGCAAACCGCCCACCATGTATCAGCATTATCCTTAATTTCTAGGCATGAGTGTATATAATTCAAGTGAGAAGTTAAAATAACACATTAAAATAGTAAACACGAACTAAAATAGGACATTATTACATATGATAAAATGGATGACGAGGTCTGCTGACGGCTCGTAATCTTGCAAAATGAGGGAGATCGTACTCGGGAGTGTTAGGCTATAGCGCAGGTCGACCAGGTCCACACACTCCGTAAGGATGTGTACCACAGTAAGATGATCCCCGCAAGTACACACCGGAAGGGGTTCTCCTTTCAGTAAGTAGGAGTGTGTTAGTATACCGTGGCCGATTCAAAGACGACATAATACCACTGCTTCCCTCTGAGAAGACCAAAGGGAAGTTCTCCATACTTCCATTGTTCCTTTCATTGCTCTCAGCTTATTTGGAAGTGGAGTGGTCTGCCACTCCATCTCCCAATGGGATATAACCAGAAGTCTCAGATGAGTGCAAATATCACTTGCTGGAACCTTGTAAGGCAACGGGGGCAGTGTAACTGCCTCCATGGCAACCTGATCTGCTAACTCGTTTCCCTCTACACCCATGTGGCTTGGGAGCCACATAAACGTGATTCTGGTGCCGGCATCCGAAGACCTGGCCAGCAGGTCCTGGATCCGCTGCACCAGAGGTTGCCGAGGTAAATCAATAGCCTGTAACGAACTAAAGGAGTCAGTACAGAGAAGAAAGTGTCGGCGCTCATCAGACAGTGCATACCACAGAGTTTTACAGATAGCATAGAGCTCTGCTGTGTACACACTACAGGTTTCCGGGAGAGCAAAGAGAAACCTATCATTGTCGACAACAAACGCAACGCTCACCTTAGTTTCTGTCCTCGAACCATCCGTGTAAATGACGACTGAACCTAAATACCGGCCAACAACGGACAAAAAGAGCCTCTGATAAATTGAAAGGTCCGTGTTTTCCTTCGGGCCAGTGTGCAGATCCAGGATTTTTTCAGGTCGTCGTATTATCCACGGAGGTACTCCACTTGGTTGTCTGAAAAGGCAGGGAACCAAAGGTACATCAAATAATCTGTGACTGCTATCCAAGCGTATTCCAAACGGCCGCGTTGCTCGAGGATGAGCATCGTACAGCAGACGGTTTCCGTTCTGAAATACGCAAGGATAGCTTGGGTGAAGTGGCATCTGTTGCAAATTTGCAGCATAGGACAGAAGCATATGCTGGCGCCTCAGGCGTAAAGGCGGCACACCAGATTCAGCGAACAGGCTAGCATGGGGCTTGTACGAAAAGCTCCCGTTGCCAACCTAACCCCGCTGTGGTGGATGCTGTTCAGTTTCGCAAGGACGCTTTACCTTGCTGATCCATATGCTGCACTGCCGTAGTCTAACCTGGATAATACATGTGTCCTATAAAATTGTAGGAGCACCATGCGGTCAGCCCCCCAATTAATGCTGCTAAGAAACTTCAAGATATTTAACTGCCTGGTGTATTGCACTTTCAACTGCCGCGCATGTGGCTCCCACGATAATTTGCTATTGAAAAGGAGCCTAAGAAATCAGTAAGTGTCAACTACGGGAAAAGCAACATTTCCTAAATAAAGCTCAGGATGCGAGTGAAGAGTGCGTTGCTGGCGAAAGTGGACAACAGAGGACTTTGCGGTTGAAAACCAAAAACCATGTTCTAAAGTCCACCGTTCCACCCTCGTAATAGCTTGCTGTAATTGTCGCTTTGTGAATGCCATATTATGCAAGCTATAGTGCAGAGCAAAACTGTCCACATATAGTGACGATATTACTGCTGAACCAGCAGCAGCGACAATACCATTTATGGCAATCGCAAACAGAGTGACACTAAGAACAAGATCCCTGTGGGACTCCTTTTTCTTGAACGTGGTATTGCAAATATGCCCTCCCAACTCGGACACGGAATAGACGGACGGACAAAGTTTGCAATAAATACCGGCAAGTTACCTCGGAATCTCCAATGATGCAGGACTGAAAGGACACCACATCGCCATATGGGGTCATAGGCCTTTTCTAAGTCAAAGGAAACAGTCACCAAATGCTGTTTGTGGAGAAATGCATCCTGGATAGAACTCTCCAGCCATACCAGGTGGTCAGTGGTTGAGCGTGTGGCTCGAAAACCACATTGGCACTCGGAAAAAAGTCATTGTTTCTCCAGATACCATACAAGTCGGCGGTTAACCATCCTCTTAGTGAGGCAAATAGGTCTATAGCTTTGAATTTTTGTCAGGCGTGAGACCCCTTTCGTAGGAGAGGTGATTTCCCAGCCCTGGTAGACGATGCTGCCTCCACCAGCTTAGGCGCGGCTTTCGCCGACCTTGTGAGAGGAGATGTCTTCTTCCCCTGCTGTGCCGGCAGAGGTTTTTTAACCAGCACAGGCTTGTTGGTGGTCGAAGGCTGGGATGAACCCACCTTCGGGCTTTTCTCTTTGCGACGTTGCTCACAGGAGCAACTGCCGCCTTTGGTGCAGCGATTTTCTGGGAAGGTGTTCCAGTTGTAAATGACAAACCTGGGAGAGACTGTGCAATCATGCTGAAGTCTAGCGTCTTGGCCGGTGCATTCAGAGTATGAAACTTACGGTGTGCTTCCTGGTAAGAAAGACCATCCAGGGTCTTAATCTTCTGGATTTTCTTATCACTCAGGTATACCGGACAGTTCCGATCTCAAGGAGAATGAAGACCAGGGCAATTAGCGCACCTATTTGGAGTTGTACACTAGTGATGGGCAGTCTGAGACTAGGTCTCGAGATTTCTCGAGACTAGCGCAGGCACTATTTCTCGCGAGAAATTTCGAGAGATCTCGAGAACGTTGTCCCGCATTGTGCGGCGAGCAGAGTGTCGCAGGCCTATTGTGCAGGTAGTCAGAGCTGAATGTTGTTTGTGCCGAGTATGCCTTTTCCATTTCGTAAATACGTGTCAACAAGCGACTATGGCGTTCATTTTTACCGAGTTCTATTTTGACGCAATATAACATAATTATAAATGATACGCATTCTGGCATTGTACGCAATGGTAAGTACACGAATAAATAGGCTAAGTACAGAAACTGACGGCTACTGTAGGTACACCTACCTGGATACTAGAGGCGTGCATTATTCGAACTCGAGACGAGACAAGATGCGCCTTGCTGCGTATGCAACCACAATTACGCATGAGAGGAATGTGTAATCTGAAGTGCTTCAGTTTATTCCACTTCTTTCGACAGATAGGTGTACATCGATATCAGACCCTACATTCAATAACATATGACCACTGCTTGTGTTTACCGATATTTTGGTGATGAAGGAAATGATTCCTTACAGTGTTATAGAATATTCGCGTCATAATTAGGTACTTCGATATACGACGGTGCCATGTGAAATTGTCTATAGTTGTACGCGACAACTTGAAGACGATGTCCGAAACGCAACGTATGTCGTGGATGTTGGTTATTTTGAAGAGATGCCACACAGAACAGCCCGCAGTGTTGTTTATTCAAAAGAAGTACAATACCGGTACATCGGCAGAAATACTTCTGGGATGATCCGACACTTAAAAACACATAATATAAATGAAGAGGAATAGTCACAGAACACCTCCGGCCCGGTCTGAATCACAAGAAGCTTCCCTGCCAACAACAACTGTGAGGCATCCAGGCAGGTTTACATCCTAATAACAGTTATTAACAAATTATACGGGTTATTCAGCTAAGAAGTCCACCTAAAATAAGTCCTGAACAGTTTGAGATACTGGCATTCTGTCTTCAGTTTCGTAAATGGTATGAATGAGCTCATAGTTCAACATGCAGAGCTTTCCTAGGCTTTTGACAAAATTTATCGTCACACACGTTTCCATACGAGAACTGCTGATGAAAACTACCAAGCTTACACTCGTAGTTACTGGGACGTCGCGTCGCAAAGCTCGCAGCACACGAGAATCGGTCTCGAGAGCCTTGTCCATCATCCCTGCTGAAAAAAATTGGAGCAAAGTCGGGCATTTTAGATTGCCGGTACACGTTCCACTCATATGTAATGGGGGTTGCATATGTAGCAAAGCACATCTTCCCTGTCTCAAGTTCGAACAATGCACGCCTCTAGTATCCAAGTAGGTGTACACTCTATCTACAGTTATTCACAAATTATGCAGGGTTATTCAGCTAAGATGTCCACCTCAAATGAGCCGTGAACAGTTTAAGATACTGAAATTCCGTTCTCACTTTCGTTAATGGTATTAAGGGATTCATAGCAGTACTTTTCCAGGCTTTTGACAAAGTGTATTTGCTCACACGTTTTCATAGGAGAACGATAAGTTTACAGTCGTAGTTACTGGTACGTCGCACGCTTGCACTACAGGAGGATCGGTTTCGAGATTCTCGAGATCTGTGACGTCAGTCTCGAGAGTCTCGAGCGAGGGCGTTGCCCATCACTACTATCTATAAACATTTTCATTCCCCATCCTGAAGGGGTGGGGCGGGTCACCTATAGTTCATTCCACGTTAAGAAAACAGTATTGCTCTAATGGACCTACAAGGAGTGAACACTAGTGATGTGCAGTCTGAGACGAGGTCTCGAGATTTCTCGAGACTAGCGCAGGCATTATTTCTCGCGAGAAATTTCGAGAAATCTCGAAAGCGTTGTCCCCACAATGTGCGGCGAGCAGCGTGTCGTAGGCCTGCAGGTAGTCGGAGCTGAATGTTGTTTGTTCCGAATATGCGAATAGCCCACGGGCCTTCTCATTTTCGTAAATACGTGTCAACAAGCGACTAGGGCGTTCGTTTATACCGAGGTCTATTTTGACGAAGTATAACATAATTATAAAGGATACGTATTCGGGTACTGTATGCACTGCTAGGTACACG
This sequence comes from Anabrus simplex, assembly GCF_040414725.1. Taxonomy (NCBI): domain Eukaryota; kingdom Metazoa; phylum Arthropoda; class Insecta; order Orthoptera; family Tettigoniidae; genus Anabrus; species Anabrus simplex. The sequence continues at coordinate 156,785,134 of NC_090271.1, forward strand.
AATGAGTGGTTTAAGTACAGAACCTGGCGGCTACTGTAGGAACACGTAACTGGATACTAGAGGCGTGCATTATTCGAACTCGAGACGAGGCAAGACGCGCCTTGCTGCATATGCAACCACCATTACGCACGAGTGGAATGTGCAATCTAAATTGCTATAGAGTATTCGCGTCATAATTAGGTAGGTATTTCGATATATGACGGTGCAATGTGAACTGTGTCGAACTGTACACGACAACTTGAAGACGATATCCGAAATGCAACGTAAGCCGTGGATGTCGGTTATCTTTAAGAGATGTCACATAGCACAGCCCACTGTGTTGCTTATTCAAAAGAAGTAAAATACATCGGCAGAAATACTTCTGGGATGATCCGGCACTTACAAACGCATAATATCAATGAAGAACGGGCGAGTTGGCCGTGCGCGTAGAGGCGCGCGGCTGTGAGCTTGCATCCGGGAGATAGTAGGTTGAATCCCACTACCGGCAGCCGTGAAGATGGTTTTCCGTGGTTTCCCATTTTCACACTAGGCAAATGCTGGGGCTATACCTTATATAAGGCCACGGCCGCTTCCTTCCAACTCCTAGGCCGTTCCTATCCCATCGTCGCCATAAGACCTATCTGTGTCGGTGCGACGTAAAGCCCCTAGCAAAAAAAAAAAAAAAAAAAACAAAACCAAATCAGTGAAGAGGAATCGTCACAGAACACCTCCGGCCCGGTCTGAATCACAAGAAACTACCCTACCGACAACGAGTGTGAGGCATCCAGGTAGGATTACATCCTAATAACAATTATTAACAAATTATAGAGGTTATTCAGCTAAGATGTCCACCTGACATAACTCGTGAACAGTTTAAGATATTGGAATTCTGTATTCACTTTCGTTAATGGTAAGGAGCTCATAGTTCAACATGCAGTGCTTTCATAGGATTTTGACAAAATTTATCGTCACACACGTTTCCATGTGAGAACTGCTGATGATAACTATAAAGCTTACACTCGTAGTTACTGGGACGTCGCACAGCTCGCAGCACTCGAGAACGTTTCCCATCACCCCTGTTACACGTTCCACTCCTGTGTAATGGGGGTTGCATATGTAGCAAAGCACATTTTCCCCGTCTCAGGTTCGAATAATGCACGCCCCTGGTATCCAAGTAGGTATACATCCTATCTACAGTTATTCACAAAGTATGCATTGTTATTCACCTAAGATGCCCACCCCAAATAAGTCGTGAATAGTTTAAGATACTGACATTATGTTTCCACTTTATTTAATGGTATTAAGGGGTTCATAGTTGAACATGCAGTACTTTTCCAGGCGTTTGACAAAATGTATTGGCTCACACGTTTTCATAAGAGAACGTTATTTCACGCAATAACTGCCAATGATATACTGTCAAGTTTACAGTCGTACTTACTGGTACGTCGCCCAGCTTGCGCTACAGGAGGATCGGTCTCGGGATTCTCGCGAGAGTCTCGAGAGTCTCGAGCGAGAGCGTTGCCCATCACTGTTGTGCACTCTTCCGCGCCATGAGCTTCTCTTGATTAATTTCATTATGTTCCGTATTGATAATTACCATATATCATATATCTATGATATATGAGCTTCTCTTCCACACGTACCACACAGATGGATTCGAACAACGAGATACCATGTGTCTGAATCTCTGGCACTGATAGCATCGCATAGGCAACGGGATGTACGGCCTCACATAGCAATGATAGGTTGTTACCTTGACTTTCTCTGGCAACACTGACAATTTGAAGGAGACTATGAACGCACCCATGGCAACGTCTTCACAGTTGACTTTGCACGTGATGCGCCAGACGTATGTCACGCCATGGGGCTTCATGTCTTCCATCAATTCATCGTCAGTGTTCGAGATCACAGTGAAAAATAACTCTACAAACTAGATTCAAGGTTTTGTACTCTTCCACTTTGACGGGGATTTTGCCTAAGTGGTCACACTCAAGCAACCGATCTGCTTCGAGCGCAGTGCATGTCTTCAGAAGCAAACCACCACTGCGCATTTTCTTAAGATCCTCAAGTTCACCTTCAATGTGTTGACTGAAAAGAATTGTTCTGAGCAGCTTGAAATCTTGCCCAGCGGTTCTGGTAGCAACGAGGAACCTAGGGAAGCTGGAACCCAGACTAATACACTGCGCTTGTTCCCAAGGGGTTGCCCCCCTTAGGGAATCAAATGTTGAAGACTTGGGTAGCGAACTACCCGAGGAGGCAGGCGAAAGTGGTTTCAACGCCATGCCCGAAATCATCCTACCCGAATGCCACCCACTCCGATCAGGGGTCTCTATAGCCGAACCAAGCTGCCAAGCTGCCTAATACGGGATGACTGAGGCAATGAGCACTAGGACTCCCTTCCTCCAATCACCCGCAATAGCATGTACATAGCTGCCAACTTTTAGAAATCAAAAATAGGAAGATTTATTAATTCTTAGATTTCAACACATATATTGTGCCACTGTCTAAGTGGAAAAAGGACAAGATAAAAGGCATGCATACCTACATTTTCAATGTGATTTGATCATTCAATTTAAAAATCTTTAAACTACGAAAACATATAAATGCTTACAAGATAATGTACCTAATCATTCTCATTTATGACACATACATACGAATAATAATATTTATACCACAGCGACACACCAACAAAACACATAATAATTTCCTCTTTTTAACTGTAAAATGAACGGAAATTTAAGTTTAGATATCTCTGAACACTTAGACATAAGGTTTGTTATGTTTTTTGGCCATAACGTGGTGAGAAAATACCAGAAACTGTCACCGACATAGCTCCCTGAAATGCTTTCAACTTATTAAAATTACGAGGTAAACTACCACATACAAAATAGATCAATATGTCTCAAACATTATTAACATACAATTTTGACAAAGGGAGAAAGCATAGAATCGCAAGGAAAAACACGTGGCCTACAACTCCAATGAGATTACGCACAGAAACGATGTTAACAGTGCGCGAACTACAACCATAACAAACTCATTCTTTCGTCCCGATTAACTGAGTTACTAGTGCGCATTAGCCTATCTTGCTTGTAGGACGATATCTATCGTGAATCCCCAGCTGTAAAGCACACACGCTGCCGTAGCGAGCAGGAAACATGATACACTAAGGCGACGAACGATGCACTAGCGAAATAAAGCATCAAATAAATACGTTGAAAATGAGGTTGCGTAAGTTACACAAGCACATAAGAATTTATCCTTTTTCCTGCGGGAAGAGTATTGACCATACTGGAGGTTGTATTGATAAAAAATATGAAGTAAAAATAAATCAGAAGACGAGGTAAAAATGGAAAGTTTCCGGGTAAATCGGAAGGGTTGGCAGGTGTGCATGTACCCCGTAGCGTGTACAGAGCACTAAATATAGAGAGAAAAAAAAAAAATTAATAATATGTCCTTCTGGCATTCGACTGTGCGGGGACCTGCGTTGTCAGGTGGATACTACTGCAAGGCTACATGACACTCCCACCCGCCGATCCCTGGGTGGTCACTGCGTGGGCTTTCCAGCGTAATCACAAACATAGGAGGCCCATCTCCGAGCAGCACGCACATCGAGAATTTTGAATCGGTCAACAACTAACCCTCCAAAAACAATAAAAAATAAAGAGGGGACCATGGCCACATGACCCTTTTAGTTGCCTTCTATAACAGTCAGGAATTACTTGTGAATGTATTCAGCCCCTCCCATCCACAGGGGGTCCAACATATTGTACCAAACCACAATCCATGTCCGCACCTCTTACGACAGGCAGGGGATACCGCAGGTGTATTCTACATGTGCGTCCACCACCCGCAGGGGGTATAGACTGAAATAAATTTCCTTCTATGTGTAAGTTATGCATGTGAGACATCGGGCCTAAGGTCACACGGTAGCTAATTTACTAAACACAATACTACAAAAGTTATGATCGATTCGTCATCTTACACCGGGTATCCCTATACATCCCGTATAATCATATTATAAATAATCTATATCCCATTATGTAATTTACATAAAATATTTATACAGGGTGAAGTGAAATTCGCGCACTTGGGCGTCGCAGCGCGATTCCTCACATGCCAGCCTTAAAAAAATGTCTCTAACGAAAGATCGTCCTGCGAGTATATCCGGCAGAAAAAGGAAGTTGAAGAGTGGCAATCTGGCAACACTGTAACCATATGTAGGGTAACTACCTCTACAGTTGGTGCAGTGGATAGAGTTTTGGGTTAGCATGCATGAGGTCAAGGGTTCGATCCTGGGTTGAGGCGCTTTCTTTATTTGCTAATTTCCATCGGACATTAAATACTGTAATACAGTAAGACACTGTTTCTTAGGTCACATGTGTCCTACATTTACAAAATTTAGTAACGCTGAACACGTAACGCATGTAGCAGATGAAGTGGTGTGAATAAATTCAAGCCCACGATGTGGAAAGGGCGTCTTTCAAAGCTGACCAATGAAAACAAACGTTCGTCCATTTCTAGGATCGTAGTATGTAAGTGCAAATGGTTTCTAGAGGACCCGCTGCAATCGCTGTTGACGATTAAGATGCCAGATACCATACCGCCTGGACTACATTTACAAAATAAAAAACATACGCATCAACCCAGGATCGACTCCTCGACCTCCTGCACGCTAACCCAAAACTCTATCCACTGCTCCAACTGTACAGCACGACTAATTTGTGCTGACAGAGGTAGTTACCCTACATGTGGTTGCAGTGTTGCCAGATTGCCACTCTTCAACGACCTTTTCCTCCCGGATATACTCGCAGGACGAACTTTTGAGAGAGACATTTTTTTATTGCTGGCATGTGAGGAGTCGCGCTGAGACACCCAAGTGCATGAATTTTGCTTCACCCTGTATAGATAGCTTAACAATGAAACCAGCCTGTAGCTTTTATATCAGATGAATCTTTCCCAGGCTTCAGATGGCCTCTGACTTTCGTTTTCTGCTATGTTTTCTTTGTGGCAGGGCAAGTGTTGAAAATCTGAAGACACACTTGAGTTTTTTATATCAGTGTTTAACTTGTTCCAGAGTCTTTGGATTTTGGAATTATTCATGCATCCACTCGCTTTGCGGTTTAACAACAGTTGCAGAGCTAAGGTAGATCCAATTTAACAGACTTATGTTTTAAATTTTTAATTTGCTGTTACAACATAAAGCATATGTAACTTTTCCACATAATCTCCTGCTTTAGAAATGCACTTAGCCCAGCATACTGGCAGCTTCTTGATGCCACCATAAAAAAAAGAGTAGGATCGTGTCAGCAGCCAAATGCACACTAAGTCTTCCACGGCAGCATCATACTCGAAGCGTTTGCCTCCCGGTGCCTCCTTGAGAGATCCAAAGAGATGAAAATCGCAGGTCAATAAGTCTGGGCTGCAAGGAGGGTGGTTGAGTGGCGTCCATCCCATTCCTTTAATTTCTTGTGAGTGAGAGCTGCAAATAAGGGAGCGGGTATTGTTGTGAAGGAGAATGACTTCTCATATTGGTTGGTCATTGCAATAAGCAAGTCAAACCTCACTCAAAAGGTCAGTGTGACACACATGCTTTTGGATGCAAAATAGCACGCCAGTCAAAACACACAATCACAAGTACCTTGCCAACTGAGTTTTGGCTTTCACTGGAGTTGCTTCACCCTTCCTTCTCCACTCCTTACTGGCTTGTTTTGACACGCACGTGTACTGAGTGGTGTATCCAAGTTTCATCACAAGTGATAATGTGAATAAAAAGTGCATCCCCTTCATCTGCAAACCTAACCGAGTGCCTTTCACTAACCTGCAGACTTCTCAACTTCTGTTCTTCAGTCAAAATCAAGGGACCCACCAGGAGAACAATTTAACCCATATATGCCCACCGCCCCATTTTTGGGGCACCTGGAATTTTATTTTTATATTCAAGGAATTTCTTCCTGAGGTAAGTTTGATGTTATATTTCAAGAGGGTTGCCATTGGTAGATAAGACCTGGGTCCCTGCCAACACACAGCTGCTTCAACAGAACAGTTATTCGTTGTTGACTACAGCTCATTGTGAACATGCAACATGACCTCTCAGAACAACTAAGTATTTTAATCATTTTTGATAATTATTAATATGTTTGTGTGATTCCTTATGGTATATAACTTGCATAATGTTGCTGTAATATAATATAGCTGGTTATTTGTAATTTGAGTACTGTTTCCAGGCATTTCTTTCAATGCCCCAAAAATGGGGCAATGGGCATGGGCGGGTACACCATATTTTATGATACAGTCTTTACGGCAGCATATGTTCTACTGACTAAAATACTTTGTGGTATGATATGTAGATATATACGAGTTACAGATTTCCTATCCTACGCCGTCATTGGTTAGAATCCAGCAAAAATGTTGTAAAAATAATGGAACGTATGAGTGTAGTCTAACATCTGCATTATATCAGTATTGTTACCTACTGTAGATATATCGTTAAAATATTTTCACGTGTTTCTTATAATATTCTAGGTCGACCATCGATGAAATCTTGGCGATTCTTGAGAGCGACGACCAACAATTTGCAAGTGCTACAATATACACTTGTCCCCCGCAAAATCATCTTCATAGTGATGAAGAAAGTAGTGACGAAGATGGAAACATCAATCATCTATCTGGGAACCAACTTCGGGCTGAGGGAGAGCTGCGGGCTACTGTCGTTATTGAAAATCGATTTGAAGAAGTGGTATGGGGAGTACCTGATGTTAGGGATGATACAACTAGCCGTGCTGACCAAATAGCATCATCAGGTAGTCACAATGAACAGACTGCATCTTGAGCTATTTCTAGCGATAACTACATGTTATCACCTCCCCGAAAAAAGAAAACATTGCCACCAACACGTAAGTGGGAACATGTTGATATACCCACTAAACCTGAACGTGAATGGACAAGACCAGAACTTTTAAACACTAACAAATCTACTGTAGAACTTTTCGAATTATTTTGGGATGACCAAATGATAAATGCCATTGTTAATTAGTGAAAACGATATGCCATGTTCAAAGGTAACCATAAATTTGATTTTGAAGTTAATGACATCAGGTTACTTATTGCCATATTACTTTTGAGTGGATATTGTACTGTTGCTAGGCATCGTCTCTACTGGGATTCAGGTGCTAATAATTACCATCCCGGATTTGCAGGTGCTATTTCAAGGAATAGATTTGAAGAATTACTTCGCTACATACACATTGTTGATAATAACACTCTAAATCCCAATGATAAATTCGCAAAAGTACATCCACTTTGGGATCATGTAAATGAAAAATGGTTAAAATTCTTTCCTAAAGATGCGCACATGAGCATTGATGAATCCATGGTCCCATACTTTGGAATACATGGAACCAAACAGCACACCCAAAACTGGATTCAAAGTGTGGTCTATGTGTTCGCGATTAGGGTATCCTGTTCAAGCTGAGCCTTATCAAGGTGCCTCTATAGGTAACACAAACCCTAACCTGGGTGTAGGAGGATCAGTAGTTGTAGACATGGTGAATAAACTGACTCAAGGTGCGGCATATAGTATATTTACTGATAACTACTTTACATCCCTGCCTCTCTTATCAAAACTAGGAAGAAATTGTCATGACTGCACTGCCACGATTCGTAACAATCGTATAGAAAAGGCCCCTCTCCAGGAGCCTGCTGTAATGAAAAAGCTTCCAAGAGGTAGTTATGACCAAGTCACAGATGTAAACTCAGGAATAACTCTCGTAAGGTTCAACGACAATAATATTGTAACGCTGGCATTTAACATAACAGGTGTTTCGCCGATGGGTATGTGGAGTTGTTGGAGTTCCAAGGAAAGAAAGAGGATATCCCTACGACAGGTAGCGCTTGCTGCTCAGTATAATCTATCTATATATGGGAGGAGTGGACCAGCTGGACCAAAATGTGTCAGCTTATCGGCCTGGCATAAGGATGAAAAGTACTGTTCCCGTTGAGCTGCAGTATCAATAATAAATATTACCTGTATAGGATGACTCCTGCAGGAATGGATAAATGCGCTTGTGATTTTTGGGCTTCATACGTTATATTGTCCAATGTTACCTAGGAAAATACACCAATCATCGTCCTGCAATTGGTAGACCTCTGAAACCTGCGAAACGGCGCGTGCAGGATGAAGTGCGGTTGGATGGTGTTGGGCATATAATAATATCAAACCCAACCCATATTCGATGTGCAGAATGCCATAAGAACACTACCAAGAAATGTAGAAAATGTGATGTGGGCTGCCATGCTAATTGCTTTGAGAAGTTCCATTGTTAAGTGACATAAAGCAAGTGATATCTAACAAGCGTTCTTATGTGTTTACGTGTATAATGGTGACGAATGGAAATAACTTAACAATCTCTCTAACTTGGAACACTATTCTTTGTTTATTTGACGAGTTTTATATTTTGTATTTTTATTTCTTGTGATATAATTGAACGTGTGAACGTAGTAAACTTCTAGTCGAAAGGGAAAGTAATTTGCTTTACATGTACCCTCCCATGCCCACCGCCCCATTTATGGGGCGGCACTTTTCTCACGACTGGAATAGGAAACAATTTATTTTTCATTTTTTACAACATCAGTGCATCCATTTGACCATTTTATGTGAAGATGGAAGATATTTGAAACGAAAAAAAAAGTTGGGCATATATGGGTTAAGGTAGACTAGTTCCTTTGTGAAGATGACATGACATCTCCCTTAATCCAGCCTGAGAAGCAATTTTGGAAACTGAAATGTCAAGTCGCCTTCAATGAGATCATGAATAGTCTTAATATTCTCCTCCGTAATGCTTGTTTATGGATGATGATCTTGGCTGACATTTACAACCCGTTCATGGACTTACTTGGAATTCTTTATGGCAAACAAACACGCCAGGTCTTAAAAGTGTTCAATCAATGATCAATGAACTGCGCTTTCAATCTCCGTAAAATTTCTGCCAGTTTCATGCCTTTATCAGTAAGAAATTTGATGATGATGTGTAACACAGTCCTACAGTGAACCTGTTGCTAAGACAACATGAGCAGTACTAATGTATGGGTCTGCAAAGTCCAACTGTCTGCCATCCCCACCCATTCCTTGTAGAAGTTGCCACCTACTCCCTTGAACACTACACACTCAGGATTGATTGAAAGAAACATTTGCATGTGGTTTTCTTTTGGATGGTTCATTGTTTAATCTTTTTATCAGTCTGCAGTCTCTCCAGCTATTTTGGGAGAAGTTAAGATCAGAAACTGTTGGGCAGTCTTTATGACAGGAGGCTGGAACTAGCACAATCTTCTCCTGGTGGAATTTCTTTCCACCATAATGGCTATGAATGCCAGAACTTATGTATACATGTTAATAAAATTATGTACTACCCTGAAGCAGACACTGAAAATGTCAGACTCTTTTGCAAAAATGCTTACTTCCATGTCAATGGTCTTGAATGCAACAAAACTGAGCACTTTGCCACACCGCTGTCCCAACACTTACTGTATAGTCGGACATCTAGCTGCTTCCGACTTTAGCCTAATGAAGAGATGTATGGAAGATATATGGGCCGAGAGTGCTTTGATACTGATGAAAAAGTCAAGTTGGTCATGCAGAGGTAGCTATGCACCTAGAAAACGTTTGTTGAACAACAAAATAAGGTTTTTTTTTTTGCTAGTAGTTTATCACACTAACACACGTTGAAGGTTTTCATTGATATAAGAATGGGAAAGGGCTAGGATTGGGAAGTTAGCGGTTGTGGCATTAATTAAGGTACAGCCCCGGCATTTGCCTGATGTGAAAATGGGAAACCATAGAAAACCATCCTCAGGGTTGTCAAATGGGATTTGTACCCACCATCTCCTGAATTCAAGCTCACAGCTACGTGATCCTAACTGCACAGAAAAATTGGTCAGTTAAGAAGCCTCTCTGTGTATATTTTGTATCTTACCCAGCAATTAAACTTTATGCATCCAACAAATCAGTGCATTCCTTTTTGTTCCTTCCTAGCATGGCCAGGGTTGCCATGATTGTTAAGGTATTGAAGTCGAGTCTATATGGTCTGACACCATGGTTACCCGGTTGGAGTCCCATTGGTCGAAAAAATGTTCATCAGAATGTCGGCTGGCAGTGTAGGAGAGGTGGTGGTATACAGTTTCTAATCACTAGATTGCGTACCAAAAACCTGGATTCAATTTCAAACCTCTCTGCGCAGTGCTCATGTGGAGTGAGGGCATATGATGCTGTTGATGGTGATTCACCTGTCGGATGGGGACGTAAAGCTTTGAGCAGACCCCTTGATGTTATTCGACAAGAGTAGGCTATGTACTGACACGGTTTCACTCTCCCTACCCCATCATCATCATCATCATCATCACCCACATCAAGATGCACAGGTCGCCCAAGGGAGTCAAATAGAAAGACCTGAACCAGGTGAGCCGAACATGTCCTCGGACACTCCTGGCACTAAAAGCCATATGATAAATAAATACAAAAATAAATAACCAAAAATCTGTACCAATTTGCATGTAAACACTTGAGAGAAGACTGTGGAACAGATTTTAAAATTATGCAGTGATAGCAAAAGACAAACACAGTACAGCAGAGCTTTGAACACCATTAAAAGTAAAGTGCTTGCAGGCCGGAATCATTCACCACAAGAAAGAAAAGGAGAACTGGCAAGTTATAGAATATATCAACATACTAAATAACAAGGTGGTCATAAAATCTAACAACCTATGAAGGTACAAGAACCAGAGGAGAACTGAACAGAAAAGACTTAATATCACGTGAAAAGAAGATCTCATGGGATGAAACTAAAAACCTCCAAGCAGAAGATAAGTTCTGTGGTTTCTGGCCTTTGATAGAGTCTACATGTTTGCCAACAACATACAACATGGATAAAAGGAGAGTCCCAATAACACAGTAACCTACCAAAATAGAAATGAACTCAGGATGATAAAAGAAGACAAGAACACAGTACATCTACAGCTGGACTACGGTGATTAAAAAATCTGCAACTTTTGTCATGTGCAGCATTTAGATAGAAATTATATTGGAAAGTGTGTATTGTGTACCAGTTTTTGAAATATCCATTTTTAGAATAATTAATCATTTGTAATGTCATCATCATCTTGATTTCCCATTTCCAGCTTCCCGGGTCAGGTTGTGAATAAAGGACCTCCATCGCTGCCTGTCTCTCCAGCACTATTCTCCTTTTTTAAGTACATCTTCTGGTTTTCCTCCTCTCTTCTCTATGCACTCCCACACTGAATCTGTCCACCCCTTTCGGGGTGTTCCTCGTGGTTTTTCCCCTGCTAACTTCTCTGAAAAAGCTTTTTTTTTTTTTTTGGGCACTCTCTCTTCTCCCATTCTCATCATATGCCCATAACACTTTAGCTTTGTTGTTTCTATCCTGTCTTGAAGTTTCAAGATTCCTGTCCTTTTCCTTATCTCTTCATTTCTAATTCTATCCTTTCTAGTCTTTCCCTTGATACCTCTCAGGAATTTCATCTCCACTGCCTATCTCATTTTGTTGTAGTCCACAATCCAGCTGCAGAGGTTAGTATGGGTTCATAATAGGTAGAATATAATACTTTCTTACATTTCTTCGGGACATCTTGGTTCCACAAAATATCCCTTATACTCTGGTACAAGCTGTTTGCTTATTGTATTCTTCTTCCAATTTCCTTGGTAATCTTTCCATCTTCTGTGATCACACTTCCCAAGTACCTGAAACTTTTAACCACTTCCAGAATTTTACCATTCAGTTTTATCTTTCCTCTTCCTTCCTTCCCCTTCTCATCACTATTGTTTTACTTTTCTCTGTGTTTACTTTCATCCCAAATTTTTCTATCTCTTGATTCCATATATCTACTTGTTTTTGCAATTCCGTTTCATCCTAACCCCATATCACTATATAATCTGAAAACAACATGGCTTTTGTTGCCTGTCTTCCCAATCTCTGTTTAATGTTCTTATGAATTTCATCCATGACTATTATGGCGAATTTTAAGGAGTTTGAAAGTGTTTGGCTATCTAACAGACCTACCATTATGCGAAGGTGTGGTAACGTTCATTATTTGTATCTTGTGTACCTGTCTGGGACTCTCTCAAACATATAATGTAACCCAGTAATTGCTGGTAGTTCGCCAGTATGCCGTGAGCACTATACTTCTCTGGTGGTCTGTGTGTACACTCCTGCCACCTAGACGCGTCCGCTAAAACTTATCTTTTTGATTGTCATATTGCTTGTATAACGATAATGGTGGGCGATTGCAGTTGTTACCCGAGTTGATTGGAAGGAGGAAGCTGCTTCGTGACTGCGACTGGACAAAGTTAAATTGTATCTCTAGCACACGAGAAGAAATGTGGGTGAAGTTTGACCCAGGTTAACTTAATCGCCACCCGGTGATATGCCAAGGCATGCTTTGATGGATTGTTGATTACCCGACAACTGTAAGTAACATAATTTTTCTTCCTTCTAAGGATCCTGAAATGGGCGACGGATATTGCATTGCAAGTGAAATTTGAAACGAATGCGAATAAACTTATTGGGGGAATATCTGCCTACTTCAATCTGTATGAAATTTATGTTTGACAGTAATGTTTGGAGTTTCAGGTCATCTCTATAGTACTGTAATCTAATGTCAATGGATTTGGGGGTTTCGATGTTATTATTAACCTAGTAATCTCGTTCAACATCTATTTAAAAATTTATCACATTTTTATAAATTATATTCAAAGGTGGTATATATGTCATGAGGTTGTAAAGATTGCTATTACTCCATAATGTAATATTCATTAACGTTTACCTTTGGATTAAGGGTATGGTGGTTTAATTTGTTGGTTTCATAGTAATTGTTTTATCCACCTGAAAACCACCAAACTGGAGTGTAAATGAAACAAGTGAAAACATATTTTTATGACTAACTCTAGTTTCGTTTTAGTCAGGCATTTTCTTTCTGGGTCACGTGATTTTGTTGGCATGGTTACCGAATGTAAACCGTTGTGGGGGCGTGTGCTCTGTTTGTTATTTGACTGACGTTTTGCTTGTTGGGAACTAACAGATGACGTTCGACCATTGGAGATTGTAATTGATTCTTCTGGGAAACAGATGTGCGTTATGATTACACTGATAGTGTCTATTTCTTTTCCTGCAATTGGTGTTTGGTGCTTAATGATATGTTACCATTAAATATTTTCTTCATTCGGGTTTATTATTGCATTCTTCTTGATTTTGAACTTCCTAACTTGTTTTATTCCTGAACCTTAAACCCATGACATTCATTTTTCCGATTTACTCCTGATGCAATTGAGATAGTCACTAAGGATCTGTTTTCCACTTGATATTATAACCTAAAGACTCAAAGTCACAGATTGGTTATTAACATAATTTGATTATTTTCGAAGAAATTGTGGAACTTCGAAAAATTAGGATACTTTGTATTAATCGCACCCAATTGGGTCATTTTGGGACTGTTATATGTAAAAAATATCTTTTAATTATATCCTAACTGAAAACTTAAGATGAATTGCTTATTTAATTTGATTAATTTTGATCATTATCATTATGTGTTAATGTTGTCGGAAACGATTCAAGGTAATTAATTTAATTAAAATTGATTTTTCTTCATTGGAATTGGTTATTATTTCAGTCGGTGTAATCAACTTTTTAAAATTTGTTCCACTTGACCTCGTGGGCTTGGCACATCCACTTAATGCAACGACCATTGTGTAGACATCCTGGTAAGTGTTAATGTGTTTGCTGTTATTTGCTTATTTGATTTGCTCTCGGGTCGTGCAATATCTATTGCTGCAAATATCCCAGTAAGGCTGCGATACTATGATGAATAGTATGGGAGACAGTACACTATCCTCTCGGAGACCAGTTTCAACTGTAAACCATTTTGTTTTTCCTATACTAGTCTTCACACTACAAACACAATTTTTGTACATAGCTTTTATCATTTGCATTTCCACTCTGTTAACTTGTTTTTTCCTTAACGTGTCCCGTACCAACTGTCTGGGCACACTGTCATAAACTTTCTAAATGTCAATAAATGTCATCACTATGTCTTTTCCAAACTCCCATCATTTGTAATGTAAAGGCACTGAAATTTAAGGAGCAATAGAGTAAGAATCTGTAGAATCTACTTCTCCCAACAAGCCTTCACATTCTTGTTTAGTACAATGCTTCTGTTCATTTTTTTTTTCCCGCACAGTTATTAGCTGTTGTTCTGCCACGTGATAAATGAAAGTAAAGAGCATCTACAATTTCTGGTGCAATTTTCTATGATTTGACTGATAAACAATTCGATGGTCTCAAAAAATCACAGCTAATCTCAGATTTCCCAGCGAGTGATGTAGAGGATGACCAAAGACTCTCATGAATGTAATCAAGAAATCACAACCTATCACATTTCTCCCAATTACCACCAAACTTCTTAACCCTTAAGGCATGAAAATATAACTGCATTTCGCTCTAGGAGAAGGTGGTGTCCTCTGCCAATTATAATAAGAGACAACTAAAAGGGGTTGACCCCACAGGCTCTTCACTTGGAGCATGGGTTGGCAACCACAGGCCCCCTAGCTGACTCTGGCACTACTTTCACTTACCTGTATAAGCCAGCCTATTCACTTTCATCTTTCCTGTCTGACCGACCTTGGTGAACTTTTGTTCTCTTTTGAACCCGATGGTATTAAGTTTGGGAGGCCTATGGTGTCTGTTATTCCCATGCTCTTCAGGGCCCCTCCCTTTCTTTTGTGATACCCTTATTTTTCAAACATTCCCTCAGATTAGAGCTACGAGAGGATGGTTACATAGTTGAACTTCCTCTTAAAAAAATCACAATCACCAGAAAAGCTGTATGCTCATCTAGAAAGCAATAACATCACGCTAGAACAAGAGAAGGGATGCAGATGGCAACATCCTGGATGTAAAGATGAATGGCGATTGATGAGGCTAGATTAAAACAAGCATTCAAATGAAAGAGAAATTTCAATGCTGCCTGAATTGATAATAGCAAAGCCTGGTAAATACTTCCATACATATTTGTGGCTCATAAGAGGACTCAAAATGAACAAATTCCTAAAGATAACTGATGTTCAGGAGGCAGTAATGAAAATATGGAGAACTACTATATCTGTACCCTAAGTGGATCTGATGGATTATTTTACTCTTAAAGATCACCTTAGAGGTATAATTTGGACATAAAAGGACACCTACTTGTTATTGAACTTAGATGACGACTTATCTATCAAATTTGCTATACATTTTAGTGGTGTGGGGAGCAAACTGAGAGGAAGTACAAAGTCAACTGAACTGGATACAGCACACAAGATTGGACATGGAGATCAGTAAAAGGACACAACAGCATAATGCATTTTATCAGAGCATGAGGAACTTTATCTGGAAGATGGCAGTACCTAGGAAGTGTAAATAGATGTATTAAATGTATTATTAGCCCATACTCACTGGTGAAGAAGCCATGTTAGGCATAGCTGGCCAATGGTGGATTAAATGCTCTTTGAAGACAAATACGAGCCTTGGATTGAAGAACTCAAAGCAACAAGAGAGAGGAGCACACAACGGCTTACACCCTGAGGCTTCACCAGTTATGAAACCCAAATCAGGACCCAGTTACCAGATGGGAACTTGAATATTCTAACACTGACAAATAAAACTGAAGAGATAGTTGATATGATGGAAAGGAGGAAAATTCTCATCATGAGGTTATGAAACAAATTGGAAGACAACAGGAATAACACAACTCCAGCTAGACTATAAACTATACTGGTCTGGAACTAATTTGGTGTTAAGAAATAGAGTGGGCTTCAAACTTCATAAAGATATAGATGTTTGTAGCCAAATTGAATCTGTCAATGAAACAATAATTAAAGTGTCAGTAAAATGGAATGAAGACAAATATCATATAATCCAGGTCAATGCTCACCGGGCGAGTTGGCCGTGCGCATAGAGGCGCGCGGCTGTGAGCTTGCATCCGGGAGATAGTAGGTTTGAATCCCACTATCGGCAGCCCTGAAGATGGTTTTCCGTGGTTTCCCATTTTCACACCAGGCAAATGCTGGGGCTGTATCTTAATTAAGGCCACGGCCGCTTCCTTCCAACTCCTAGGCCTTTCCTATCCCATTGTCGCCATAAGACCTATCTGTGTCGGTGCGACATAAAGCCCCTAGCAAAAAAAAAAAAAAGGTCAATGCTCCACAATCAGGATCTTCAATGAAGAAAAAGAAACTTTCAAGCTAAACTAGATCTTTGGCAAGAAGAATTTAAAAGAATGGGAATGATCACCAACTAAACTAAAACAGCTGGTTTAGTGATGAGTCGAAATTCTGAAGCAGCCCACTTGTGAGTGCAATATGAAGAGGCAGATATTATTAATAACTTGAAGTATTCAGGGAGCTTTGTTTCTTCCAACAATACCATAAACCAAGAAATAGGCAACAGAATACAAGATGAATCAAAATTCTACCACTTAGTATGCCAACTACTTTTGGATGACTCATTTCTCCAAGCTTCCAAGCTCATACTGCATAAAACATATCTTGTACCAATTCTAACATATAGACTGGAAGCAGCAACATTGACTACACCGGCAAAATGTCACCTAGAAGCCACTGAAATGATGTTCCTTTGTTCTTGCCTCCAAAAGGAAAAGAGAGACAAAATAAGGAATGAAAATATCTGGCAACAACTTGGATTGGACAACAGTCTGTTGGAAATCTTGGAATTGAGCAATCATAATGGTATGAACATATGAGAAGGGTGGCTCCAGTTAGGACCCAAAGAGCAACCATGAAAGGAATGCTGTAGGTAAGAGGTCCAGAGAGACCTTGTGATGGTTGGGAACAGCAAATTGTCAAATACCTTGCAAAACATGATGTAAACTGGCAGCAAAAAGTAGATCAGCTGTGATGGACAGGGAAAACTAGAAGAGGCTTGTAAACACCTCGCACCTGGCTTGTTGGAGCGGAGAATTGATGACGATGACTGACATATGCACATTGATGAAAAGAGAGAAGAGGAAAATCCAGACTAGCGAGATGAAATTTTTAAGAATAGGGGAGACAGGGTATGAAGCGAGGATGTCAGGAAAGAAATTGTAGAAAAAAATTCAGACATCTTACCCTGCCTGGAGCTGAAAATGGGAAACTGATGATCTATTTCAGAAATATAAACCTTAGAAAGTACAATAGTGAAATGGTCATGAAAAGTGGCAAAAACAATTTTTGTATATACTTCGTGTAAATATTATGGAACTCCTAACCTTTAAAAAAAATATTTTTTAAAAATCAGTCCGGTATAGAAGATTATATGAAAATAAAAATGCTTCTTAAGGTCACACTGAAAACAAACATGGGCCTATAAAACACCGTGCTATAATAGTTGTTTATCAAATAGACAGAAATGATACTATATATGCAAAATTTCATCTCTCTCATCCTCTATGTATGAAGAAATATCATTAACAAAAAGAAAAAAAAAATAATAATGGAAATGACAATTTGAGAGGATAACACATCAGGAATAGTGTAAACAGAGCACTATGCATCATACAGCAGCTTTTATAAATATTTATCACAACTTCATATCACCTTAAATTACAAACAGAAACATGAAGTTCTTAATGAAATAAACCTGGCATTTATGACTAGCATACATTCTGTGAATCACTCTTATAAATGAGACCGTATTTTCATCTGAAGCACAAAAATTATTTTTCTTCAGGTTTGCATCATCAAATGAAAATGGAAACGTTCTCCAATAAGTGAAACTCATACATAAGGAAGATGCGACTAAGGTTCAATGTGACTTTTGTATCAATACAATTTACATTTTTACAATAATCTAATATGTACATAAAAAGGAGGTAGTGGATTTAGTAAGATAACAGGAGGGTGAAGTTCATAAAAGTAGAACTCACAGGTCAGATATTTCATATAGCCTATCCTTTATTGGTAGGGAAGATTTGAGACTGTCTTCTGGAAGTGGATGTGCCTTTACGCCAGTTTAAGATACAAAGCAGAAAGACAAACAATGAAGGGAGCTATCTTACATTCAGGTCACAACCCTCATTTGTGGATTTCCATCTTCCATAATCATTTATATTAAGAAGTTTACAATACCAACAAAGGATGTCTGATAGATGAAGACTTGTATTTCTACTTGGTAAAATATACTTTTTCCTTTGCACATATTTTTGTTTCATATTTAAGTAAATATTTACAATAGTTGAAATATCACAGCAGTAAAATCATTTATATTATAATGAACTGTAGCTTAATGTTGTAAATAAATATTTTTAAGAAATTCAGTTATGGAAACACATTTACAGTAAACAGACATGCTGGTGAACAGGAACTAGAATAAAGAGGAACAATAACCTATTCTGTCTACTATTTAAAGCAAAGGGGAGGCTGTAACATTTGAACAGCTTCTAAAGTAAGCCACATTTGGTGTTTTAGAAATGTAACTCTGGAGACAAGGTTTTAACTTTGTCAAATATATACAGAGCAAAGAACACCATTTTAGAGTATACAATTGCTGACAATCCCTACTTAAGAACCTTTTCATGATTTGTTGCAATACCCTATATAAAGATTTTAAGCCATACCCAACACCTTCCATTTAAATAGTACTCTGCCAAAGAGAGTAAAACATCATAGGTCTATTGTCAAACCATATCTTCACCATTTTCAATCTGGTAATAGCACAATGTGTTACACTGTACAATTGCCAGTAAGAAGGACAAGTCTGTACTGTAAGATGCTTTAATAAATCTCTTTTCAATTAATAAGCAACAAATAAACACAGCTAAGGATGCATAAATGTAGAAGTACTGGTAAAGATATGTGTGAATTTCAACTTTTCTTTACAACTGAAGAAGAAAAAGAAGAAGAAGAAGCAGAAGAAGAAGAAGAAGAAGAAGAAGAAGAAGAAGAAGAAGAAGAAGAAGAAGAAGAAGAAGAAGAAGACTCCATATGGAAAACTGAGAAAATGGTGGGATGAAATAACAAAATCATGTATGAATAATATATAACCTGATGGAATTAAGACAATTGTAAAATTAAAAAATACTTTTAACATTGCTCTCTATTACATACAGAACAAATACTGAATAGTAATGACTTCACTACAACTATCAATGGCAAAACTGGTAACCTTATGGGAGCATTCTTTGTCCTTAAGATAGCAATATACCAGTCACTTACTCCTGGAATAATATTGTCAATATTGCAATCAAAAGGAACTTTTCTTGTTGTGATCATATTGTGCAGTCATATGAAGTGCGTGTTCAGTGATATACCGTGAATTTATAATTCATATTGCTCCAGTATATTTAAGATGCATTACCCTTCAGCTCATACGAAAATAACTTCCACGTATGTATAGCCTGCGTATCATGTTTTTGTTCTGAGTGTAGGAAGTGATTGTCAAAGATGGATTCTACATTTTGCTTGATAACTGGAAGAACTATATTTTGAAACTGCTGCTAGTTTTGCACTGTAAAATTAGTGGTATCCATTGCATTTTACATTAAGAAACAACTATATCAGCTAAAAGCTCATCTCACAATTGCTATTGATAATCCTACTACTAATCCATCTGATAACTTCCCCTATTAGAGAACTGAAATGATCGGCATCATCAGTTCATATGAATAGCACAAAGTACAATGTGGTGAACGGTCCAAATTTTTCAGTAGAATTTCAAAAACAGAACACACACAGTATTCAAACAATGGACTGAACCTAGTGCTGTAAACAGTTTTTACAAGCAGGACAACAGGCAGACACATCAACAACAAATAATGAAATTCATCACAACAACCAGTCGGACAGTTTGACAGGCTTATACCTCAAGGCATAAATGTTTTAAATGAATACACACAAATATAGCAACATTTATTATACAATCGCAACAAACAAAAATGCCTTTCTGACTGTGGTACTGGGAACATTTAAAGAAGAACTGTCATTCACAAATAATAACAATCCCGATGGCAGAAAACATTCCATCATGGTAACCAACTTTATCATTAATAAATGCCGAGAAGCCGTTGCCATATGATAGCTATTCTATATATACATCAATAACTGACAACTTTAAACAAAATACAGTACGAAAGAAGATGACTGCAGCAATAAGGAAAAATTCAAGAATGTATATAGAATAAACAAAACTCTGTCATTGAAAAACCATGTAAAAAGAATCCAGGTAAACCTTCCTTCATTGTATGGATTTTGACATAATCTGCACGTTGAAATAACAAACTACATGTTTTATCTGCTGAGAATACATCATGATGGTCCATCTTCTAACATGCTGCCATGCCTTGATCGAACCAAGTTGAAACTTCCAGATCTACTGGCTAAAGCTTCAGTCCGACTTGTAACATTAGCAAATATACTGTCTACTAATAATGAACTATCAATGAGATCGGCTATTTCTTCAAGCTCAACTTTACTTTTAACACTGTCACAGACAGGGGAAAGTGGAATGTGTATCACATCATTTACAGCAAACTCACTTATTAAGTCACTATCACGATGGGGTTCAGGTGGTGATTCTGGAGATAGTTTATGAGGAAACCTACAGCTATTTGCTATGTTGCTGTTAGCTAATGAATTAGAACTTTCAATATCACATATATTTCTATCAATTTTAAGAAAACCATGATCATGTACCTGTTCCAGCTTAGCCATAGCACTTTTCGTTGAACAATCTTGCTTTTGAAAATCTTGAGGCACATCTTTGTTTATGTCAAGGTTTAAACAAGAGCTCTGCTTTCCCTCTAGATGTGTAGCCCGTGACTGCTGTTGAGCTTCCAAGTCGTCATCAGACCATACTGGAGCAGAACCACCTGCCTGCCAATTTTGGAGAAACCGCTTCTGTGCCTCATCCCCTGAACTAACTGTCTCTTGTTCCACTTTATTGTGCAAATTGGGAGTGAGAATAGGCTCAGACCCAACATGACCCAAGTTCCCTGCTCCGACTCTCTGTTGGGCAGATGTACTTTCTGTTGGCCTATTTGTATCTTCTGCTCTTTTGATCTCTTCATACTCATCCAGACCTTTGTCCAGGGAATAACTTAGACTCGTTGTTACAGTAGCAGAAGTGTGAGGAAGATCCTCTTTCCCATTTACCACAATGAAATCTTTAGCAGATTGTACTTCAGGATCTACGGTAATTGTTTGAAACTTCAGCTCTGAACTGCCCATAGACTTGGAAACTCTGTGACCTTTCTCAAACTGACGGGGTAAGGGCTGTTTTCGAAATACTTGAGGTATACTGCTAACAGGGCTACGGTTTTGAGAACTTCGCAGATCACAGGATGATCCAGTTGGAGTACGAAGGTAAGTCTCCAGCCTGTAAAGAAAATAGAATTTCACATATTTACTGGTAGTGTACAGATTAAAAACAATTGTGAATACTGTAGGTACATATTTTAATATTTTTAACACATTGGAGAGACAGCCCACAGAAACTACGGGTGCATTATTACTGATGGAGCTCACAGAATCTATGGGCACATTTTTTCACTGTGGCTAAAAATAGAAGCTGCCATTTCAG
Organism: Anabrus simplex; assembly: GCF_040414725.1. NCBI lineage: Eukaryota > Metazoa > Arthropoda > Insecta > Orthoptera > Tettigoniidae > Anabrus > Anabrus simplex. The sequence continues at coordinate 156,806,730 of NC_090271.1, forward strand.
CAAGTTATGACTTAAACCAGAACACTGCTGGATACTTCTAGTAAGAACAAAATGTACTAGTTATGACCATAAATCAAGAACACTTCTTTCAAGGCAATGATAAAACAACCACATTCCTACATGATCTGTGGCTGTGTCATTGTTCACTCTCAGCTGTAAAGTGAACAGGAATGTATGATTCCAATATAAATGGTCCGTTATTGAACATTATAAATTTTCTAACTAATTCATTCTTGGTTGTCAGCGTTTCGCCCCAATGTGTCAATTTGGGCTCATCAGTTGGTAACTAGCACACCTAGCAAGATGCATGGCCAGTGCATAGAGTGGAAGTTACTGCGTAGGCTACTTGGAGCCACAAGCAGTGCCAATGTACTATGAGAGACTTGGTCTCATTTACAAAAATTAATGTTTGCTAGGCCATCAGATGATGTAGATATTGAATATGTAATTTATACTAGAATTATATAATTTATATGGGAATTACACATTCAGGACAAATATCTTAGGTTCCCTTTGGGAATCGGTATCTACATCACAGGAATGTGTGATCAAGAGGCAGGCTTGTTTGTGTCTTTCTTGTAAATATTTATCAAGTCTCATTTAACAGCAAGAAATTTAGATGATGAATCAATACTGGATGTTCTTGGGGAAGAATCGGGTTCTGAAATTGAGGATGAGGATGACAATTATACACCAAGTAAACATGATCATTCTGATGCTACAGGTAAGTAAACTACAATAACAAGCCAATTTCAAAGAGGTGTCAAGTGGGTTCTGTAATATAGTTTTATAACGCTCCCTAAACATATCAAGAAAATCCTTTAAGTTGCTGTAGAGATGGAATATTTTATGAAATGTACATTCACTAGTATATGAAATCTTTCAAGTGTTTGTTTAAATGCTATTAGTCGTTACAGATATCAGTATGTTGGAATTTTGACGTGGGATCTTAAATACCTACAGACTATGGTGAAATTACATAGCATAACCTTGAACACAACAAGTGGGTATAAAACAAACTGCACTAATCAGCTGGCTTAGTAGAATTTGCAGTACACGAAATCAAGAGGTACATGTATGTGAATATAGGTTCAGGTAATAAGATCTTCATAACTAAAATGAAATTAAAAACAAATTTCACAGCAATAACATGAAAATGCTTACATGTTAGGTCCTGGTCGCAGATGTAACAATCCCATTAAATTCGATAATGTAGTCCTCAAATCATGTGTGGGCAGACCACAGTACCACCGTAATTGAGCAATGTTCTTATTCAATAAGTACACACCATAGCTGAACTGGAGCTTGTCCTTGCCTCTGGAGAACAGGGGGAATCTGAAAATGCACATAACTGGTGTCACTATCAATTCTAGACTAGTAAGTGTATTCCACTGTTTTCTTTTGAGCTTATTAGAATTATATGTATAAATTGAGGTTAAAAAATAAAATATAAGAGGCAGTCAAATAAAAATGTAACCGCCGGGCTGAGTGGCTCAGACGGTTGAGGCGCTGGTCTTCTGACCCCAACTTGGCAGGTTCGATCCTGGCTCAGTCCAGTGGTATTTGAAGGTGCTCAAATACGTCAGCCTCGTGTCGGTACATTTACTGGCATGTAAAAGAACTCCTGAGGTACTAGAATATTTTGTACCTCGAAAGTAATCACAAGAACTGATAAGACATTTATCCCACTGGGTGATAAGACAGTAAATCCCATTCTTGAAAATGCTGAGAGCTGTCGATGGAACCACATCTGTATCCAGTTGCACATGTCGTCTGATACAAACTGATGTCCACGAATGTCTTTCTTCAACTCTCCAAAGATGTGAAAATTGCATGGGGGAGAGATTTGGGCAGTAGGGAGGTTGATGAAGAGTTTCCCTAGTTTCCCTATCCAAATCTCCAAAGAGTATTCCTCACAGAATTGGCAGTGCAGAGGCGGGCATTGTCATGAAGGATGATAGGATGCCGGGGTGTTTTGACTTGTGGCATGTCTCAGTTTCTGCAACGTATCCTCACAGCACTCTTCAATGATTGTGGCCCCATGTTCGAGCTGAAGAAAAATATTAATGGATGTTGGTGTGACAGTGTGACTGGGTATAGACATGGTTCCATCGACAGACTGCTAGCTTTTTCAAGAATGGGAATGAGCATCTCAACACCTAGTGGGATGTCTTAACAGTACTGGTGATAATTTTTGGCGTACAAAATATTCTACTCTTTTTGGCAGGTGACCTGTTTTCATTTCAATGCCCTTTATACACGGTATATTACCCATCTATCACGATATATGCAAGACTTGGCTAGGGATATACAAGGATGAAAATTATATACAATCAGTTGAAATGAAATTTCTGAGAAATATATTGCAGAAAACAAAGAGAGACATGTTGAGAAATGAATAAGAAAAAGAATTAAGGTGGAAAAGTTAACGGAGAAATGGAAAAAAATAAATGGGTAAGACTGTCCTTTCAATGCCTTCGTGATATACAGGCCATACTCTAGGAAGCATGCCAAGCCGATCAGCTGATTGATTAGGGTGGCATACATGGACGTTATGAATGGTACTTGTGAATGTAAAACATAGTAACTGAGCATTCTTTGGATAATTGTGACTACTGAAAGACAGACCTTTATTTTTAAGTATATTGCATGCCTGTACTCTAAATTTATCACATCAGGATTTACATAAACACCTCTTACCGAGATAATTAACGAGACCTCGTAGTTTAGGTTAGGTATGTTATTTTCATGTGGTGAGTAATGTAAATTCAAGGAATGTAATGCTTTTCGTGGTATTTACTCAATGAATTGTTACTGCATAACATATTTTTATGGAAATATAATGTTCATAATTTTCATTAAATGCCACATTGCCAGAAAGTTGTGTACATATCAAACTATACAAGTGACTATACACCAATATTCTAATTTCTTTCGATGAGGGTATGAGAAACTTACGAAAGATGAAAATCATAACCGAAAATGCAACTATTACAAAGAATAGTTTTCACTCATTTTCCTGAGCTTAAGGGTGAGGTCTGCTTTTGACCTCCTCCTTATTGTGTAGCTTTATGAGAGTGCGTTTTACTGTTAATAAAGTACAATCCTAAAAGTAATATAGATTGTCAGTAACCAAGTGAGCCTATAATTGTGCTATTTCTTGGTTAGGTAATACCGAGAATGTGCAATAGAGGCGGAATCAAGTTCAAAATATAGAACCAAATGCAGTTTATAAAACTCGACCTTCTATTAAATGATACTGGCATTGTTATACATACACTTTAAACAATTTAAATTAAACTTTTGATAGTAGACAATATTTCGGTATTACAAGCAATGCAACTTAATTCCTTCTAGGACAGCACCAAGAGTTCCAAGAAAAGGAACCCACAAAAGCTGCACTGTATTTATGATAATCTAGATGTATGGTGGCACAGCCATATTATTATTATTATTATTATTATTATTATTATTATTATTATTATTATTATTATATTTGTGTACGTTTGTTGTGTCCTTAGTTTTATTAATGCACACTTTATTATGATTTGTTGGGTACATAGACGAGTAGGCCTACATCAGTCGTTATGCAGTGACCATTTTGATCACATTTGAACTCTACTACTCTTGGGACTGGTAGACTTAACTTATGAGATATAAACGATTACAGGTGTTAATGATCTAACCTGTTATATTAATACGATATTTGACAATATTTCTTAACTACAATAAAGTCGTATGGGGTGCTTGCAATACATGGGTCAGACGGAGGAAACTGTTCGCCTCTTTGCGTGACGTCATCTGAGCTACAGTACGCCCTGCACATCACGAAGGCAGTGGTCCTTTGCTTATGTGCCTGCCTAATAATCATATTAATCATGTGTGCAATTTTTAGGAAAATTGATTTTGTAATAATATAGGCTTTCATGGAAGAGACCTACTGAAAAGGTGTTAGGCATTAAGTAGTAATCACATTTTGACAAGTGTCAGCATTTCACTCACTTTACAGCAGGCCTTGTTAACAGCCTGATGGGCAAATGGAACTGACTCCTTATAAAAATTATTCCTTTCTGCTTTCTCATGATTGGGTAGTCAGAATTAATCTATTTGAGAGAGAGAGAGAGAGAGAGAGAGAGAGAGAGAGAGAGAGAGAGAGAGAGAGAGAGAGAGAGAGAGAATATTTACAAATGTACCTACTACTAAATTTTTATCTAGTTGCCACAAGACACAGTATACTAAAATTCTATCAACATTGACAATCTGTTGTGAACACGCTTTGATTTATATCTCATTGATAAAACATGGTAAATTCTTCACATTCTTCACTTTTCAGTATCAACTTTGTTAAATGTAACTTAAAAGCTTTTCAGTCTGTCAAACACCAAGTTCAAAATATAATATATAACAATAAAACATACTGTGCCTGTAAAAAATACACACTATCAAACAAAGAATGAAATTTTTTTTTTTTGTACAAGAACTTCCTCAAATTTTATCAAATCACTTTAAACCATGTGCATATATGTACAATATTGTTTATGTTATGTAAACTAGTCAAGGATTATGAATTGGTGATGTTACGAATTTTTTTTTAAACAAATAATGAATGTATTAGCCTCTATTGTCACTTTAGTAAATTATGGAAATTTTCTAGTACTAGTCTATGCTGCCATCGTCCGTTACCTTCTACAACTGTCCTTCCAGTCATTTGTCATCATCGCGCCTGTGCTGTAGAAGTCAACCCAGATGTCTTTCTTTTTCCTCTGGTGTTCGGAGACTATTTCCTCATAAGCTGGCATGGATGGCAGTCCAAGCTGTAGGCGGAGATCTTCCAAAAGCATTGTTTCACTGCACAACTCGTAGATCAATCTGGACGGGGAAAATTTGGAGACACCGAGGACTCCCTTCATATACGCGGCCTTAACATTTTTGATGTGCTTCAAGTTCGCTTTTGTAAGGCATTCCCAGATTAACTGTAACCCATACGTAGCTACGGGTATGACCTTAAATTTAAATAGTTACATCGCTGTTCGGAGTGAAATCTTCCTGATATGTCTGATATCATTTATTGCAATCAGAGATGTGGCCACTCTATCTTTAACATGTGCAGAAAATGTTCTCCCCTGTGCCTCAAGAGTTATTCCCAAATATTTGAATCTGTTCACATTGCTTAATGGTTGCTGGCCCAAGTATATTACGTCCTCTGCGGCTTGCCGTCCTCCTTTCTTGAAGATCGTTTTCACCGTCTTCAGCCTGTTGAGTTGGAAATCGTTGTCATTCGCCCAGTCCACTAGGTGATCGAATGCTTTTTGTAGTGAAGTGATCGATGTTGAAACCAGGGCCGTATCATCCGCATACAGGTGTACCTTTACGTCTTCTGTCTTCGTTGCCTGCACCACATCATATGTAGAAATGTTGAATAGGAAGAGGCTAAGTGGGTACCCTTGTAAGACTACCGTCTGGTCGATCAGATTAGAGGTAATAAGTGCGTTGTCCACTTCAATATATTTCCTCAAAAGTATATTTTTCAGCAGAATCGTATAGGAGTTCTCTTCTCCTATGAGTTGCATGAGTTTCATCATTAGGTTCGTTCTGTTGATAGTGTCGAATGCCTTGGTATAATCAACGAAGATAACGTGTAGTTTCCATTTTGGATGTTGAAGGGCCTCATTTATGTTGTTCTGTAGACATTCTACTGCTTGGATTATCGATTGACATTTCCTAAAACTGAACTGTTCTTCTGGGATACACTTGTCCACTATGGCTGTCGGTTTCAAGGTCAGAAGTTTTGCCAGGGCTTTATATAATGTACATTATAGCGCTATACCTCTGTAGGAATCAGGATTACTCGGGTTCCCTCTACCCTTATACAGTGTTTTAACCCTCGAAATCCTCCAATTGTCCGGAATTCTCCCCTGCTGGAGACATTCATTAAACAGCACAGTCCATGCCTTTGCTAATATTTGAGCTGAACTCTGCACGTACTCACTAAATCAAATCATGTCCACAGGCTTTATTGGGTTTCAGTGTTGCAATTACTTCTACTATCTCTTATTGAGTGAATGACTCAGTGCTTCTCACATTTCCTTGGTCAACAGTAGCATTGCAAGGTCTAGTGTCTTTAGACCGTAACACTTTACTGAAGTGGTCGTACCAGATCTCCATTGGAATGTCTCTCGGGAAGGTTGGATTCCTCGGCTTTAAGACCTTGAAGAGGTTCTTCTTAGCTTCTTCTACAAGCTTCTCCACTGTTTCCTCAAAATATTTTTTGTTTCTGATCAGCGCTTTGTAGCTCTGTCTTTTCCTGGAGTATTCACGCAGAGAGGCTTCACAGGGTGACATTAATGCTGCGTGCAGCGAATGAATCATTGTTTTCCTGGACTGGTAACAGGCTGCATTGAAGCAGGGCTTGGCTTTCCTCTTAAATGCCGGTACTACTGTCATTGCGCTGAGTATGATGTCTTCTAGTTCCTGTAAAGCGATGTCTATGTGTCCATGCTGTATGAGCTGTATTGCTTCTGTGATCAAAGGGGTGGATTCCTCGATCGTTTGTACATTCAGTGCTCTGGTCTGTTTTATGGTATGAGATGTGGTAGGAATGCTTTGCTGTACAGTAAAGTTTGTCAATACAGGCAGATGCTTCCTGACGACATTCTTCTGTATTCTTTGCACTACGTTTGTCACTTTCTTCATATTTGAGAATACTAAATCAATCGTGCTACTCCCGTTGTGACAGATGTATGTCTTCTCTGTGTAAGAGTTGATCAGGCCCAGACCTTCTCCTTGAAGGAATCCGAGGACTGCCTCTGACTTAGTATTGTCATTATTGACTCTGCAATTAAGGTCTCCAGCGAGAATAACCAGTTCCTGTTGTCCCACCTTGTAGAGTCCAACGCTAATGATATCTATAATATCTTTATCTCTATACCACGGCTGGAAATACACACATATGATCCAACACAAACACTTTCATCTCAGGTGTCTTGTATTCCACAGTGAATGGGTGAAATCTCAGCTTCATCAGGCAGGTGATTCCACTGGATGGCCTACCTTTCAGTCCCTGCAGAGCTAGAACATGGATGTTGTAGAAACCTTCAAAATTCCAGTCCTTCGTGAGAAAGGTCTCCGTTAGGATTACAATATCAGAGTCTTTGAGTTCATCAATTGGGGACATGTTTAGAGCATCCACTGCACCTTCTATATTCCATGTCACTGTTCTGGTATTCTCTGTTGTAGTTTCCCCCCCGAGGATTGGATCCCTGAATCCTAGTATCTCCGAAAAAGATATCACCGGACAACGATCCCTCTTGGCCAAAATTGCAGAAGTCCCACCATGGCTTTGGCTTCCAAAGGGACACCCACTTTGAATGCTTTATTCTCGCTTGCTGTGGTCAGCTCTTCACATTCTATCTTCCCTTCAATTCCATTTTCCTTTAGATGTTCAACCAAAGTATCTGTATCGACGGATCGATGTATGCGGCCTACATAAAGCCACGCTTTCCTATCTCCAGCTCGGAATTTGCTATTTGAAAATACTTTGGACCCCGTTATAGTAATTATAAACTTAACTGCACAGAAGAGCCCAGAGAAATGTATAAAAGTAACAAATGTTCTTAACAATGACCTTAAGCAAGTGCAAGCGGACAACATGGGTCAGAGTTTGGAAACATCCAAGGTGGAAAATGAAATTGAAGATCTTTGGCAACACCAGAAAGGAGCAATCACATCTGCACAGAACTCAACTCTGGAAATGAGAATTGAATCAACTAAGAAGAATCGGATGACTGAAGAAATATTACATCTAATAACCTTACGACAGAAATATGATGAAAAATAAGAGCAATTACAGTATACAAAAGAAAATCAGGGAGGCTAAGGAACCTTGGATGAAGGAGAGCTGTCAAGAAGTTAAAGACCTACAAAGCAAACATTATGTGTAACTTGCACAAGAAGGTCAACAGGTTGACAGTACTGAAGATCTTCAGTGTCTGGTAGACAGAATCCTAGTAGAAGGTGATAAACTTGGACTCAAAATTAACAATGACAACACAAAGGTGATGGCCATTACCAGAACTCTTGACACATTCTTACGAATATTTATGGGGAACAAGTTGCACAAGGGCGGAAGTTTAACTACCATACCTGCCAACTTTTAGAAATAAAATATAGGAAGATTTTTAATTCTTGGATTTCTTCACTTATATTGACCCACGGTCTAGCTGGAAAAAAAAAGTCACGATAAAAGGCATACGTAATATCTACAGTTACAATGCAAATTAACCATTGAATTTAAAATCTTAAAGTAAGAAAACAAAGAAGGTTGCAAGAAAATGTACCTCTACATTCTCAATTATGACACATACGAATAATAATATTTATGTCACACCGACACAAGCAACAAAATGCGTAATAGTTTCCTTTATTAGATGGTAAAATGAAAGGAAATTTATAGGTATCTCTGAACACTTGGAGATAACGTTTGTTATATTTTTCGGCCATAACGAGAAGAGAAAATACCCGAAACTGTCACCAACACAACTTCCTGAAATATATTCAACTCATTAAAATTATGCACTGAAATATGTGAAACTACCACATACAAAACAATTCAATATGTCCCATACATTATTAATATACGACTCTGACAGGACGGCGGGGAGCACAGAAATGCAAGAAAAAGCACATGGCCTACAACACCAACGAAACTACACCCAGAAATGATGTTAACAGTGCGCGAACCACACAATAACAAACTCATTCTTTCGTTCCGATTAACTGAGTCGCTAGCGTGCACTAGCTTCTCTTGCTTGCAGGACAATTGCCGTCCCGAATCTCCAGCTGTATAAAGCACACATGCTGCTGTGGTGAGCGGAAAACACAATACATGAATGCGACGGACGAAACACTAGTGAAATAAAGCATCAAATAAATATGCTTGAAAATGAGGTTGCGCAATTTACACAAGCACATAAGAATTTATTATTTATCCTAGGGAAGAGCATTAACCGTACTGAAGGTTATAAAACTAAAACCCATCGCGCAACTGCCCCGAAGGGCCATGGCCTACCAAGCGACCGCTGGTTAGCCCGAAGGCCTGCAGATTACGAGGTGTCGTGTGGTCAGCACGACAGATCCTCTTGGCCATTATTCTTGGCTTTCTAGACTGGGGCCGCCATCTCACCATCACATAGTTTCAATTGTAATTATGTAGGCTGAGATGGCCTCGAACCAGCCCTCAGATGCAGGTCAAAATCCCTGACCTGGCCGGGAATCAAACCCGTGGCCTTCAGGTAAGAGACAGGCATGCTACCCCTACACTGCAGGGCCGGCACTGGATGTTATACTGGTCAAAAATAGGAAGAAGTAAAAATAAATTGGAAAATCGGAAGACGAGTTAAAAATGGAAAGTTTCCAGGTAAATTGGAAGGATTGGCAGGTATGAACTACAGTACTCAAGCCAGTTCGACGTTCATTGTACGTCCAGTGAACTGTAGTCATTCAGTCAGTTTTATGTATCATAGATATTCGTTAGTAAGGAACGAGTAATTAAAAACTTGCCTTCAATGTCATACTCGGTAAGAATGGGTCAGTGAAAGATTGATGATGTTGATAATGTGACGTTTGATATTCTAGTGATATTACATTGCATTGCAAGTGCGATATTTGGCACTTCTAGGGTTAAGCAATTCAAAGCTCTTGCGATATATCAGGTCTTCTGATAAGTACAAAGAAACCAGCAAGCTCATGTTCAAATGGTTGTTGATGTCTATACTTGTTAGGAATTAATTATTCAATCAAATTTTTGGTACTTTAAATTGAACAATTTAAATATGATGCATCCATGATAAGTACGTTTTTAAATAGGTTATTAAAATATATCCTTTTATGTGTAAATATTAGTTTTTACTTGTCTCAGTGAAGCAGTGCAGTCGTATATGAAGCACATTTTCTTTGTAAGCTCATGTCCTGTTTTGTCCAGTCTTTTTTATCTCTATATTTCAGAAATGTTCTGTTTTTTTAGTCAGAAAAATCTCATCACCCTACTCTAGACTCTTCGAAAAGAAACACACGACAAATTACAACGATTAATTCATTTTGAGTTGTGGCTGTACATATTTTTCACATAATAGAGTGAGAACATGGACCTGTACCTGAATATCAACAAGACCAAAATCATGACAACAGGTTTACCATCAAACGTTATGATAAATAATGAGTTATCAAAGAGGTGAATAGTTTCTGTTTGTTGCGATCAACCATTAGTAGCAGTGGCTCAAGCAGTCCAGAAATTCGCTGAAGACTTGCCCTTGGAAGAACAGCATTCAAAGGCCTGGATAAGATCTTCAAGTGTTCGGAATGGTTAAGGCATTAGTCTTTCCCATAGCTACATATGGTTGTGAAAGCTGGACCATAAGGAAGCGAGATAGGAAGCACATTGATGCATTTGAGCTCTCGTATGGGAGAAAGACATTGCGTATCCCATGGACAGCCAAGAAGACAAATGCATGGGTCATTCAACAGATCAAATCAGATCTGTCTCTTGAGGCATTCATTACAAGAATACAGCTTTCATATTCTGGGCACATTATGAGACGCTCTGATTCATTGGAAAATATTATGTTTGGGATGGTAGAGGGGTCTTGGAGACTAGGGCAGCCAGCACCGAGATGGATAGACTCCATCAAATCCAACATGAATATGACGTTGAAGGATATGAAGTACACGGCTGAAGACCGAAACATTTGGAGGCAGTCCATCCATGCAGTCGCCAGGAGTCGACGTCAACTTGAAGGCACCTGATCATCATCATTAGAACAAGACTTTGCGTAAGATTGTATTACACTATTCACTTCCTATAGCTGCCATTCTGCAGAAATGGGAAGCATCGGGCATGTATAAACGAGTTCAGAGAGTTGAGAAAGGCTTTCTGGAGGGTCCTCTGCTCCCATATCAAACAGAAGCTAAAGAGCACACCATTGATGTGCTGCTCATGCATCGCATATTTCCTGCAATTCAAGTTGCTGTTTTTTTGAGACAACATAATGCTGTTACAAACATAATTCAATGCAGATACCACTGGCCACAATCACTGGCCACTGCACAGTCTACAGTGGAATGTAATCATTTCAATTATGTAATCTGGAAAGACTTGGGAGTAAGGGGACGAGATGCTCGACAATTCATTCACAACTATTTATTTATTTTTCTTCAGCCACACAACACTGAAGATGTTGATAATATACAAAACATGTACCACTTTTAACCATTAAATTGCCTTAGGCAATCATTGTATCAACTAAGTGGAAAATAAATAAATACTTAGTTGTGAATCTATTGAAGTGCGATATGGACCATGAAGCTAATTTTATGTAATGCTCGACTATGTTGAGCTGTCAGTGGAGAGAAGGCGTGGAATGACATTAGTAGATGAATAAACTTGAGCAGGGCTTTTAAAAGTAAAAAAAGATCATAATATGAAGATAAATTTGGAATTCAAGGGGAAAAATTGGGGCCAATATTCATTTATAGGATGAGGAGTAAGGGATTGGAATAAATTATCAAGGGAAGTGTTAGATAAATTTCCAAGTTCTTTGAAAACGTTTAAGAAAAAGCTAGGTAAACAACTGATAGGGTATCTGCCACCTGGACGACAGCCCTAAATGCAGATCATTTGATGATTGATCGATATGCCACACTACACGTTGAAATGAGAACAACAGAATGTCTCCACAAATTCAGTGGGACTTGCAATCATTCCCTGTTCAAATTTGGGTAACCCAATCACCTTGCCATTAGAACGTGGTCAAAGTTCAAACTGAATGAAACAATGGCCAGTTCACAAGTCAGCACTATGTACCATCAGTGATGTCACTGGTAAACACCCAGCACCACCACCAAAGGGGCTGGGCATTTAACGTCCACCAAGGCGGGGGGATATATGTGCGTAGGAGAGAAGACGTGTACAGTACCAGTGCCCAAGGAACTCGCTTCTCTGTCTGTTTTGCAAGTGTATTTGAAACTTTCATACTCATGTTAGTGTAGCAGCCACCTGTGTTGAAATTAGAGTACAGCTATTTTTGTAACTTCAAAGCTACTGAGTCTATCGAAAATACTAATTATAAAACATATATCACTATAACATGCTTGTAAAAAATTACACACTATTAAACAAAGAATGACATGTTTTGCTCCATAAGAACATCCTCAGATTCTATCATGTCAATTTAAATAATGCGCATAAATGTACAATGTACCTGTCGATGTGAATTGTTGATGTTATGAACAAGAAAAAACAAACTGTCACCTTTGTAACTTTTAGAAAGTTCTCTGTACTTATCTAAGCTGCTAATCGTCTGTTACCTTCAGCAACTGCATTTGGAGTGAAGCCAGTTTCCTTGCTCCGGTCGTGGTGGCTATATTGGGGGTGAGGGGAAATTTTGTAGGTCATTACTCTGTTCTGTGGAGAGGGACGAAGAAGTAGGGGGTGAGGGGAATGTTATGGGCATTGACTCTGTTCACTGGAGAGGGAAGGGGAAGTACTGTTTCATCTCATAATGGTATTTTTATGTATTATAGAATAAATGAAAGTGATTTTGATGATAAATGGATGGAACTGAATCAAAGAGTATCTTGTAAGACATTATTTTTAGTGATAAATAATAACCTACTAAAATGTCTTGAGTGGTGAGAATGCTACATAAATTTATTACATATAAAAATAGCCCCACCCTAATTCCAGTCATTTATCGTCAGTGTTTACCATTATAAGGTATAACTGCGAACATTTAATTAAATAACTTTGAAGACAATATCTTAACCAGCCAACATTTTAAAGGAAATCTTATACTGGAGCAGATATGCAGATGATGTAATATGCTTACATGAAGTTATCGTAAAATGCACAACAGTTATAGTAAAACTTTTATATGTTACACACTTTTAAATTTTCTACACTTCTTTTTTACGCGGTCCTGACAAAATCCTATACGGCAAATTATTTTGTTTATATCTTTCATTTTTACTCTCTTTATGCTTATTTTAAGTCCCTGAAAGAAAATAGCAAGAAATATTCTAGACACAAACTCATGACTTGCATTGTACTTTCCTTGGAGATCCTCCCTCAACGCGCACAAAAAAGAAAATGAGAGAAAAATAGAGAAAGAGAGAGAGAGATTGATTGAAGCTATTTGCGAGCAAAAGTTGTGAAATACCAAACCGTACTTGTTTCAGTCCTTTGTGTTCTGTGCTTCAGTTGTGATTAGCATCGTGAGAAGTGAACATGGGTAAAAGGAACAGGAAGTGCATTATGATTGCTGAAAAATTACATATTTTGAATGTAGTGAAGGAAAGTGGCAACATGAAACAAGTTGAAGTTGGCAAGAAATTGGGGATTGCTCCATCTACCTCAAGTATGACTGTAGCTAAGGCAACTGAAACTGAAGAAAGCGCATGTGTTAGGTGTTAAGATAAATAAGCGGATGCTCATTCAGGGAAAATAAGCTCACCGGACAAAAAATTAGTCACCCCTAGAAAAATCATTAAAAGCATTATTTAATACCATGTAACTCCGAGTCTGGAAATGATAACCGCCTGGATTCAGTTAGGAAGCGAGTCAACAAGGTTGTGCACTGTTCTTTCATTTTCGGTTTTAATTTAACTTGAATTTAAATGCAATACTTTTATTTCTTTTGTAACACAGGAGTTTGCCTTTGAATTTCACATTCACCACTAATTTTAAATGATGTCTTAGCTTTTCAGCTAAAATAAACTTTTCTTTTGAAGGCAATCTTGTTTTTCAACCTTTTTATTTTAATCTTATTTTAATGCAGAGAGTTGCCATGCTTTAATTCTGCTTCACCTAACTAATATACTGTAATTGTATTCCTGCCTTATTGACGTGAAGTGTTTCAGCGATGACGCAGTTAGCAGTTATCTCTTGGTTTGCGTAAAATTTAATTATAATTTTTTGTGTGTGTGTGTGTGTGTGTAGAATGGGACTAGCCCTTATTTTAATCGACATGTGTCGTTGGAAGAGGTTTCAACATGTTTCAACATGCGCAAGTGTTTTGTCAAAGTTTGTTCAATACACATTTCTTTTTGGTAATTACTTACTTAAGTTCCTTAAAATGTTGAGATTCCAAATATGTTCATTTGAAAATAAATGGTTTAATGCTAGGGAATCACAGTCTTCTAATCTTTGGTCATAAAAGGCTACGTTTCACCACCTCGTAGAGTTTCCAGGCTGCTTCCCAAATCTTCCTGTAATTGTTATGTTTCCTAACCTGATTGGTAACATTTTAAGTGTACAATTTACGACCTTCATCGTATAGATCCGTATTGATACAGTTAAAACTAAGAAACAATGTTAGGTTTAGGTCCACCCAATCAATACACATCACTTTACAAGTGAAAAACTATTTAATAAAAAAAACATTAAATATTAGGGACATGTTTCATCCCTATCTGAGACTTCGTCGGCCATAAAATCACGTGGTAGATTACAAAAACTCATTGTTCAGAAATATAAACAAATGGAAAACCCAATGCCTTTTTAGGGCACTTTACACAAAGTGACCTCACTTCTTGCAAAAACTTTTGTTATCTTCAATGTTAAAATTGAAATATAACTTGAAATGTGACATGCCTGCCATAACGTTTCGTACGGAATACAATGTCCATTGTTGCTGTCCGTATTTAAAATGGAAGTTCCTTTATGAACTGTTGAGAAAACACTGGAGAACAAATATACACATATATAGAACACGTCAATGCCAACAGAGACAAGAAGTATTCTGCAATGAGTGTCCATATGGGAGATAATGGTCACCAATATACTGACATAAATAAAGACTTGTTGTTGTTGTTAGTCGTTTAGTCGCTTTCGACTCTCCGTGACCCCATAGACCAAGGTGCGCCATTTCTTCCTGTCGTATACAATTTTCCGAAGTCTTTCTAAATTGAGAGCCGTGGCTTCCTTGATGTCATCAATCCACCTCATCCGTTGTCGCCCTCTTCTCCTGTTACCATCAGTCTTCCCCAGCATTAAGGTCTTTTCCAGTGAATCATGTTTTCTCATGATATGACCGAAGTACTTTAGTTTTTGCCTGAGTATTTGACCTTCCAGTGAACAGCCTGGGTTGATTTCCTGTAATATGGACTTATTAGATCTCTTCGCAGTCCACGGAACTCTAAGGAGTTTTCTCCAACACCATAGTTCAAATGCATCTATTCTTCGGCGCTCAGCCTTTCTTACTGTCCAGGTTTCACTTCCGTACATTGCTACTGGGAAGACCATAGCCTTCACTATACGAATCTTCGTTCTTAAAGTTACGTCTCTACTCTTGAAAACGTTATCAAGGTTGGCCATTGCCTTCCTCCCAAGGAGCAAGCGTCTCTTAATTTCATGGCTGCAATCGCCATCAGCAGTTATTTTGGAGCCCAAGTAGATGAAACTAGGAACAACCTCCATTGTTTCACCATTTATATGCCAGGAGGTGATAGGTTTAGTTGCCATGATCTTTGTTTTCTTGACATTCAACCTTAGTCCAGCTTTTGCACTTTCTTCTTTCACCTTCATTAGTAGATACTTAAGTTGTTCTTCACTTTCTGCCAACAGGGTGGTGTCATCAGCATATCTAAGGTTATTTATATGTATCCCACCAATTTTAGCTCCAGTTTCTGTTTCATCTAATTTGGCATTCCTCATCACATACTCTGCATATAAGTTGAATAAGTAAGGTGACAATATGCAGCCTTGACGTACACCTTTCTCAATCTTGACCCATTCAGTTGTTCCATATAGGGTTCTCACCGTAGCTTCCTGATCAGAGTAGAGATTTCTCATAAGGCAAATAAGATGATCTGGTACTCCCATAGTCTTGAGTACTTGCCACAATTTATTGTGGTCGACACAGTCAAAGGCTTGAGCATAGTCAATAAAGCATAAGTATAGGTCTTTCTGGAATTCTCTTGCTTTCTCCATAATCCAGCGAATATTAGCAATTTGATCTCTGGTTCCTCTGCCTTTGCGGAAACCGGCTTGTTCTTCAGGTAGTTCTCGATCTACATACTGCCGAAGCCTATTTTGCAGGATCTTGAGCATAACCTTACTAGCATGCGATATAAGTGCGATTGTTCGGTAGTTTGAACATTCTTTAGCGCTACCCTTCTTTGGAATTGGGATGAACACTGAGTTTTTCCAATCTTTTGGCCACTGCTGAGTTTTCCATATTTGCTGACATATTGAATGTAGCACTTTCACAGCATCCTCTCCTAGGATTTTGAACAGTTCTGCAGGGATTCCATCATAACCACTTGCCTTATTGTTTGCAATACTCTCTAGGGCCCACTTGACCTCACTTTCTAAGATATCTGGTTCTGGCTCTGACAACAGAGTAACTTCATCATCAGGAGTATTCCCATCTTTCCTATACAAATTGCCTACATATTCCCTCCACCTTTCTTTAATCTCCTCTGCTTCAGTAAGATCTTTTCCATTTTTATCTTTTATCATTCCAATCTTAGCCTGGAATTTCCCTCTGATGTCTCCAATTCTTATGTAAAGATCTCTTGTCTTACCCAGTCTGTTATTTTCCTCAACTTCCTTGCACTGTTCATTCAAAAAGGCATTCTTATCTCTTCTAGCTAGTTTCTGAAACTCTGCACTTAATTTAGACATTTTCGATCTTTCCCCTTTGATTTTTGCATTCCTTCTTTCTTCTGCTATTTGTAGTGCTTCACCCGATAACCATGTGGCCTTCTTCTTGTTCTTTTTCTTGGGAATATGCTTTTCCGCTGTCTCCTTAACAACACAACGTACTTCTGACCATAGCTCTTCTGGGACTCTATCTCTTAAATCTAATCCATTAAATCTGTTTCTAACCTCTACTGTATATTCAAGAGGTATGCTATTTAGGTCATATCTGCTTGATGGTTTAGCTCTGTCAATCCTCTTTAATTTGAGCCGGAATTTGGAAATTAAGAGCTCGTGATCTGATCCACAATCAGCCCCAGGCCTTGTTTTGGATGACTGTACAGCACTCCTCCACCTTTGACTACAGAGTATGTAGTCGATCTGATTCCGACATTTACCATCTGGCGAGGTCCAGGTGTATAGGCGTCGTTTGGGCAATTGAAACAGTGTGTTGGTAATGACCAGTGAGTTGTTTTGACAGAATTCTAGGAGTCTCTGTCCAGCTTCATTTGTTGTGCCGAGGCCAAATTTTCCCGTTACTCCATCTACAGTTTGATTTCCTACTTTGGCATTCCAGTCGCCAATAATGAAGACGACATCCTTCTTTGGTGTTAACTGTAGCAATTCTCGTAAGTCTTCATAAAACTGGTCAATATCTTCCTCTTCAGCTTCAGTGGTTGGTGCGTGAGAAAGGAATTACAAAAATATTTATATAGGTTTGGACCAGAGTATTCTTCTTCTTTCTTCTTTTCTAGCCTATTTCAATCCACTGCTGGATATAGGCCTCTTCCATGTGCTTCCATCGTCTTCGGTCTTGAGCCACTTGGAACCAGCGTGTTCCAGCCAACAGCTTTATGTCGTCGAGCCATCTCTTCAGGGGTCTTCCAATGCCTCTCTTGTGTCCCCATGGTCTCCAGTGAACAATCCTAGAGGTCCACCTGTTGTAGTCTTGTCGAGCTACGTGTCCTACCCATTGCCATTTTAGTCTTGCTACTATCTTTAGGATGTCTGTTACATTAGTTCTTCTCCTGATGTCCTCTGAACGGATCTTATCCCTAAGGCTGATCCCTAGCATCTGTCGCTCCATGGCTCGTTGTGTTCGCTGAAGCTTACGAGCACTTTCCTTCGTCAGAGTCATCGTTTCCAGACCGTAAGTTGTAACTGGCAGCACGCACGTATTATAAACCTTGGTCTTCAGGTTAATTGGAACATCCTTGTTGGTGAGGATGAACCTTAGTTTTCGGAATGCAGTCCAACTCATACCTATTCTGCGAGGAATTTCTGCACGTTGGTTGTCTTTTCCAAGTTTTATCTTGTGTCCAAGATAGATGTACTCATCGACAGCTTCTATATATTGGTTTCCCATTTTAAGTGGTCGACTCTCTGGGCTTAGAATTTTCGTTTTATTAATGTTCATTTCCAAACCAATCTTAGCAGAAGCAGCTTTTAATTCTTGGATCATGCTTTCTAGCTCATCTAGATTTTCACTTATGAGCACAATGTCATCGGCAAAACGCAGGTGGTTCAAATATAGCCCGTTGATTTTTATTCCTTTATTATCCCAATGAAGGGTTTTGAATACATCTTCCAAGGCAAGGGTAAACAGCTTTGGAGAGATTGTGTCACCTTGTCGAACTCCTTTGCCAACTGGGATTTTATTGGTGATGAGGTCTTCGTCCACTCTGACTACCATTGTTGCTTGATCATAAATGTTTTCCAGAAGCTTTATATACCTTGAGTTTATCATGGCATTTTGAAGTGCCTTCATGATTGCCCAGATCTCCACTGAGTCAAAAGCTTTTTTATAATCAATGAAGGCCAGATGAATCTTGATGTTGTACTCAGTGGTTTTCTCAAGAAGAAGACGAATAGTCTGGATGTGTTCAACAGTTGAGAAACCTTTACGAAATCCCGCTTGCTCGACAGGTTGATAAAAATCCAGTTCTCTTGTGAGGCGGTTGGTTACAATTTTAGTCAGGAGCTTGTAAAGGTGTGATAACAAACTCACAGGACGATAGTTCTCTAAATTTTCCTTATCACCTTTCTTGAAGAGAAGTACCACTTCAGCATTTTTCCAATTTTCTGGTATTCTTCCAGAGTTAATACACTTGTTCATGAGTATTCTCACGGCTTCTAGCAGATCTCTTCCACCTAATTTCAGCATTTCATTCGTTATTTTATCCTCCCCAGGGGATTTTTTATTCCTTAGTTGTTTAAGAGCATTTTCAATCTCAGCAGTGGTTACTTCCGGTGTTACTTCATGTGTATAATTCTGGGCTAGTTGTTCATCACTGGATGGTTTATTAATGGTTGATGTATACAGCTTGTAGTAGAAATCTCTAATAACTTCAGTAATGTTTTGCCTATCTGTGACTATTTCTCCATTTTGGTTCTTAAGTTTTGTAATTTTTGGTCTTCCTGTAGACATGCTGTTCTTTAAAATCTTCATGTTTTTATTTTCTTCAATTGTCTGCATGATCATGTTATTATTAAATTTCCTTAGATCTTTTCTTATTTCCTTGCGAATGGTCTTGTTAAGATTTTTGTATTCTGCTGTATCCCTGTCCATTGTCTTCCTGTCCTTAATGAGCTGCATGGTATTGAGTGAAAGTCGGCTCTTCTTATTAGTTTTCTTCAATGGGATCTCCTTTGCTGCATTTTGAATACTGACTGTAATTTTCTCATTAAGTTCGTTCACGTCCAAGTATTTCAAATCTTCTGTTGGGTTAAGTTTTTTGGTAAGAGCTTGTTGAAATGATGATTGATGTGTTTCTAAGTCCTCTACTCTTGGAAAAGTGTACCCCCTTGTCATTTTGGACCGTTCAAGTTTGAGGTCAAATGTAAAGGTTGCTCGAACTAGCCTATGGTCGCTTCCTGTATCAAATCTATTGAGAACAGTAACATCTGTACAATATTTCTTCTTGTTGGTCAGGATAAAATCTATCTCATTCTTGGTTTGTCCATCGGGGCTCATCCATGTCCATTTTCAGAGTATTAATGCAAACAAAAATTTAAATGACGTACAAGAGAACAAAAATCCGTTATATGAACAGATACCATCACTTCTATCATCACGAAAAATTAATAATTTGAAGTCACCTCCTCTAATTCAAACTTCCCGCCCTCCCGCTCCCACTATAGGCTTAGCTATTTCCCCTTCCCTTACTAATAGCACTGTTCTCCCCCTACCGCCACTAGCCAAGTTCCGCCGGGCGAAAGAAAACACTACTATAACACGCGCAGTTGCGTGGCGAGAAGCAAGTCAGAGCGAGGCTCAGTTGTAGACCAGCTATAGGGAGTTTCATCCAATTTGAAGGTAAGCTTTTACATCATGCATTCGTGACGGAATCTCTTTTCTTAGATTTCTGAGGGCTTTAAACCCGTTAATTTTTATATCTCTTTCATTCCAGAGCTTGTCTTTTTTTTTTTTTTTTTAAAGGAATATTTCTTAAGATTTAAGCAGTGCTGATCTTTGCCATATGACAGACAATCTCATAAAGCTCAGGTTTCTTCTACCAGAATAGATCAATTTGAAAGTATTCCTTACAAGTTAAAGTTTTTAAATGTTCTGCTGTGGATTTGTACCAGTTCTATTTCCAAGGCCAGAATTTCCATCTCCCCAGTCAACACACAAACTACCAGATTCCAACAATGCTTGCAACATTTTCAAGTAAGGTCATTCGTATTTAACATTGCAGAAAGATTGTATGCAAGAAGCGTTGAACTACCTCATTAAATATGTGTATATTTGTTCTCCAGTGTTTTCTCAACCGTTCATAAAGCAACTTCCGTTTTCAATACGGACAGCAACAATGGACATTGTATTCCGTACGAGACGTTATGGCAGGCATGTCACATTTCAAGTTATATTTCAATTTAAACATTGAAGACAACAAAAGTTTTTGCGAGAAGTGAGGTCACTTTGCATAAATTATGTATATATATTTATATATCTTTTGCGTTTCTCAAACAACCCCTAAAAAGGCATTGGGTCTTCCATTTGTTTCAATTTATGGACAATTAGTTTTTGTTTTTGTAATCTTCCACAGGATTTTATGGCTGATGAAGTCTCAAATAGAGACGGAACATGTCCCTAATATTTAATATGTTTTTTAATTAAATAGTTTTTCACTTGTAAAGTGATGTGTATTGATTGGGTGGACCAAAATCTAACATTGCTTCTTAGTTTTAATATTTTATGTTGCGATATATTTCGTTGAGTCTAAGGTTTATTTCAAGCTTAAAAATTCCTTCTTTTCTTATTGTTGTGTGTTAACTGCAGTAGCTGAATGTCACACTACCGAAAGTGGAAAGTCGACGCCCATAATGCAGCTGGCCCTTATCTGATACAGTAGCAGAGACCTTCATGAAAGACTTGAAAACGAATTACTTCAGACACATATAGTCAAAAGTACAATTAATCTGTGGTATAATAAAACTGTGTTTACATTTTAGTTGTTGTACACGTGTCCATTGTTACTATTATTAAAGTTTTAATAAATGTAGGTCTTTGGCTTGTAAAACATAAATCCTGTGTTTCTGTGGGCATTTAATATTGTGCTAACCTTCGAACATGAGACAAAATAAGGAACCCAAGTGTGATGACCAATCAAAGCAGGCTAATCTGACAAGTCTTCATAACTCTATAAATATTACGTATTGGGAGAAAACAATATTATTCGCTTGACATCCGACTAACTTCTTTTACGGCTTTTGGAGACGCTGAGGTGTTGGAATTTAGTCTCGCAGGAGTTCTTTTAGTGCCAGTAAATCTACTGACACAAGGCTGACATATTTGAGCACCTTCAAATACCACCGGACTGAGCCAGGATCGAACCTGCCAAGCTGGAGTCGGAAGGCCAGCGCCTCAACAGTCTGAGCCACTCAGTCCGGCTTGGGAGAAAACAAAGATGCAGAAAATACGACTGGTTCTTCCATAAAAAGCACAGGAGTTCAGGTTTCCAGCTCATCAGCAAGAGAGCCTGTGAATGAAGTTAAACTGAAAGTGAAAAAGTAGCAGTTTTAGTGTAAAAGAAAATTCAGAGAAGTGTGGTGTAAGAAACTGCCTTAGCTAGTGTTCGATGAAACTACAAGTATGGCTCAAGATGAATATTGTGTTTCTTTTCCAAATTCTTCAGAGCAGTTTCCGAATGTAGTAGTAGTAGTAGTAGTAGTAGTAGTAGTAGTAGTAGTAACAGGTTTTTTAAGGTCACTTAAACTAGAAACATTTAAGAAACAACAAATCTTTAGAACACAGAAACTGTAATACAACATTGTTTCCACAAACAACATCCCTGGCCATGTGTGTAAAGAAAATGGCTTCCAATGTGTTTGACAATTTGAAAAAGCTTTTTAATATTGCATATTATATTGCTAAGAATTACAAGCCATTCATAGATTTTCCTGGATAATAGAACTGAGTGAGAAACTCAGAACAGGGCTGAAAGTTACAAAAAATTTACTAGTCAAATAGCTAAGGTGCCAAGAAGGGACAATTTCTGAGGTGAAAGATGCAAACTGTGTTAGTTTACTGCAGAGTGGATCAGCGGCAAGTGGATCTGTGGAAGAATGAATTCTCTATGCAAGATTCTTAAGGAACTTCAAAATCAAAGAGATGTTCTTATCACTTATGTCGTTAGAAATTGGAAATGCAGCTCTCTGCTTGATGCTCACAATGGATTAATACATAACATTAGACAAAAGATCAAACATACTGCTGCTGTGTGCTGCATAGCATATAGACTTCAATTTAGTGTATTAAGTTCTGAAAAAAAAAAAAAAAATGTGAGCTATGAAAATGGACTTCATTCATTACTGAAATATCTCTACAAATTCTACCAGCAGTGTCCCAAGAGGCTACACGAGGTAAGTCAAGTGTTTGTAAATTTTAATATTTGTACAGTATAAGATGGGTAGCCAGCACGGTTGGTGGTGTATCAGCTCTAGTAATTGATTGGAAATGTGTCATTGTGCACTTGGAAAAGGTAATTGCAAGATAAAGCATCTCCAGTGGCAAAAGGTCTACTGAGAAAATTCACTGATTTTTAATTTGTTAATATGCTGCACTTTTTTCTGGATTTTTTAGAAATTCTGAAGAATTTCTCTCTCCAATTCAGAGCAAACAGCTATTTCTCAGCACTATTGAACTACGTGTAAAAAGTACAATATCATAACAATATCATAACTACCCCTGGTCCAAATGAAGATAAATTTCTAATACACACATTCACTAGTGGTATTTTGCTACACATTTAACTGAAGGGAGTTGGACCAGTTGTTAGTTCTGATGTCGATTTGCAGAAAGAAAAACTAATTAGCCATAGCGTCAGATAATTGAAGGAAATATTTAGGTTCATAAAACTGAACATAAATGCACAACCTTATCTGATACCATTGTATGGACACCTGGAACTGATCTGGAAAATTATGATACTGATGACATGTCAATGTTGGCATAACATTTCAAAGAGCAACTTGAAAAATGTGAAAATGGTGGGAACTACATATAATGCATACAAAATGAGTGGTAAAAAATTCATTCTTAAAAAAAAAAAGAAAAAAAACACAGGGGTGGGGGTGAACTGTTGGAATTTGCAAGCAGTGACAGATTTCCTATTCTGGGTCAGCTACTATCTGTTGTGTGTGTTTTTCCAATCTTTACAGCATCATGTGAGATAGGATGCTGCATTTTTTCTGGATTTTTTTTTAGAAATCCCAAAGAATTTCTCTCTCATATTTCATAGGGAGCAGCTATTTCTCAGCAATATTGAACTACATGTAAAAATTACAAGACAGATTCAGATCGTCATTAGAAAGAAACATTTTGTTTGATTTGATGATGTGCAATATGAATTTACCTGCAGTAAATAAATTTGATCATGTTAGGCCTGTAGACTAGCAGAATTTTAGTAACAAAACCACAAGGCACACGCCTGGTCGCTGCAAGAATTAGGTGATTATTCTGTAAGATTGGAAGTCTATGCTCAGTATCTTCTGAATTTTGTAAAACACAACTGACACTAACATTTACAGCTAATAGTCCTACTACAGCTCTTTAATTTAATATTTCTGGATGATTTAAATGTCAAGATTAGAAAAAATAAAACCAAGGTCAACGCTAAGTAGCACAACTTTATTATTTATTTATAGGTATCAGGTTGGTGGGATTCTTGCTGGCACCTAAACTTTTGGGCTGGTTCCTCAATTCAGAGAAAATTTCTGCACCCTTGTTATTTTGCCAAGTAACAGGACTATTTTTATTATGGTAGCACACTAATATAATACTGTATAATAAACGAAGTTGCACTGTTAATGCTTTTTTTAAACTTCAGTCCTTGTGGAAGATATCTGTGATCGCTGCTTACTGCTTCTTTTCATTTAACTGTTGAACTGCATTAGCCACAGCGATCATGTAATGAATCACAGCACAATCACTGCAATGTTTTTCTAAATACACCCATATTTTCTTTAAACTTTCCGTAACTTCTGTACTTGAAGGAAATGGCTAGTCGTTACAATCTGCCTCACCTTCCGAGTCTGAATCCTTATCATGCTGTGCAGTCTTCGGTATGTCTTCATTACCCATTTCCTTGAAGGTAGACAATTGGCTGTCTATAAATAAGAATTCTTCCATTGCTAAAGCGTGTTTAAAAGGGGCACAGGTTTCAAAGTCTTTTAACACAATTCTAAGTTCTTCCTCAGCATTGTCATCATCTTAAGGAACCCTTCTGAGGAGGGATTAACTTGTATGGCTCCAGCAGTTTTTAATTGTTTAACCTTGTATGGCTCCAGCAGTTCTTAATTGTTGTTAATGTAATTTCATCCCATGAACGCCATATCATTAAGAATGCATCCTTAAGTGACAGACTGACTGGCAAATCATTAATGCACTCCATAAATTGGTTGATTTTAAGCATTTTATGACTCCAGCATCTAGAGGTTGAAGGAATCCTGTGCAGTTAGGTGGTATGAATTCAACTATTCAACAGTTACATTGCTGAGCAGCTCTGCCTTGTGACAAGTTGCCTTATCAAGGATAAATAAGACATGTCTCCATTCCCACTTCATGGCTCATTGAAAACCCATAACCTGGTTATAAATTCAATTGCAATCATACATGCTTTTTTTGTTGTAATGGTAGACAAAATACAAATCAGATTAAAACCGTTGAAGCATTGTGGCCAAGCAGCTTTCCCAATAACAGTTAATTTTCTTTTGTCACTGCCATCAGCATTTGTGCAAAAAGCTAGAGTAAAGCTATCCTTGGATTTCTGGGAACCTTTTACAGGTGCAGAAGAAATTGTCTTGTCTTATCTTCTCTTATCATCCATGATGATGATGCTTGTTGTTTAAAGGGGCCTAACATCCAGGTCATCGGCCCCTAATGGTACGAAATGAAACAAAATGGAATGACAAATTAAAAGTACAAAATCCTCCACTGACCAAAATTCAAAACGTGAGGACGAAGACTGAATGGAGGGATGGATATGAATTTAAAACGATCAGTGGAACCGATCCACAGGGCCCCACATGCACAGAAGCTGGCGTAAAACAATAGTATCACTGACCAAAGGACTGCTTCTATAGCACAATACTGAATCGATGATGCTTGTAGTCGGAAGGAGTCCAAAAACCAAGTCAGCGGCCCCTCATAATGGTACTTACCACTACAAAAGTAGAACCATGGTATTTGTCATGTTGCGGTACTAATCAAAAGTAGCGTAGACTCGCAGTATTCCACACATTATGGTACTACTCACAGGTAATGAAATTCGCACATGTATTACAGACCTAAGTTTTCACACAATGCGGCGCCATTTACAGGCAACACAAACCTATGGTGTTCATCACACAAGTGTACTACCATAGGGACTCGTACTATCCCGTGGTATTCCTCATATAGTGGGTACTAATCATAGGGAAGCCAGAACCACGGGTTCCATCATCTCATGGTGTCGCTCCTAGTGCTAATAAGCACAGGTACTGTAAAAGCCGTCACGCTCTCGTTTGCTACTAATCACATACCTATTTGGTACCTAAAATAGTGGTACTACGCGCAAGTAAAAGCGAACCATGGTGTTGCCCGCGTGGTGGTACTAATCACAAGTAGTTTCATGGTTCTAACTTGATCATCCCTTGGTTGCCCCTTTTAGTTGCCTCTTACGACAGGCAGGGTATACCGTGGGTGTATTCTTCGTCTGCGGCCCCCACCCACAGGGGGTTGTGTGTTTGGTCCGCGAGAGGTATTTTATTTCCCTCAAGTCTGCCGGCAAACCGGTTAGGATCCCCCTACCCACCATCTGGAATGCACCACGTGGGAGTATCACCTCTCCCCCACTGGTACGCCAGCGTAGCAGGTTCGTGGCTTATCATCCATGTTGGAAACATTTTCCAATGGATATTTGTGATTACATCACAGAATCTTTTCCTTCCATTAGACTATGTTGTCACCCACTTCACTTGTTTCACCTTCTCTAGTGTGCTGTGAAAAGCCATGCCTCTCTTAAAACGTGCCAACCATCCGTTACTGTAATGAAAACCCCTTATTCCTGTTTTGTCACTAAACTATGTTGCTTTCTTGATAATTACTTCGTCAGTCACTGTTTCACGATATTCATTAATCTGGCTTATCCAGAGAGTTAAGGCATCCTCCAGCTCTCCATGTTGCATTAGCAGAAGAATGTTCTTTAAGTCACTTTTCTTTCTCAATCACAATGTTACCTATACACCTGCCACTAACAGTCTTTCCCCTAAGTAATGAAAAGTGGGATGTGATAGCCTATAGTCTTTGGAAACTGTTTACTATATTCACAAACTTCACATTTTTCTTGAAGGGACATGACTGCTCTCTTCATTTTAATTCCCAAATGACACTGCAGTAATGTAACAACTGAATGAACACTGGACAGTAGAGTAGAATTCGAGTCAATAGTTGCTTGAATAATGTGTGTAAATACTCCTTTCACCCTCATGTACTATCTTTAAACCTTTCCTGTTTGCTGTTGTAACCATTCACTAATTTAAAATCATAAATAAACCTGTAAACTTGACAGCGAACAGGAATTTGGAAAGTCCGAAGTTTGGAACAAAAGGCTTACTCTGCTGCCTGTGGTAGAAGATGTGGTTCTGAGCACTGTATACCTTGCCCTAGACAGCCACTGTTGCCAGTTCAATTCCAGGAAATCTCACTGGCTATATTTTGCAACATTTCCATGACATACCCTTACGGTATGTTGACAATACATGAATAGGCACAGCAACTTCTTGGCACAACGCGAGGGTGGCACACTAACGGGGGCATTGTATAGGGGGTTGACTGTATAATTGTCCACCTAGTCAATACTACATTTATATACCATTTTTTCAAATACATTTATATACCATTTTTTAAATTGAAAAAATCATTACACAGTTAGTGAACATATTTTGGCCTCTTTAGACTACCTTCCGCTACATTAAATGTTACAAAAAAACAAAACTTACATTTTTTCTAAAACAATCAGAATTTTACATCAGAAGACTATATTCTTATGTGATAAAAAAGGTAAACATAGTGTATTAAAATGTTTTTAAAAATGTCATGAGATCTGACAAGTACAAAGGAGAGTAAAATTCAAGCCAGCAAAATGAAGTACATAAGAAGTATGATAGGAAAGACAGACTGAGAAACAAAGAAGTGAGAAAGGAGGTTGGAATGGAAAACCTAAATGAGAGAACTGATAGGAGTAAACTAAGATGGTCTAGACATGAGATGAAGTTCCCGACGGAAAGAAAGTAAGAGGGAGACCTACAACAATGTGGATAGGTTCAATAAAGAGGAGTGTAAGAAGAAGAAAAAACCTGGACTAGATAAAATGATGGAAGAGGAATGGTGGAAGAAGAGAGGAATGTGGAGAACTGAATTCAAGAAGATTCTTCAAGTGCTAGTATTTTAAGTGTTTCACCTGGTCTTTAGTGAAGTGCATTCTCTAAATAGAAGAAAACTTTGATAACTTACAGGAGACGTGTGATCGTGATGGGTGTTTAACATTCAACTCTTCCGTTGTCTTGCACCGAATATCAACAACACATGCTTGCTTCATAAATTTAATCTATCTATAATCCATGTCTTGCCATGAACTTTAATGATTTTGACTGATGATGGTCTCTAGCAAGACTGAAACTAGTTTCATATGTAACTTTTTTAGGTTACAATAAATAGTATTGAACAGGTGGAAACCTTTTATGTTCTAATGTACCTGACACTTAGTATAAGTAACAGTTTTCTAGACAGGCAGAAATATTTCTGTTACGGATCGCCATATTTTAGACACACACAGAACAGGCATTGCCGGCAAATTTTCAATGGGTTCTCGTCAATATTATGCCAATTTTCAGTTAATGGTTATTAAACATGCAGAAATAAAGAATAATTGGACAGCCGCAACAAAATACGTTATAACTTAACCTCTTAACATAGCAATTATTTACAAAATTGTGGTTCTTTTTTCCTATTTTTAATTGTTAAAATTGAATCTTCATTGAAAAACAGTGACAGTGGTAACAATGAAAGTAAATTTTGCGAACTTAACAATGAAATATAACCGCTGGAAAGTTCCTGTTTTAAAAGCCTGAGTATACTCCTAATATTTTTATGGGTTCTTCTTTTAACTTACATATAAAATAAATAACAGCACTAAACAGATGTCAAGTAAGATAACATGACACTCAATACTGTAAAGGAAAGATATTGTTCATATGTTTGTGGCTGTGTGAAATGCCCTAAAACAAGGATCAACCCACAATGCTACATTGCACTCCTTACATATGTACCTGGATTCCCTTTGTGCCTTCTGCCCTCTAGCACTGCACACACAGAACTATCAGACTCACTAAACTCAATGTCAAACTCTTCTTCATTCTCCATTTTCACCTAACAGATGAAGCACACTTAGATAGCAATAAATATGAATAGGCCACGAAAACGAGCTGCTTGAGTCATTGATATCCACTACGATTGAGTCAGAGACATCTTTTGGCAAAAATAGAAACCTGAAGTAATAATTTTATAAATATCTGGCGGAAATACTGAAAAACAACAAGAAACGAGTATATTCGGGCCTTTAAATTAGGTACCAATCAGTGAGCGACATTTCAGAGTATATTTATTTTATTTATATAAATATATAAAACCCCAAATAAACTCTGGCTTTTATGCTAAGAGGTTAAGCCAATGTTTGGCATTGGCATGAAGATAAAAATAGTCTAAGAATGTGTACTGTATCAGAAAGCCTTTTAGTGGCCTTTAGCGTACGCTTTAAAGAAGTCAAACTTGAAATTGTGAGGTATGTGCGTGAAAAATGGAAGTTTGGAATGGCCATAACATGAGATGAGATACGAATGTACGCTCAGGAAGGGGAATTCTTTGAAAGGAAGAATCAGATACCTTTAAGGAAAATGATTAAGGAAGTAAGTAGGATTTACACGATACTTGTGTAGTTTACTTTTTTTCTCAAATTAAATTTGAAATTTGTTATAAGTATAAATAAAATTGTGATTTCACAAAACAGATTATTTTAAAGCCTGATTTATTTTTGACGGAAAAAGTAGGGGTTGTCTTGGATTCGACAAATACGGTAATATATATTAACCGAGATGAGAGCCTCCATGGCTCAGGCAGCAGCCCCTCGCCGCTGGGTTTTGTGGTTCAAATTCCGGTCAGTCCATGTGAGATTTGTGCTGGAAAAAGCACAGGTGGGACAGGTTTTTCTCCGAGTAATCCGGTTTTTCCCTGTCGTATTTCATTCTAGCAACACGCTCCAATATAATTTTATTTCATCTGTCATTCATTAATCATTGCCCCAGAGGAGTGAGACAGGCTTCGGCAGCTGGCACAATTCCTATCATCGTCGCCAGATGGGGGTTTCATTCATTCCATTCCTGACCCTGTTGAATGACTGATAACAGGCTGTGGATTTTTCATACCAACTGAGATGTGTACCGCAAATGAACTTCAGATGAAATTCTTAATCCTCCACTGTATATAAGAAAGAAATAAGTATTGTATTTCAGCCTATGTTTGTTAGCTGTATGCAACAGTGTAAGTGTAAATTTAAAATACTGACAATGATGGAAGGAATTTCAACATTGAGCATACAGAAGTTATTTGGCTTTGGAGTGAAAAATGACTACTATTTATTTGTTTCTTTGACAATGGTCAAATGTCCAATTCATATTTCTCTCATGGTATCTTCACTAAATTTAGAGTTTTTAGTAATATAAGAGGGTATCTTATATGATTCAATAATGAGTTGCTGCCAGTACGTGCAATAAGCAGTCAAAATCATTTGGAAAAATATTTAGAACATTATATAACTGTTGTATTACACCACATTTTCTTCCATAGAATACTTTCAAGTTTATAAGTATACATGTTCTGTAGTGAAATGATCTTTGTCAGTAGAAGATAAAGGGATGAAGGACAATGCACAAAAACCCAAGTGATGGCAGTGGCAAAAGAGGAGACATTTGTAGCTCTAAACATACAGTTGAAGAAAAAATTGATTATATATTTGTATCCATGGACAGTGGTGGGAAAAAAAAAAAAAAAAAAAAAAAAAAAAAAAATCAATGGCAGTTTGTGTGTCCTCCACTTTACTTCAAGGCACAGACAGCTTGAATTCGAGATTAAAGTACCAAGTATGATGCAGGTGTCTGAAATGAGAATTCTGCAGAGACCAGTCAGAAATATAAGAATACTTCATTAGAAGTCAAACCCAGTAAGCACCCTTAATAGACCCAATTCACAAAAGGATGCTCAAGTAATTTGCATGTGTAATTAGAATGAAAAAGAATGTAAATCAAAACAGGCCCTTGTGACTTCACCACAGCACCAAGGCTCCATGACCAAGGTAAGGACTGCCCGTGCACTGAATGGGAAGGAGTAGATGGCATAAACTAGCATATGTGGAAAACCAAGATGTATAAGCTTAAAGCAAGATTTAACTGTGTGTAAGAAATAGATGAAGGACATATAGCAGTAGAAGGAAATAGAAAAGAAACACCATATTTACTTGCATATTAGACCCCCCCTTTCCCCTCACTTTTACAGCCAAAAAACACAAAGGGTGTCCAATATGTGATAACTTGAAATTTTGTGCAGTGAACATATGACTTCCAAATGATGTCATCTTCACTACCATTTCAACAGCCATGCACTGCAATTGAGAGCATTCAAGACCCCATCTTTTTGAAACTTTTAAAAATAGTTTTGTTCCAGACTATAGAGTTCAAACAGTGAGAATATATTCCCAAATGGTTTCTGGAGATGGTTTCTGGTATTCCCAGTTCATGTATATGTAGCAGAAGACACTCCTTCCAAATAAAGCCATGCTGTAGAAAGCATGCCAAACCACCAGCTGATAACTAGCGTAGGCTATGTTACGAATTGTACTTCCGAATGTAATATATAGTGACTGGAAGCATTCCTTGGATACCTGCGACTGTTGAAAGTCAGACCCTTATTTTCAAGTATATTTAATGCTTGTTCTCTACATTTATTACATCAGGATTTACCTGAACAGCTGTAAATGAGAAAAGAGAGACAGCATTGTTTAGGTTAGGTATGCTATCAAGTGTCCGGATAACGTCAGAAGATCCATGACCAAAAGAATGAAAATAAGTAACAGGGAAGTTTGCGCATTTATGGATACCTACAGGTGTAGTGGTAATGTATTTTATTATCAAAAGGTTTAATTTCGTACGTTCGTTGCCTCCATTTTTTAATTAATGCACAGGATGTTTTGTTGGACGTTTCCAAAAATCGTTTGAAGTGGGGACGTAAAATTATTATTATTATTATTATTATTATTATTATTATTATTATTATTTGTTAGGTACGTTGGCGAGTAAAACGATCGTTATGACTGGACTGTTTTGATCACATTTTAAACTTACTTCTCTAAAAAAAAAATATATATTGGCCTGAGTTACGAGATATTAAACAATCACTTTGTTAATAATCTTGCCTGCTATATTAATTAAAAATTGTTAGGTATGGGGATCCACCTATTCAATACAAGAAATAGTGATAATTATAAAGTCTTCACATATTCATTTTATTTGGGACCGGTTTCGGCAATAGGGTGTGCCATCATCAGCCTAGGAAGTAAGACAAAGACATTGGGCACAGAGTACATTACATTTCTTAAAATTATTAACAATTCTTTTAAAATGTATGTGCTTGAACTGAATTACTTTACGTATGTACAAGGATCTTTGTCACTAAAATTGAATATACAAAAGTGTACACCAAAATATTTGTACAGTTAAAATTACAAAAGTGGAATGAGATTTTTTTTTTCACACTGTAAGAACAATATGGGTCGTAGCTACTATGTAGTCATAATGGTATACATGAAATTGAGTTTCTTACTTCAGTAATAACATTATCAGTCATTATCGATAGGCTGACGGACTAGTTACAACAACCAGTTGTTTACTGAAAGTTCCTCGAGGATGTTCAATAATTATTCAACTTGGATATAGCAATGCAGCAGTCATCCGTAAACACATTCCAGTACAATTAAATATAGAAAACGGTAGAAGTAGCAAATTAGAAGAAAGACAAAATATAACATTTGGCAAGACCCTGGACATGGAAAAAATTAAAGGGAAAATGAAAGAAAAAGATAAGGTTGAAAGAGCAATAAGAGCAGGAAATATTGATGAGGCCGCTACATGGCTGAAATCAACTATAATAAGTGGGGCCACCACACAAGATTCAAATAGGAAGGCGAGGCCATGGTTCGACAGAGAATGTTATGAACAAAGAAACGTGACACTGAAAACACTACATAAAACTAGAGGACAAATGGCAAGCGCAACCACCAAAGAATACCAACGAGAATGAAAGAAATACAAGGACTTAATAAAAAAGAAGAAAAAGCAACACCTGGAAAAAGAACATAAGAAAATGGTAGAGGAGGCAGAAGAAGACCCCTACCGAGCTCTGAGGCCAAAAGGGCAGAAAATACAGCCCAACATACGTATGGAAACATGGATAGATCATATAAGAATAGTAATTTGCTCAAAAGAAACAAGACCCATGATTAAGACACCTATGACTCCACAAGCTGACGAGATCTTCACCACAGATGAAATTGCGAAAGCGATACAGAAAATGAGGAATAACAGAGTACCAGGAGTAGATGGAATAAGAAGTGAACACTTAAAGCAGACAGCACAAGAATACTTACCGATATGGACCTCCCTTCTAAATAAATGTTTAGAATTAGGAAGTATACCAGACGAATGGAGAAAGTCAACAATCAAGCTATTATACAAAGGAAAAGGAGACAGAGAACCCAAACACGTATAGAGGAATAGCATTGGAATCTACATTACTGAAACTCCTAACAGGAATCCTTGCCAAAAGGCTGGCAGAGAAGCTAGAACCCCTTCTACCAGAGGAACAGTTTGGTTTTAGAAAGGGAAGGTCCACGACTCTGGCAGTAGAAAACCTGTTGGAACAAATAAAACAGACGATAGAAAGACCAAAAGGAAAACTTTATGTGGTTTTTGTTGATTACTGAAAAGCCTTCGATACGGTCAACAGAAAGGTATTAATAGATAAACTGGAGGAACTAATTGGAAGAACGAGCACAACGACCCTGATATCGAATATACTGGCAGAAAACTACATACAGATAGACGATGGAATAGGCATATCTGACTGGCTGTCGCAGACGAACGGTGTCCTCCAAGGCGATCCACTCAGCCCTATCCTGTTTAATGTTCTCACGAACGATGTCACCAAAGGAATGGCAGGAACAAGCACATACGTATACGCTGATGACATGGCCATCGCAGCGACAGATATAGATAAACTGCAAGTATCGCTAAACACACTATGTGAATGGGCAGAGAGAAACGACATCCAGATAAACGAAGAGAAGACGGAATTGGTAGTATTTAGGAAAGGAGGAAGACTCACTGAAGCAGAGAACATCAAATGCAATGGCAAACTACTCAAAAGGGCTAACAATTTTAAATATCTAGGTACCACAATTCAAACAACGGGAAAGAGTTTCAGTTTACATATAAGATCTAGAGCAGTGGCGGCCACTAGGGCTATGAATGAAATCAGGAACATCACACAACTATCGATCAGCACAGCTATGGACTTGTTTAGGTTAAAGATACTACCTGTTCTGACGTATGGCCTAGAATTAGTGGCAGAATACCTCACGTACAAACAGCTGGAAGAATTGGAGCGAGTAAAGGCTAGATACCTGAAGAGAATTTTAGGAGTCCCGCAGAATGCAAGATCGAGGCTGGTGTATGAGCTTACCAGGAAGACCTTCTTAATAGAGGATCTGAGATGCGAGCTCATACCTCAAGCTAGTACCAGCTTCAAACAGCTTATACAAGATCTGCATGAGAAGAAAAACAACATACCAGAGGACTTCTATGCAATATCTGCTATGCAAGACAGGACCTGGATGGAAGCTAATCATGATATGCGACACGTGACGACGAGATTGGCGATCCATGGTTTCCACCACAAGGTGTGCTGCAACAAATTATTTCACGAACCAAATGATGAATGTGTGTGTGAGTTGTGCTTGGAATTCTGTGATAGATACCATATTGTAAAATGCAGGAATAGACAGAAATCCATTGTAGCTTATAGCAAAGAAAAGTAATGTGTATGTAATGTAAATGTAATGTAATGGTATTCTGCACGGCATGTGCGCATTTTTCAATAATAATAATGTCTTATATGGCTAAAATATAGTAAGGCTTCTGTGTCACAGGTTATTATATCCACAAGGGTTCAGTAAACAAAAAGGATAAGTCCCTTGTATAGCTTGATCTGTGTGTCCGCAGGTGTTAACTACTTTCCAGTTTTTTGTGGTATATGTAAAATTTGGTTTATCTATTTGAACATCTTGATGTCAATTTTTAAACATTTGTAATCAATATAGATATGCTGAAGAGCTAATTGCTACAGCCTGTTATTTAAGTGAAAGAAGTTCCTCATAAATGTGTACTAATTAAAATTTCTGAGGCATTCAACTTGGACTTGACATTGTGTGTATTTTTGTATAAAAATTTCTTATATAGCTAAAATCTAGTGATATGACACAGTATCACAGGTTATTATATCCCTGAAGTTCATTAAGTAAAATGGGCAAGTTCATTGCATGGCTTGGTTTTTTCATGACCGTAAATTGCAACTTAAAAATGATCCAATAGAGAATATTGGATATAGAGTCAATACATTATTATTATTATTATTATTATTATTATTATTATTATTATTATTATTATTATTATTATTATTATTATTATAAGAAATTAAGCTGTTAAAGCTTGTTTCATGTAATTAAAAACTGTAAGATAATATAGTAGAGCAGACGAGGTTTTGAGAGAGTAGTATTATCACGTGGATCTTGTAAAAACTCTGGAAGTATCTTGAACCAAAGACGGAACCTAAGAGAAGAAACCGAGTCGCGTGTTAGAACAACGAATGAGACAAATGCCTGGAAAGAATTATATGTAAATAGAAACTCACCTCAAGTGCCAAGTTCAACTTGAAGAGTAAAACAGGAACTGATAAACTAAGTAGCAGACAGCAGGCCGTCAGAGAGAATAGGGGGAGGCGGAGCATATTAGGTTGGGGAAGGGGAGGTCGCAGTAGAGGAGGGACATAGATCGAGAGAGCGGGGACTACGGTGGGGGTAATAAGCAAGCGTGTTATGGATTATGTTGTGAATTGATTGATTTTTTGGTAATTTCAGATTATTAATTATTGAGATAAGTGTGTCAAACAGAATTGTAGGGTTTTCAGGTATATCATTAAGGTTTGGATTATAGTACTGATCGAGAAGGATGAAACATTGTTTAGTTAGATAAAGTATTAGGCCCTTATTGATTATTTCGATAATATCTATATCATTATTGATACCTTGGAATTGAAGTTTATAGTCATTTACGTGTTGCCCTACTGCAGAAAATCTTCTATATTTAATTGCATTTACGTGTTCGGTGTATCTGATCTTAAAGGATCTACCTGTCTGTCCAATATAAGTGCTGGCACAGTTGTTACAGTGGAATTTATATACACCTGACTTGTCGAAAGGGTTAGAAACATTAACTGAGTTAGAATTATGCAGTATGTCGAGATTTCTGTTATTGGTTCTGAAAGAAATGTTAGCATTACGCTTCTTAAAAATGTGTGTGACCCTGTAAATGTTAGGCTTAAAGGTGAACGATGAGAAGGTTTTGGATTTATCTATTTCTTTCTTTAAAGTAGATTGCGGTCGGTGCCTTAATTTATTTATTATGCGTTGTATGAAGTTATGGTTGTAGCCATTGTGGAGTGCAATACTGTGTATAGTATTCAACTCTTTGTTTAAGTCTGATTTGGACACAGGTATATTAAAAGCGTGGTGTACTAGACTGTTGTAGCCATATAAGACATTTATTTAAACTTCACACACTGCTATATCCAAGTTGAATAATTATTGAACATCCTCGAGGAACTTTCAGTAAACAACTGGTTGTTGTAACTAGTCCATCAGCCTATCTATAATGACTGATAATGTTATTACTGAAGTAAGAAACTCAATTTCATATATACCATTATGACTACATAGTAGCTACGACCCATATTATTCTTACAATGTGAAAATAAAAACCTCATTCAACTTTTGTAATTTTAACTGTACAAATATTTTGGTGTACACCTTTCTATATTCAATTTTAATGATAAAAACCCTTGTACATATGTAAAGTAATTCAGTTCAAGCACATACATTTAAAACAATATTGTTAATCATTTTAAGAAATGTAATGTACTCTGTGTCCAATGTCTTTGTCTTACTTCCTAGGCTGATGATGGCATACCCTATTGCCGAAACCGGTCCCAAATAAAATGAATATGTGATGACTTTATAATTATCACTATCCCCAAACCTAACAATTTTGAATGTAAATCTCGATTCAATACGGAACCTAAAAATGAAACTTTTGACACTTGATGCTACATTAATAGCAACAACCGTGAATATTTCTCAACTAAAGTAAACTCGTTTCCTCATCCGAATGTAGTGCAGCTCGCTTTAGACATGCCCTCAGTGAAGGGGAGTTATATGTACCATTTTTACTGCATATCAACCTTCCCGCCATTCACAAATCATGGCAGTACAGTACTAGGAATCGAACTCAGGCTCCCAAGAACGGCAGCTAATTGTGCTAAGCATTACACTGGCAGACATTCTTAACAAAAAAAACAGACATATAACAGGACTGATCCATGCTTGCAATGCGTGGGTTGGACATTAAACTATTCACCTATTTGTGCGACATCATCAGAGCTGCAGTAGGCGTACGCCACGGAGGCGGACATTTCTAAACACAGATATACCGCATGACTTCGGCGTGTTTTAATTGCATGGGTCATATGGATGAAACTATTCACAAATTTGTGTGATGTCATCACAGCTGCAGTAAGGCTTGTACCCGCTTCGAAGTGGAATCTTTATTCTTCTCTGATGAATTACTTTTTTTTTTTCATTTTCTTCGTCTCGAAAAGCAAGGTGTGTGTGTGTGTGTGTGTGTGTGTGTGTGTCCTAATACACTTGTAAATATGATAGTACTGTAAGAGGATAAATTTCCTCAAATCTGCAACATTCCTTGAGCTAAATGAATCCTCTGGTAACATACATTTTCAGAGATATATGCTGACTGCCTAATGCATTTGATCTACACCTTTTCTACTTCAATTTTGGAAAAAGTTCACATATATTCTGAAAAAGTAATTTCAGTTTCGGAAAAAATGACTTTAGATTTGGGAGAAGTAACCTTAATTTTGGAAAAAGTTAATTTAAATTAGGAAAAAGTAATTTCAAAAAGTGAATTTATATACTTTATTCTTAAAATATTTTTAAACAATAACATATTTATGCTCTTAGAATTGCCACTTATTTCTATCTGGCAGCGTTACAAAATGTCCGCGGACCGCAAACGAGTAAATATTCTGAATTGGATAAGAAGTGTTGGTGTGGGTACAGAAAACCAGGAACAGCAGCAACAGTGTGTCTCATGAAATGCTACAAATTAAGGCACGTGAAATCGCGAAGAATTATGGAATCAGTGGAAACAAGCTTAGAGCAAGCAGAGGTTGGGTTGTACATTTTATGCAAAGAAACAACCTGGCTTTATGGATGTGTTCGTCATTGTGTCAGCAACTGCCGAAGGAATACACGGATAGTGTGTTAGAATTCCATTGGTTCGTGTCTCGACAGCGGCAAGAACACCAATTTCTCCCATCGCAAATAGGAAATGCGGATCAGACTCCCGTTTATTTTGATATGCCGAGATGCTTCACTAATAATGCCAAAGGAGCCTCAAGTGTACTTGTTAAAACCATGGGAGATGAGAAATTGTGCTGTACTGCAATGCTGGCAATTACGGCTGATGGAAGGAAACTTCCTCCATATGCTATATATAAAAGAAAAAAAACTTGCCCAAGGGCAACTTTCCCAAACGGATTATTATCTGCGTTCATGGGAAGGGGTGGATGGTGGCAGATATGATGATAAAACTGGTTGCACACCTTGTGGTCTTTCGCTCTACTCTTAATTTTAAAAGAAGAATATCCCCAATGGTATTTTCTGTTTCAGACGCAGGGAATGTGAAATTAGGCCTACCCTATCATTCGCAGATACTGCCACAATTGTGGTAGATTTATATTAGACTAATATTTTATAATAGTTTATAATTATATTTTTTGAAACTTGATAATACATTTTCTGTTTTGACATATATTTTTGAGGATGGTTCTATCTATAGTTATTTAATGGATATTTTGATACGCTCCTAATTTTTGAGATATGCACATAAGACCCTCCTCGAGTATACAGCATTAAAAATAGGACAAAAAACGGGTCTTATATTCGAGTAAATATGGTAGCTGTCTTTACTGCACTCCAGATATGTCCAATTGGGTTTAACATGTAGCTGTAAGGAGCTAGATGACAAACCTGAATCCTTATAAAAACTCCTGGCATTAGTTCTCCATAACGGGAATGGGCTGAAGCTTTATCTAGAACGTCTTGCATGTTGTGATCGTTGTTTGCTTGCTAACACTTGCAGATAATGTCTTAGGGAGCACAGGAAATCATCCTTCTTGACCTTCTAATTCCCATTTTCAGCAATGTCAAACCAACAAGTCATAATTCAGTTTTTCATAATATTCACAGCACATTTCCTCAACAGCCATCCTTTTTCCCACATCCTTCAGCCCCACCTTAATCCCCCCTCCCCATCCCCACCCCACCTTCACCTCCCCCTCCCCCTCCTTCCTTTTCATTTGAATCTCACAACAGTTAGTTCTGAAGCACACTCAACAACAGACCACACACCTCATGCTGTATTGAGAGGTAAGTCTCATATAACCTATGCCATCTAACTAACACATTCTCCCATTCAATTCATTAATTTAATTTTATCTAATTTATCAGGTTAATTTCATGGGCACCACAATGAATCGCAAAAATTTTATACCAGACACAATGTATCTGTGTTAACCACATCTTCATGTGCTGTCCTGACAATGTCCAACAACATTTTCAGCAAGATTTAACAAGCACCATGAGAGCATCTCATTTATTATTTTGATTGAGGATGAAACAACATCTAACAGTTCCCCATCAGCTAGTGGTTATTTACAGCAGTGTCCAATGGATTACATATAGCTAACACCACACAAATAGATTTGATGACAAACTACAGGATCAACATTTACCGGTTCCCAGCAGTATTAGAACTAACAGTTCTGTGTATATAAATTAATACTTGAAATTATTCTCAATGATGAACATACTCAAGATGTTAGAACCTAGTTCATTTTCAAATTTATTCATAATTCCATCCCAGTTTTTAATGTCACTTTGTATATATTTGTTTTCATTTGTTTTATGTCAATTGTGTGCATGTACATTTGTTTAGTTATTGGGTGTTTTACATTAAGGCTGAAGATGGCCAGCCCCGGCCGAAACTAGTCCCTAATTAATGTAATTTAGAATATTACATATTATAGTATTGAAAGGTGGACCATTACTACATTAATTTAATAATTGTTCTTGAATGTGCCACATTTCCTCCGTCAGAATTACCTCTATCAAAAAGATGCAGCCCACAATATAAAGGTTTGGTTCCTTACTGTTTGGTACCTTAATAAGAGTTCTTTTTCCACATCCTTAACATTGTGCGCCTCTCCTGTAGTAGAGCCTGAAGTTTGTTTCATCAATACAAAGTATATGTTTCTGTTCACCAACAAATCCAAGCATTTTTTCTACACAAATTCTCCTTTGGATTTTATTCTCATCAGAGTTTACTCTGTCACGAAGATGGCACACTTTCTTTTAAGTTATTAACCTCCATAAAAAGATTTTGACACACTGTACTAAGAAATGACGATACCCCTTTTCTTTCTAACAATAAGATGTTCACCGATGCTTTTCAATGTACGATAAGTTGACAGTTTTCTCCAATCCAATCATTCCAGCCTCTCCCTTTTTCCACCTCCCTCAGGATACAATTATGGCATTCGTCTGACATTATTGTACCTGCCTCTTCTTTCACAATTAATTTGTGGCCTGTTTTTCATGGTAACTTCAGAACAGAAGAATTTATCACCTTACTGATTTCTTTAAGTACATACAATATGCAATAAGCATTTGTAGAAAATGGCTACAATACACTGATTATTGCCCTTGCAACCAAAAGCATTAATAAGGCCTTTGCTTCTGAAATTTGTTTCATATAGCATGTCATTAATAATTCTGTTTTATACTAATTTATGAAATTGATGTTATTTTTTCCAAATATATATTTACTTTTTCTGACATTTTCCAAATTAAAAACGACTTTTTCCAAAATTAATGTGAGATTTTCCAAATTCGAGTTCTACTAACGTTCTGCAAGATATATGAACTGTGATACTGAGAGGTTCACTCCCAATTGTACAAAATCATCTGTATGGAACTACTCTGAATAAATAGAACAGGTGCCCGAGAATATTGCAACGTTTTAACAATTCTAATAAAAATTAAGGAATATATTTTAATTTCTTATTGTCCTTATGGATTAATCAGTAGGCTGAAACTTCATGGTTTCCCTAGTATTAAGGACATATCTTCAGTGCATTCTCTCTCGCTTTTCCTAAATTGCCATTGAAAAGGTATAGAAACATGTAAAATTTCTTTTACAAGATGAATCATACAACTGTCATGAAAAATAGGTTCACACCTCCTGCATTAAAAACAAAGGCCCAAATCACCACAACGTTCTTATTTAGACTTTCACTACTCTCATTTGCCTTGATGAGTATAATATTTATTTACAGATATCCAAAAAATAGAAATTAGATTTTCTCCCTCTACTTACCAAAACTTGCAGTTACTGATGATATCATTTTCAATTTTAAAATATTGTGGAAGATAAGTTTATTTCATTAAACCAAGCAAGAATCAAATTATTTGATTAAAATATAACATGTAATATTTGTTTTAAAACTTAAAATGTAAATATTTTATTACAATGAACTGAAATACTCACTCTCTGTCCTTCTCGGGGATCTTCTCTACCACATGATCAATTATTTTGCTTCTTGACCCAAAGTAAATGACAGGGTAGCGCAGAGGCACTTGCAGGAATATTGAAATCATTTGGATGACATGAGTAACAAACCCAAGGGCCACAGAAATCATTACTTCATCATGGCCAGCAAAATCTTCTGAGTTGGGTAGGTGTACTCCACAGATAGCATATTTACCATCTGATATCTAAAAACAAGTCAGAGAAAATACATAACTAGCAGAGACAATTATCTTTCCTTTTTTTTGTTTTTGTTTTGTTTTTTTTTGTTTTGAAACTTTGCTGAATTATCAGGGTACAAACCTGGGTTATAGGATAAATTTGATTTAATTCTGAGATTAACTGTTTTCTGCGAAAGATCAATTGAGCATTAGTGTGAAGGAAAGCCTCTCTTGTGTCAATGTAATTCTTCCTCCACTCCTTCAGTCCTTCCATCTCCTTGTGCAAGTTCTGGTATTTATTCATTAATTCTGAACCTAAAAACATGTCAACATGAAATAGACTGTTCTTTATATTACTAACAATAGACATAATAAAGGGAAATCACACTAACAACATCACATTATCTTTTATACTCAGTAATGTATTTGGTAGAAAAATCACAGTCAGCTTCTTTCCTGTTAAAGTGTAATAAATTTGTTTTAACACCTTTTGTTTATTTACCACCAGTCCCTGTTATGAATGGTGGGAAAATATCACTCATAGGGTCGGTTAGTGCATGCATCTCAGTAGGCTTGGCGAACTGATATGCAATAGCAACTTCTGGCTCAGCAAGGAAAGCAACGGGAAACTACATCACTCCTCATTTCCCTAGTACGCCTCTTCTGTGATGACTAGGCAATTATGACAACCTTTGGCGGAGCTGTGGAGGATCAAACCAGCCTTTGGGCTGAATACCCAACATACATACAACAAATTT
This sequence comes from Anabrus simplex, assembly GCF_040414725.1. Classification (NCBI taxonomy): domain Eukaryota; kingdom Metazoa; phylum Arthropoda; class Insecta; order Orthoptera; family Tettigoniidae; genus Anabrus; species Anabrus simplex. Next base: position 156,848,987 of record NC_090271.1, read on the forward strand.
CAACCCACAGACAGAAGAGAGAGCACTAACGTATTCAACTGAATTATTTTACATCATATACTGGTACAAGAAATCTGTAGACCAAGTAAAAATTTTAGACAGCAACAAAAGATGTTTGAAGACAATATAAAACAATAGATGAGGACAGGAAATACATTTACCATAGAAACATGATAACAGGACATCAAATTCATTAAAATGGAATTCACCTAAAGGTAAAATGGCTGATCACTATATTTTGATTCCCAATAATTTAAATGCATTGAAAATATGTGCTCTTGTACTCTTGTCAAAATAAATGGCAGTTTCATTCAAAAATGTGTTTCAAAAACATATTAAAGTCAGAAAGTGGCTGCAACCTTAACCCACAACAGGTCGCGTGTCGAGTGTAATGTCATGAGTCGCATACGGTCGTTTCGACCAGAAATCAATAAAGCACCAAACACTTACTTAATGTACTATTTATTGTTACAATAATATAAGATAATACCATTTAAATAAAGACAAACACTTTTTAATATAATATTTATAATAATGAGATTGCCTTTTGCTGATGAAATTGAAAATAAAAATTTAAGTTCTGTTAATGGAAAACACTTTTAAAATGATGTTTAATTTCATTTAACACACATCTAGACAATGCTCCTTCTGCTCTACTCAACAATGAATGATAACAGTACACTTTCTGCATTCTAAATAAGTCTACGCCGTGAGTCGTGTATGGTTGAATAGAACGGATACAGGTAACGTGAGAAGTCACCTGCGAACAAAACGACCGGATAGCCAGTTTGTCACTCACTGAAAGAGTGGAGAGGGATAAGAGTGGTGTGACAGAAGTGTGGACGAGTTCATTGAAAGGTACCGAGGGGTAGGAAGTGTAATAAAGAGTGTTTGTGGAAGGATTGATAAAAATAAACAGAAATGGTTGAAAAGACTGGACGCGACCCCTCACGGGTTAATGAACCGTTCGGATGACAAACTTAGATTGTTGTCCAGGTCTGAAATATCTGCCCTTTTGTAGGAGTACGGTACTGAATTACACAAACTATTGTACATGCTTTGGGTAGAGGATTTTCTGTTACATACCACAATTCCTTCCTATTTATTGAATCAAATCCCTTTTCGTGGTCAACAAAGGCAATGTATATTTTCAACATACATTCTCAAATATATTATCTATACATGGTTTTCCTTTCCTATATCCACACTATTTCTCTAATAAGTGGCTCCATTATTTTGAATCTAAGCTATTGATAATTATATCTGCATATGCATTGCATTCAGCATTTAGCCTCTCAAGCTGGGAGCATGAGTGTCACATGCGTGGTAGTCTTAATCTATGAGCAAACGCATGCGATTGTCATGCCAAGCGAATCACTTATTCCAAAACAGTCTAATTCTGCTATCTATTGACATTTATTTGTATTACGTGACACATGAAACGTTGAGATTCCGTTCTTTCCCCTCGTGCATTTCTTTCTGGCCTCCCTAGAGTTTTAACTTTGTGATATAAGTTTTTTATTTTTTATTTTTACAATCTGCTTTATGTGCACTGACACAGATAAGTCTTATGGCGACAATGGGAGAAGAAAGGGCTAGGAGTGGGAAGGAAGCAGCCATGGCCTTAATTGAGGTACATTTGAGGTACATTTGCCTGGTGTGAAAATGGGAAACCACGAAAAACCATCTTCAGGGCTACCAAAAGCGGGATATCATGGTTTCACGTAGCTAACTGCCATTGTTTCAAGTGAAAGGATGGTGGGTCTGAATACGTCTTTGAAGATGGAGGAAACAAAGTCATCCAAACTGAAGAGGATTTTGAATGAGAGATCTGTCTCAAAGCAAAGATGACACATACCCCTTTTCCGAAGAAGTCCAAAAGGAGAATGCAACCGAGAAATTGATTTACTCCTACATTTGTTGCCCTATGAAAGTTTTCGCAAATGGAAGCATGTGGTACTATACCCTTCAGGGCACATCAATACTGCAGGATCATACCTACTTCCTCATCTTCTCTTGCATACGGGCACCAGCTCAGCTGCAGTCGGCAGAAGTGGTCGATAGTTGGGTTCTTATGACGAGAGGATCATGGGGACCTCATACACTACATTAAACTAAGAAATGAGGAACACTTTCGCTGTGATCAGAATTTTGAGCATAAGTTTGTATTCATAACTCATATTATTTACAATGATTGCACCTGGAGTGTCCAAATAAGTGCGCCAAAGGCTCACATCTACAAATTAAAAGGAAAACAAAGAAAATACAATCTGGATAATGACGTTATGCTGAAGTTTGTCGATCTGTGAACCAAGAAAGACCGGATGTGTTCCCCCACATGGAAACTGCATCCCTATGTCTGCGACATAAAATGATATAATGGTAGAATTAAGGATACCCACAGAGATTACCGCTGTTATGAAAATTTCCTCCCATACCGGGATATTTATCTACATAAAAATTAGCAGCACAATAAATTCAGATAACCTACTCTAGCGCCCTCAATATCCTATTTACACGGACGGGAACCCACGTCCACCAGGCAGAACTTTGTGTCAACATGGCAATCATAACAGTAGCATAGTGCCAAGATCACATTAGTAAAATACGCAACCCTAAGAATGCGAATCAAAAAAAAAAAAAAAAAGGGACAGGAGGTAAAATGGTTAAAATAAGTGACGCACTGTGTTTGCAAAAGGCTTCTCTGCCAAAGGAGAATGACCTACCTCCAGAGCGATTTAAAAATGGCCGAGCTCACCCCAATACAGAGCAGGTGAACATTGACCTGCAGTCAGGTCTGGAGCCCCCTCCCACATCAAAAAAAAAAAAACTTGTAAACAAACTACCGCTAGACGTCTTGCCCTACATTCTTTCACAAAGGGACTTTCAAGCTTCTACACATAGCAGCAAATGGCCACAAAATAAGTGAGGAAAGACACATCTCACATACGCACCTGACTTCATTTAATCACCCACCCGGGTCGCAGTTAAATCACATAACGTGTTCTACCATACTATCACATCAAACCATCGTCAATATGCGGCGTGTCAACAGTAACCTTGGGGGCCAGAGGTTCAAACCCAACGTTTGACAGAGTAGCACAGAGTCGAATAGTGTTAAAACCTGCGCCTCCGCTATAGTTTACGCCCGTCTAAGGCACGTAAATAGAGCCCCTTAACTAAATAAATACCATCAGCATGCATACCTTACATTACGCAGGTATGTCTGCCCTTCCCCTGGAATACAATGGGAATTACACATAGTGATCCTGATCCTACAGGTAAAATGTATTTCACGATCGACCCAAAGGAAAATATCCGGTCTATCGTACTCAAACAAATATGTATCACTAGGCACACTACCTCTTGCCGCGATAACAAATATTACCTCATTGTCTGCTTTACATAAAGATACAGAAAAACAAATCTAACTACTCTTACCCTTAGATATATCAAAACAATCTTAATACGCAACCTGATCGGCCACAATCAAATCCTATATTGATATTTACACGTTTAATTCTAATATCTCTGCGTGACATCTTAACTCTACCATATGTCTAGTAATTCATGGTCCACTTATCTCATTGTTGATCGATCTCCTCCTCTCTCCATCCGGGTAGGCTAGCATGATTTAGCCCATCACGGTAGAGGTCTCCGCCAGGGTCGATTCATGGAGTCTGGTCTTCTTGCCCCGCTGGCCCATGATGCTGTCTTCTTCTTGAGGGATGCCTCGTTCAAGGTAGCGTCTTCGAAGCCACGTTCTGAAGTTCTTGCACCTCACTCCCCTCAGAATATCTCGACTTCTTACTACAATGAAATATTCACTTTAAACACAACGCCACATTCTGGACATTTATTTAGGTTGAGCTAGCACACAGCGCTAACACTTTGCAATACACACTCCTCGTCCTCCATTTTCGTATAACTGCATACTCGCTAACTTGTGCACTGTGCCACAAACTATTTTCTGCTCTAGAGACTATCCAGAGCAGTTTTTATGCCCGCTTAACTTGCATTCAACAGTCTATCAGAGGATAAATATAGACCTCCTTAGCCTATTGTCCACACTTCCTCGGCACCTTGGGAGCTTCGCCCCTACCGCTATTTATCCAAGTCTATAAGCACGGCGTTCTTTTCTTACTGATACCATTAAGCACACGCGATCTCATTGATAGGTATCTGAACATCGCGCCACCTACAAATCCACCGCCTGTAACTCTGTAAGTCACCTATCCACTGGATCAAAGTTATCGCTCTGTAATAATTACACACTGTCTTTGTTCTGAACAAAGGGTTTCTGGCGCAATCTAGGCAGACGTGCGACGCGTTCTGGCAGCAATATGATCGTCAACTGGATGATCTCCTCCCATATCACTCAGCTTTTATATGAGGCAACACACCAAAGGACGCCAGGGAAAGTACCGAGAAACAACTTGAGTCTGGAATGTGGCCACTACAGAGCTTCCCACGGTGGTTCTGCTTGGTACATATTTATTGAACTCATTCTATGTTAATAAACCTAGAGGTATCTACAGCTTCGTAAAATTCTAGCAACCATTTCCATCTTTTTATTTTCCTGAAAAACCTTCAATTACAGGAATTACGACTCAATTTCCGTAATGTGGTGGGCCTGTCTGCTCCCGCTAAAAATCTCTGTTAAGATGGCAGGTCTCTCCCCCAGACAAAATCCCATCTCTCTTTCTCTCTTCCTCACATATTCTTTCTTCGTCACACATGACCACGCCTTGCCTCGGGAAATCACCTTCTCGCTTCCCGCTCTCTATGTAGCATCACGCCCTCACAAGCGGCGTCCTACTGCAAAATTTTTACTGCGTTAAATATCCATTCTCGCAGTCAGATATAATGGTACAGTACTTCATTATGTGACGTGAATATGGCAACTAATATTTATTTGGCATAATGGAATTTCAACATGAAAACATCTACGAGTAATTATTTATTTATCTGGCATGTCTACTTGTGAATCGAAACGTTATCTATCATTCATTGTTTGAAACTGTTGCCTAGTTGTGGAATTTATCATGCTCAATTAATTCAAAACTATATCTCATATTGTTACGTATTTGTTGGATTAATCTGATTCGCTCGATTATAGTTTGATTGCCGCGGCCCTGCGCAGTGTGTGAAATTTGAATGCTTGGAGCGGCGGACTTCTGGATGCTCGATATGAGAGAGAGCAGTCTGTCCGTTGCGTTGGAGCTTTCAACATGGCTGCGTTAGGTGGTGCTCTTAAAGAGACATCTTTGCGTAATGGGAGGGCCTTAGTAATGGAGCCCGACTCTGGTGGATAACTCCGAGGACGTTAGGGCTATGCCCGGTACATTTTAAATGTTTCTCAGTGTGTTCCAACCTTAAGTTTTTCATAGGTGTAAGAAGAAAACTTTGTGTGTGTATTAACCGTTAAACAACATGGCAAGTATTAGTATTGGATAACTCTACTCAAGTAAGTACTGGAAAGTCTATATTATGCAAGTGATCTTGTACAGCCAAGGACCACATCCTTCAAAACTAAAACTGTACACGCCTGCAAGCAAATTCATTGTATCAGTTATGCAGTAAATTCGTAAAAGTATGATTATGTGGGAATTTGGAATCGTTAGTTATGCGTCTATGAGGTTGTATTTTGTGTGAGTTGTTTAATCTTACTGTGTTGTGGTTTGTACCTTGTTTGTCTACCCATTCTTTGAGGGGTTTAATATTATTATTATTATTATTATTATTATTATTATTATTATTATTATTATTATTATTATTATTATTATTAATTTTAATGTCAAATCTGTGAAAAATTGAAATTTGCTGGTCGATATTTAACTTTATTTATGCCATTCTATGTTTTCTTGTCACATTCTCCCCATTGTTTGGGGTTCCTTGCCTTTGTTATTATTACGTAATGGTCATCCCTTTCTTATCTTATCTGATGGACACGTTATTAATTTTGGTGGCTTTGACGATAATATGGGATTATGGCTTGGCGTCGGTAAATGTCACTCCTGTGGTGTGCTTCCGTGTTCTGTTATTATGTGGGAACGTATATAGTATTTTTCCATTGGTATTTTTTTATTTAGTTGGGATAGTTTTCCACCTTTGTTTTATTATAATTTAATCTGGTTTGGTTTATTTATGTAATTTTAATTCGCGGTTGGAGCCACTGATTTATTGTAAGTGTGTTCTTGTGTGTGCCTTTGCGTGTGACTTATTCGTTAGTAGTGTAGCAAATTTCAATTTTAAACAGTATTAATAATCGTGGGCCCGCATACTCCTTTGACTATTTTATATTTTTAAAATGAATTTCCCTGTTATAATTACCTAGAGTTTATCGTTCCAACATTTCTGGTTGCAACCAATTTTCCTTTAAAAAAAAAAAAAAAAAATTAAACTTTCTGTACGTTAAGGTAATTTAATTGACATTTTATTTAATGGTATTAGTTATGAGTTTTCCAACTTTAATTTTTGAGGAAGTCTATGTTAATGTCAGCTTCATTTCATCTTAATTTAAATTTCATTATAAAATACTGTTTCTCCCTTTACTTTTAATTGCATTTTGGTTTTAAAAATTATATATATATTTAACTGTTCTTAGATTATACTGACTTTCAAATTTTATTTATTAAGTAAATATTCCTTTTTTTTTTAAAAAAATTTAATCTTGTCTGTTATTTAGTAGTTAGTAATATTGACCTGGCAACCTGTCAATGTTAATGTAAGACCCTGGCCTTTCTCCTTCATGTTTTTGCCCTCCACGCATCGTATTTTGTGCTACTGCCCTTACGGTAAGTATTGCGTTTGGTTTTCACTTTGATGTTTGTACATTTGCATTGTTTTCTACTTATTTTGTGTACTTCATGGTAAGGTTGCACATTACATTGATCGACATTGTGACTGGATGGTGCGAAGTATGATGATTATGATGATGCTTGTTGTTTAAAGGGGCCTAACATCTAGGTCATCGGCCCCTAATGGTACGAAATGAGATGAAATGTTATGACAATTTAAAAATCCATAATCCTCCACTGACCAGAATTCGAAAACGTGAGGATGAAGAATGAATGGATGGATATGAAGTTAAAACAATCAGTGGATCCGACCTGCAATGCCCCACATTCCCAGAAACTAGCGTTAAACAATAGTATTACTGACCAAGGGGCTGCCTCTAAAGCACAATACTGAATCAATGATGCTTGTAGTCGAAACGGGTCCAAAATCCAGGTCATCAACCCCTCATAATGGTACTTATTGCTAGGAAAATAGAACCATGCTATTTGACATGTTGCGGTACTAATAAAAAGTAGCGTAGACTCGCAGTATTCCACAAATTATGGTACTACTCACAGGTAATGAAATTCACACATGTAACACAGACCTATGGTATTTTGCACACTGCGGCACTATTTACAGGCAGCGCAAACCTATGGCGTTCCTCACATAAGTGGACTAGCCACAGATACCCGCACTATCCTGTGGTGTTCCTCATACAGTGGGTACTAAGCATAGGCAAGGCAGAACCATGATGTTGCTCATATAGGGGTACGAATGACAGGTACTGTAAAATGCGTCCTGAGCCACACACTGTCGCTACTAATCACAAACCTATTTTGTACTCAACATAGTGGAACACATTTTGGGAAGAGAAGGAGACAATTTAGAAAAGACCATTCTGCAACGCAAAACTGAAGGCACCAGACCAAGAGGCAGAACAACAAGTAGATGGTTAGACCAAGCAAAGAACATCACCGGTCTACCTCTTCACAATATCTTAAGAAGAGCTGAAGACCGCTCAGCATGGAAAAATCTCGTTAAGGATGCAGTTACTAACGAAGTGAAGAAATGAGGTCACGACGCTCAGCAATGAGTAAACCGACTGATGATGATGATAGTGGTAGTACCTACAAGTACTGGTTCTGATTTGATCATCCCTTGGTCACCCCTTACGAAGGGCAGGGGATACCATGGGTGTATTCTTCGTCTGCGTCCTTCATCCACAGGGGGGTTGTGTGGTCCGCTAGAGGTATTTTATTTCCCTCAAGTCTGCCGGCAAGCCTGTTAGGACCCCCCCCTATTGGCCACCTGGGACACGCCACATGGGAGTATTGCTCTCCCCCTGCTATGCCAGCGTAGTAGGTTCGTGAGGTGCGAAGTGAAGTGAAGAAATATGAAGTCATTAATGAGTTTCAGGACTTCAGAAAACATAAAAGGTAAATATTTTAATCTGAGAACGGTATGGAATACATGAATTTCCAATACGATGCACTTTTGAAGAACTCCGGGATCCTATGATGCCCGACAATTCTGTGTAACCCAGAACAAAATGGAGCAGCGAAACAAAAATCGTACACTCATCAAAATGACCAGATGTTCATTAACGTAGTCTGGACTTCCTCGCTCTTAAATAAACTGGGTGGACGAACTCCTTATGAAGGCTGGACTGAAGAGGTTCCAAATGTTTGTACCTTCAAAAAATTTGGATATGAAACATACTGCCTAAACTGATCCTTGGCAAAAAGGGCATATTCCTCAAATATGCGGAGCAGTCCAAAGGTTTCAGAATTTGGAAACTAGAGAAACGAAAGGTGGAAATCTCATGGGAAGTTAGTTTTTGCAAGGAAATAGAAAAGAGCAAAAACACAACCATGATTTTTTTCGCAAGTCAGGGAAGAAACGCATTACTTCAACAAGAGTACATCGACGATAACAATCCTGACAAGGAACCTAAGCAGGTTGATTCTTTCATCAATTTACACATAACACCTAGACGGACGGAATGTACTGAAAGCATTGAAAATGAATGATTCAGACAGTTCAGAAGAGGAATTTCTCAGTTTTGAAAATGAAGCAGAAACAGAACCAGACATACAACAATTTCAACATGCTCCAAGGAGACCAAAAGCGGTATGTTCGGGAACACGAGGCAGACCTCGAAAGCTCTACTAGGAAAATGACAGAGGTCAAACCGATTCACTATGTCCGCCTGAGGTTCCGATTCAAATGGCATTTTCAGGTCTGGAGAAAAATGAATGGATGCTGGTAATGGCAGATGAATTTGTCTCTATTCTAAAAAACAAGATCTGAGATCTCAGACTGTCCAGAAAATAGGACAACTGGAAGATGTGAAGTGCTTAAGAATAAGTACAGAGCAAATGGCGAGGTTACAAGAAGGTAGGCTAGGATCATGACCAGGGGCTTTTCACAGAGACCAGGTATAGATTATACCGAAATGTTCACATCAGTAGCACAACTCAGCTCAATACAAATGGCTATTGCACTCGCTGCTCATCGCGGAATGCATGTTCAATAATTTGATGTAGCAACTGTGTACTTAAATTGAATTTTTGATAATGAAATCTTGGAGGTACCAAGTTACACCGGGGTAATCCTCAAATTAATTGTATAGGAACGACATGCATTGTCCACGATCATAGCTGAAACTGAGAGGATATTTAAGATGCTGAACAGGGGTTGTGTACACCATAGTAAAGAGGCTCTGTATGGCTTGAAGCAGGCTGGCCACGGTTGGCACTGATGCTTGAATGAACAATTCCTTAAGCTTGGTGTCAAACCAATGTCAGGCGATTCGAGCATCTATGTAAAGGGAGCCGATGTTGAATTTCTCCTAATCATATATGTTGATGACATTTTAGTTTTGTCACAAAACTCGAGAGAAACTGACGGGGTCTACAAATTTCTTTAAAAGTCATTTGATGTCAAATACCTAGGAGAAATAAAGGAGTTCAAGTTTTCTTGAAACGAATCTATTGTCACCTTGAAATAGGATTACGTTATATACATCTTAGATCACTTTCAAATATCTGATTGCAAGCCCGTGGCGACACCAATTGAAGGTGGAGTTCAGTTGTCAAGATTGCATACTTGCTCCGAGGATGATTGTGAGAGGCCGCCTACAGAGTCAGTCCGTCCGTCCGTCCGTCCATCAACTGCAATGCATCCAGGCATCTTATGCTATTTACTTTACGTCGCACCGACACAGATAGGTCTTATGGCGATGATGGGACAGGAAAGGCCTAGGAATGGGAAGGAAGTGGCCATGGTCTTAATTAAGGTACAGCCCCAGCATTTGCCTGGTGTGAAAATGGGAAACCACAGAAAACCATCTTCAGGGTTGCCGACAGTGGGATTCGAACTCACTATCTCCTGGATGCAAGCTCACAGCTGTGCGCCCCTAACTGCACGGCCAACTCGCCCGGTAACATCTTATGCAGCGAGTACGTTAAACCATTCAAGTCACAATATATGGCCACATTTTTGACTGTGGAATGAAATTTAATTTTTGTCCGCCCGTTGTTTGAGTGTACCTGTTATGCAAAAACATGCATAAAATAATAACTAATGCAGATAATTCACTCAAAAATCGCATTCCTGCCATTAAAGGTTATGACTTACCCATTCTTCATTCCTTGAGTCATTGCTGGCTGTGGTACAAATGTTTCATTTGAAATAATTTCAAAAAGAGAGGATCCGTGTACTCTAAAAACATTGCAAGTTCAGACGGAGGCAGACCATGAATTTTTAAGTATTTCCGAAACACTGCTATAACTATGAACTGGATATATATCAGGATTATTGTCTTTTTCTCTAATTTCCAATCACTACCTTCTTTTGTGTCACCGGTTGCGCACGCTTGGAAGAACATAGAATGGCACTTTCACTCTCACTTTCTTCAACGCTCTGCTCACTTCAGTAACTTTTACTGATGCTATCACTACCCTTGAACTCTGATTCATTTTCCGAAGCATCATTAGTGCCATAATCAATATCTAAAACAATGTCTACAAACACTTTTAATCTCTCATCTTTATTACTGCAAAACCAGTTCTACTGCATAATGAATACTGAATACTGATGAATATAAACTGTTGTTCAACAATCCCAGTGTCACACATAGAAAGACGGACAGCATTGTTTACCAACAGTGCAAGTCTCTAGTTCCTTACATGTGTATTGTGAGAAATCATATTGCAAAGGGAATCTAATATACGAAGATAAGTAAGGCACTACATCATTGTGAGCCAAGCTTGTAATTTGATTCATGCGCCAAAACACCATGCGTGACTACTGCTCGTAATATGACGCAAATGGGTGAAGCCAATACATTGGTTCTTTTGGCAAAGAATACTGACAAGCAGTGAAGAGGGTATTGAGGTATCTGAGGTGTTCTTCCAATGCGGGAATTACTTCTGGAAGCAATACAAGTAATTTAACTGGATGTAGATGCTGATGAGCTGCATGCATCAATGATCACAGATCATAACTGGCTTCGCCTTTACAATGTACAGTGGAGTCGTATCTTGGAAATTCGAAAACAACGGACAGTGGCATTGTTCTCAATGGAAGTCGAATATATGGCCTTGATTTAGGCTTCCAAATAGGCAATGCACTTGCAACGACTAGCAAGGAAGAGAACAAGGACGACAGCATGTTTGACTGTACAGCTACATGACAACACCGGAGCTAAAAAACTTGCTGGAAATCATGTTTTCCACTCTTGGACTAAGCACACTGATGTGTGACATCATCTTGTATGAGAAGTTCTTTCATATGTGAATATTTGTCTCAAATATTTGTTAACTGAGAAGATGCCTGCAGACATATTAATCAAGGGGAAACAGAAGGATAAGATCTGGAATTTCTTAGAATGTCTGGTTGTCAGAAGATTGAAATGTTGAAGTTGGTTCAGCCTTCACTTACTCTGGCTGAGCCACCATCAAGTAGCACCACCTACAACACTAGGGTTTTTCCTCTTACAGACACGTCTTGATTATAATCTCCAAATTCAATGTTTTGCTGTATCCATCTGTGATTTACGTCTGTAACAAATAAAGTTAGTCTAATATAAACAGGGCTGATGTTAAAAATATGACTTCTGATTGAGATAGCTAAATAAAGTTCAGGAAACTCAATCATAAAAAATTACCAGTGTTTTGCCCCAGTGCAGCATGGGCTCATCAGTTGGATGGATACCGCACCTTCCCAAGACACTAGCCAGCTAGCACACTGGTAGTGACACCACTGCAAGCTATACATGTGATAAGCACAATGCAGTGCCGACGAACTAGGGGAGAATTGCATCTCCACTTGCTATATATATGCCCTCCTGGGCCAGCATGACCAAAAATATGGCTTCCGATTTACATAGGTAAGGTAAGGGTTATTCTGCCCGAAGGCAGGTCCGAACCTCCGCAGAGGTATTCCTGAGCCGGAGTTTACGTGCGGTAGGGTGGCCAGTTCCTTTCCGCTCCGATTTACATAGATAAATAAAGTTCAGGAAGTTTCCCGGCTGTCAACTGGACCAGATGGAGATGCTTTGTAGATGCCCTATGTTCTACTAGGAACAACACGCAACACTTAACTACCTACTTACTTAATTCCTGTTGTTCCTAGTGGAACATAGGGCATCAACAAAACATCACCATCTGGTCCTGTTGACAGCCAGCCTCTTTACCTCACTCCAGGTCTTGCCTTCTTCCATCGCTTCAATGTGAACAGATCTTCGCCACGTCAGCTTCGGTACCCTTTTTTAAGCCAAAAGTAGTCATCTTTGGCTCACTCTGGGCTCTCTTTGTTGATGTTTCTGTAATGGTATAATGTCAAGTTGTGCGAGTTATTGCCACACTGCACCCGAGCTTGGTGGTGGGGCCGCCACCTGAAGCCTGGGGTCGTCTCCCTTAGCCTTTGAAGATCGCTCTTCACCACAAGGCAGTGGTTTCCCTCTTCATTTAACCTCAAGAGGGACCACTTAACTAACCCTTTCAAGAATATAATGTTTGAATAGCATTCAGAACCTCAAACAATAATTTTCATAAATTATATTATACCAGTTCATTGCATCTAGTAAAATTCACACATTCAGGTGTGTATACATTGAAATGTTCCAATTGCAGCCGTACATATATTGGTCAAACAGGGAGAAGTTTCAAAACTCACTATTTCAAGCACATAAACGCCGTCAAGCATAATAGATTCTCTAATTTTGGATTACACATTAATGAGGATAATCCTTTTCTCCACCATTCAACAAGATTTGGACATTACATATTTCAGTCAAAAAGGCCTCTTTCTCAATATACTAGAAGAGTACCTTACATCTCTAGACCAGTTTTCTAATTCTGCGTTCGACTTGAACGAAATTTCCGAAAAAAACTAATGTCCTCATTGAGTCAATTATTTGCTTAGCAGACAGGTATTATGCTAAAAATTCAGTACAAGCCACATAAATGAATCTCCAAACAGGTCCTCTCCTTCACCTCTCATGCCGTCCTCTTAACTTTTGCCTCTCTTCCCTCCCCTTCTTTCTACTTCCTCCTCTGCTGTCACAACAAATTCAAAGCTATTGTCAAATCGACAGCTCTACCGGGTGCACCACGATAACCTCGAACGGTAAGCTTTCTCACTCTCTCTCTCTTTCATCAGTCATATTCCCGTGATTTTGTTTCAATTCGGTCAAGTAATTTTCTTTCCTTCTCTTTTAGACATTCCCCCATTAACATCCTTATGTATGGATACGACTTGCTTCAATAACATCGAGACATTTTATAACCAAAAAAGATTGTTCCTTCAATTGTACGGCTGTTGTCATGCACATCAGCATCTAACCAGTTTTATTTGCATCAACACTATGATAATCTCTTGTATAAATGATGCAGTTTTTGAATGTATATTTCATTATGATCTATGGTGGGACTACCGATACACAACAACACATTACATCACCCTTATTCGACACAAGTGGAGTTTTGAATGCAGCCACACCAAAATCATTTTCAAGTTTCATTAATTTTGTAGTTAAAAATAAATGTAATAGAAAGGACTATTAGGCTGTACCATATGGCTGATCATTCCCCCCCCCTGCTATTTGCTTTACGTTGCACCGACACAGATAGGTATTATGGCGACAATGGGGTAGGAAAGGCCCAGGAATGGGAAGGAAGCGGTCGTGGCCTTAATTAAGGTACAGCCCCAGCATTTGCCCAGTGTGAAAATAGGAAACCACGGAAAACCACTTCCAGAGCTGCAGACAATGGGGTTCGAACCCACAATCTCCCGGATGCAAGCTCAAATCTGCACGCCCCTAACTGCACGGCCAACTCGCCCAGTAGTATGGCTTACAAAAGAGGCAGGAGAGAGTTTTATTAAAAAAGTAACTATGATCGATGGAAAATAGTAAATAAAACTGTTAACAGAGTCTGGGATGGGTTTCAAGCAATTGTTGAGGAATGAGAAAACAGGTTTGTACCTTTAAAGGTGGTAAAGAATGGTAAAGACCCACTATTTTATAACAGAGAAGTTAAGAGACTAAGGAGGAGGGACAGGTTGGAAAGAGTTGGAAATGGCTGTGGAGAAATTGAAGGAACTTGCTTGGAAATTGAATCCAGCAAGAAGTCAGCTAAGGAAAACATGATGGCAAGCATAATTGGCAGTCGTACAAATTTTAGTGAAAAATGGAAGGGTGTATAGGTATTTTAAGGTAGAAATAGGTTCCAAATTCCAGGAATCGTTAATGAACAAGGGGAGTGTGTATGTGAGGATCTTCAAAAGGCAGAAGTATTAAGTCAGCAGTATGTAAAGATTGTTGGTTACAAGGATAATGTCCAGATAGAAGAGGTGACTAATGCTAAAGAAGTATTTAAATTTGCCTGTGATAATAATGACATTTACAATAAGATACAAAAATTGAAAACTAGAAAAGCAGCTGGGATTGATAAGATTTCTGGGGATACACTAAAGACAAAAGGTTGGGATATAGTTCCATATTTGAAGTACATATTTGAAGTACATATTTGATTATAGTTTGCATGAATGGAGAGTTGCTATAGTTGCCCCTGTGTATAAAGGAAAGGGTGATAGATATAAAGGTGAGAATTACAGGCCAGTTAGTTTGACATGCATTGCATGTAAGCTTTGGGAAAGCATTCTTTCTGATTATATTAGACATGTTTGCGAAATTAATAACTGGTTCGATAGAAGACAGTTAGGGTTTAGCAAAGGTTATTCCATTGAAGCTCAACTTCTAGGATACCAGCAAAATATAGCAGATATCTTGGATTCAGGAGGTCAAATGGATTGTATTGCAACTGACCTGTCTAAGGCATTTGATAGGGTGGATCATGGGTGACTACTGGCAAAAACGAGTGCAATAGAACTAGACAAAAGAGTGACTGACTGGGTGGTTATATTTCTAGAAAATAGATCTCAGAGAAATAGAGTAGGCAAAGCTTTATCTAACACAGTAATAATTAAGAGGGGAATTACTCAAGACAGTATATTATTGGACCTTTAGGTTTTCTTATAAATATAAATGATATGAGCAAAGAAGTGGAATCAGAGATAATGAAGGCTTTTTGCGGATGATGTTATACTGTACAGACTAATAAATAAGTTACAAGATTGTGAGCAACTGTAAAATAACCTTGATAATGTTGTGAGATGGACAATGTGCAATGGTATGATGATAAACAGGTTTCAAAGTCAGGTTGTGAGTTTCACAAATAGGAAAAGTTCTCTCAGTTTTAATTACTGCGTTGATGGAGTGAAAGTTCCTTATGGAAATCCTTGTAAGTACCTAAGAGTTAATATAAGAAAAGATCTTCATTGGAGTAATCACATAAATGGGATTGTAAATAAAGGGTACAGATCTCTGCACATGGTTATGAGGGTGTTTTTAGGGGTTGTAGTAAGGATGTCAAGGAGAGGGCATATACATCTCTGGTAAGACCCCAACTAGAGTATGGTTCCAGTGTATGGGACCCTCACCAGGATTACTTGATTCAAGAACTGGAAAGAATCCAAAGAATAGCAGCTTGATTTGTTCTGGGTGATTTCCGACTAAAGAGTAATGTTACAAAAATGTTGCAAAGTTTGGGCTGCGAAGACTTGGGAGAAATGAGACGAGATGCTCGACAAAGCAGTATGTTCCAAGCTGTCAGTGGAGAGATGGTGTGAAACGACATTAGTAGACAAATAAGTGGTGTCTTTAAGATCACAATATGAAAATAAAGTTGGTATCCAAGAGGGGACAAATTGGGGCAAATATTTGTTTATGGGAAGGGGAGTAGGGATTGGAATAGCTTAAAACAGGAGATGTTCAATAAAATTCCCATTTCTTTGCAATCATTTAAGAAAAGGCTACCCTAAATGCAGAATAGTAGTGATTGATCTATTTGTGATCTGCTAGTTTTTATTCTGGAATCCCAAATCCACTTGACCATTATCAAGTGTCTAATGTTTGGATTTTTAAATGTGTACATTAGTGTATATTCTGTGTTTATATATTTTTTGTTTAACTATGGAGGTTTTTAACCCCTCTTGTTTATAATGACACTATGTTCTTCTAATTCCAATTTTTATGATGAATCGCTGAGGATGGTCGCTATGTGTGGTCAAAACTAGCACTATTTGAAAGTAAAACTATGTAGTGATTAGGTGGAAGAATAAACTAAAGCATACCATTTCTGAAACAAAATATAAAAAATAAATTAAAATGCATTTTACCTTACAATAGATTCATTGTTGGTGTGAGGGAGACCAGAGATGACATGAGAAGAGTTACTGAGTAGCACGAATTTAACTAACGGAATCACTGCTATCTGTTGGCTCACTGGAATTGTTTTCTTTTCGTTCAACACTAATGAGGAACCTGTCCAATGACTGCTGCTTTTGCCTCTTTTTGAGTATTTCATAAAAATATGATATTGCATTGTCACTGAACTGATTCATCGTTCGTACTGCTACAGCCTTATTCGGGTGGTGTATTCCTACAAAATTGTGCGCCGTTTTCCACATTTTGCACTTCTCTCGAATCTCGGTTGAAGTGAGAGATTCCATTGACTTTTCCTCCTCCTCTTCCCCTGACAAGATCCCCTCCATAACCTCCTCCTGCTGCTCGCGATGCAGGTCCATCAGTTCGTTGGTGTCAATTCCTGGCTACGTTCTTCCACCAGCTCTTGAATGTCCATGTCATTCACCTCCAGCCCCATAGTCTTCCCTAAGGACACGATATCATCGACACTCGGCGGATTAATTTCACCAACAATCCCCTCAAAGTCACGTCCAAGAACACAGTCAGGCCACAGCTTTCCCCAAGCGGAAGTGAGAGTTCTCTTGGTGACTCCATCGCAGGCTTTATTGATGATCTTCAGGCAGTTGACGATGGGGAAACGATTTTTTTTTCCAAACTCTCGGAGGGTAAGGTTTGCTCCTTCGGTCACTTCGAAGCATCGCTGAAATAGTGCTTTCTTGTATAGCTTCTTGAAGTTCGAAATGACTTGCTGCTCCATAGGCTGGAGTAGTGCTGGGAGGAAGGAACTTAACCTTAACGAACTTGAATTCCTCCAGTAAGTCGTCCTCAAGGCCTGGAGGATGAGCAGCAGCATTGTCCATAACCAACAAGACTGAGTGGCAGATTATTTTCTGAAAGGTATTTCTTCACTACAGGACCAAAGACCTTGTTCATCCATTCAACAAAGGCACAGGGGAGGGGAAAACGTAGGTACATGTGACGCTCATATTGCGGAACCTCATTTGTTTATCAAGTAACAATTTATTTAAAATGTTTGCTTGTCTTGCAAAACACTCGTAGACCAAGTTACTCGCATTCCGAGGTTTCACTGTATGTGAGAAGCCAACCAGGAACTTAAGGAAGCCTTCCAATATCAAAAAATAAAAATCAAGATAACCAAGATTAGTAAGGACAAAATTTAACCCCTAACTTTCTTAAAAGCCGTAATAAGCTTCAAAGATTTTCTCTGCGCATTTTTCTACTCATCAAAAAACAAATAAAATCTGGTTGCAAGATGAAATTAAATTCATTTAGAAGAAAAAACTTTTTTGAACGTCAAACTATACGAACTTCACCTGCAAGCCACCCTTCACACTTCGAGGTCCCATTGAACCAACTTTCAACCGCTGTTAAATGTCAAATTGCAAAAGATAATGTCAACTAAACAGAATACCAAAAGTACTTTCATAGCTCCTAGCCTGGGCAAGATCCTCTTATTTCACTTCCTTTGCCATTCCCAAGAATATTAACCTCAGTACAATCTACAGCAGAAGGAATTTCAGTTTCTTTAAATAATTTATCCTGCAAAATAGGAGTGGTATGTCCCAAGGTACATAGGATATACGAACAGCTTGAAAATAGCGAAGATTGATTTCAAGGGTTTTGATAATCCGATATTCATACAGTAATTGAAGAGCTCATTAATGGAGATGTCAAATGACAATAAAATCAACAAAAGAATGGGTTTGCAATACACTTATTTTCTGCAAAGCGTCCAGTATGTGCTACAGAAACTGTTCAGTATGAGTAGAAAAAGATCACTGCTTTTATAGTGTGTCTTTAACTAGTTTTTCCAATCCACATTTTCACCTGTACTGAATATGAATTCACTTTGGGAACTGAACCCTCGGTAGTATTTCTTTTAAACGAACAATATTTGTCACAGTTCGCACTTCATAATTTCTTACACTCGAAGCATCAGTGGAATTTTTAATACTGCTAGATATTAGAGAAAATATGGAAATAATCGGCATCACTTATTTAAAAAATACAAATCTGAGCTTCCCTTTTCATCTTGAGTCATACAAAAGAATTCAGTCCCTTTGCTGGAGTAGTAGTAGTAAGAAGAAAGTCACCCAAAACTACAACATGTTTCTCTACAAACTTAGGTCTATTCCAATGTATGAAACATACTATTCAACTTGCTTTAACTTCCTTCTCTTGAAATATTAAGGCTCTTGACAATTTTTTGAGCTATAACCTGCTCTATTCATATGAAGTCCATCAGCGCGAGCTGAACATATTTGAGCAACTTCAAATATCTCCACAATGAACCAGTTTTGAACCCACCAACTTGAGCTCAGAACACCAGGGCTTTTACCAAATGAGGCACTCAATTTCTTCTTTACCAAGATCAATACCACTCGGCTCAAAAAAGAGGCAGCTATGATCATCCATTCATCTTTTCATCTTTTGAAACCATCAGCTTTTTTAGCTGCATTGGTACTTGGCAGTTTTGTAATGATACAATACAATTTTTACACTTTCTTGCTGCTGACTAAAGTTCTGGACAATTTTCTATGCTTCCTATGTCAATTTATTTTGTATAATATGTTTGCTGTTTACTCATTCATTACACTTCTATGATCATGTTCATTAAGTTCCCAGAGATATGAAATATCCAAAAAAATGTTGCATTTACAAAAAACACAATGTTAAAATACAAATATTTCGAAAGAAGTTGATCACGTATTATCAGTTGATATTTGGTGTAACAGTGTAGCAATTCACTCAATTTACTTTATCTAACTTTGAAGTGACTGGCATATCTGCCAACTTTTAAAAAGGGCTATCAGTAAAACTCACGTGCGACAAAAAATCTAACAATTTTCGATATAACCCGGCTTGAAGATAAAAATTTCATTGTTCCGTATTGAAATTATTAACATTAAAAATTAAATAATTGAAGTTCAACCAATTC
Organism: Anabrus simplex; assembly: GCF_040414725.1. Taxonomy (NCBI): domain Eukaryota; kingdom Metazoa; phylum Arthropoda; class Insecta; order Orthoptera; family Tettigoniidae; genus Anabrus; species Anabrus simplex. The sequence continues at coordinate 156,868,501 of NC_090271.1, forward strand.
AATACATAAAAGAAAGAAATGTAGTAATTACATTCTAGGCTGCAAAATACTGCCAAACTTAAGAAGACCATCTGCTCCACGAATGCTTTAAAAAGGATATCTCAATTAAATCATATCTACTTACATCATAGGCCAATGATTTGTAGATGAACATAACAATCAAGAAGAAATCCATGTTAAACAGCAGCAGGCGTAGTCAATATTAGTTTGGAGCATACATGTCAGGACTTCCTTGATAAATTAAGCAGATATATGATAATTGAAAAAAGCTTTACACAATAAAAACTTGTTCAAAGTAACACAGGCAAGAAATAATACAATACACATTGCAAATCACACACTAGTTCGACTTTAAACTCATAGTTGTGACTTTTTTAGCTTCCTGCGAGAAAATGTTTTGTCATAACAGGGACCAGAACTCCTAGTCTTCAAAATAGAAATAGACTCCATAGATTCATTGGACATGAGTGATCTGAACTCTGTTCTATTCTTCTTCACAAGGCTGAAAACACTATCACATTCTGCATTGCTATGGGGCATGGTGAGAATAGAGAGCATTACTCTAGAAATTCAGATATACTTAAGAAGTCCATCTGCTCCATGAATTCTTCATATTTGTGCCCAACTGGAACCACTTGCAGCACCTTGATTTGCAGCTGAAGTGTGACCTACCTGAAGAGCTGTGAACTGCCTCTGAAGCTTATTCATCACCTCATCTGTAGTTTCATTTTCTTCCAAGAAAAAAATGAATGGAAGAAAACTGAACATCTTCAATTTTGTCTAACCTAGCAACTTGAGCATGCTTTAACACCACATCCTTGAGTGGAAACTTGTTGATGATGTAGTCACAGGCAGTACAAAAGTAGTTTCTCACTGATGAACAGAAAAGAGATTTATCTGTATCTTGGAGATCATTCACTATGTTCGAAGTCTGAATGCCAATAACTAATTGATCATCACTTAAATCGTTTCTTCCATGTGCAGTATTAATATCACACCCACATACCGTGCGAAAAGCCAATTTTTCTCTCTTTCTTGATTTTAGTATGCATGGAAAATCAACAGAATATATTTCTTTAAATGTCTGGAAGTACTGTTTCTTATTGGATTTATTCATGATAATCTACAATAGGAATGTAGCGTATGAAAATGTCAGAGAAAAACAAGCCTCAATATGTACTGAAAATCGAAATGAATTTGGATCACTGAATGTCACATAAAATTATAACAAGCAAGAACATATAAAGAGCTGGTTAATAAAGCCAAAAGAAATTTCCAAGATGAAGAAGACAGGAAATTGATTGAAGACTCTGAACGAAACCCTTAAGGAGTCTTCAACCAGATAAACCCACCCTTCCCTAGGCATATCCCCATGACTATCTGGGAGGAACACCTAACATCAATAATGCAATCAAGAAACACATGTCCCACAGTCGATTCTGAGAAAACACATACAGTTCTCAAAGAAAGCTACTTATTCTCGGTAGAAGAGGTGAAGGCTGCAATTATGAGCTCCAAGGAGAGGAAAGCATGTGGACCAGATGAAATTTACAATGAACACATCAAAGAATTCTGGGATAAAATCACAACATTTAATAGATGCCTCAGCCAGGGAGTAATCCCAAACAACTGAAGAAAATCGACTATAAAAATGCTGTATAAAGGAAAGGGTGATTCAACGAACTCCAACAATTACAGAGGAATAGCACTTGAATGCTCGCTATTTAAGATATTCACACGTCTACTTACTAGAAGACTACATGTTACAAATTTCATGTCTGGTCCGTATTGAAATGTACATCTGTTTAAGATATTACCATAATTTATTAGGATCAACCTATTCAATACAATTGAATATCCAAAGTTAGGACATGTTTCGTCCTTTATAAGGGCATCATCAGCCTTTTTACACTCATACTTCAAAGTTAAAAATCAGGATCCTGATTGTCATGGTAAAAAATATAAAAATGAGAATATAAGATTGGAAATGAGTATTGTACAATGTGAGAAATTGTTATGAGTTCTTAAATAATAATTTACAATTGAAACTTATAAAAAAATAGACAAACCAGGCCTTATCCACATAATAACAAGAAGGTCTATGGCTAAAGTTGCCGTATCAAAGTTCGAGTGAAATTCGGCTGAAAGCAACTTGGATTTACATGTTGAAGAGAAGGTTAATGGACCTTAGTAGCCACTTAAGATGACTTTGAAACTTTCTTGTTGAAAACTTGTGATATTAAACTGTAGTATGGCACTATGTAGATGATAAAGTTGGATCCATTAATCCATTAATCTCGTTATTTACGAAGTGGGTTCGCGGTCTCCGTAATTTTATTGAAGGAGTGATAAAAAGTTTATAATTGAATGTTGCCGTATAGATCTTTGCTAAATGGGGTCGTAACTCCCTCCGTTCCCGCCCCTGCTAATCTTCCACAGCCAACAGCGTGTAAGCTCAACCCTCCGCCCACCTCCTCTTCCCCATTACACCCCTCTCCCTCAATTCCACATCTTCAACAGCCAATAGCGCGCAAGCTCAACGCTCCGCCCACTTCCTTTCTTCCACCACACCTGCCTCCCTCAGTTCCACACAGATACAACACACGACATTCAAATCTTACTCGTTCCGAGACCATACAGACAACCAGTTCATACCACAAAAATCGAGAACGTAAGTAATTGAATATATATCATTTTGCCTAATTCAACCGTTTTTTCCCTCTAAACTTCATATCTTTTTATTCTCTTTTCATTACAGATTCTTCACCATATATCCTTCAATAGTTAATCTATATTTAAAACTACAGCCAACAACAAGTAAGAATGTTTCCATTTAACTATCAGTCTAAGAGTAGATAACCACCCCAGTTAGCAAAGATCTATATGGCAACATTCAATTATGAACTTTTTATCACTCCCTCAACAAAATTATGGAGACCGAGAACCCACTTCGTAAATAACAAGATTAATGGATTAATGGATCCAACTTTATCATCTACATAGCGCCATACTACAGTTTAATATCACAAGTTTTCAACAAGAAAGTTTCAGTGTCATCTTAAGTGGCTACTAAGGTCCATTAACCTTCGCTTCAACATGTAAATTCAAGTTGCTTTCAGCCGAATTTCACTCGAACTTTGATACGGCAACTTTAGCCATAGACCTTCTTGTTATTATGTGGATAAGGCCTAGTTTGTCTATTTTATAAAATATTTTAAAATTACTAGTGTAATATCATACCAACTTCAACCTTTTCTTCGCAAACATTTTAAATGAAGTTTCAATTGTAAATTATTATTTAAGAACTCGTAACAATTTCTCACATTGTATAACACTTATTTCCAATCTTATATTCTCATTTTTACATTTTTTACCATGACAATCACGATCCTGATTTTTATCTTTGAAGTATGAGTGTAAAAAGGCTGATGATGCCCTTATAAAGGGCGAAACATGTCCCTTCAAATTTTAGTGTAATAGGATGTAAGTCCTAACTTTGGAAATTCAATTGTATTGAATAGGTTGATCCTAATAAATTTTGGTAATATCTTATACTAGAAGACTCACGGACCTAGTTGATACTTACCTACCTGAAGAGCAATTTGGTTTCCGGAGGGGAAGAAACACTATGCAAGCTGTTCAGTGTCTTCAAAGGGGACATTGAAGATGCGTTATCTAAACCGAAAGGGAAACTACACGCAATCTTTGTTGACTTCTCAAAAGCCTTTGACACCATCAGCAGAGACATTATCTTAACTAAACTAGAAAATTTACTTGGTCAAGATAATCCCATATGCTGCATTATAAGAAGCATACTAAGCGAAAACTATATAGTGATAGACGATAGAATCTCCCGATCAAGAACCATAAAGCAAACAGTAGGGGTGCTACAAGGTGACCCACTTAGTCCCCTTTTATATACAGTGGCAACAGCGGATGTAATAGAGGCGATACACTCGGAGAAAGTTAAAATATATATCTATGCAGATGATATTGTGATGGCCTCAACATCGAAAGAGGATCTGCAAACCTCTTTCGATCAGTTGGCAGACTGGGCGGAGAATAACGAGCTGTATATTAATAAAGAAAAGACAGTGACTGCGACATTTAGAAGAGGCGGGAAACAGGTGACTTTCTTCCATAGAACAGTTCCCCTAGCAACAGTATCACATGTGAAATATTTGGGAGTGATCATGCAAACAGGTGGAGACAAATTTTCTTACCACATTAAGGACAGAGTCAGCGCAGCATTTAGAAGCGCAAATAGCATAAAACATCTGAGGAAATTATCACTAAAAACAGCAGTAAAATTGTTCAACGTCAAGGTTTCACCTGTCATCACCTACGGAATAGAAAACATCTGGCAATACCTAACTAAAGCTCAACTGTCAAGCATAGAAAAAGTCAAAGCATCATTTCTGAAGAAAGCTTTATGTGTCTCCAAGTACACTCCATCTTGCTTGGTTTGCGTATTGGCAAGGGAACTATTCTACTTACAGGAAATAAGGCTAAAATTTCTACTTCCAGTCACACCCGCGTACAAATCTAGCATGATGGAACTTGCATCAAAGAGAGAAGAAATCTGGGAATAGTTCTATGTCACCGACGCCATGATCATACAAGACTGGAAACAACCAAACTATGACCTTAGACATGTGATGACTCGGTTTGCAGTACATGGTTTTCACCACCTATTATGCCAGAAAGTAGGTTTCCATTCTCCAGGACAAGAATGTGTGTGCAAGTGCTGTGGCGGGCTATGTGACAGATATCATGCGATGTTTTGCAAGCAAAGGACTGAATCACTGACTTCGTTCTGTGCTAGAGTCAACTAACCATATGCTGACTGTACCACTTATGCACATTGTGCGAATTTTCCTCTATTATTATTATAATAAAATTATAACATAAACACTCAAGGCAGTCAAACACTGCATTAAAACATGATAAAGCATACAAAGTCTTAAACCATTAAAAGAAAATGACGCCAACCTCATGAACAAAGAATATGCACATGGTAAAAAGCATACACACACGTGGAACAAATGTAATTCTTCTTCTTTAAAATTTAATGGGCTTTGCTAATAGTGGTATATCCAGTCACTGGAACAAATGTAATTAGTCCAACGAATACTGGAAACTGCGAAGCACAAAGTTATAACAAAAAAACAAAAAAAAAAACTCGAACACTTCATTAAAATATGTCATAACCTTAAAAGGCCAAAATATTCAAGGAACGCCAACTTCGTGAACAAAGAACAGCACTCACGTGGTCTAAAAATATGGGTTAAATCACAACAAGCAAACGGAGCGGAGCCTGTTGACACTAAAGATTCACATGGAAGAACTGTTATCCTGGCTTTAAATTCAATTCCAATAATGACACAAACATCACACGGTTAAAAATACCAATCATATCAAAGAATGAGTTATCGACTATCGTGGACTTGCCTTCGACCTATGCAACGATTGTACAAAAGCGGAGTGATTATCAAATGTTAACGTTTCAAATTTTTGTCTGCGAAGTCGTAAAATGACACCATCCGGCTGTAAAACCGCAAAATGCTGCAATTTTACAGATAAACTGTCAAAGTTGGCAGGTATACACAGCCACCACACAATAATAATACTAATCATCACCATCATCATCATCATCATCCCACAACCAGACACGCAGGTCACCCACAAGCATCAAATAGAAAGACCTGCACCACGTGAACCAAACTTGCAGCACTAAAAGCCATAGGATAAGAAAACCAACCAATAAATAAACAGCCTGAAAATGAAGCACACTCTCTGAAACATGTTGTGAATTATTAATAAAACTTTGAAGTGACTGGTAACAGTATTTTTATCTTTTTGAGTATTTTTTATTGTTTCATAAAGGGGATCTACTTTAAATGAAACTCCAATTTCAACATACATATAACATGACTGGTCCAATCAATCAATCAATCAATCAATCAATCAATCAATCAATCAATCAATCAATCAATCTTAAATATTTACAAACTTTGAAAATACAACCTACCTCTATCCTGGTTTGCTTCCAGGAGAGCCTCTCCTGCTTTCTCCAACTGAGACAATTCTTTCTGCTTTCTCGCCCTCTCCTGCAACAATAAATCCACTCGGAACTTTGTACTCTCCAGCTCCCGCCTGATCTTCAGAAGCTCTTGACGCTGTGGGGCTCGGGGACGGGTCTTGTTAAGCAGCCGACGAAGTACTGCATTTTCTCTGTGTTCGTTATTTGTGTAACCACCAATGGCAATCTTTTCTCGAAGACTCTCTGCAGCCAACATCTGTTTCTTGATGGCTTGCTGAATGGTATGCAACCTAAATGTTAGGTTATAGATTACAAATGAAGTCAATCTGTGGTTTATGTAGGTTTTATATTAAAACAATCTTTACTACAAGTTCTGCACAGAGATATATCCGGCTCATATAATTAACTGATACAAACAATGAAAATGGAGTTTATGATCCAAAAGTGCTCCATTAACTTCAAATTTTAACCTCCAAACAGTTTTGTACAAGGTGTACAACTTTGCTTCCACCATTTTGTCCCCAACATTGGAGGCTATCATTCAAAGTAGTGTCCATCGCTGGCCACAACTTTCTCCCATCTTTCGGGCAGTGTTCGAATCCCGTGTCTAAAAAATTGTTCATCTTCTGAAGCGATCCACGAATCGATCCAATTTGTGACTTCTTCATGAGATCGGAAGTGTCGGTCAGCCAGGCCATGCGCCATTGATCGAAACAGATGATAATCAGAGGGAGCAATGTCTGGAGAATACGGCGGGTGGGGTAAGACGTTCCATTTTAACATTCCCAGGTATGTTTTGACATCATCTGCAATGTGGGGTCGGGCGTTGTCGTGTTGCAAAATCACTTTATCGTGCCTCTCGCTGTATTCCTGCCGTTTGTCTTTCAATGCTCTGCTCAAACGCATTAATTGCGTTCGATAACGAGCACCTGTGATTGTTTCACCGGGTTTTAACACCTCATAGTACACGACGCCGAGCTGGTCCCACCAAATGCAGAGCATGATCTTGGAGCCATGAATATTCAGTTTTGCCGTCGACGTTGAAACATGGCCGGGATATCTCCATGATTTTTTGCATTTAGGGTTATCATAATGAACCCATTTTTCGTCCTTGTTCAACATCACTTGGTTTCAACTCATACGGGACCCAAGTTCCTTCTTTCTGAATCATGCCCATGGTCTTCAGACATTTTTAAATGGCTTGCTGTGTCACTCCCACTGATCATGCCAATTCTTCTTGAGTTTGACGTGAGTCTTAACTCAGCAATGTTTCCAATTCTGCATCTTCGAAAACTTTCTCTCTTCCATCACTATACCGGTCTTCGACGTTAAACTCACCGTTCTTGAAGCATTGAAACCACTCACGACACGTTCTTCCACTAACAGCGTCCTCACCATATGTACGTGAGAGCATTCGATGAGACTCAGCCGCTGTTTTCTTCATTTTGAAACAAAACAGTAACACCTCCCGAAAATGCCGAGAATTTAGCTCGTACACTGCCATGCTCAATTAAGAACAACTTTACATCGACTAAGTTTGAATGGGGTTATGTTGACCGAGGTCCAAGCTAACTGCCTGACGTCTGCGATCTGTTTCGTTCGACTGCTACGTATCGTTATCGCAATCCATCGGCAAACGGCAGAAGCAAAATTGTACACCTTGTATATTTAAAGCAAGTTATTTTCACTAACCCTACAATGCCTGGCGTGACAAATTTGTCACACGACTTTCAGATGCTACCAGGAGCTATAATACATCTCTTTTATTCTTAATGCCCAGTGTAGCACATTTGTCACACAGTCGTGAACACACTCTGGTGGATATTTTCTTCAACTGTGGTCCGGGAAGAATAAAAGAGATGTATTATAGCTTCTGATAGCATCTGAAAGTCGTGTGACAAATTTGTCACGCTGGGCATTATAGGGCTATCTGTGAGTACTGGTAATCTCTGAACTATTTGATTTTGAATGATTCTTTCCTCCTCATACATTTATAATAATAATAATAATAATAATAATAATAATAATAATAATAATAATAATAATAATGTAGTGCTGGTGTTGGCAGTATGGAAAAAGACAATAGAAAAACGAGGACTAAAACAAGAGGAAGATGGTGATATAAACTCATTGGATGATTTGTTTGGTGCCTGTATTTTGTTAATGTTGATTTGTTATTTTTCAATATTCTTCTACACAAATATATCTATGTAATTTCCTACAAACTTTAGGAGCTCATCTGGGACGGATGGAGAATAATGTGAAACAAGGAAGACGGAAAATCTTAACAACACTGATTACTGAATATACGACGCAGTTGTAAAGACTCCAACAAAGACAAATTACGCCGCAGATATTTCAAGACGTACGGTAAGACGCGGATAGTGAAGAAATCTCAAATCGTGAGTACAATATATTTCTTTATGATAAGATGTGAATATTCAAGTCAGATGCATGCTGCTAATTTGTGATGAGGCAAATCATAATTTATTACAATGTCAACCTTAGGCGAGATAGAAAGGATCAGAAGAAATATTTCGATGCAGTCAGTGACCACAATTAGGACCCTGCATAAGTTTGTGTATGGAAATGAAGGAGATAGGCAGAACAGACGATGCTTAAGAGAATTTGGAGGTTTTCAGTTCTCGCATGCTGACGGAAAATATGACCAGAAGGTTAGGCTCGTACAGGATAATTTTGGTGCACGCGGTTTGATTGCTGTAAGTAGGCCTATGTATTGTGCTTAAGCTATGAAGGAAACAAGATTCAATTAATATCACGAATCATAACCCATTTGAGCGACGTAACAAAGCTAGTGAAGAATGATGATGTTGAAGAAGATCATGAGAAGGATGACGAGGTCTATGACAGTTAAAATTGAAATAATAAATAAAGAGGTTCAACCTAATCAGTACAAAAGAATAAGAAGTGCAGTGATTACATTCTTATTTAATAATAAGTAGAAGTGGTACCGGTTTCAACCCTAGTCCAGGTCATCATCAGCCAATTAAAACATGAAAAACAATGCATAGGAAAAAGAAAATAAAAGATCAAGTTCACTCCGGATCAGTACAAGAGGAGATATAAAAATGACGGGGGTAGACACTGTAAAATTCAGAAGAAGTAAGATGTAAGTCACTTAAAAGAAACAGTGCATAATTTTCTGAACAGCAGTATGGCACACGCAGTGTTAGGCAAAGTCTTATAATGTTTATGAAAAGCAGAGAACGGTTAAATGAGCTAGCTTGTATACACTGTCAGGCACAAAGTCATAACACAATCGAACACATATGAAGATCCATAAACGTGCTGAAGCTGAAGATGAGTAGATCAATTGAAGTAACTTGCCAGCTCCCGGTGATCAGTGCAATATATTCAACATCAGGCACTGTGGTTTCAAACGCCAGCGTAAAATGAATAGCTTAATGATCCAGTATTTGCTACGGTTGCAGGAATGTAAGTATATATAGATACATATAATTCAATATAATTGAATAAGTAATTATGATCCTGTAAAAAAATTTTTCACGTCAACTGTTGACCTAGCAAATACTGGATCACTAAGCTATTCTTCATTTTACGTTGGCGTTTGAAACCACAGTGCCTGATATTGAATATATTGCACTGATCACCGGGAGCTGGCAAGTTACTTCAGTTGATCTACTCATCTTCAGCTTCAGCACGTTTATGGATCTTCATATGTGTTCGATTGTGTTATGACTTTGTGCCTGACAGTGTATACAAGCTAGCTCATTTAACCGTTCTCTGCTTTTCATAAACATTATAAGACTTTGCCTAACACTGCGTGTGCCATACTGCTGTTCAGAAAATTACGCACTGTTTCTTTGAAGTGACTTACATTTTACTTCTTCTGAATTTTACAGTGTCTACCCCGTCATTTTTATATCGTCTCTTCTACTGATCCGGAGTGAACTTGATCTTTTATTTTCCTTTTCCTATGCATTGTTTTTCATGTTTTAATCGGCTGATGATGACCTGGACTAGGGTTGAAGCCGGTACTACTTCTACTTATTATTAAATAAGAATGTAATCACTGCACTTCTTATTCTTTTGTATTGAATAGGTTGAACCTCTTTATTTATTATTTCAATTTTAACTGTGATACTTTTCAATATGGAACAATGACATTTTTATCTTTAGAGGTCTATGACGGTGATAATTCAGCGCGTTTTAAGAATAGGCTTGAAACCAAGGGGAGGCACAAATGGACAGAAGAATTCCAAGGTTATGTGTGTACATATTCATCTACAAGGAGCGAGGATGACTGCAGTGGACTTGATGAACCTCGGAGTTTTAGGCCTACCCGATCTCACTCGAAACAGTCAGACGGAACGTTCTCCCTAACAGTCAACGATGTTGAGAGCTCCATACACCCATTTAATGGCAGTGGAGGATATCCTGTTGAGAAGTGGATTGCAGAATTCGAAGACACAGCCTTACTCTTCAATTGAAACGAGATTCAGAAGTTCATATTTGCAAAGTAATTCCTATCAGGTCTTGCAAAGCGGTTTGTTCAAGGAGAATGAAAAATACCTTCATGGGGGAAATTAGCTTCTGCACTCAAAGAAGAATTCTCGACTGAAGTTAGCACCAAAGACATCCACAATATGCTCACTAAGAAGATAATGAAGAAGGAAGAGTCATTCCAAGAGTACTTAGTGGCGATGAAAGAAATTGCCAGTAGAGGTTCTGTTGAAGAATAGTTGCTGATCCAATATGTGATTGATGGCATATAGGATGAAGTGAACAACAAAATTATCTTATATGGCTCAAGGAACATGAAGAAATCTAAGAAAAAGTTGAGGACCTACCAGGACAACAGACATCCAGTGCTACAACTGTGGAACAAAAGGGCATAAATCATCTGTATGCCACTCAAACAATTTAGGAACAAAATGCTTCAAATGTAACAAGTTCCAACATCTCGCTAAAGACTGTGCAAATGAAAAAAACAGATGTACCACACATACTGATGTTTACAGACATATGCAGTGAAAACAAGATGTATAAAGATGTTCACTTACGTGAAGCAACAATCAGTGCTTTAGTCGACACAGGAAGTTGAGTTAGCCTATTGACAGCAGACGTTATCAAGAAGGTCCCTCCTCCTAACCCGAAAGAAACAACTGTAACACTCTCTGGAATTGGAAAGATAGCGGTTAGACCTTGGGGTTGCTTTGACACTACATTGAAAGTTGACAAGGAAGAATTTACCTTCACCTTCTATAGAGTTCCATGGGAAACCCTGTTCATGGAAGCAGTTTTGGGTGAAAACTTCCTGAATCAAAGCTACACATTGGTCAAGAAAGAACAAAAGTACAGGCTGTTGCACCTATCATGAGTATCGACGTCACCAGTTCTTGTGAAGAAATAGATGTAGAGCCTAACGTTGGAAGATACCTGAAGAGAAAACTTTAAGATCCTATTGAACAGTACAGACCAAGGAAGACCACAACAACTAATCTAGAGTTGAAGATCATTATGCAGAATGAACAACCAATTACTCAGAGACCCTGACGTCTATCTTTTGAACAAAGGAAAATCGTTTATGATCAAGTGGAAGAGTGGACAGAGAATGATATTGTGGAACCACGTGCTTCAGACTTTTCTAGTCAAGTACTCGTAAAGAAAAAGGACGGCACGCCCAGGGTCGATTACAGAAAGATCAATAGCCAGACCATTAAGGACAGGTATCCCCTCCCACTGATAGAAGATATTCTCGACCGGCTCTAAGGAGCATGTGTATTTAGCACAATAGACTTTTTAAAAAATGGGTTCTTCCACATAGGAGTTCATCCAGAAAATATACAGCATTTGTGATGCACAATGATCAATTCCAGTTCAAGAAAGTGCCATTTGGATTATGCAATGCCCCAGCAGTATTTCAGCTCTTTATTAATTGCATCTTCAGTCAGTTAATAAATGATGACATTGCTGTACCTTACATGGACGATGTAATAATCCCAGCAAAATACGAAGAAGGAACTGAAAGGCTGGAGCTTGTGTTGCAGACAGCTAAGGAATACGGTTTAGAAATAAACTTCAAAAAGTGCCAATTTCTGAAAAGAAGAGTCGAGTTCCTTGATCATGGCATTGAAAATGGTAGAATATACCCTTCACAGAAAAAAAAAAAAAAAAAAAGAGCAGTTCTTAATTTTCCTGAACCAGCAAACACAAAACAAGTTCAGAGCTTCCTTGGACTAACAGGATACTTCAGAAAATTTATTCCATTCTATTCACTTATAGCAAGAACATTGAGTGATCTACTGAAAGATGAAAGAAACTTCAAATCTGAAGCAGAAGAGAAGAATGCCTTCATGAAGCTAAAACAGGCCTTGTCGGAGGAACCAGTTCTGTGTATATACAAACAAGGATGCAAAACAGACCTGCATACAGATGTCAGCCAGGAGGGATGCGGTGCCATACTACTATATAGGTCAAGCGAGGATAATCATCTTCACCCTATCTACTATGCCAGCTGGAAAACTACAGATGTCAAGAAGAAATATAAAAGTTACGAATTGGAAGCACTGGTGATTATCAAGGCTCTAAAGAAGTTCAGTGTGTATGTCAGAGGCAACAAACTCAAAATCGTCACAGGCTTTCCAGAAGACAATGCAGAAAAAAGACCTTAATACTGGAGTTGCAACATGGGCTCTTCTCTTGGAAAACTGACTACACAATCAAACATTGCAGGAACCCAGAATGCGTCACATGGATACTCTAAGCCGGTATACTGTCATGATTGTCACTACTGACGGTTTGAACCAACAGATAAAGAATGCTCAACATGGAGACAGAAAGCTAGCAGCAATCATGGAAGTACTGAAAAGAAAACCCTATGAAAATTATTTGTTAAAGAATGATCTGCTCGATAAGTTAGATGATAACAATCAAGAATTGTTGGTCATTCCAAGCACAATGCAAGGGGAGATAATAAGAAATGCTCATGAAAGGGGAAACTTTGCTGTAAAGAAAACAGAAGCTCGTTGCCATAAGACCTATCTGTGTCGGTGCGACGTAAAGACCCTAGCAAAAAAAAAAAAAAAAAAAAAAAAAAAAAAGAAGAAGAAGAAGAATTACTCAAGAGGGACTACTACAATGAAAATACGAGAAATAAGATTGAAAGATGGATACAAAACTGTGTGCCCTGCATTCTAGTCAACAGAAAAAGAAAAAAGAAAGAAGGCTACCTCCATCCTCTACAGAAAGAAGATAATCCACTACACACATTGACCATGTGGGTTCTTTAGATAGTACGTCCAAGAACTATAAACACATTCTCGTTATTGTAGATGCCTTTACGAAGTTCACGAAATCAACCACTTCGAGAGAAGTTAATGGGAAACTCCTAGAGCAGCAGGATATATTTGGAAACCCGGCTGTCACTGTAAGTGAAAGAAGAATGGCATTTACCTCCCACGAGTTTGAAGAATTCTGCCGAGAAGAGAAAATCAAGCACTTTAAAATAACAACTGGACTACCTAGAGCAGGGATGGCGAACCTATGCCACACGTGTCACTAGGTGACACGCGAACATGATTCCGGTGGCACACCACATGCACATATTACCTTAATGTTCTTATGTACATCTTATACTATAGACTATACATATCTCGTGCATCATATCGTCATAGTGTTTCAGGTTTAAGCAATAAATATTGAAAACCTAAATTCTACTACCATTCGGACGTGTATTACGGCAACTCTGCAACACTAATAGGTCGAGAAGCCTAATGAAATAAACGTCAGACACGGCGGAAGAGCCATTCGCTGATCTACATAGGTCGATTAGTGAAGTTCGGCATGTGTGTGGTTGTCAGCATCGCGTAATTATTCTTCGTGAGTAAATGTTTATTGTTTTCAATTTTGTAAGACAAAGCGTTGCCAAGAGATTATCCCAATTTCGAGATTTGGTAAACTGTCGCACCTCATATTACACAAAGGACTGATATTAGGCCTCATGTCAATTTTTTTGAGTGGTTAGATATTGACAATTTAGAAATGGAGTTGACTGAATTTCAAGAAAGTAATGCATGGGTAAACAAACTCGTACACCTTGGTGAAGCAATGGTGAAAATCGAGTGTGCTGTTGATGGTGATTATTCTCTCAGAAACCGCAGAACATAATAATTGAACAGTGGAACAGCTTGTCACAAATGTTTTCGGCCATATATAAACTTGCTAATTATCTTGTTTGGGTCAGCATACGCCTGCGAGCAGCTGTTTTCTACAATGAACGTTGTGAAGTCAACAGTTAGAAACCGTTTTGCTTCAGATCTAAGTGCTTCTCGTATGTTATTGAAGACAAGAAGTGAACCTAACATAAATTATATGGCTACTAAGTATTTTTGCGGTACTGGAAAAATACGAGCACGAAACACGCAGTAAAATGTATTATTTTACAATGTATACATGTATAAGTAATAACACATTATGAAACAAAATTCTGAATTAGGGATGGAAGTCGGTGGTGATGGGGGTGGTAGCGGGGTAGGGGGGGGGGGGGTGCGTGGGGAGGTGGTCATTACAAACGAAAATAACAAGTGGCACAGTAGACAGTTGAGAACAATAAACCAAACTTCAAATGGCACACTAGTTGGAAAAGGTTCGCCATCCCTGACCTAGAGCAAATGGTCAAGTAGAGAGGATAAATTCAGTTGCCAATCCAGCCCAGTGGTACAAACATGTTGGTAAATTACAGCCAGATCCTGAATTCCACGAACAAAAGAAGAAACAATAATGATAATGTTATTTGTTTTACGTCCCACTAACTACTCTTTTACGGTTTTCGGAGACGCCGAGGTGCTGGAATTTAGTCCCACAAGAGTTCTTTTACGTGCCAGTAAATCTACCGACATGAGGCTGACGTATTTGAGCACCTTCAAATACCACCGGACTGAGCCAGGATCGAACCTGCCAAGTTGGGGTCAGAAGGCCAGCGCCTCAACCGTCTGAGCCACTCAGCCCAGCGAAAGAAGAAACAACACTACCCTTTTTGATCTTCTGATGGGGGTGAAAATGAAGAAAAAAGAGGGGGCAGAAGTCTGAGAATCATTAGAGGAAGAAATGAGATCTCAGTTCTACGCTTCACGTGATAATCTACATCATCAGGCGAAACAGAACATCCTTAAAGTACAACAAGAGAATAAGAAGAAATTTAATTCCAATAGATGTGAACCAATGAAATACAGGGTCGGTGACCTTGTAGCAGTGAAGAGGACGCAGATGGGACCAGGGCTTAAGCTTAAGTCCAAGTATCTTGGACCATACAAAATCGTCAAAGCAAAAGGCAATGATATCCATGATATTACCAAAGAAGGGTACCACGAGGGACCAGCCCGAACCTCCAGCTGTGCAGAGGTGATAAAGCCATGGACCAGCTTCAGTAACGATGATTCATCCGGGGCGGATGAATAACAGGATGGCCGAGTTGTAGTGTTGGTGTTGGCAGTACGGAAAAAGACGACAGAAAAAACGAGGACGAAAAACAAGAGGAAGATGGTGATATAAACTCACTGGATGACGTGTTTGGTGCCTGTAATTTGTTAATGTTGATTTGTTATTTTTCTATTATTCTTCCATCCAAATATACCTATGTAATTTCCTAAAATTAAAATAATGATAATAATAATAATAATAATAATAATAATAATAATAATAATAATAATAATAATAATAATAATAATAATAATAATAATAATACCATGCCGAAATGTCAGTTACTGGGAATATTTTTGTAACATTTTTGTAATTTACATTTTACAGTACAAGGTATGATATGGTAGGCATCAAGAATTTAAAAAGATGGGAAAATTTCCAGTTGTTATTCAATTATTCAAATGGGAGCTAACGAGAAGGGATTTGCATTCGGGAGATTGTGGGCCCTGCGGAGAGTTCCCCATTTTCACACCAAGCAAAGGCTGGATTGGACCTTAAAAAAGGCCACAGTAACTTCTTTCCCACCCTAGCCCCTACCTATTCTACTGTTGCCCAAATCCTGTCTAAGTGTCAAAGTTGGTGTGATGTGTTAAACAATATCAACTTCTATGCTAGCAAAATAAACAGGATAAGGACCAAACATTGATGACATTTGTATGTTCGTGTGATTGTTCGTTCCTTGAAGAAGCTGGATAACACAACACAGATGCTCAATTTATTTTTTATTTTTTATTTTTTTTGCTATTTGCTTTACGTCGCACTGACACAGATATGTCTTATGGCACGATGGGATAGGAAAGGCCTAGGAACTGGAAGGAAGCGGCCGTGGCCTTAATTAAGGTATAGCCCCGGCATTTGCCTGGTGTGAAAATGGGAAACCACGGAAAACCATCTTCAGGGCTGCCGACAGTGGGGCTCAAACCCACTATCTCCCGATTACTGGATACTGGCTGCACTTAAGCGACTGCAGCTATTGAGCTCAGTGATGCTCAATTTGTCCTTGAACTTTTGTGCACTGATCTATTTTACAAAACCCACCAAACCATATCCTAGTTCGTGGACCATGGTCAATGGCTATGTGACCTTGTCAGTGGTCCTGAGCCAGGATAGCAGCTTCTATGAATAGGAGTGGGCATATTAGACATATTCAGAAACATGACCCTCCTTGAGCCAAAGCGCATAGGACTATACAATTCATTGGTGATCCCTAACACATTCAAGGAGAGATTTTCACTGATACTATGAGTAAGGAGTGTAGCATCCTGCTTCACAGAATTTATGAGCTCAGAATATTTTAAGCAAGCCTAGGATCTACAGAAGTAATCGAGTCCCACTTCATTTTGACAGGCAAGGGACTCCTTGGAAACAACATGGTAAATTAAATTGAATTCAAAGGGGAATTATCAATATTACAGGGGGGTTATAAAAGAAAGAAAGAAAGAAAGAAAGAAAGAAAGAAAGAAAGAAAGAAAGAAAGAAAAAGAAAGAAAGAAAAACTGGCTGAGTCAGTAAATATGTGACTGGAGGTATTAGGAGTTAATGATATTCGTGTTAGGCGAGATGATGATGAAGAGATGAGAGATTATGAAGTGTTCTTAACAAGTGTTAAAAAGGGAAGAGCAAAGTGTGGGGTAGGATTGTTCATCAGGAAAACTATTGCATGCAACATAGTTTTTTTTTAGGACACTGACATTGTAGTTAGGGTCAACAGCAAGGAGAGGATAGTAATATTAGGTAGGGATGTGCGGGACTGAGCCAGGAATCGAGATTCTCGACTCCATTGACTCCAAACAATAGGGTCGTTTCGTATGAAGCCTCATGACTCAAAGCTAACTTGATGCTGACTGCTGTGCTGCACATATGGCAAAGTGCAGTAAGATAACACCAGTGAATACGTGAGACTTTGCTGAATAATACAATGCATGTTTATGCTCATTTTCCCATTGGGATTGTAAGCGTGTTGAAGAACAGAGTATCGTTATCTAAGACGGCTAGTGTAATGGTATACAGAAGAAGTCTGCTATAGCGAGTATGGCATATAGCAAGAACTCAGCTGTAACAACAGTTTTTCCTCTCCCTTGAAAATTCCTATATTAAACTATGTATTATCATTTGGAGGAAAGCAACAGGAAAATATCACTCTTTATTTCCCTAGTACACCTCTTCAGTGATGCCTTGGCCATCAACGACAGCTGATGGCGGAGCTGTTGTTGATCCAACCAGTCTTAGGGCTAAGGACCGAACATACACATTATCCTTTGGTTACAGCGAGAACCTTATAACAGATGCAGACATTATTATGAGTGATTAAGCGTGCATTATTTATTCCACTATTGATATTTATGCACCTCAGCGACCATATTGAATGCGAACGATCATCTGCTGTATATTTTTGTCGCTACATGCACGAGAGAGTTCTCTCATTGTCATTTGACCTCGAAGGTGATGTCTGAGTCTATTATTAATACTCGTCGACTGATGTTCTGAAAACACAATTTGAAATTAAAGAGAACATGCTTCCATCACAAACGTGTAAATAACATGGCTGAGAGCAGTAATGAACTCATTAGAAATAAAGGCTGAAGTAAATGATCGCTTAATTTTAATATCATGTACTGAAATTAAGGAAGAATTTGATACACCTCAAAGAGTGGATGACTGGTTTTGGAGGTTAGTTTATTCAGTAAAACATCGTTAAAACGTTTCTGCACGGGACAAGGAAAGAGAATGTGTTAAGTGAGAAAACATACTACTGAATCTATATATATAAAATAAGAGTTTTGTCTGTACATTGCTCAGAATTTGAAAAGAATGGTATTTCTGTATTGGTCATGTCCACACTAACAAGGAAATGCACTTTTTACTTTTCCGTAATGTCTGTCTGTCTGTCTGTCTGTCTGTCTGTCTGTCTGTCTGTCTGTCTGTCTGTATGTATGTATGTATGTATGTATGTACACGCATCACGAGAAAACGGCTGAAGATAATTTAATGAAAATCGGTATGTAAAGCCAGGGAAGGAGCCACTGCAATCTAAGCTACAAATAATTTTATTCACGCTGAGTGAAATGATAGTATAGGGGAAGGCCTAAAATTTAATTATCAAACATTTATACTATTAGTGGTCCTATCTATAAATACTACGTAACTAAAGTTATATAGAATTAAATTTCTGATCATTTATGTCTTATACATTTTTACCATACTGACTTTGATAACACAGATACTCATGAATTTCGATTTTTGTTGCTAAGTCCATATCAAAGCTGAGCCACGAGAAAATGGGTAAACAGAATTTAATGAAAATCAGTATACGGTAGGGCCATCCAGTCTTTGCGCTCCGAGAGCGCGCCCGCGCTCGGGGAGCACTGAGCAGTCAGACTAGCGCTCCTTCCCCTACCACCAGTTCAGTGTTGTAGCGAGGCGACCTGAAACAGACGAACGATGTTCGGACCGCGCTGCCAGATATGTACGTACAGTCATGCGTCCGATGGCTTTTGTGGGTTTGTTGACGTCATATTGATAGGGCTGTTTTGCCATAACAAATATACCGCATCTACAAATCGAAAGGTAATCCGATGTATGGGATATGCAGGAAACGAAATCAAGTGTTAAATTAATAATAAAGTAATTTATTCAAAACTGAAATTTGAACATATCTGAGAGGAAATTTCAACAAAATTGTACCAATATGAACAGATAGTACAGACCTTGAGTGACATTTGCTCAGTCGTTTTTACGAGCTTTGAGTTTTGGAGCAAACAATCTTCTCCAAATTGGGTACTGTATTTCTGGACACAACTGTTCCTAAACAAATGCGCAAGTTTCTATCGCTCATCGTTGCACGATGTTTACTTTTGGTAAGCTTAAGAACCGAAAAGAAACGCTCACAAATGTTCGTTGATCCGAACATTGACAGAACTTGACACGCGTGTTTATACAAAAGGGGGTATTTTTCTTGCGGAAACCGCTGTAAAATTCTTCTTATCTTTGTGACATTAGAAAGAGGTCTTTAAGACGAATATTGCACTTTAGTTCGATCAACTTTAATTGGAATAGCTGTGGAGCACTGTCTGCACTAAGAGAAAATGGTCGAACAAATCCATCTAACACCGCTTGGAGTTCTGATAATTCTGAAAATCTCTTTTCAAACTCTTCTTGTAAATGGTGAACTACCTGCAAGTACTCATAAAAGTACACACCTTCTTTCACTGTTTCAAATGATGTAAAATGTCCTGTGTTCTTGCACGCAACTGGATTTCCCCACAAAATCAATTTTCTTTCGAACGCTTGAATTTTCCCCCACCAAATCGCAGATATTGCACTTTTTGCCCTGAAGCGAAGTGTCAAAGTATTCAGATGGGCAGTAATGTCACATAAAAATGCCAAGTCCGCCACCCACTTAAGATCATGCAAAAGAACTTTGGGCCACCTTTTCATGTCACAAGGTATCTATTGCGTTCCGCAAGCGAAAAACACGATGAAGCACCTTCGTCTTGCTCAGCCATATTACTTCTGCATGGTACGGGGTATCCGGATACTCCGCTTCGATGTCATCCAAGAACTCTTTGAATTGACGGTGCGTAAGTCCACGGGAGCGCAGAAAATTTACCATTCTCACAACTGTTCCCATTACGTCTTTAAGCTTGGCGACTTTTGAACAGATTTCCTCCTGGTGTATCAAGCAATGAATCGCCGCCATTAGGGTACTATCGCTCTCAGCCATTTTAAATTTTAATAGCTGAGGAACCCTGTGCGTAGACCATGTAAAGCAGGAACTCCATCCGTCGTTACACTCGTTAACCACTCCCATTTTAATCCCGTCGACTCAAAAACATCTTCCACAGCTTGGAAAATATCGAAACCGGTAGTGGTGTCTTTGAGAGCTACCAAGTCTAGGAAATCCTCAGTGACCCGAAGATCGTCATCCCCCCCTCGAATTAAAATAACGAGCTGAGCTGTGTCCGCAATGTCGGTTGATTCGTCGAGGGCGTTGGAAAAGATACAAAATTTGTTGCCTTCTCCATTAATTGCTGTTCCATATCAACGGCCATGTCGTCTATTCTGCGAGCCACAGTTTGTGGAGAAAGAGAGATTTTGTCAAATGTCTCAACTAGCTCCATAAGACAAATACATGCCACCGAGTCCATTATGCACTCCTTGATTAAATTCCCTTCCGTGAAGCGTTTCCCAGCTTTAGCAATTCGCAGCGAATATTTGTAGCTTGCTTGTATAATGGGTCCACCAAACTCACTCTCCTCAATCTCTTGTCAGACAAAAATACGGCAAGTCACAATGTTAGCGTTCTTCAGATAATTCAATCATTTCTTCATTCCCGTTTGTAAACAAGCATTTTAAAATTAAAACAATAATACTTCTTGAAATTCTTCCAACTTCGATTGGTTACTGGATCACTGTAATTATCCCTGTGGTTGGCACTGTAGTGCTGTTGCAAATTGTGTTTTCTTAAACACATTAAATCTCGGTGGCATACTAAACATTTGGCATGTCCTTTATAAGCTGTACAGAAAAATGAAATTTCCCATTCTGTTTTAAAGTCTGCTGCTTCACCGCTCCCTTTTCTTGTATGATGTTCAGTCATGACAACTGCGAAACTGATTTAGTTGCACGCTGTCAACAAAGCGCACTGGACTAGACTAGCGACTGATGGATCGTTTGCTTGCTTCGGCGCGGCGGACAGACCGCTCGGTCAGCCAGCCAAGCTCCTCCTACCACTACCGAAACTACCTTCCACCAAAACACTCGGAGTACTGGCTTAGAGCGCGGCCAGAGCGCTAGCGCTCGGGGAGCGCTGTTTGGATGGCCCTGGTATACGGAGTCGGGGAATAAGACACTACAGTCTAAGCTATAAACAATTTAATTCACCCTGGATGAAATTGTATTTTAGGGGAAGGTACCTAAAACTTAATCTTTAAATGCCTATGTTATTGGTCCTATCGAAAAGTACCACAAAACAAAAGTTATAGAGAATACAATTTCCAATCATTTATGTTTTATTCAGTGTTACCCTACCAATTAGGATAAGAGTGGTATCTTAGAGTCAGAAGGAAACTAAATGTGAAGGCCTATAATACCGAAAGCGCATAACATTGATCAACAATAACATTACACTGACCATTGTTTGTTGTGATGTTCTTTGTCACTTATGCTGCCACTCAACTCCAGCTGACTGAATATTGGTGAGAAATAGCTGTGGAGATAGAAAACTTTCTTCTTTTGCATGCCATTCCTCTGGTTCATACATTTTCTGATATGGCTGGTGTGTAACACACTGATTTATGATAGTATTCCAACAATTCGATCCCTACTCTGATGTACTGTTTTGAATGAGCAGTGTGCACACTTATGTCAGAGGCTCACTTAGTAGTAGTAGTAGTAGTAGTAGTAGTAGTAGTAGTAGTAGTAGTAGTAGTAGGAGCAGCAGCACCAGCAGCAGTATGTCCTGGTTAAGAATTACAATTTAGGCCTATTCCAAATTGTAGCACCATAATTCAATAAATAACTCAAAATTCAACCCTGAAAAGAGCCGTTTCTTAAGAAAAGCTTCTTCCACTTCACTTTTATTAAATTCTACATTAATTTTATTCCCAATCAGCAGTGAAGAAGGGGTTTCTCCTCTGGCTTGGAGGAAAAATTTGCCTCCAAGTCAGGTAGACTTTTCCGCCGCAAGTTTAGTGAATTGAGATTTTCCGACTCATCGGTACTTCTAGGTAACATTAGTAAAAGGGCGTAGTTTTTTCCCTGGGACTCGCCACTATTCGACTATCATCCCCCCGACAAAAGCCGAAGAGTGTTCATGCGTCACGGCTGTCTGCAGTTTGGTCATTCCACCTCTGGAACTTTGGACTGTTAGACTGGCAGCGTACTACTGTTCGTTAAAAGTGAGAAAATAAGTGTTTTTTCATTTGGTCGAGTATTTCATATGAAAGCATTGCTTTTAATCGCGCCCTTCCTACTGGCGTCATTGTAATGACCTATGTTCATTTCAGTTGTGAAAACTGCTACGACAGTCTTTCTGAGGATGTAAAAAGGCAGGTGGAGAGTGAGTGTCTGCCATTATAATGAAAACTTCACAACCTGGTTATGACTGATGGTAGGCAAGCGGGCCTACTATTACAATGAAAATTCTCCAACCCAGTCTACATATGAGAAAAGACGTTTGGTGACTTCCCCGTTGCGTTTCTAAGGTAACGTTAAGAGCTATGCAATTTAATACAATCTTGCTCACAACGTGTACACTACCTAACCTAGAATTCTGTATTACAATTTAGAATTCCATAGCGAAGTATGGGTACATCAGCTAGTACACAAATAAAACTATCCAATAAGAATATGTAGGCCTACACACTTTTTTCTGACATGAGTGCCTTTTATGCCGTGTATGTGTATGGGTACAGTGAAAGATATAGGCCATCTACCATTTCTAAAGACAAGATGAGAGTATTAAAAGACTTGAAAAAGACTAGAATAAATACAAGAACTTTTTCCACTGTGGCTTATTAAATAACCACAATGCATTAAAAGGTGTGTAAAACACTAGACAACAAAATATAAATATATTTGCATTGGGGCTCACAAAAGTTTGCAGATTATTGCAGATCACACTTTCTAAAACAAACGTCAGCTGAAGTCTTATATTCCAGACCAGTGGGTTATTAAGCATTGTTTTCTGGTCACACTCTTCGACCATGAATTATTTGGAGGTTAAATTTGACCATGTGGGAGAGAATGATTTTGACAGTAATCTTGAATGTAACTTGAGTTGTAACTTGAAGATGTGTTTCAACACATGCACCACCGTTGAAAAATGCATACGCCTGTCCACTTCCTGGATTTTTAATTCTGTCCTCATTAGCAAACCTTTTCATGACATTTTCAGTACTGATAACGGGATTACCACAAGACAATTTCACAAGATTACATTATTAATTCGTAGGCAGTCTATCACTCAACAAATATTCACTACCCTTTACTATATCACTCAATAAAGAATACATTTCTAAGTTCTGAATGGAATGTAAATTAATTGCAAAATATAAGCACAAACACGCTTACTGGATTATTCAGCAATATCAATGAAAACCAAAGAGCATAACTGAGCTTTCCTGAGGCTAAGTGCTTGCTCCCTAAGGTATAATTTACCCTGTTATGTTCAGGAATTCAAGGCCATTTCCTGTTTTCATGCAACTTTCCCCAATCTGCCTCCTGTGGCAAGGGTACTAATCTGTGTTGAAAATCATGTTCCTTTCACAAGGGATGACAAAGAACAGTTTCAGGGCTAGGAAAAATGTGATTTTACTAAGCGGTAATAGTGAAAATTTGTTACACCATAAGTGAGATATCTCCAAGACACATTTAGATTTAATAAGACGTAAATCGAGACTTCGAATTTACGACGTGGTAAGCGAGAAACTGTCTTAATGAGGAACACACTAATGAGGTGACACTGTATTTTATCAGATCTAGTAAAATTTCGGAAAGGCTATTACCATGTAAATTTATATCCAAAAGGTTATTATTACTCTACTGGTGCTTGAAATATGTTTTCATGATACATATAAGGCTAATTTAGGTTACGTGATGCTGTTTGAATAAGAAAACTTCAACATTTGCCACAAAAGCCACTGGAGCAATACTACACCACTTCTTCAGAATGAAAATGAGCATACGTGTTCACGCTGTCTCAGAATTACGAAAAAAATTAGTAAGCCATAGTATAGAAATCTACAAAAACACAATCTTAGAACACACTGATTGCCATTTCATATTGATTTTAATGTGCGTGAGCCGCCACTCCCCACCCCTCCTGACTTTTACAAAAAATTGGATACAATGGCAATCCGCTATAGTGAGTACATTTTTTGCCGTTAAGAATTCTTGCTATAACGGACTTCTACTGCCGCCTAAATAAAAATCAGTCACCAGAACGTGTCGTCATAATAAACCACGAGCATTTAATTTCATGTCTTTACTGTCCAGATCATGAATATGGTAAAAAGATATCAATGGCAAAACATGATGAAGTTTTTTTATAGCTAAAACCATGAAAGCTGAAAACAAATCAAACATGAATAAAGCCATGAAAAATACACAAAATCCTTACATAGGTAAAACCATTAAAATAAACAAAGCGAACAAAGACTAAATCAAACCCGCCAGTATTGACTTCAATACTTGTTGGTGGCTATACAGCATCCAATAAATTAAACCACAACAAACACCATGAATTTAGTCCCATAAATGAAGTTACATGATTGAGCCGTACGAATGATGCACATATTATCATTCGCACTTGTTCCACATGGGATTGTGAGGCACCTCCAGGCTAGGAACGATACCAGCGTCTTATTCTTCTTCCACCGCTTTTTCTGGTAGGGTCAAAGAGGCAGACTGTGTATTATTTGCAGCATATTAATTGTCACTGTGAGTGCTGATGTCACCTGGAGAAATTTTTTGATTGAACTGGCTTTATGTTTGTCTATGTACTGTAATTTAAGTCCAGTCTTAGAATATACAGTATTATTAACAACAATTGGTTTCTGTAATGCAAAATATATTATTGCAACAACAACAACTTTTTTTTTCATATTGTTTCAGCCAACTATGGACTACATCATTTCAACTGTCTCCTTTCCTCAGGCTCTAACATTTACTTGTGTCTAGGGAATGTCGAGGTGCAGCCAATAATCGGCTATGCTCGGGACTACTCGGGGAATCTCGGCGTTTAGTACCGCCTACCTAGCGATTTTGCGCCACGTGTGTAGCAAGGAGAAGAAGAAGAAGAAGCTTTGTTTTGTTTTGTGAAAGATAACTTTACAAATCTATCTCAGTATTGCCTGTTTTGTGATAGTTAACTTAACAAGTCTTTACGCCGATTTTGCCGTATAATTCATGAACTGGCGAACTGGGCTCCACACATTCACTTGCAGCTGTCCAGCAGTCCATATTCAGCAATCAAGCGCGTGTAAACACATCCATTTGATATGTAACATAGCAAGTAGAGAGAAGATAACTTTACAAATCTATCTGTGTTGCTTGTTTTGTGATAGTTAACTTAACAAGTCTTTACGCCGAGTTTGCCGTATAATTCACGAACTGGCGAACTGGGCTCCACACATTCACTTGCAGCTGTCCAGCAGTCCATATTTAGCAATCAAGCTCGTGTAAACACATCCATTTGATATGCAACATAGCAAGTAGAGAGTCTTCCAGTGCAGCTGAATCTACAGACTGTAATTTAATAATCCACGAGGCATCCACTACAGATCAACAACAACTTGCAATAATCCAAGAACTACAATGCCTTGGAGCAGCAAAGTCCTGTGAAACAGTGTAAGTAAATTCCAATATTGTAAAATATTAGTGTACACATCACATTAGGTTTAACATTTAGGTATCAACAAGTACTCTTATCTTGAATTAATTACATAAATCGAAAGTAGACAATGGTGTAAAAGTTGCACTCGTAGCTTAGATTTTAATTTGTTGTTTTCTTTCATTGTAGGTGTGATCAGTGGGTTATGAAATGTAGGAGAAGTGATTTGAATGACATTTACAAAAAAGAAGGACCTACCTACTTAAATAGCTCCTACAAGATATGTTGAGATCACTTCCAATCCACAGATTTTAGGAGTCCTCAGCTCTTTAGTCAGGGGTAAGTTATGAATCAATCAATCCGTCACTACTGATCTGCATTTAGGGCAGTTGCCCAAGTGGAAGATTCCCTATTTGTTGTTTTCCTGGCAATTTCTTAAATTACTGCAAAGAAATTGGGAATTTATTGAACATCTCCCTTGGTAAGTTATTCCAATCCCTAACTCCCCTTCCTCTGAATGAATATTTGCCCCAATTTGTCCTCTTGAATTTCAGCTTTATCCTCATATTGTGATCTTTCCTACTTTTAAAGACACCACTCAAACTTATTTGTGTACTAATGTCATTCCACGCCATCTTTCCACTGACAGTTTGGAACATAACTGAGATTCACTATGGACCCAACATGATTTTAATCACTTGTAACATACTACTTAGTCTCCCAAGTTTTCCCAGCCCAAACATTGCAACATTTTTGTAACACTACTCTTTTGTCGGAAATCACCCAGAACAAATCGAGCTGCTTTTCTTTGGATTTTTTCCAGTTTTTGAATCAAGTAATCCTGGTGAGGGTCCCATACACTGAATCCATAGGCCTACTCTAGTTTGGGTCTTACCAGAGACTTATATGCTTTCTACTTCAACCCCTAAATACCCTCATATCTATGTGCAGAGATTGTACCCTTTATTTACAATCATATTTATGTGATTACCCCAATGAAGATCTTTCCTTATATTAACACCTAGGTACTTACAATGATCCCCCAAAGGAACTTTCACCCCATCAATGCAGTAATTAAAAGTGAGAGGACTTTTCCTAATTATGAAACTCACAACCTGACTTTTAACCCCGTTTATTATCATACCATTGCCTGCTGTCCATCTCACAACACTATCAAGGTCACGTTGCAGTTGCTCACAATCTTGTAAGTTATTTATTATTCTGTACAGAATAACATCATCTGCAAAAAGCCTTATCTCTGATTCCACTTCTTTACACATATCATTGATATATATAAGAAAATATAAAGGTCCAGTAATACTGCCTTAAGGTATTCCCCTCTTAATTATTACAGGGTCAGATAAAGCTTCGCCTACTCTAATTATCTGAGTTCTATTTTCTAGCCACCCATCCAGTCACTCTTTTTTCTAGTCCAATTGCACTTATTTTTGCCAGTAGTCCCCATGATCTACCCTATCAAATGCCTTACATAGGTCAATTGCAATACTGTCCATTTGACCTCCAGAATCCAGGATATCTGCTATATCTTGTTGGAATTCTACAAGTTGAGCTTCAGTGGAATAACCTTTCCTAAACCAAACTGCCTTCTATCAAACCAATTCTTAATTTTGCAAACATGTCTAATATAACCAGAAAGAATGCTTTCCCTAAGTTTACATGCAATGCATGTCAAACTGACTGGCCTGTAATTTTCAGCTTTATGCTTCATGAAGTTAAATAGTTCTTGTGTATAAAACTTTTAACTTCCCTTTACTGCTTGAAATAGAGAAAATGAATATTACATGCATACATACATAGCTACAGATGGTTATGCCCTTCAGCATTCAGTCTGCATGCCTCTGTGAGTTAAATAATAATAATGATATAAATTACTTAGTATTTTATTGCAGTCAATGGTCATAAGATTAAATTACATTTCATAAATCCTTTAAGTTACACTAGAATAACATGAGCATAATTTGAACATGAATAT
Source organism: Anabrus simplex (assembly GCF_040414725.1). Classification (NCBI taxonomy): domain Eukaryota; kingdom Metazoa; phylum Arthropoda; class Insecta; order Orthoptera; family Tettigoniidae; genus Anabrus; species Anabrus simplex. Next base: position 156,896,332 of record NC_090271.1, read on the forward strand.
TTTGCATATTACAGCATAGTATCTTTCAATTCATTATTATATATAATAAATGTACCAAACAACATTTCACTACTCACAATGGCGAGTAAATATTAGTTGCAGCAGAAACATGTCAGCGATTCTTTTCTCTGAGGACAGATAAGAGTGTGATACCTATCACAAGCTCTACCGCATGGAGCACAGATACACTGAGGACTTGGCCCGTGGTGACTGAATGCTGAAAACTGCTCTCACTTTGTCATTCCGACAAGATTTTGCTTTTTACTACCTTTACAGAGGGTTGTTCCTAGGCATTCCCTTCCTGCTTTTACTGCCGCGTCACTGTATATCACCCATTCTCTTTCTGTATCGTACGCCTGTATCCTGGACTCCGTTACTTCCATAGATCCGAGGCTTGCTCGGTCGATTCTGTGAAGCAGGATGCTACCTTACTTATATTCCTAGTGAGGACCTTTCCCCTGACGGGTCCTAGCCACCTGAGCACAAAGCAGGCCATGACTCTGAAAATGTTAGGGTATCTCGAGTCTCAAGACCACGTTATAGGCCACTCAGCCGTTGCCCGTGGTTCTTGAACTAGGAGGTGACTGCAGTAACCCACACCATGAACCACAAAAATTAATAATATAATAATACATGTTGGGCTGTTATACAACTACTATGAAATTGAATGGTATTTCACGACAGTTCATCATATTCTTGTAATTTATATGCTGTATTATTATAGCCTACCAGTTTTGCATTCCATAGTACTACAGCATGGGCTTATTCAAAAAACAATGTGTGTAATTAATATGAATATTAACTTTGTTTCAATGAATTCTTTTTTTAGGCTGAAACCCAATTCTGTGCCAACACAAAATCTTCCCAGCAGCAGCGTAAAGGGTGTATTGGGATCAAGAAAAAGAGGGAGTCCACGCAAGAGGAAGGGAGAGAGAAGAAGAAGTGGAACATAATGGAACATCTCCACCAGTACTGCTCAGGTGCAGCCAACAGACAGACTTCCTAATGCAAGGTGTCCTAAAAGTGTTAATAACGAAGTTAAATTTAATATAATTAGGAAAAGGTTGTGTAAGGCTCCAAAATCTATCTGCAGAAAGAATGCACTTGTCACCAAATTGAAGGGTGAGGTGTGCAGGTTAGAGAAAAGTAAAGTGGAAACAAAGTCTGACTTAATAAAGTACTTTGGTCATTCCAGCTCATATTCAAAGGATTTTTTGAAGGGTCAAGTGAAAAAACTTTGTTCATCCTTTGTTCAGGAAGGCGATTCACTGACAGCGATAAAACTGTTGCTCTTGCAATGTATTATTGTTCTTCTAAAGCATATCAGTTCACTTGTGTTTTGGGAGCGCAGCGTGTGGAACCACTCAGAACATCTACGCTCTCTTCGGTTGCACGAATTATACACTGCGTACGTCAGTTGTCATGCTAGACGTTCCAAGCGGCTCCACGCTGCGCTCCCAAGACACATGTGAAGCCAGCAGCACTTATTCAATGGCCAGTAGCACGAGTGCAAACTGTTGTTCGTTCGTAATCTGTTTACCCTCTAGGGTCGGTTTTTCCCTCAGACTAAGCGAGGGATCCCACCTCTACCGTCTCAAGGGCAGTGTCCTGGAGCTTCAGACTCTGGGTCGGGGATACAACTGGGGAGGGTGACCAGAACCTCGCCCAGGCGGTCTCACCTGCTATGCTGAACAGGGGCCTTGCCGGGGGATGGGAGGATTGGAAGGAAGAGGGGAGGAAGCGGCCGTGGCCTTAAGTTAGGTACCATCTCTACTCAGTTGACCTCCCGAGGCTGAGTGGACCCCGTTCCAGGCCTCGTACCACTTTTCAAATTTTGTGGCAGAGCCGGGAATCGAACCTGGGCCTCTGGGGGTGGCAGCTAATCACACTAACCACTACACCACAGAGGCGGACGCAAACTGTTGTTACTTTTTGAAATTAGGTAATCATTTTAATAGTCACATATTCTCTTTTGATAATGTCATTTATATATTTCAGTTATTCCTATACTGGTCTTGTCATTCCCTAGACACAAGTGAGATAGTACATTCTATAATATTATATATGCACATAATATACTGTAGACCAAATAGAATAGTATGGAACTTACGTAAATACAATTCTGGGCCCCTTCAGCTGAACAGTGCGTGCTGTTTATCATCGTTAGCTCATCAGTTTCGAAGTTCTTTTCACGAATACTGTACTTTTGCCACCACAACTCACAAAATATTTATACCGTTCACAAAATATTTGCACAGTTCAGAAAATATTTACACAATTCACCCATACAGTAGTTGCTACTGTAACTGTTGTCTTTAGGATTGCTTCTATAAAACATTTTATTGTACTGAAGTAGGGCCTATAAAACATTTTTCTTAGAGGAGTAACAAATTTGCAGCAATTGCCTGTTGCAAGTAACAAGTAACTAATCTCATGTTTGTTCCGTATTGAAGATAACAATAAGTAAGATTCTATTAGAATAAAATTTATTGTAACCACCTATTGGAACGCCGCAATATCACGTAGCAGGCAGTGTGCGCGGAGAGGTAGAATCCACGAACACTGGCGATGCCGACAGTTGGGAAAAATGCGTGGCTTATAGCCTATAATCAATTCGCAATTGAGTAGGTGGTTACAATAAATTTTATTCTAATAGAATCTATAGAAAGAAACCTGGACTGGGACACAGTGTTGGAGGAGGAGTGGTGGAAAGATCGAAGAAAGTGGAGAGAAACCATATTTGCCCCTACCCGGCTACAGCTGGATAAAGGGAAAAGATGATGATGATGATGATGATGATGATGATGATGATGATGATGATGATGATGATGATGAGAATCTTACTAATTGCCTGTTGTTCGCTTGGTACGCCTTGACAAGGAGGAAGAAGTTTCCTTATGGGGCTTTTTTGTGGAAAATAATTGTCACTGTATTTCAAACTTTATCCCCTTTGAAGTTGAAGGTGCTGTGCTGATCATTGCTACGTAGGAGGTACTAAACGCTGAGATTCCTCGAGCAGTCCCGAGCATGGCCGATTATGGCTGCACTTCGACATTTCCTAGACAGAAGTGTCATATGCTTTCTCTTAGATCTACGAAACATAAACACAACTGTCTATTCCTCTCCTAACATTTTGAAATTACCTGGCGCATACTGAAAATCTGATCCTGACAGCCCCTCTGTGGTCTGAATCCACACTGGTTTTCATCCAACTTCCTCTCAACTAACTACTGATCGCACCCTCCCTTTTAAAACTGGGCAAGTTGGCCGTGCGATTAGAGGCGCGCGGCTGTGAGCTTGCATCCGGGAGATAGTGGGTTCGAATCCCACTGTCAGCAGCCCTGAAGATGGTTTTCCGTGGTTTCCCATTTTCACACCAGGCAAATGCTGGGGCTGTACCTTAATTAAGACCACGGTTGCTTCCTTCCAACTCCTAGGCCTTTGCTATCCCATCGTCGCCATAAAACCTATCTGTGTCGGTGCGACGTAAAGCCAATAGTAACCTCCCTTCCAAGATGCCAGTGAATACTTTGCCTGGAATACTAATCAATGAGATACCTCGATAATTGTTGCAATCCTTCCAGTTCCCTTGCTTATAAATAGGTGAAATTACTGCTTTTGTCCAACCTGAAGGTACCTTACCAACACTCCATGCTAATCTTACTACTCTATGAAGCCATTTCAGCCCTGCCTTCCCGCTATACTTCACCATTTCAGGTCTTAAGTTCATCTATTCCTGCTGCTTTACGACAATGGAGTTTATTTACCATCCTTTCCATTTCCTCAAGCGTAATTTCACCAACATCATTTTCTTCCTCCCCATGAGCTTGGTTGTTCGCAACATCACCATGAAGACTTCCTTTTACGTTGAGAAGATTTTCAAAATATTCCCTCTACCTGTCCAGTGATTCCCTGGGATCTGTTATGAGTTCACCTGAATTATTCAAAACACTGTTCATTTTTTTCCCCTCCCTTCCTAAGATTCTTTATTACTGTTCAGAAAGGTTTCCCTGCTGCTTGACTTAGCCTTTCCAGGTTATTACCAAAATCTTCCCATGACTTCTTTTTGGATTCAACAACTATTTGTTTTGCTCTGATTCTTTCATCTACGTACAATTCCCTATCTGCATCGGCCCTTGTTTGGAGCCCTTTCTGTTAAGCCTTATTTTTACGCTTACAAGCTGCTCTCACTTCATCATTCCACCAAGATGTTTGCTTTTTCCTGTCTTTACACACAGTCATACCTAGGCATTCCCTTGCTGTTTCTACTACAGCATATCTGTATGCCACCCATTCTCTTTCTATATCCTGAACCTGCTTACTGTTTACTGTTCAAATCTTCTCACTAATCGTATCCATGTACTTCTAATTTCCTCGTCCTGGAGATTTTCTACCCTTATTCGTTTGCAGACAGTTTTCACTTTCTCTACCCTAGGCCTAGAGATACTTAGTTCACTACAGATCAGATAGTGATCTGTGGATCATTGAAAAATCCCCGAAAAACCCGTACATTCCTAACAGACTTCCTGAATTCGAAGTCGGTTAAGATATAGTCTAATATAGATCTGGTACCCCTAGCCTCCCATGTGTAGCGGTGAATAGCCTTATGCTTGAAGAATGTATTCGTAACTGCTAAACCCATGCTAGCACAGAATTCCAGCAAACGCTTCCCGTTCCCATTAGCTTCCATATCTTCCCCACATTTACCAATCACCCTTTTGTATCCTTCAGTTCTGTTTCCAACTCTCGCATTGAAATCGCCCATTAGCACTATCCTATCCTTGCTGTTCACCCTGATCACGATGTCACTCAATGCTTCATAAAACTTGTCAACTTCATCCTCATCTGAACGCCCTCACATGGTGAATACACTGAGACAATTCTCGCCCTAATTCCTCCAACTGCCAAATCTACCCACATTATACGCTCATTTACGTGCCTAACAGAAAGTATGTTCCGTGCAATGGTATTCCTGATAAAGAGCCCTACCCCAGACTCTGCCCTTCCCTTTCTAACACCCGTCAAGTACACTTTATAATCTCCTATCTCTTCCTCGTTATCTCCCCTTACCCAAATATCACTCCTAGTACATCCAGATGCATCTTCTTTGCTGACTCAGCCAGTTCTACTTTCTTTCTTCCATAAGCCCCATTAATATTAATAGCTCCCCATCAAATTCCATTTCGTTCGCCAAGTTGTTTCCAAGGAGTCCCTCGCCTGTGAGAATGGGACTCTGTTACTCCCATAGGTCCGAGGCTTGCTTAAAATGTTCTGAGCTCGGTAAATTCATGAAGCAGGATGCTACCCTACTTGCACATAGTCCAAGTGAGGATCTCTCCTCTAACGGGTTAGGGACTGCAGGTGGATTGTATAGTCCTAGCCGCCTGAGCACAAGCAGGGCCACGACTCAAAATATGTCCGTGATGACCACTCTCATTCCATAGCAACTGGTATCCCGACTCTCAGGACCACTCCTTGGCCACTCCACGAACTAGGATGTGACTACAGTAACCCACACCAAGAACCATATATGTAATTGTTGGAAATAAATAAATAAATAAATAAATAAATATTAAAGCCTCGAAAGGAATGTTGGGCTGCCCGGAAATATCATTGACATTATAAATGGGATGTCTTCTTTGGTCCAGATGTATGAAAATATTTCTTTGGCATAAAGTCGATTATTGATCGTTTTGTTTTTCCAGTAGTCGTAAATTGATAATTAAAATGTGCCATGTGCTCGCCCAATACGGAAAATCTATTATGCTTCTTGGCATTGATGTACTCTTGATATCATATTTGGTAACTTCTGCCAGTTTGGCGTATGTAGCTGGAATCACTTTATGACATTTATGCTTATAAATACCTGAATTGAAATGTTTGTTGCTAGCAGTGACATGTATGCATATTATAGAAAATGTTAGAATTAGTGTTATTAGTTCTGAAACCCCCCCCACCATGGTGCAACAACCAAGCGACCGCTGCTCAGCCTGAGGGCCTGCAGATCATCTCGGTCATTATTCTTGGCTTCCTAGACCGGGACCGCCATCGCACCATCAGATGGCTCCTCAATTGTAATCACGTAGGCTGAGTGACGAAAGAAGCCACTTTCTGTTGTGTACCGATTTGTTAAGCTCTCTGCAGTCTATTGAAACCTGTTTCTCGCAACACCCACTGGTGCGGCAGATACATGACCTAGCCAGGTTATGGGATGCTGGCACCAGAATCACTTTCGCATGGCTTCCAAGCCACGTTGGGATTGCGGGAAACGAACTTGCGGATGAAGCTGCAAAGGAAGCTGTACTTTTACCTCCAAGACCAGTCAATGTACCTGCTAAGGATATTTGTTCTCAGCTACGTCGAACCATCTTGGCGTCCTGGGAATCGGAGTGGCTAGATATCCGAACTCCCAACAAGCTGAGAGCAATTAAGAAGACAACTACCGTGTGGCGGTCCTCATTCCGACCTTCACGGAGAGAGGCCATAGTACTATGCAGGCTGAGGATAGGTCATTTACGATCCACGCACTCTTATCTCCTAAAGAGGGAAGACCCCCCAGTGTGTTCTTGTGGTGCCGACTTCACCGTGGCCCACATCCTCACAGAGTGCGCCGATCTCTCTGGCCTAAGACGGAGCCTCGGCCTGCAGGAAACACTTGAACGCATACTAGCCGATGACGCGACTACTGCTGATCTTGTCATCCGCTTTATGTGCGACAGTGGACTTATCAAGGGTATATAAATTACAAGTGTACTGTTACTCAGGGAACGTACGTTCCCTTTTGATACGTTAGTAATCCTTTCGGTCTAATCCTATAATTGCTTTTTGTTTTATTTTGTACTGCGTTTCCAAATTACTTGTTGAATAAATTATTTCTTTTTTATATTTTAAAGTTCTCTTCCACCTATTTGTTCAGAGAGGATGATTACCTCGTTGTACTTCCTCTTAAAACAAAAATCACCACCACCACCACCACCACCACCACCACCACCACCACCACCACCACTGAGTGAACCTCGAACCAGCCTTCAGATCCAGGTGAAATTCCTGGCCTGGCTGGAAATCGAACCCAGGGCCTCCGGCTAAGTGGCAGGCACGCTACTCATACACCGCGGGGCAGGGCATTAGTTCTAAACACTATCTTCAAATTTTGTTTTTTAAATAAGTTTATCTGAAAAAAATATTGTTGTATGTGGAAGTGAGATATTTATTTTTGTTTGTGGGTCTTCTAACAAGGGTTGAGGAGGATTTATTTTTCAATTCATACTTTATTTTGTTAACAAATTGCTTGTTATAGCCATTAATTAATGTGATATTCTAAATGTTATTTTTTTTTAAATTAGCAGTTGAAAGAGGGATGTTGAAGGTTCTGTAAATTAAACTATAAATTCAGCTTTTATTCCTGGTTACCTGTATGTTGAGAATCTTGTCCTTTTTGTTGCAAGTTAGTGTGAGTTTTCTATACTAATGTTTCTAGTGATTGAGAGATCCAAAATATTTAACGAATTATTTACTTGAGATTCAAGCATAAATTTAATATGCGGATCTAATGAGTTCTATTGATTAAGCAAAATGTCTTGTTTGATGAAATGATGGTCGGTTATAGAAAAAAATGTCTTCCACATATCATAACATCCAGAAAACGATTCCTTGAAATTTGTTAATAACCTTAGTGTGCTCTAGATTATCAAGACTGAGCAAGTTGGCCTGTGGTTAGGGGCGCTCAGCTGTGAGCTTGCATTCGGAAGATAGTGGGTTCGATCCCCACTGTCGGCAGCCCTGAAGATGTTTATCCGTAGTTTCCCATTTTCACACCAGGCAAATGCTGGGACTCTTCCGTTTCCTTCCCACTCACAGCCCTTTCCTATCCCATTGTCACCATTAGACCTATCTGTGTCGGTGCAGCGTAAAGCAACCTGTAAGAATTTTTTTTATCAAGATAAATATCGGCTAAAATGCTGAAAAACACGGGATCCCATGCGAAGACCGTCCTGTTTATAAATGGTATTCTTAAAAGAAAAGTACTTCTTGTCAATAGCAAATTTAAGGAGAGTCATAAAATAATTATTTCGATTTTACTCAATTTGCTATAATTATTGAGATTTCTTTCAATGGGTTGGATAGTTTCAGCTGTCAGTATGTTGAAATGCATGTTGGTGATATCGTGGTAATAAATGGAAAAATGAGGTTGTAACTTTGTAACTGCAAAATGATATTTAGAAATTTATGAATAAATATAAATTCTGTAAGCGGGGCTGTTCCTAAAATTGATAATGGGCTTGATAGGTACCGCTATGTTTATTTTGTGTATTTTAGGAAGTGCTCTTGCAGTTGGTAGTTTGGTGTACATGTTAATCATTTTCATTGTCTGCTGTTCATTTAACAAAAACTGAGAATTTTTGATTATTTATTTGAGCTTCTTTTGGATGGCATTAGTGGGGTCTTTCTTGACAATATTGAATTTATTATCTCTGAAAAATGCTCTGTCTTCAGTTTTATCCACAATTACTGTACGGTAGTATTGCCTTTATGTAAGTTGTCCTTGATTTTTTGTTTTAAGTGGTAAAATTGTTTGTTAGCTACTGATTAGTTATTATTATTGTCCTATTGTTTGTGAATATTAAGAATTTTGTGTTAATATATTATTTGATGAAAAATTTAAAATAAAATACATAAAACAAAAAATATTCTTCTTCTTCTCCTCCTCCTCCTCCTCCTCCTACTGCTTTTCCCATACATGTGGAGTCGGGGGTGTGACCTGTCTCGCACGTGGATTTGGCCCTAATTTATAGCCAGGTGCCCTTCTTGATGCCAACCCTATACGGAGGGATGTAATCACCAGCCCTCGGATTTTAGGGAAAGACCTATTTTGTTCTTGAAGAAATGACTTAAAATGAAGTTGTATTTGCACATTTCATGTATTTATAAAGTTAGAAACTGTGGTCCTATTGTGCTTAAAAATGTCTGAATTGACGTTAAAATCTATAGCTATAATTAGATTTTTAATCACTAAATCATTTAAAAATGCCTTTCAGTATATTCCGAGGAAATAAAATATTTGCTGACTCATGTTCAGTATCCTAAACAAAATTTTAAAATCGGGAAGCTGTAAACCACACTCCCCGAAATGCCTTAAGAACGTCCCGCAGCAAACACTCCCATATTTTGTCACAAGGCAGGAGATGATACAGTATCCATTGACTTGCTGGGAAAAAAAAATTCATTCTGTGAGAATATTTCGGTGTTCCCGCTTGTTCAGTGTGTGAATTATGCCGGAAGTGTCAGGTTCCAACTCGTCTTTAATTAAAAAGTGGTTACAGGAGTTGTTCCTGTGAAGTTTGCAGCAAAGAGGTGAGTAAAGTTGTTTACTTCCCCGTAACGAGTTATTATCAATTTAGCAAAATAAGTATGGTATTTTGATTGAAGCCTATTAAAATATGTACAATTGAAGCTGCCTAAAAGTATTAACACCTAAAGTTCCGAAGTCTAGTAATCACTATTGCATGTTTCTGCTGTGGTTGGAAGTGCAGTGTGTTGTCTGAATAAAAACCTACAACCTGTTTTCCAGTCATTGACTGGGTCAAGGGTGCAATGAATGAAGCATATATAGGCTATTAGTACGATGGGGTCGCCATTCCCAAAGTGATTTATTAATGACTGATAGATGCTATGAAATGAGAATGGAGAGTGTTGCCGGAATGAAAGATGACTGTCCCGCCTCCGCTTTGTCTAGCACAAATCCCTCATGGAGTGATCGGGATTTGAACCACGTTATTCAGCGGTGAGTGGTCGACGCGCTGCCGTCTGAGACACGGAGGCTCAGTGTGTTGTCTGAATATTAAGAGAAAAGTGGTGGAACAAACACTAACACCCAGTCTCTGAGCCAGAAGTAATTAGACGGGATTAAAATCTTCGATCCGGATGGAAATCAAATCCGGGACCTTCTGAAACGACAGAAACAACGCTGGCTATTCAGCCAAGGATTCGAACAAAGTGAAATCCTTATTGAGTTTTATTATTACTATCAGTATTAACATTCAACTATCGTAATAGAAAGAAGCAAAAATCATTATTTAGTTTCATTATTTCTATCAGTTTTAAACACGTAACGTTCATTGTTCAATCTTGCCGCCTGATTATTTTTCAGGGATTTGAAAACGCTTTAAAAATATAGTGAAGTACCGTAGTTAAAACTCTAGGCTTTTAAGTTATACAAACATGTACGGCATCTCGAGGGACAGATTTTATTTGTACTGTTGCTTAAGAATGAAGGAAATTCATACTTTAAAAACGTGGGAGCGGCTCCACGCGATGCGTTCACAAGAGACAGTGCTGGCTTCACGAAAAGCTGCATCGGCTGCACCTCGACATTGCCTGACAGCAAAACAAAGCTTCTTCTTCTTCTCCTCCTCCTGCTGCACACGTGGCGCGAAATCGCCATGATAGGTAGGAGGTGCTAAAAACGCCGAGATTTCTCGAGCAGTCGCGAGCAAAGCCGATGATGGCTGCACCTCGACATTCCCTAGACACAAGTCTAACATTTGCCCAGTATTCCCGCATTCATTGGCAGTGTTGTTCCTTCCTTTGTTCAGTCCAAGCCTTCCCTGTTTTCAGCTTGAGCTTTTCTTGGAAACTCTTGTGGTCTTGAAGTTTCTTCTTAAGTGGATTGCGCTTCAGTATATCATCATGTGTGATGCCCACCTCTTGTAGATCTTTTTCTACCTCGCTGAACCAGGCCCCTTTTGTCTTCTTACATTGCAAACAGGAAAAGATCCACCTGGCTGATATTATTATAGGGCTCATTCCTGTCAAGTGACCATAGAAAGCAATCCTCCTCTTCTGCATCGTATCTGTTATCTCTTCTACGTGGAAATAGAGCTTGTGGTTGTGCCATCTTCTATATTCACCTATGTCTTTCATGGGGCCCAAGATTTTCCTCAAAATCTTTCTTCCGTTCTTTAATCTCAAGTTTCTCAATAAAGCCATTTTTGTCCATTGCAAAGCATTCCGCTGCATACAGGGCCTCCGGACGAATGACTGTGCAGTAGTGTGTGAACTTGGCATTCAAGGATATTGATCAATCAATCAATCAATCAATCAATCAATCAATCAATCAATACTGATCTGCATTTAGGGCAGTCGCCCAGGTGGCAGATTCCCTATCTGTTGTTTTCCTAGCCTTTTCCTAAATGATTTCAAAGAAATTGGAAATTTATTGAACATCTCCCTTGGTAAGTTATTCCAATCCCTAACTCCTCTTTCTATAAATGAATATTTGCCCCAGTTTGTCCTCTTGAATTCCAACTTCATCTTCATATTGTGATCTTTCCCACTTTTATAAACGCCACTCAAACTTATTCATATACTAATGTCATTCCACGCCATCTCTCCGCTGACAACTCGGAACATACCACTTATGTCTCAAGTATTATTACAATATTATAAGTCCACCTGTTCAATACAATACAATATGATCCACTATTTCATATGGTCAAATATTTTTTTATACATAATACATAAAAGTCAAAGGTACATGTTTCACCCTCCTTACGGGCAACATCAGCCTATATCAATCTTAAAAATAATACATATACTTATAAATTATAGGTTAAAATGTTGAAAAATGATTTCGTAAAACATTATACAATAACATCTAAAACAACGATAATGCACCAAAGTATGTTTTCTTCTCGACTTTCAGATATCCCAAACATATACATTTTAACTTATTTATTACATTCACACTTCTGTTTTAAATAACTGACTGTGATTTTACCACCTTGGATTCAACTTGGGAATTGAAGAAACATCCCCCTTTGATGATTGTGTTTAAACTCAAGACCATCACAGTCTTAATGATATTATAAAAATATGGATCCATTTTAGTTTTAAACTCTCAAAATTTCATGTTTAATCACGTTTTAATCTTCAAAAACTGTTAATTCACTCTCTTTTAACATACTTTGGTGCATTATCGTTGTTTTAGATGTTATTGCATAATGTTTTACGAAATCATTTTTCAACATTTTAACCTATAATTTAAAGTATATGTATTATTTTTAAGATTGATATAGGCTGATGATGCCCGTAAGGAGGGTGAAACATGTACCTTTGACTTTTATGTATTATGTATTGTCCCCTTCAAAAGTGGTAAAAATCATTTACTGGAGAATATTTTATTTCTACTGTAAATTGGAACATTATTTCGTGAACCAGGAAGGGAGTTTTAGCACGTCGTGTCGACTAGAACCAGTCACCAGGTGGACGGAAATCCCAGCCAAGGGAGAGCAAGAAGGGGAGAGCAGATACCGCTAGCCAAGTAACCTTCAAATCAGCCGTGAATACCACGTGATCAGGCGAAATGTGTGTCAAGTGTTCGATCGATATTAGTAAAGGTAAATGACGTCTGACTATGGCAGCCAATCAAGTGATCAATTTGGTGTGAAGTTAATGAAGTGACCAATAGTGTATAATGAAAAGACGCACCCCTGTCTTAAGACGGTGAATTATGGATTTTCCTAAGGAAACTTTACTCTGAATTTTCTACCTCTGAACGCGACGAGTGGGGAATTATTCTGACTTCAACTACGGACGTGAGAAGACGCACTTTGCTTACTGGGGAACTTCGTCTTATTTAGAGCTTCCAACTTGTTGCAGACAGCAGTTCAGACATTCACGGATTCTACTTACAATTTACTGAAAATATTAAAAGATAAGTTGCATTTCCATCTCGTCAAACAGCGGTGTGTGTTTTGGACTTGTCTCAGACTTAATTTTCAGTTTCAGCTTTCGCAAGAACTTCCACAGAGGAGATCATTGGTTCGAGTGCAAGTCAGGATGCCTGTCTTCCTACGAGATGAATGGTATGGTTTCCAGCGCGCCAGCATGTCCTCAATGAACGAGTAGAATGTAAAGCAGCTCAGACGGGCGAGACCAGGATCGATGCTGCGTAACGTGGTAATGCACTAGGTCATCAGCCCAGGTTCTACGATCGACAGTCACCACCAAGTAATATTTAAACATTGTTATTCTGTCTTCCTATTTGTAAATGTAAATGTAATGATATAGCCTCTACTTATTTGCTTACAAGAATTTCTATTAGTTAGAATTTTTTCCGCCTCTTCTTTCTTGGTGAAGGTAGTTTGGGAATGAGTGTGTGTATTTTGAACCTATTAGCTTGTTTGAGTGAATGTCATCGAGAAATGTTTCAACTGTCCCGAGTTCATTGTGGCAGGAGAGATAAAAGTAATACGACCTCAACGTTAAACTAGGACTATTTGAATAATTTTTATACTTGAATTGAGATCAGATGGGACAGTAATTTCGTGGATTCCATTATATCAGAGTTCATTCCTCGATTATACGACGTATGGTTGGATTCCGAGTGCGATAGAGTCATCTGAGATATTGTTGTGCAGTAGCTTCCGCATGTATGATCTTGCGCGGCCAGGGATAATAATAATAATAATAATAAAATAAATTAACCTAATTATCGCGTAAAGGAACACCTAAGGTCATGAGCATAATAATAATTATTATTGAATAAGGTTGATGTGCGCTCATTTGTATGAATTTAGGCCTGGGAAATGGCAGTATCTGACCGATACATTTATATATATTTTTGCTGTGCTGTTATAATTATTTGAGTGGTAGATGGATATTATTGAATTTAGCAGATAAGTTGTGCATCCATTATTGAGTGAATTTAAGAAGAAAATATGTTACCTGACGTAATTTCTTCGTTGTGAGCGCAGATTGATTGAGAGCCACAATTATGGTGGAGAAGTAAAAATAAATATCGCAGCTCATGAACCGCATGCGCGGAATGTTCATTCTGACCTGTGTTTAAGCAATTTTGTCGATGATTTTCGGATGATTTTTGCTCGTAAATTTTCCCTCAACATCGTCGTATGACTGAGTTCTTCAATAAAGTGATAATCATTGCTCTATCACATCAAGTTGATGAGAGGAAGTCCCCACGATATTGTCATCATGAGAATATTTTCCCTGACTTTGACTAAACATGAAAATAATAATCAAGGGCTAGCATTCGTGTAAATATGTATATAATATTTCCGTGTATCTTTGTGTGAGTGTAGTGTGTGTGATTTGTCTGTATTTTACTTATTGTAATTTTACAGCTCATATTTGTGATGATGCTCTTCGCTGTTTCGTGGATTTTTGGCCAATTTATGCCAACTTTAGTGGTTCACTATTTGACAGAATTTAAACCTTTAGTGAATTTTATTGGTTTTTAAGGAAGAATAGGGTCTTAACTAGCGAAAACATATAAATAAGTATAGGCCATGTCAGTGAATTGAACTCACAAAATCGAAGTTGTAAAAGTAATATAACTAATTATTTTCAATCAATGGGTAAATGAAGGTTGACATGTCAAGTTCCAAAGTATTGTGTGAAGATCAACTACTGAATAATTATAAAAGAGAATTTATTAACTAATTTAAAGGTCAAGGAAGGCGATTCAACCATAATTTCGTGGGAGAAATTTTTTTAAATTTAATTTTCAGAAAGGAATGAAAATGATCATTTTCAAACTCGATTTAAGTTAAGTCCATTGAGGAAGGAAATTTTATTTTCAAATCATTTAATTATTAATGGAAGAGAAAATCTCAAATTAATTATTATTAATCATTTAATTAATTTTTGACTAAAAATCTAAATATTATATATTTACAGACTCAGGCATTTGCAGTTCCATTTATCGATGGAGTGTCCATGTTGGTAACGACATAAAAGAAGACAAGTCATATGAAAATCCCTAGATTTTCTAAATTATTTGTAGAATTTGAGAAGAGCAGTAGTTGTAATAAATGTGTGAAACCTATTTAGCTTTCTCTCATTTGCCACTAGTTCATCATCTATCCCTGCACTTTAAAATTTTCGCACAGCCGATAAGCGAACGATCTACCCCCTGGAGATCCTCGCTCACCGGCCGAGCTGAGCCCGGCATGACGGGTGAAAAAAATATTTGACCATATGAAATAGTGGATCATATTGTATTTTATTGAACAGGTGGACTTATAATATTGTAATAATACTTGAGACATACGTCAACTTTAATACGGAACCAAAATGAGAATAGTTACTTGTAACATACCACTTAGTCGAGCAGCTCTTCTTCTTTCTCTCAATTCTTCCCAACCCAAATTTTGCAACATTTTTGTAACGCTACTATTTTGTCGGAAATCGCCCAGAACAAATCGAGCTGCTTTTCTTTGGATTTTTTCCAATTCTTGAATCAGGTAATCCTGGTGAGGGTCCCATAGTATAGTATACATCCTTGGTTAGATGGTATGCCATTTCCATTTTGTTCATGCGAGACATGCAAGGCTTCTTTCTCAGACATGTTGGGTTCTATCCACTCACCTAATATTTAAACCTACCTACCCGCTTGATTTTCCCTGTTCCACATTTAGCTCTTTTGGTGCCTTCTTTATGTTTGTAATAAACTGAGTTTTCTCTAAGGAGATCCGAAGACCTGCTTTCACTGCCTGATTTGTTTTGTAGCTGTCTGTAGCGAGTCAGGAAAGACTGCTAGACGATCTGCAAAAGCAAGACAGTCAATTACAAGGTTTGTTTTCCTGCACCCCAGTCTGACTCCAATGTTGACCCCTTAATTTCTCATTTCCTTGCAGATGACTTTCTCTAGAACACAGTTGAAGAGCAGAGGTGAGTGCCCATTTCCCTATCTGACTCCTGTCCTTATTTCAAAAGGCATCTAACACTTCTCCTCTAAACTTCACTTTGGAAAACTGTGGTATGAGGTTAGATTCACCTAATCAATACAAATTTGTTTACTAAATCACTGTATTACTTACATATACAGTATATACACTGACTAAGCAAATGTCATGGGATAGTGGAGGACTGATGCACAGGTGTGTTGTCTGCGCACCACACGCCCCCTGTGCCAGTGGCAGTTGTATAGGAGACCTTGTGAACAGTAGCTGTGCATGTGACAGGTGTAACATGGAATGTTGTCGTGAGCCGACACCATTCAAAGGGAGTATGGTGGTCGGTGCCTGACGGATGGAAAGTGCGATTTCAGAAGTGGTGCGAGAATTCGGCTTCCCACATCAACCGTGTCTAGGGTGTATCGTGAATGGTTGAATGCGGGTGTCACCATCCACAACAGACGAATGACCGGCCGTCCAGCCACCCTCGATGACCGTGACCGGCGACATCTGAGACGGATTGTCAATAGTGACAGACGGGCAACCGTGCAACACATCATGGCTCAATTGAACACAGGCCGTGCTAGACCCGTCTCCCAGTGGACAGTCTGTAGGAACATGGGTTCTATGGGGTATGGGAGCCGGCGCCGCACACGGGTGCCACAGTTAACCCAACGTCATCTGGCACGACGACACGCATTTGTTGCCAGTCACCAGGGATGGACACTGGAAAAATGGTGTAACGTGATATGGTCGGACGAATCACGATTTCAACTGCACCATGATGATGGGAGGCACCGTGTATGGCGCAGATCACATGAAGCGATGGATCCCGTCTGCCTCGAAGGTGTGGTCCAGGGCGCTGGTGTCTCTGTTATGGTCTGAGGTGCATTTTCCTGGTATGGAATGGGCCTCCTAGTTGTTCTGGAAGAGACTTTGATTGGTACACGGTATGTTGAGCTGCTCGGAGACCATCTCCACCCATTTTTGGCCTTCCAACGCCCAGACGGCTCTGCGGTGTGTCAAGATGATAACGCGCCGCCACATCGCTCCCACGTTGCCCGGGAATGGTTCCAGGGACATACAGCGGAGGTCCAACAACTGCCATGGCCACCCAGGAGCCCCGATATGAACCCTATCGAGCATATCTGGGATTTCCTGGAACACAGGCTCAGTGCCATTGATCCTGCACCCATGAACGGACCAGCATTGGCGGCCACTTTGCAAACGATTTGGTGTCAGCTGCGTCCAGAGGACTACTAGGGACTTGTCGACTCACTTCCGCGACGTCTCACTGCAGTTCGCAGGGCCAGAGGAGGCCCCACATGCTATTAGGTGACTATCCCATGACATTTGCTAAGTCAGTGCATACGTACATACATACATACATACATTTGGAACTAGTTTCGTCCCGAGATGGGGTCATCATAAGCCTTAAAAGTTATAAGTGACCCACAAACAATGTAACAGCATTTAACTAGATCTGTCAAATAGCGTCCCTAATTGAACACATTACCAATGTATATTTCCATTTCATATTTCATAGCCAAACGTAACTGATAGTTCAGCATTGTATTTTGTATTACTGTATTTTGGATATCCTAGCATGTTCAAAGTTAACAAACACTAAACAACTAATACAACATCTTATTATGTACTATACCAATTTGATATCTAGATTAACTTATAAGGCTGATGATGACCCCAGCTCGGGACTTCGAATTACGTGATTTCGAATTAACTGCCAACTCTTAATTCAGAAATGCTTAACCCTTGCCGCATCAAAAAATATTCTAAGACCCGTACTGCATGCAATTAACCTTGATTCACAGTTTAAACCTTTGAAATGCCATGGAGAAAAACAATTTTCAAAATGTATCCAACAAGGTGCATTTACAGTATTCAAATTCACAATACAGTATTCACTTCGATAACTCACTGACAAACATAACCTCATGCAACGAAAGAAAAAGAAAAGCATGATTCAAAGATGAGGAGAAATCTATGCTGGTTCCCCTGAGCAAGTCCTTTATTCATTGGACTACTGAACTGAATGCATTTTAGATGTCCCGTACTTGCACGGAAAGTACCCAATGCCCTTAAAACATCCTGGTTTATCGAACTTTCCTATGACGAGGGGATAAAGTCTCTCACTTCCGTCTGCATTAGAACACAGTACAGTGACTCTATCCATGTACAATTTCCCGCTATGGTAATTCAGAAATGCGAACCCTTGCCGCGTCACAAGTATTCTAAGGCACATTAATACACGCAATCACTTTGATTCACAGTTTAAACCTTTCAACTGCCTTGGAAAAAATTATTCCCAAAATGTATCCAACAAGGTGCATTTACATTATTCAAATAATGCACTCGGATAAATCACTGTCAAGCATAACCTCACGCATTGAAAGAAAAAAACGTATGATTCAATGACTAGGACAAATTATGCTGGCTCCGTTGTGCAGATTGGTTATTCATTGGATTACTGTACTGAATGCATTTTAGATGTCCTGTACTTGCACGGAAAGTGGCTTATCAAACTTCCTTATGACAAGGGGAAGACGTCTCTCGCTTCTGTGTGCATTGCAACACAGTGCAATGATCCCCCCCCTCCTTGTACGATTTCCCGGCTATCACTTCCCTCCTATAAAACCGCAAGACCGTTTGGGCTCGGCATAAAAAAAATGCAGTTTCATCGGCATTGACAATATTTTTTGGTGCGTACGAATTGATTATATGAGCCACGCTTTTTCGCCAACTGTCGGCATCGCCGGTGTTCACGGATTCATCTTCTCCAAACGCTGCCTGCTATGTGGTATTATGGTGTCCCTTAAAATGCTGAATACAAAATAATTACGATTTTGCATGAACTTAGCAAATATGAAGCACACTGTAGACACACCGAAGTGAGTGAAAGTACTGAAATCTACCCCAGCACGTTCCGGAAGACATGTTCAATCATGACGTGGAAAAATTTCAAATTTAAATTACTCTGAAAAAGATGATTTATTTTTTAAATGTAAAGGCTGTTTTGAATTAAAAGTCTGAATTTCCTTAATGGGAATGATATTGTGCGAATTATCGGTATTTCGAATTAAACAATTTAAATAACATGCAAAATGGTACCTTATATTTCTGGGACTTCACAGTTGGCAGGATTTTGAATTAACCGATTTCGAATTATCAAGGTTCTACTGTATATGTATGTAAATAATACAGTGATTTTGTAGACAAATTTGTATTGATTAGGTGGATCTAAACCCATACCACAGTCGTCTACCATCAATACGGAACATGAAACTTATCTACTTTCACTTTTGAGGTATTACCTGTCAAGGTCCGTTGCATGATCGCTCTTGTTTTGTTGTCCAAGCCAAATTCCTTTAGGATTAGTATTAGGATATTTCGATCAAGTCATAAGCCTTTTTTAAACTGACAACAGTCACCACAAATTTCTTGCTCCTGAGCTTCAGATATGAAAGGGTAGATTTTGTATTTATTATATGCTCAATACAAGAGCATCCTTTCCCGAACCCTCCTTGGTATTCTCCCAGCTGTGGATCTACAGCGCATTCCATGTTAAGAAAACAGTATTGCTCTTATGACAACAGGGTTGCCATATCGAACGGCTCTGTTCAACACCATCACAGGAAAATGGCGGTACATGAATTTGTGAAATTCAGCATTGAAGTTCAAGACAAAAAGCAGAAGAAACTAAGCTGCAAATTATTTTTATGAACTGAAGGGGATGGGGTTTAGAGGGGCTATTTTTGGTTTGTAGAGAATCAGAGGTAAACTACAGCACATAAAAAAACCCCAGTATTGAAATGTAAGGCAAATAGGGGAAGAAAATAGAAAAAAAAAATTATGAGCTTGAGGAGTGAGGGATGCATTTAATTGCATTTAATGAATTTCCCCAGCCAACATGCGGTACTACTGCTGTCGTATCGCTCACAAAAATAATAAAATTAAATGCGGTCATAAAAAAGAGTGGTAAAATTAAAATGTGCTTAAGAAAGAACAGCTAAATAACAAAACCAAGTACAAAGAAAACACACAGAATTTTTTTTTATGAGTACAAGTTATGCCATGACGTACCGCTGCACACCACACCACCAAAATCTTCAATAACAACTTCTCTACAGTACGAAAGTAATAGAACACACAAACATACTATGCAATATACAACCAAAAAACTCAACACAAGACAAGTATGCACGCACTGATTTAAAGCCTAAAAACACACATGCAACAAATACACACTGTAGATGACTTCACTACAGAAGTGAGCTGCTGGCGGTTTACAGAGTGAGGGACTACAGAGGCTTGTACCAGAGCAACACAGAAAGAAAATGAAGGAAGGCAACGAAGCGATAGCTGTTCCTGCCATTGTGCTTCCTCTCTTCGAATATATTTATGAAGAAGAAAATGTTATGTAGTTATTTTAATAACTCACGGGCAAAAATGCCTCGTCTTTTTTATCTGTATTTTCTAATAACAACTGCGAACACGAACATTACGACGACCTGCTGACTGAAAGGGAACGCACTGTACAAGACAAAACCTTCGATGTAACGGTGCACAAGGACGAGGTAACCCTGGCTATGAAACGAATGGCCGTGGACACGTCATCCGGACCCGACAGAGTTCTAGTCAGAGCTATTAAAGATGATATGGCATCAACTATCATAGCTAAAATCACTACGATAATGTTACAGACAGGGCATGTTCCATTACTGTTCACAAAGGCAGAACTGTCAGACTGGAGGCCAATCATTATATGTTCAGTCCTTCGCCATGTCATCGACATCATAAACACCGCTTTACTCAGATCTGTGTTAAACTCAGCAAAAAACAACAAACAAGATGCTACTCTGGTCTTCCTAGACATAAGCAAGGCTTTCGACAACGTGGGCCATTTACACTTAAGAAAAACGTTAGCTTCGTCAACTGCGCCAAGCAAGCTGAGCAATATAATTTGTAAGCTTCAGGAGAATAATACAACTCAGATCCAGGCCAACTTCAAGAAAACTAATCCCATTAAATTGCGCTGTGGCGTAATGCAAGGATCCCCATTGTCGCCAGTTTTATACAATCTCACAACAGATCACATTTTTCAAAAAATTGGCAAAAAAGAACTATGTGACATGCATGGTTATACCCTTGCAAACGGACTGCAACCTTTAAAAATATTAGGCTTCGCAGATGATACGGTTATTGTAGGATAAAAACGTGACTCTGCAATAGAACTGACGAAACTAGTTCTACAAAGGTTTCGTGAACTAGGTCTCACAATAAACCCTGAAAAATCTAAAGTTATTAATATCAGTGGAGGAGAAATAAAAGAGGGGCTTATTAGAGTCGAAGAAGGTATGGAGATTAAATGTATTTCGAGGAACGAATGTGTCAAATACTTAGGGGTCAATTATGCAGATACCATGTTATTTGATCCCAAGAAATCAATGACACTCATTCAGCAGAAACTCAGCTCGTTATCATCCTGTCCCTGGCTTCATCCGGATCAGAAATTTTCAATTCTAAATACTTCAGCCTGCCCTACGTTGACTTACCAGTTCCTCTGCGTTCCTGCAGGTAAAATACCACGGCGATTTCTGGAGGATGCCGATAAACTCATTAAGAGTACACTAAAGGAGATCTTATCCCTTCCTACTGACACTCCAGATTCTATGATTTGCTCAGATAAACGGTACAAAGGGTTAGGTGTTTTTAGAGCAAGCTGGGAAGCCTTGATTCAGAACATAAACAGCTGCAACATTCTGAAACGGGAGGAGAACCGATATTATCGAAGCCACCAGAAACCTAGATGAAGAAATTAACAGATGTTTAACTGAGTTAAACGTAAATGGTAAAACTGAGGATATGAAGAATAGACACGGTGAGTATGACACCAAGAAACTCAGAAACAAATTACGAGAATCTGAATTTGGAAAATGGTGCCAGTTGAGAAGTAAAGGACAGGGAGTATGTGTGTACAAGGAGTTCCCTCCTGCAAACTGCTGGGTTAGAAACCACGATGGCCTTTCTAGCACGGAGTGGAGGGATGCGCTGAAAATGGCGTGTAACGTTGCACCTGTAAGAGCTGTACCAGGAAGGTCCCTTGATGGTAACCGCTCCAGAAGATGTAGTGAGACTGAAACATTACCTCACGTCTTGGGTTCCTGTGCCTTCGGTGAAGCCCTTCGAAACACGAGACATAACATCAGGTCATTCATAGCACAGACGCTCCGTGAGAAAGGATATCAAGTGCATGAGGAAGTCCATGGCATCGGAGTAAATGGCAGTACAAGAAGGATTGATATGATCGCAATCAAAGGGAAGAAAGGATATATATTAGACCCCACAGTAAGATTCGAAACACACTCCAACCAACCAGACGAAGTGGACCAAGAAAAGAAGTCTATCTACCAGCCTACAGTGCCGTATTATAAGAACAAATACGAACTGGACGACATAGAAGTGAGGGGTCTCATGATCGGAGCAAGAGGGACAGTCCCTAAGAAGACGATAGAACTGATGAAGACCTTTAACATCAATACCAAGGAGTTCATCGACTGGGGGCTGAAAGCGCTCAGGGGTTCTCTGTTGATACTCAGACACCACTTATACTCGCCAGACTGAGACTCTCCAGGTTGAGACATAAGTTAATCATTTTATTTTTGAATGAATTGTTTGTGTATTCTTTGTCTTTGGCAGCTTCCAAGTGGAGGAAGATTTTGAAATAGTGAATTAAAATTTTTAAAAAATTCCCTTAATCATAAGGAATTATGGGTGTTTTCTTAACGTGGAATGAGCTATAGTTATTCTTCTTCTCTTATTATTATTATTATTATTATTATTATTATTATTATTATTATTAACCGTGTCATCCCTGCCATCCTGGGCCCAATGTGTGGGAAGCCAGGCTCTGTCTGTCACAAGCCAGAACAAAGTGGGGAGTGATAGAGGAGTAACACCTCTTTAAAAAACCTTGGTCCAGCTGGCCTGGCTGGTAGTACCTTGTGAGGGTCCCTACCAGGGTTACGGTGAAGATAGTCAACGGTTTAAACGGCGGAAGACGACAATCAAGTCCCAACGGCGGATAAAGCGGATGAACTATCCTCATTCAGCAGCGTCTGTTCTTCAGTGAAGCGGCTGCAAAAGGCGTCTGACTCCAGAGGAGCGGCCTATTGTTGAGCTCCAGGGCTTACAACCTTGGTTCTACTACCGGGAAGGAGTTTTCTGACCCATACTGGTTTGAACAACCAAGCATCATGGAATGTCGTCAAAAAAAGGACACTACCCCAGGTAGTACCTCGTTGAGGGAATCTACCGCTCCTAAGAGTGCAATCAGGCCTGTGGATTCTGGGGAGCCTGAACCAAGATGCTTTGAGGACACTACAACACGTACAAAATTCAAGACGAAACAGAAATACTACTTTGGGACGCTGAATGTCAATTCACTACTGAAAGTGGGAAAACACAAAGAATTGACGATGATGATGGACAAGCACAACATAACCATCTTAGCCAAGAAACAAGATACCTAGATGAAGACATAATGGACATTGAGGGGTATAGGATTTATAAAGGCAAAAGGGCTATGAAAATAGGAAAGAACATGCCTTTACTTGGCACAACTTTTGTTGTTCATAAGAAGGTTGTTAGTTCAATCGTGGACTTCTTCAGCCCCTCTGAGAGACTTTCCATTCTAACTCTCAGCTGCGGTAACAAAGGACACACACTTATCAATGTGCATGCACCGATCAATGAGGACAACAGACGTGATCCTGAGAAAGTCGAACAGTTTTGGGACCTTCTTGAAGAACAGTTGGAGAAAATACCATCTAAGAACGTCAAGATCTTATTAGGCGACTTTAATGCTCAGCTGGGAATAGAACCACAATTCAGGTCAACAATTGGAAACTATCCTGCTCACAAAATGACTAATAGAAATGGTATAAGACTTGTCAATCTATGTTGTGCCTTCAATCTTCAGATAATGTCAACATTCTACAAACACAAGCCAAGCAAACCAAAAACTTGGCGATCACCAGGAAATGTGTGTGGAGAGAAACAGATTGATCATGTAGCAATATCCAGGAGAGCGATTAAGGAAATAATGAACGTTAAAGTGCAGAGAGGTGCCCAGTTTGATTCAGATCATTACCTCTCCAAGATCAAAATTAACTTCATTCCGCTCAATAAGGCCCTGAAACCAAGAAACAGAATTTATAAATACGACATTGGAAAGTTAAAAATCAATCAAAATGTGTTAGAACAATACCACCAGCAACTGACATTTGAATCTCATGAATGGACGAACATCGCCTCCAAGATCCAACAAGCAGCTAATACTGCAATCCTGACAGCTAAGAAGAGAAAGCATAGGTGGTGGAATGAGGTGTGTGATGAAGTGCTGACCCAAAGAACAAATGCCTGGAAAAAGTGGAACTCGACCCGAAGATCTGAAGATTTCGATGTGTTCCGTGAAGCTCGAAAAGAAGCAGCCAGAACCTTCCGAAGGGTCAAGCGACTATATGAGAAACAGCAGTTAGAACAGATCGATCAGGATTTCTGGAAAAACAATTCCAGAGACTTCTATCAAACATTCAAGACTAATTTGAGAGGGTACCAAGCCCCCAGCCTTTGTTTTAGAGATGAAAATGGAAAGCTAGGCTTGACCAACAAAGAAAACTGTACGATCATATCTCGGTACTTTGAAAACCTTCTTAATTGTGATGAACCAAAAGAAAGATTCCCTGTGTGCGACCCGATCCACAAATTACCCAACTCAAGCCCTCCTTGTAAAGAGGAGATCAAACAGATTATAAACAGCTTAAAGAATAATAAGGCAGCAGGTGAAGATTCGATAGTGGCAGAACTACTGAAGCTGGCAAATGATGAAACTCTAGATGTACTAGTCAAGCTTTTTGAAGATATCTGGAGAACTGGGGTGATACCAACTGAATGGCTGTCAGCACTAATCCACCCTTTGCACAAGAAAGGTGATAAAAAGAATGTCAACAACTATAGGGGCATCTCATTAGTATCTGTTCCCTATAAGATTTTCTCCAAAGCAGTTCAGAACCGAATTGAAGCTCACCTTGACCAACAGTTTGGGGAATATCAGGCTGGCTTCAGAAAAAGCCGTTCGTGCCCAGAACAGATATTTAACCTGAAGAGCATCATAAGGTACAAGAAGACAGGAGGACACAGTTATGTGGTTGTGTTTCTTGACTTTCAGAAAGCATATGACTCCATTGACCGCGAGTCATTAACCCCTCAGCGTCGCAGCCGTTTAAAGAGCTTCCTATCCCGCGGCCGGATGAGATTTCAACTACGCGCGACTGAAATACATTGATTCACTTAAAGCGTTACTACTAGTATAAGAGTGGCCCGATATTCACGAAATTTGGAATTCCTTATGGTAGAACTATGTACATGAAGATAATTACATAATTGTTTCACATTTCCTTAGTAATTTAGTTCCGTGTGATAGAGTTCGAAGCACTCTTCGAGACAGAGACTCAAGGCACACTCCTGGCAGCAGTACACCGATGTCTTCTTTTCACCGTGTTTTGAACACGCGATACAACGTCTCTGAGGTTTGGATTTCTCACTCTTGGGTGCTAATTTCCTGATAAAACGTATTTCCTGCAACCTTGGAACTGTATTATCTGATGCGCGCCGGCCTTGAATATTTCGTTTCCCGCCCGAGAAGCGTATTTTGTACTACGTAAACAAATCTTCCATCAGCTGAAACTAATAAGATAACTGCTCAATGTTTGTCCCTGTGATTTGTCTAAATATTATTGGAGAATCTAGGAATCATAATTCACTGTTGAAAGCTTCCCTTTGACCTGTATGCGTATCTATAGCCTCCTACACGAAATTTCCAAGTACTGGTTCCTCCTCATCGTCACTCTCATCATTTACCACTGCTACATCATCTATTTCATTATCACTACTCCTAATACTGCCACTACTACTTCCGACTAAACTTTCATTTGAATTATACAATATTTCAAGCACGCTACACTCAGCAGGAGCTAGCCATTGAGGGCGGTGCGTCACACAAGCTGATGAAGCTGCAGCGGGACCGAAAGCGGCAGGACGAAACTGAATGAGGGGAATAACATTTATGACGAATCAAAACAACTCGATACATATCTCAGATTAAAAGGTCGATACATCGTCTTTCAAACGAGATATATACCATGCAAAACTGCTTCTCGTGTCGTATGACAGAAAGCAGCACTAACTGATGCCTATACAGAGTACTCGTAGAGAGTTACGAAAAGACTACAAGCTGAGAAATAAAGACAAATATAATAAATAAAACGCACTCTTAATACAAAATTAGAGCAAAGAACATCACACGAAAAGACAAACTTCTCAGATCATCATTTCTTTATTTTATTCTGTGGGAAAGAATGAAGCAAACGGACTATTAAAAAAGCAGGGATTGGTGCTCAGACATAATTGACATATACTTATCCTTGCAAAAGCAGCTACACTTTAACGATTTTCAATACTTATTTAGAACACTGATAAACCCGAAAATGTCTTCTTGGAAACAAAACAATTTGCATATCCATAACACCAAAACTCTTCGCGCTATAGCCGTAAATGCGAAACCATGTATGGGTCTATACCACGTATAGAG
Organism: Anabrus simplex; assembly: GCF_040414725.1. Taxonomy (NCBI): domain Eukaryota; kingdom Metazoa; phylum Arthropoda; class Insecta; order Orthoptera; family Tettigoniidae; genus Anabrus; species Anabrus simplex. The sequence goes on from NC_090271.1 coordinate 156,922,696, forward strand.
GTCGGCGGCTACGGAAGAAAAGGGGGTCTATACCATGTATAGAGGTCGGCGCTGAGGGGTTAATGAATATTTTGGAAGAGTTTGGAGTGGACGATACGTCAAGAAATTTGATCAAACAAACTCTAACCAACACAGTGTCGAAAGTAAAATTTATGGGTGAGATCTCAGAACCGTTTACAATCAGAACGGGTGTCAGACAGGGAGATGGACTATTCCCACTCCTCTTCAACTGTGTTTTGGAAAAAGTCATTCGAGAGTGGAGGAAGTTGTTAGACCAAGAAGAAACAAAGGAAGATCAGTTCAGACTTGGTCCTAAGCACAAAGGGGTGTACGTTGACTGCCTGGCCTTTGCGGATGATCTGGCCATTTTTGCTAACAACATAGATTCAGCAGTCAACAAGATCAATAGGCTGTAAGAAGTTGCTGAAAAGGTAGGACTCCAGATTTCTATTCCAAAGACAAAATATGACAAACATCTGTGATGGACCAGAATGGATGATCACTAATCTTGGAAAAATTGGTCGAGTCAAGAATTTCAGATATCTTGGTGAAGTCATCCAGCAGAATGGATTAGAAGAGGAAGCAATCAATGTCAGGATGAGGAAGTTAGACCAGGCATACCAAATGACAAAGAATATCTATAATAAAAAGTCTATGAGTATAGGGGCCAAGTTCCAACACTATAACACAGTTGTAAAACCTGAGGGATTATATGCATCTGAAACTTTGACCTTAAGTTGTAAAGGTCAAGCTGATCGGCTGGAAAAAAGAGAGCGCAGGATACTAAGAAAAATCCTAGGTAATAGGTGGGTTGATGGACAGTGGCGAATGAGACCAAATGAGGATTTGTACAGCAAGACAGAACCTCTCACAGCGTCAATTAAGAAGAGACGGCTATTATTTTACGGTCATCTCTTGAGGATGACTGATGGTCGGCTAACAAAAAGAATATGGAATTTTTTTCAATCTAAGGCAACAAGGCCGAGATGGTTCCAGGAATGCGAAAAAGATCT